>NC_134851.1:70908062-71544312 GCF_965363235.1 Mytilus galloprovincialis | reverse complement strand
TTTTGTGGCATGCCAAACCTCGCACTTTTAAGGCCATGTGAAATATAACATCAAAATGACAACACAGGACTACAATATAAATAAATTGGAGAACACAATTAACAAAGAATCACACGAACAACAGCCAACAAAAGGCAACAAGTTCAAAATTTTAATACGCCAGAAGTGTATTTTGTTCACACAAGACCTATGTGTGATGCACAGATACAAAAGTTTGAAAGCCGAAACGAGTACAAAGTTGAACAGCATCGAGGACCAAAAGATCAAAAAGGTTGTGCCAAAAACGGCAAGGGTTTTCTGTTAAGTTACCAGAAAATCCCTATAATTTAAAGTAATTTATACTTTTGCAAACAGTAAATTTAATAAAATGAATATTCAAAAGATGTACATGATAAAGCTGAAGTATTAACTAATTACAGGAAACAACTGAAATACATTTACATAACCTGACATTTGAAACACAAAAGTAGACACATCCGAATACGTTTAAACCTCTACGCCAAGTGACGTCCTATTTGAAACTGAAAAATGACGAAAAAATGACGTCATTTGAATATGCTGATTAAAATGCTGGTACAGAATGTCGTTTGCATTGAAGTTGATATCTGATCTATGGCCGCACATACATTTGTTTCGACTTCTTTTCGTTGCACCGACGTGAATGTACTAAGCTGAAATCAAGAATTAATCAAATTATTACTATAAGACGGACGAGCATTAATTAAGGGGAAAAAAGAAGCTTACAATATTGATAGGTCATGGCGCTCCTTTTCGAGATATTGTTTGGATTTTTTCTAAATATTGCAGGGAAAAAGCTGACTCGGACTTTAACCTATATTCGCATTTGTATTATTTGGTTCTTTAATTCATAAAGAGAAAATCAAGAATTTGCCTTAATTTCGGGAATGATCTTTTACGAACTATTAATAAAATTGAGAATGGAAATGGGGAATGTGTCAAAGAGACACCAACCCGACCATAGAAAAAACAAAAACAGAAGGTCACTTACAGGTCTTCAATGTAGCGAGAAATTCCCGCACCCGGAGGCGTCCTTCAGCTGGCCTCTTTAAATGAAATGAAAAATGGGTTTTACCTTACCGTGTTTAGTAGGGAAAACACAAAGGAGTCAATACACAAATTTATAATCCTCACATCTTTAAGTGTTTGATGATCACAAACAGAGTGATGTATATGTTTACGCCTATGTCAGTAATGTTAAACCAAAAGTGTCAATGGTTATTATCACAGTTCGTATTTTATGGTTCTTTATTGTAAAGGACGATGGTACATTGATATATTTGAGCTATCTCCTTTTCCCCATAAATAAAATCATTCAAAACTAATGCAATTGAAAAAACCATGTTAACATATAATACAAATAAATGATACTATGTTGATAATGGAGGGAATACATAATAACATAGCAGAGTGAAACACTATAATTAGAAGAAACGATTACAATATATGGAACAACATGGAAAACGACACTTTCAAAAACAGCATTGTAAGGCACTCTCCTTATCTTAAACCCGATTGTACTATGATATAGCAGAAAAAAAGAGAAGCTAAAGATACCAATAGAACATTCAAACTCATAGATCGAAAATAAGCTGACAATACCAGAGCTAAAATAGAAAAAAAAACAAGCAGTTCAATAAAAGTACACAAGACACCACATAGACAACTACAGACTAAGCAACACGAGCCCTACCTAAACTAAGGGGTGATATCACGTGCTCTGAAAGAGGAAGCAGATCCAGAACGGTGTTCAATCTTACTTTCCTTATACCATTTGTCGTCAAAGACATGAACACAATGTAAACACTCGGTTGAACGTCTCATTTGGTGGTTATGTGTATAAAGTTTATTTGTATCCATCAATAAAACAGTTTTTTGTAAATGATCAATTTTTTAATCGACGTAAAATACTGTATTGGTTTTACAATGTATGTCAGTAGGCTTTAAACCACATTGGAGATAACTGGCCACCATACAAAACAGTAAGTCTAACGTCACCTTGAAGATCACTTACAACCATCCATAATGGTAAGCTTAAAGTCACCTTGGAGTTAACTGAGCACCATACAAAGTGGTAATCTTAAATACACCTTGGAGTTAACTGAGTACCATAAAAAACGGTAAGCTTAGAGCCAGCTTAGAGTTAACTGACCACCATACAAAACGGTTAGCTTAAATACACCTTGGAGATCACTTACAACCATCCATAATGGTAAGCTTAAAGTCACCTTGGAGTTAACTGAGCACCATACAAAGTGGTAAGCTTAAATACACCTTGGAGTTAACTGAGTACCATACAAAGTGCACGTGGTAAGCTGAAATACAATTTGGAGTTAACTGAGCACCATACAAAGTGGTAAGCTTAAATACACCTTGGAGTTAACTGAGTACCATAAGAAACGGTAAGCTTTAAATAAAGCCACCTTGGAGTTAACTGACCACCATACAAAACGGTTAGCTTAAAGACACATTGGAGTTAACTGACCACCATACAAAACGGTTAGCTTAAAGATACATTGGAGTTAACTGACCACCATACAAAACGGTTAGCTTAAAGACATATTGGAGTTAACTGACCACCATACAAAAGGTTAGCTTAAAGATACATTGGAGCTAACTGACCACCATACAAAACGGTTAGCTTAAAGATACATTGGAGCTTACTGACCACCATACAAAACGGTTAGCTTAAAGATACATTGGAGCTAACTGACCACCATACAAAACGGTTAGCTTAAAGATACATTGGAGCTAACTGAGCACCATACAAAGGGGTAAGCTTAAATACACCTTGGAGTTAACTGAGTACCATAAGAAACGGTAATCGTAAAGCCAGCTTTGAGTTCAAGAGAACCATAAGGAAAGGTAAGCTTAAAGCCTCCTTGGAGTTAACTAAGCTCTGTACAAAACAGTTAGTTTAAAGTCACCTTGGAGTTAACTGAGACCTATACAAAAGAGTAAGTTTAAAGTCACATTGGAGTTAACTAACCCCTGAACAAAACGGTAAGCTCAAAGTCACCTTGGAGTTAACTAAGCACCATACAAAACGGTAAGTTTAATGTAGTCTCTTGGAATTAAGTAGCTGTCTGCCTAAGAATCATGCAAAATCAAAAATTAGTGGCAGACCCATTATTACATATTTCACTGAAATTGGCTGTAATATCAAGAAAAAGATGTAATAATATCATTAAACTTAATAATTCCTACTGATATGGGTCGATTTGGTTTTTATCAGATCATTCAGTTCATGGATTTTGAAGAAATGCACTGTTGTTTCCTTTATAAATTTTGCATTTTTAAATTGAAATAAAATCTTTTATCGGTTACATTCATTAAAAATCTTTATAAAATCTGAAAGATAATTGTTTTACTATCCAATTTTGAAAAGAAAATGATTTGGAAATAAATAAATTAATTTGCTAAAATTTAAAGAAATTTGTATTGTAAACAGTGTATTGGTTGCTAATGGAAGCTTCAAATTATCTCCCCTTTCGTGACTCTCCAGTGTAGAAATACAATTACCCTACAGTTGTATAGTAACAATATGGCTGAGGAAGTAGACATCTCAGAGCAGACTACACATTTATGCAGCCTTTCTCACTTTTCTAAGACTCCATGTTCACATGTTTCAACCTCAGAAAATGCTTCAAAGTTAATTTATTTGAAAGATTGTAAGAAGTCAGTATCAAATCACTTACGTTCATTGAACATTTCATACGATGAGAACATTTTGACAGAAGGTCTTCTTATATGCTTACGTGTTGGTATATTTCGTTTAATGCCACATTTCACTGTTTGCCCTTATCATCGGTCATCTTTGGGGTTGAATTGGAAGAGGAAAACATCATGTGTATTTCCTGGCCATACTGGAAAGAGTAAAGGGGATAGACCGATATCATACAGGACCAGCTACGCTCTGATTTCCCAGGGAGGAACATTCTTGCCAATAGGATCAGGTAGGTTATTTCAGAGTTTTGAAATAATTATATTCTCATAAATGGTTGTATCTTTTTTGTCATTGATGCCCAAATAATGGAGTTACCATTTGATTTGTAAAAAAGGGGGGGGGGGGGGGGGGGGGTAGGATGAAATTAAAAATAAGCAGGACAAGAGTTTTGGTAAAGAAAGCAGGATTAGCAACTGGGTCACAAAAACCAGGATATAAAGAATATCACACTTGGAGAAAATAAAGAAAATTAATTCCTGCAAAAAAAAATCAGTTTGTAAGCCAATTTTATTGACAGTGTATCCCAAGATCTTATAATTTCCACAATTATGTTCTAATTGCTGGAAATTCAATTGCCATATTCAAAGTAAATGGAAGAAAAGATATAACACAATATAGAAACCATATATAGTACTTTGTGCATTTACATGTAAACTCAGAACATTTACATTAAAAAATGTCCTACTATTTACTTGCTCACTTGTTGGTACATGTATAGTCTATGAATGGGTAGCTTACTCAAAATGATCTACATTTTGTAGCTACAATGTTTAGCAGGTTATTCAACCGTTAATATATCTAATCTAGTTTGATCTTTTAAAAAAAAATATGCCATGAATGTCATGAAATTAATTAGCTTTTCAGCATGTTTAGTATACATAATACATTTGAAAATAAGAAGATGTGGAATGATTGCCAATTAACTAATGATGGGACAATTAACTCTCAATAAAAAAAATTAATGTTTGCAAGTATAGGTAATTAACTTATATGGCATTCAACAAAGAACATTTGCTTACTTCACATAGAAAGCTTTAATTGTTTAAAGGGTCAATGCAAGATTTGTGTAAAACAATCCAAACAAAAACAAAACATGCTGATTTTGTCATTCTTTTACTGTAGCAAAAATCAGGACCCTGTAATTCAGCTGGTGTCTTTGGTTGCTGTTGATTTTCATTTTTTTTAATGGCCATTCATTTAGTTGTCTCTTTTCCTATAGTTTCTTACTCATTTTGGTTAAAAAGGTTGGACAAACTATTCATTGATATGCTTGTGGGTGTTTCATACAATGTATATTCCTAAAAGTTAATAAGGATTCAGTTGAAAATAAATGTGTTATATTTTTATTTATATTGTTATATTTTATTTCAGCTATCTGTAAAGTCTGCAAAACAAAAACATGTAACATCCTAGAATCATTTCCTGATATGGTAAGAATAAACTTACTTCAAGTAATTTTTTATCACATGTCACTCAACTGTATACAAAATAACATGTATGATTAAAGGCTTCCTTTATAATAAATGTAATACAGGATAGTTTTTACATTATTTATATATAGTCAAACAGTCAGTGTCTCCTTACAAACTTATGGAATGTGGATACTGACAATGTATGACTTAGGAGGAACATAAAAAAATAGTCAATATTTATAATATGTATAATTATGCATTAAGCATACCAATCCAAACCTGACAGAGAAATATTTCATGCTACATTCATTTCCTAAATTGATAATTCAGAACTATCTATTTTTTGTTGTTGTAATATAGTTTTTTTTTCAATTGTTAGATATGCATAATGATAATCCTTACATGTTTTATATAAACAAAAACAGATGTGGTATAATTGTCAATGAGACAACTCTCCATACAAGACCTAAATTAGTAAATATAAGCAATTATAGGTTACAGTACAGCCTTCAATATGGAGCCTTGATTCACATCACAGGTATATTTTTAAAAGTAAACACACTACCAGTTTGTTATTTATTATTTTCCTAAATGATTTTTTTTTATCTTTATTTTAGATGGACATTATTCCTGGTGATGAGAATTCAGGAGAAATAAAAATAAATGATCAGGTATGGATATTTATTTAGTTTATAAAAAGTATTTCTATTGCAATTGTTGTACATGTGTATCAATGATTTTGATTGGATGACAGGTTAACTCAATTTGTGTCAGTAAAACTACAGATTGACGTCTGCAAAGTTTCAAATATAATACAGTTATCTCTTAAATGTGGTATGGGTGCCAATAAGACATGGCTCTATCCAAGACGCAATGTAAATTAAGAAAGAAGAAGATTCACTTTTCAATAATATAGCATTTTTAAAAGCATAATTTAACCTTTCTCAGTAAACAGCAATAATTTAACATGATCTATGCAAAAGAAATTGACCACCAAGACAGCACATTTTTTGGAGATGTCTTGACACACTGAAATACAAGAGTGCACACGCTGAAATGTCTCGCCTTCTATACTAATCATTGATATTATGTTGATAGTCCTAAGTATAAAGTTGGATTACAACTGTCACATAAACTTAACATTAACCAAGATAACTAAACAAAGACCAATGAACCTTGAAAATGAGGTCAAGGTCAGATGAACCATGCCAGGCAGACATGTACAGCTAACAATGCTTCTATACAACATATATAGTTGACACATTACTTATAGTTTAAGAAAAATATACCAAAACACAAAAACTTAACACTGTGCAATGAACCGTGAAAATGAGGTCACGGTCAAGTTAAACCTGCGCGACTGACATAAAGATCATAAAATATTTCCATACACCAAATATAGTTGACCTATGGCATGTAGTATTAGATAAAAAGACCAAAACTCAAAAACTTAACTTTGACCACTGAACCATGAAAATGAGGTCAAGGTCACATGACATCTGCCCGCCAGACATGTACACTTTACAATCATTCCATACAACAAATATAGTAGACCTATTGCATATAGTATGAGAAAAACAGACCAAAACATAAAAAATTAACTATAACCACTGAACCATGAAAATGAGGTCAAGGTCAGATGACACCTGCCAGTTGGACATGTACACCTTACAGTCCTTCCATACACCGAATATACTAGCCCTATTGCTTATAGTATCTGAGATATGGACTTGACCACCAAACTTAACCTTGTTCACTGATCCATGAAATGAGGTCGAGGTCAAGTGAAAACTGTCTGACAGACACGAGGACCTTGCAAGGTACGCACATATCAAATATAGTTTTCCTATTAGTTATAAAAAGAGAGAATTCAACATTAAAAACATTCAAGTGGTTACTGAACCATGAAAATGAGGTCAAGGACATTGGACATGTGACTGACGGAAACTTCGTAACATGAAGCATCTATATACAAAGTATGAAGCATCCAGGTCTTCCACCTTCTAGAATATAAAGCTTTTAAGAAGTGAGCTAACACCGCCGCCGCCGCCGCCGGATCACTATCCCTATGTCGAGCTTTCTGCAACAAAAGTTGCAGGCTCGACAACAAAATACACAACTGAAAAATGGTTTGAACAAAATTTCACTGGAGACTCAATCATCTTCTTTTTGTAAAACATCCCCCAATTTATATTTTGATTGGTAAAAATCCCATTTTGGTGGTCAAGCAATCACTTTTAAAACTACTTGTATTCTGTATACCAAACTAAACTTTAGTTTCAATTTTAGGATACATATATATATATTTTATTCATTTATCTTTTAGATGGACATTTATCCTTGTGACATGGATTCTGATGGTCATTATTTAGAGCATAAGGTATAAAATTGAGAATGGAAATGGGGAATGTGCCAAAGAGACAACAACCCGACCAAATAAAAAACAACAGCAGAGGGTCACCAACAGGTCTTCAATGTAGCGAGAAATTCCCGCACCCGGAGGCGTCCTTCAGCTGGCCCCTGGATTTTTGTGTGATGTTTTTGCTATATATTTGTAATGTGCCATTAGTATTATTGATGATTTAACAGGAAAACCTCTTAAAAAATATCATAATCACTTCCATTCAATTATAAATAAAATGTGTTATGATTGCCATTGAGACAGCTCTCAAGCTCAGACATAACTTTACATTACTACAGAGTCTTCAACATGGAATAAAAGCACAAATCCCATAGCCAGTGATCAAAGATCTTCACAGGACGACTGTCAGTTAAAAGATTTACATAGTTTTTTACATACAGAATTCATACCAATTATGATTTAAATTTAAAAAATGGGTATAAACATGGTTTTTATTTAGGATGTACTGGATGAAAAAAAAAATACACAAATGTATTTGCAAAAAGATAAATAATATGATGAAATGGTGATCCAATGCATATTATCTTTTCTATTCATCATCTCAGTAATTATGTTTTTAATTACTCTGCATTTTACTGTTCAAACTTCTTTGTTTTTATTAGTTTTCAGTAGTTGAACAGAACCAGACAAGATATAAGTGCATGCAGTCAGAAGATACGACAGCTAAGGAAGAAAATGACATGGTATGAACATTAACACATAAATAAGAAAAAATTAACTGCTTTTTAAAAATAAATCAACTATAAAAGTTCAATGTCATAGAATTTAACTACCGGTTATATTGCTTTTATAATACCACTCCATTTATACTGGTTAAATTCTTATAAATAATAAAACTTATTTGTGTCAATAAATGAACTTGTGTTTTTATACGTCCATCAATTTTGACAGGAGGAATTATGGTATTCAAGTGTCAGCCGTCCGTCCTTCCGTCTGTCCATTGTATAAACATTTCGCACTGTAACTAGAGAACAATTTACCCAAATTTCTTCAAACTGAGCATAGTTGAGTCTTATGATAGTCAAACGATCTGTATACCTGAAAATGAGACCGTCAGTCTGTCCCATGAAATTTTGTCACATTTTTTTCAGATCCTGTTTTTTTCAAATTTGGTATCCATGTTCATATATATATTAGAGCTATCTATACCAGGTGCTATGTTTTCAGATTCATCACTAAACAAATTCCTGTTTACCCTGTTCCTTTTTTGGAATGAGGATGAGCAAGATATAATTAAAACATATCTTGTATTCTTCTTGCATGTATTGCACACATGTATGTTTGTAATTAGATCCTGAAATAAATTCCTCTTTTCAGATAAGTGAAGATGAAGCATCTATATGGATTTCACAGTCTGATTCAGAAAATTATACGGTATTTTTTTTAAAGAATTACACAATAGAAAAAAAGGATATATATATAGATTCATTATACAAAATCAGTGCATACACAGAAAAAAAAATTAAAACAGCCACATATAAGTTATAACATATATATTCCTTTTATTAGTGAAAGGACAGGTATGTTGTATGTAGGTTAAGAATTTACCATTGATAAGTATGTATCAAATGTTACCTGATTTTCTTACTTGATTTTCTTATCTAAAAATACTTTATTGCACACAAACAATTTATGGATGGATAGGAGTAGAACATGATAATAAAAACTAAATATTAAGGACTAGAGCATGATGATCAGATTGGAACATTGACCGTTACTTCGTACTGGTCTGACATACAGAGCTTGATTTTTATATGCATAAGGTAACCGTCTGATAGCAGATTGTTAAGAAACAATTAAAGTAATCTTTTGATGTATAGTTTTCTAAATAGTTTTTTTTTTGTAGGAGTTTATATAAAAAGATATGACTTCAGCGAAGCCCAAAGCGGAAAGTCATACTGTGATGCCAAAATTGCACACATGCGAGGGAAAATCAGACAGTGCGTTTCAAATGGAAAAAATGTAGTTTGTGCTTCAGATATGAAGTCTGCAATAGATGACTATGGGGGAGTTTCTGGATGCCAAGCAGCTCATGTGGAAATCACAAATACTTTGGATGATCATAGAGCAACTGGTCTTATTAAAGGAATCTCCAAAATATCCAATATAGAGTTTCAGGAAAATATGCAAATAACTATGTGGAAAGCATATGGTATTGGCCAAGGGAGAAATATATCTGTTCAGGGACAAATGAATAGTCAAGATGAAAGGTTGGTACAATTTACTAAACATAATAATATTTTGCATGGTATATGTTGTTTCAGCTGCCTAGCAAATATGCCTATCCTGACATTGATTTGGATAATAGATTATTTGTCTATGGTGTTTTATAGCATGAAAACAATGGGTCCCCATTTTAAGTGAATTAGTAATTCAAAAGAATGGATTTGGGTATTAAAATTCATGACACAAAATCAATTCATGGACCACTATCCACAATCTACCAAATGATGATAATGGTGTTGATGTAAGCAGTTACATGTCACAGTACAACCTTAAACTATTGACAAAAATCATTCTGTTTAGTTAGTTTGACATTATATATATGTGAAGTTTCATATAATAACAACTGTTAAAACAAAAACCAATATGATAAAAAGCAATTAATGACTTGAGACCATATTGGTCATGTTTCTGTTCACACAATCATGTTTTATTAAAATACATACATGTATAATCATGATTTATTTTTATAAAAAGATGAATTTGAATTTTATAAACTTTTTTCAGGTCATTGAAAGTGATAGCTGATTTTAAACCTCCAATGAAGGTGGAAGGATCCATAAAGCAGAGTTCTGCAGGTGATGGTTTCAGTTGTCAAGAAGGTTGTGTTCAGACCTTTACCTCATTTATGGATATGCATATGCATTGTTTGATTGGTGATCACAACTATGATCTACAACAAATGTCAACTTATGACAAGATTAAGCTCAGATGGTATGATGCTTGTATAAACTTGTCTGAAATATTGAATTTTAATCGAACTGATGCTTCTCAACCAAATATCTCACAAGATATAGCCAAAGAACAACAAGGTTGGGCCTTAAAAAAAGAAAGGAAGCATGTGAGATTTTCAGACAAAGTTAAATTATATCTAAAGTCAATATTTGAAGATGGTGAAAAGAGTGGGAACAAGATGAATGCTGGCACTGTAGCAAGAAATATGAGAGTTGCACTAGAGAATGGTACCAAAAAGTTTTGCAACAGTGAATACTTAAATGCTAGTCAAATCACATCTTACTTTTCACGGTTAACTGCAGAGAAAAAAATGCCATCAAAGTCTTCAGAGGATATTGACAGTGCGGTAGCTCTTATCGAGAGGTTTGAAGCCATAGAAGAAATAACAGCTTTAATCTAACAATGATTTTTTTAATAGTACTGTGTAATTTGTGTTAGTTGTGTCATTTATACTGAACACACTTCTTTTTTTAAGTTAACCATTGTTTTTAACACATTGTTTTTATAAGAACATAATTATAAAATGATATAGCTAAATTCATTTTTGAATACAATAAGTTGACAACAAATTTTGTCATTGTAAACCATATATTTATTTATACTGCAAGCCTTTTATTTGAGCAGTCAAAATGCATTGGCAGTACATTTTTGTGTGATATACTGTCACTGAAGGTATATCACCTTCTTTGTGACGCTGACAATGTGTTTCCAGAGTTTTATTGATGAAGTCATTAAGTAATACAGGTTCACGGAATCTTGACGTCATCCGCTTCAAATTCAAAATATTGGTTTTTACCCAAAATATTTTCTTTTGTAAGAAATTTAAGAGTTGCAGTATATAGAGAATAACCATACATTGTCTTACGATATAAATTGTATTTTTACTCAGCTCGAAACAGGATAGAAATGCTCAGGAAAGCCTTGATTTCTTCCTGTTTCTAATCCTTGTACCAATAAATTTTATATTTTTAGACAAGGTATGGTTATTCTATATATATATATATATATATATAGGGTTTAGTAATATTATTCTCATTTACAATCCTTTATTATGCACATGCAGAAAAACCGGAAAACTAATATTAAATTAATTTAGACATATAAGGATAAAATGTGCAAAATTACAGTAAAGATAGTGACAACAAGTGTGGTCAGAGCTAGTGATTACTTTTTACAGTCTATACAATGTCCTTGTAAATTCAGTTCTTGTTTATAGAGAATTAAAGTTATTGTGACTGCATGTATGTATAAGTAAATAAAGTGCTGAAAATATTTTTGTCATTGATATTTTTATGTACAGATGGCAAAATTTGCAAAGTTAAAACTGAAATTTGTTTTGGCTCCAAGTAAATAAAAAAAAATGACTTCAAATAGATTTAATTATACATATAATTAGTATGCATTTTTCTAGGCTTTGTAGAAAGTTACTACTGCCCATGATTTGATTCTAACTTTAAGAGACTACAAGTATATTATGAAAGAATATCAAAATCTAAACAAATCAAAATTATTGGCAAAATAACCCCCCTTTTTTTAAAGAGAATTCTTGCTAATATTGCCTTATAAATGAAGTCAATGTCTTTGTCATATAACTATTGAGTTTTCAGTCTGGGCACTTTTTATATTCTATTTAAAAAAAAAATGAATGGAAGAATAGGGGTTTCAGAAAGGAAAAGTTAAACACAAAAAATTAAAATGTTGATAAATTGTGGAAATTGTTCCAAATAAATAGGGGTCATCTGATATTGCAAACAATAAGTTAATACAATGCAGATGAAAAACAGATTGTCAAAAGACTTGATAAGTAAAATCATGTGCCAAAAAATATTAAAATTGTTGTTTTTTGTGCTAGAAAAATGATGAAAAAAAATCCCATTTTTTGGTGATGTTGCTATGGAAAATTTGGTTACTATGGTGACTGAGGAAATTTTAAATAGTTCATTTACTCTTTAAACATTACATAGTGAATATGGAAATGTGAATTGATAAGATATTAAGACATATTTTAAATTTAAGTATGTAATAAATGTATGTTTTGTATGGTTCTGTTTCCAATAACTTGAAAAATGGACCATTTTATTGTTGCCTAGCAACGGCAACCCTGTTTGTTTCCGACTCATTTGAATTTTGTTTTATGAAGTCAAAGTACCAATAGTTGTTGACATATGCATGATATTAAATGATCTTTCAGGTAACTTGAGAAAAACACCAATGAATATGTTGTAAAATTTCAAAATTGTCAATAAATTCTAAGAATCAAAACTATGTGATGCTTGGCTAGCAGTCAAATTTTTTTTTGAGAATATATGTCTATGATATATGCCTAATGTATTATGCTTATATGTATCTTTCATGTAATAAATTACATTTTTACCTAAAGCATGAATTTTTTTTTCTAATCTAACTTAAAAATTGGTGATTTTTCTGATTTTGCCCAAAATTTCAAACCAAGTTGCTATGGAAACTAAATGGCTTCATTTTGCCTAGCAACGAAAGACTGACGAAAGTTTTATTTTGAATGCTAACTTAGACCATCAATATGAAGTGTTATGCAAATTTTTATCAAAATCTGAGATCATCAGTATGCCACTGTTTGCATGATTCTTAAAACTGAGCACCATACAAATCGGTAAGCCCAAAGTCACCTTGGAGTTAACTGACCACCATACAAAACGGTAAGATTAAAGACACCTTGGAGTTAACTAACCACCATACAAACACTGGCGTCAACGTGATGATCGTAACTGCAGTTACGATCATCCCAATATGGTGGACACAAATATAGGGATATTTTAGAAGGCTGATTTCTCCACTTTAACAGCTTATTTTCATATTTGTTTTATATCAAGAAAAATCTTTATAAGCATTGCCGTTGAAAGTGTTTTTCATAAGATATAGAAAAACAACCAGACGAACGAAAATCGAGATTAAAAAAATTACAATGATGATCGTAACTTCGTCTACAGATGATCGTAACTTTGACTTGTTTTTATAAGAAGATGATCGTAACTCAAAATTTACGAATGTTTTTTTTCCACTAAATGAACACCCTATTTAGCAGTCCCGATAAAAAAAATATTATTTTAAAATCAAACAAAGAATAAATGAAAACCGCTATTCTAAAAAGAAATGACATAAGGGGGCCGATTAGCAGACTTATATGCAAATGTCCCCAACATTATTTTCTTATGAGTAAGTTAACATTCAAAATGAATTTACGTGGATATGAAGTAGATATAAATATCATTCTCATAATACAGTTTAAGAATACAGACCAAAACTTTCACTGAATAATGTAAAGGAGGGCACGAAGTTACATTATTTTGATGACTTTCTATCGCTTTTAAATTGTTTCCTGGTCTTGGTTTTTCTGAATCAAACTATGACTATCAAAAATTGGAAGACTACAGAGGTGGACTTCGAGGGAGGATCAAGGTGCTCGCATCACCTTTTTGTGGGGGAAATTTGGTTGATTGTATAAGGAATCAATGAAGCATGACTGTAGCGGGCCTACTCTTAAGCAGCCAGTCCCCAATCCCTTTTTGAAAATCTCTGGATACGCCACTGAAATACTGTTGCCTATATTTACCATGGGTTGACTATTTATGTAAAAAAGGAAAAGATGAAATAGATGGTATACACGTTCATATTAGATTTTTCAAGCTACAAATTATTACATTTATACGGTGTATGACATGTATTATTGAAGTTGGTCGAAGAAGTTGTGTTGAGCCAAACATATCAATAAGGGAGCTACCATAAGGGGGGATGTTTGGAAAAAGGCAGGACAGGAGATTTGAGTAAAAAAAGAAGGCCGGATGACAATTTATGTAAAAAAAATCAGGATGAAAAAAAGGGAGGACCGAATAGAGTAAAAATAAAAACACAGGATAGAGAGTTCAAAAAAAAAAAAATGCAGGACAAAATTATTCATCCTAGCCCTTCCCCCAAAATAAAAATCTAATAGTGGTTCCCTTTATTGACGGTTTCATTGGGGTTTTTTTATTCAAGATATGATTTTACTTCTTAATGCTTTATTTTTCCAACCTCTCCCTTAAAAATCGTAAATCTATTTATAAAAGAAACTATAAAGTCTGAATTCCCCAAAAATACCAGATCCTCGAAAGGTACTATTGTCCCTATAAAGTGTAGTAAAAAAAATGAAAAAAAAAATTCAATCTTAAACAAACTGTTTGGTCATTAATATGAACTGTCCAATACCTTATTTATATAAAACATATGAAATCAGTATAAAGCTGTTAACCCTCAATGCATTTTAATATTGAACTAGATACATGTAAATAAGAAATACCAAATCTCGCGGTCATAACCATTTGTGCACTTACCAATAAGACGTTACCCTCCCCTCAGTGATCGTTCCTCATTATTATCACAATATCAGCTGATAACGTACATTTTGTCGCATACAAGACAGCTGTATTTGTCCTTATTTATCAGAAAATGCTTCGTTGGAACAGACAGTTACGATCATCTTAAGTACAAGTTACGATCATCGTTTATAAAAATAAATAGAAGTTACGATCATCATCGTGATTTTTTGTATCTCGATTTTCATTCTTCTTGATGCTTTTCCATCCAGTCCGAAAAAAATATTTCATTGGCAATGCTTATAAAGATGTTTCTTGAAATAATACATATCTGAAAATAACCTGTTAAAGTGGAGAAATCAGCCTTATAAAATTTCCCTATATTTGTGCCCTCCATATTGGGATGATCGTAACTGCAGTTACGATCATCACGTTGACGCCAGTGATACAAAGCAGTAAGCCTAAAAACATCTTGGATTTAACCGACCACCATACAAAACAGTAAGCTTAAAGTCACATTGGAGTTAACTGAGCCCTATACAAAACGATAAGTTTAGAGTCACCTTGTAGTTAACTGAGCACAATACAAAACAGTAATTTTAAAGCCACCTTGTAGTTAACTGAGCCATATACAAAACAGTTAATTGTATATAGTCTCTTTGGGTTAACTGATCATATTAGTATTTCGATAAATTCATACATGTACTTTTGCAAACAGTTGATTTATTTTAGAAAAGGACCATATAATTGTTTTCCATTTTAACACCAAAGTGATTACTACTGGGCTGGCAATACCCTCGGGGCAGAAACTTCCACCAGCAATAACATCGATCCAGGATGTAATTAGTTATACGCCAGACGCGCCATTCGTCTGCATCATCATGAAATTGTATTCTTATCAACTCCCTTATATAGTATAAACTGTAACACTACCGTACCATTTTATGTGAAGGGTTTGCGCCTGCAAACATGTAAAACCTCGCCACATTTCTAATCTGTCACCACGTCGGGAGCCTGTGGTAAGATAGAGTCAACAAAATTATAAAATCAACCTGCAAAGATTGGTTAAAATCTCATGAGTCAAGATTTTTCCAACTATCTTTTATGATTTATGAACTACTTCATATATTATAAACTGTAACACTATGGTATCGTTTATTGCAGTTTTTTCTGTATTGGTTTAAATAATTTGTTCTTGTGCATGTTGTGTTGTGCCTTTGCAAATTTGCTTCAGGTATCATATTATGTGCCTGTTCTAAGTCAGGAGCCTGTAGCCCAGTGTTTGTCATTGGTTTATATCTGTTATATCTGTTTTCTTTGATTGTTTTGTTATAATTCAAGCCGTTAGTTTTCTCAATTCAATTGTGTTTGTTTTTCATGTTCGAACCTTTTAAATGCTAAACAACCTATCCAGTTCTACCAGTGATTTTTCTTTTTCTTTTTTTTTCTTTTTTATTGATCTTTTTGGTGTTCAAACTACAGTGCATACATACATTTTTACAAGACATATTAAGTGATTGACATGATATTTATGGCATTGTCATACTATTCATATAGTTTGAATAAGACATAGTAAAATTTTACAAGTAAATGATGTGAATACTCAGTATATGATACATTTAAAGGATACTTTGAAATACATTAATTATATATGATCATATCAAGAATAAATTTAATTAGATAACTTCAATTAATTATGTGAGACTATTCTGTGTAACACTTTATATTGGAAAGCTTGTAGTTTGCTTTCTATAGTACATTTAAAAGCTCATGAATAAATATTGTTCCACTTTCCGTCACTAATTTCTATATTAAAACTTTCTTCCCACCTTTGTTGTGAAAAGGGAGAAACACTTCCCCGATCGATAAAAAGTGAATATAGATCTTTTGCGAATAATTTACTAATAGGCATTTTTTATTTTCATGCTCAAAAACGAACCCAAAGGAGTTGCTGTAAGGTGACATGTGTTGTTGTAATAACAAATCTTTCCAGTCACGTGGTATAGCAGGTTTAATAAAAGTAACATTCAGGTTATATTTTTTGTTAATAGCGTCATGATACAAAAATTCGCCTTTATAATTAATGAACCTGATGCATTTCATGTACCAAGATCTGTTAAAAATACGCGTTTTCAACTTTGTTAACGGATTGAACCGAATAAATTCTTTTCTAACATGAAATGCATTAAGAAAATAAAAATAAAAAAACAAGTGGTATTATCAGCAAACTGTGAAATTTTTATTTCAGTATCCCCAATTTTTATACCAGATATCTGATTGTTCTTACGAATACCTATTGCCAGCAGTTCAACGGCCAAAATAAAAAAAAAGGAGGCAAAGGACACCCTTGTCTAACATCTCTCTCAATTTTGAATGGACTAGAACTAAATCCATTATTAACGACACGATTAGATATATATGAGTATTAAGTTAAGACCCATTTCCGACACTTGCTACCAAAATTAAAACAAACCAATGCTTTTTGAATAAATTGCATTCTAGCGTATCAAACGCCCTTTCGAAATCGACTAGTAATTTAAATTGATGGGTGCATTTTACATAGACAAATAAAATCGTATAATATAATCAATATGAGGATGTTAATTTGATGTATGGCTTTTTGTGCTTCTTCGTTACATTTGTTGTTTTTATAGTTATTAAGATGATAACACAATGTTGACTGCTGTCCCCCTATTTTTGACATTTTTTCCTATTTGTGTCTGTTTGTTTTGTTCACGCATCGGTGACTATATAATGGAATTTGATGCGACTGTCATTCAAGTGCGAGGTTTAGCTAGTTATAAAACCAGGTTCAATCCACCATTTTCTACATTTGAAAATGCCTGTACCAAGTCAGGAATATGACAGTTCTTGTCCATTCGTTTTTGATGCGTTTTGTTATTTTATTTTGCCATGTAATTATGGACTTTCCGAATTGATTTTCCTCTGAGTTCAGTATTTTTGTGATTTTACTTTTTAAGCCCTGGATAATTTTTTAAAGTAGTAAACAAAATAATATAAGCAATTAGTCGTAGATTTTCACCAATGTATCTACCAGCACCATATCCCGTCTGGTCCGAAACTATAAGTTTCGGAAGAAATAATTTCATTCTTTCCGCAATAACTTTGGCTAATAATTTGTAATCAAAATTTAAGAGAGAAAGAGGACGCCAGTTCGACAAGAGTGTTCTATCTTGATCTTTCTTTGGATAAGAGTCAGAATACCCCTATTGAGAGGGTTCCGGTCTCGAAGGAATATTCATAGCTTTTTGAAATATATGTTTTATATCAATCCAGAAAAATTTGTAAAAACTCAGCGGTAAGCCCATCTGTACCAGGGTTTTTATTGTTTTTAAATGATTTTAAAACTTGAACGCATTCAGATTCTGAAATATCTTCATTGCATATTTCCTTTTCCAGATCTGTAAGCTTAAGAATGAAATTTAAATAAAAAAAGTTAGAAACACCTGAATATTTATCAGGGTCTTTTTTATGAGAACAAATTTTCGTAGAAATGTCTCTCTTCGTTAAAATTTTTTTCTTGTGACAAAATTTCAATGTCGTTTACAACTAATTTGTTAATACATTTATTTTTATAATTGCGATTTTCTAATGATAAGAAATATTTTGAAGTCTTTCATTGCCTTCGCAGTGTGATCGTATAATAGCCCAACTTGTTTGATTGTTTACTATTTGCTCTAAATCTTCTTTAACAATATCTAATTCAATCAAAAGTGTATATATATCTTTATCTAAATATGTACGAGAGAGATTTTTCTGAATTTCGTCGTGTCGTTTTTTCTTTTTTTAAATTGGACTCTTTCCCGCAATTTTATGTTTTTATATTTGGAATATTTGACGGTTGCGACCCTTATTTCACTTTTTATGGTATCCCATTTCAAATTTGTATTTCTAAATTGTGATATTTATTATCACATTCTGATAAAGTATTTTTGACCATATCCACATAATCTTTATCTGTCAATAAACCCGAGTTAAATTTCTAGAAACCGGGACCTCTCTCACTAAAGTTTTCGCCGGACAGTGTCAAGTTGATGAGACTATGATCAGATTTTATAGACGGGACAATGGGTGTTTTTAAAACACTGCTTGACAAAAAATTCGATTTCAACCAAAAATCTAGGCGACATTGTATAAGAGGAGTTCTTTGACGCCAAGTATATAATCTAGAATCAACATTTTGTGTCCTCCAAATATCACGTAACTCAAACTCTTCTATAACATTTTATGATTAACTCGTATATTTGACAGGTGTGTTATTTTTTGAACCACCCATTCTGTCTAAAGATGGATTTAATATCGTATTAAAATCTCCACCCAAAATAAGTTTTTGATCTAACTTTTCGATTTACAAAATCTTGATTTTTTTAATATATCCAACTTGTTCATTTTCAAAATGTTTGGTGGGCGCATAATAATTTACAAAAACAAAATCTTTGTTATCAATTTCAACAGTTAGAATGAAATACCTTCCGTTTTCATCTGTTATTTTAAAATCATGTATAGTCTGTTGAGCTGTTAAACAAAATAGTAACACCTTTCGTTGCCCCGTGCGAAAAATAAATATCTACACCTCATTCCCTTTTCCATATAGCTTATATGATTCAATACTGTGTGTTTCTTGCAAGAAAATGATATCGCTTTGAATTTTTTTCAAGCAAAGAAACATGGATTTGCGATTAAAATCATTTCCAAAGCCATTTACATTAAGAGAAGTTAAATTGATACAATAATTAGCCATTATCTAGTTTTAGCTTTACAGTGTTATTAATTTCATATGTAATACACTTAACGTAGTTGAACATTGTATAATTAGTTATCATTATTAGGTAACTGGATTAAAATTTAGTACGCCAGACGCGCGTTTCGTCTACACAAGACTCATCAGTGACGTTCATATCAAAATATTTATAAAGCCAAACAAATACGAAGTTGAACAGCATTTAGGATCCAAAATTTAAAAAAGTGTAAAACAGGAAATTTATAAAGATGACCCCATTATTGATATTTATGTCAACATCGAAATGTTGACTACTGGGCTGGTGATACCTTTTGTCTGTTGCTTGGTCCGTTTCTGTGTGTGTTACATTGTAGTGTTGTGTCGTTGTTCTCCTCTTATATTTAATGTGTTTCCCTCAGTTTTAGTTTGTTACCCCGATTTTGTTTTTTGTCCATTGATTTATGAGTTTGAACATCGGTATACTACTGTTGTCTTTATTTATCTACCAGCAGCGGCATCGACCGAGTGGTGTAAATAGTTATCAAAGGTACCAGGTTTATAATTTAGTACGCCAGACGCATGTTTCGTCTACACAATACTCATCGGTGACGCTCATATCAAAATATTTATAAAGCCAAACAAGCACGAAGTTGAAAAGCATATACTTAAGTGGAAAAATACAGAAAAACATATCAAAAATACAATACAATACAAAAAGAGAGAATTCTCTCTGTTCGGTCTGCCTGACCGAAACCATATAATTAATGCTAATGTATCTAATATGCATTGTTCATTCTCAATAAAGCACCTGTAACTTTCATTCATTAATAACAATAATACACTATAGGCATACCAATTACGGTTTAAAGTACATGTAACTTTCATTCATACATAACAGCAATTCAATTTACAACCTTTACTATAGATGACCCAATTACGGTTTAAAGTAGACCCGTGCACAGGTACACAGACATTCCTGTCGTAAATTTTGTTTAGTTTTACTTGTCGACGTACAAATATGGGACACAGTTATGCAATGGAAAATCTGTATTTTTAATAGAACTGTGATTTGTCTTTTGTGTAAAGGTATGTCATGATTTTAGGACCAAAATTTGACGACGAAAAATTCGTCGCCGATTTGGTTTTGTCAATGTATCAACCTCAGATGTTTCCTTATTATATACATGATATATGCTTGTTATTGAAAGTTTAAAAAAAAAACCCTTAAATCAAACCTACCAGGATAATTCGTGTTTCTCGTTAAACACTAGATATCTGTATCTATCAGTTAATGATTTATTAGTTTTATATTCGGATCGATTTGATTTTAATAGATATAATGTATTTCATCCCCGCAAAAACAACATAGCGTAAGAATGAAAAACGTTTCCAGTATTATAAATTATTTACCAGCGTTTTCCTCATAAAGATTTCAAGATGGAAAGTATTTTGTGTAAATAGAAAAAAGGGATATGTCACCGGCCTTCCAAAAAAGTTGTGAGTTATTTGGATGTTTTTTTCTCGTTCGTTTTTTAGAAGAGTTGTCTTTCATCAGATCATTGCATGTCATAGTGAAATTTTCGAAGCTGGTTCACTATTTGAAAAAAAGTCGCGAATTAGACGTTTAAAACAAACGTTTAAATTTTCAAGAATAGCAACTATACACACCTACTTTATTGATCTCCCTAATGTATCATTATCAAATCTCATAATATTGTTGCCGTAAAACACATTGCTTGCAGATACGCCTTCCGTCGGAACGAAAAATTGTTCGAAATAAACGTTTACCTAACGCTTCAGACAGGAAAGTTTGTGTTTGAACTCTCCCTGTAATTACCAAAACCAGAAAATAAAAACAGTCGGGACACTTAGCGAACTCCATAATATTATAGAATTGGCTAAATTCGACTGCTTTATGAAAATCCATTTGAGATTAGATAATATTTCCAGTAATATTTTGCGAGCCCATGATTTTGAATATTATCAAATTTCATAATTATGTATGAAAAAATATAAATTTAATGTGTCCGAAAAACAATATTTCGGGCACAGCTAACAAGTTCCGTAATTTATTAATCTTAAAATGCGATCTTTATAATCATCTATTGATTGTATTCATCCAGCAATTGTTTCCTGCCCCACCTCTTAATTATAAATGCTTACGTCTTAACCGTCTTTTATCTGGAACAGTGTTTTGTACAAGAAAGACAACTTGCGTCGTCTTATAAGCCATATTTTTGTAAAATGTGTTATCATTCCTTAAACAATGAATAAATCGTCTTGTAGAAAAAAAATGTAGAAAATACGTGTATCATGTGACCTCGTTTACAATACATATAAAAAAGGAGATGTGGTATGATTGACAATACTCCATTCTTAATGAGATGTCATGAATATTCATATAATTATCAGAACGAGGTTAAGGTCGTATTCTTGCAACATGGCCGATAAACAAGATCGCTTACAAGACAGTTGTGGAACACACGATTTAACGATCGTTCCACCAATAACATTTGGATTTGTTGAAGATGTAATTAAAGGCAGTAGCCAGAGCCTTGGAATTAAAGAAGTATCAAAGGGTTATAAGTACTTCAGCGAGAAGTACGTTACAAATATTACTGGTAAGTTATTGACTTTTGTTCAACTTCCGCCTTTCAGTGTTTATTTACATTTTTGTACATGTGTCAATTGTCCTCTTCTCTTGTTTTAACGAAAAAATACTCTAAATACAAACGTCTTCCATCCATTTGTTTCCTCAATTTTTCTCTATGTTTTTCGCTGAAATTAAGAATTCTTCAGGCGATTTTATCAACGAAATTACAGTTCCAATATTTTTGATGGGACTCTGACTCCCTTTACAAAGACATAAAACTTTCTTCCTCCCACTACTTTTATACTTTACAAATATATACTAGCAAGCAACATGTACAATTTCCATTTAATAAAAAGGATTGAATCTGTACAAAGGATGAAGAGCTTCATGTGCATGATGTGGCTGAAGTTATTTGTGACTTCATGGAACTTTATAAATCCAAATAATCATGACATCTTGAAAGGCTATTATATTTTTTTTCTTTGGCGTCTTACTCGCAGGAAGGTATCAAAGCAAAAATTTTAAATAGCCTTCCAAGACATCATAATTATTTGGACTAGGAACTTTATTAGACATATATAAAAATGAGATGTGGTACATGTATGCCCATATGCCACAAACTGACAAACCCTCCTTAAACGACATTAATAAATTCAAACTGCTAGCATACATGTATATACATTTTTGTACATACAAGTTTAACAGAGGTTTGATTACTTGACTTTAAGTAATTAAAAACTGTAATACTGTTCAATTTCTTGATACAATGTAATTACATGTAAAACAGGTTTGGTACGAGTGTATACATACATGTACAGTACATGAATATACATGTATATAAGGAGTAACTGCCTGTATTTTGCACGAACTTCTTTGTCTTTTTCAGTGCATAAAGTAGATAATGGATGCCTAGTGAAAGGGAAGTGCCACAGGTCACAGAGAAAGAATGAAAGCCCACATGACATTGAGGTATGTTATTTGATATAAAATCAACATCTGAGAGTATATCTTTATTATAAAAAGAATTAGATAGACCAAAAAAAGTTCAATTGATGACTGTTTTTAGTGCGAGAATGGAGATTCATTAGATAATGACAAATTGAATTATATTTATGTAAAAAGTTTAAATTTTACTTATTCATGTTATTCATGAATCATCTGTTACACATGAGAATCTGGTGTTTATGAAAAACAAATTTAATTGTCTGAAAAGTAAAAGCAGATGTATGAATAATTTTGATATGAACATTACACAAGGATTATTTTTGGCCATTTTTAATCTGGTTTCTTCTATCATGTTTATTTTTATTCTTTAACTTTTCAGTAGTTCTACAACGGCAACGGCTTATGATGCCACACAATGAAATTTAAGAAATCAATTGAAAGTGTTTCAGTTAATTTTTATATCAATGTAAAATTATGTGATAATTTCTTAGTATGTTAACACTAATTACATCTATACACAATCCTTGTTAGTTAATTGGCAATTACACCCATCTTTGATGAGAAATCGAGGTTCGAATCCTCGACAAGGAGTATAGACAGTGTTAACTGCTCTTTGATGTTGTAAGCAATATTTCACTTTTGCAAAAATTCATACATTCATGACATTTAGAATTTAATACAGCCTGGTTTCGTATCAAGCCAGTTAAGAACTTTGAGCTTTCTATGATACAGTATTTTATGGTTTACTCCATATATAACATGAATTGATACTGTATACATCTCAACATCTTTCAGTAGTTTATTATTGTTTCTGTTTAATATTAATGAAACTTTTATATAGACTGGACAACTTTTTTTAAAAGCTTGCCACATTGTATTACAGCTGTATGGACCTCTATATTTGATTTTGGTTGTGTTTGTAGTTTGGTTGCTGTCTTATGGTAATTTGTGTACACCCCACATCTCTGTTTCTTATATGTACATGTCCTTTGACTTATAAAACATTTAATATATATATGTAAAGGCATTTTCTGCTTGTAATTATGTATGCATGTATAACAATGATTATTTTTGCAGATCATTTTATTGGATGGACCTATTCTACAGGAGAGTAAATGCTCATGTGCAATTGGAAAATTGGGAACGTGTGGCCATGTAACTGGTTTATTGTACAGCTTAGCTCATATGAAGACCAGTAATTACAGATCTATACCAACTGATGTTTTAAAGACTTCATTGCCACAATCCTGGCACATGCCCAGAGGTGAAAAGGTAAAGGGAAATACAGCAGATGATGTTATTGTAGTAGGCTACGACACACAATCACCGTACAGGCAACCAAGAGGATTAAGGTCTACCCTCTACAATCCTATTAAAGTACCTCTGCCTCCTGTATCTGATTTATGTTCTGCAATAGCAGACATAGATAACACCTGTCTTTTGTTGTCGGTCTCTTCACACCACAATACATCTACATGTAACATGATTGAGACCAGATTTGGAAAATATCCCAAAGGATCACCAATTAGCTACCAGCAAAAGTTATCTAGCCATTTCATTCTGAATGTCTTAGATGCAGATTTTCCCCTTTTGCCTATTGAGAACCTGATGGTCAATGAATTGAATCCAGTTTTAGATCAGAAAAAGTGCACCAGTTTGGACTCTATATGTGTAACTGCTGAGGAGAGCCACAACATAGAAGAAATGACCCGTCTTCAGAGTGTCGATCCTAAGTGGCATGCTATCCGCAAAGATAGATTAACAGCATCGGTAGCTGGGGATATCGTAACTAGAGGCTCTAAAGAGCCTGTGTCGCTCACCTTGGTCTATGTGCATATTAAACAAAGGACACAAATGGATTCATGACAAAATTGTATTTTGGTGATGGTGATGTGTTTGAAGTTCTTACTTTACTGAACGATTTTGCTTCTTACAATTATATCTATAATGAACTTTGCCCATTAGTCACAGAGAACTATATTTGGTAAAAATTTACATATATTTACCAAATTAATGAAAATTGTTAAAAATTGACTATAAAGGGCAATAACTCCTTAAGGGGTCAATTGACCATTTAGGTCATGTTGACTTATTTGTAGATCTTACTTTGCTGAACATTATTGCTGTTTACAGTTTATCGCTATCTATAATAGTATTCAAGATAACCAAAAACGGCAAAATTTCTTTAAAAATTACCAATTGGAGGGCAGCAACCCAACAACCAGTTGTCCAATTCATCTGAAAAATTCAGGGCAGATAGATATTGACTTGATTAACAATTTAACTTCTTGTCAGATTTGCTCTAGATGCTTTGAATTCATAGTTATAAGCCAAAAACTGCATTTTACCCCTATGTTCTATTTTTAGCCGTGGCGGCCATCTTGGTTGAATGGCCAGGTCATGGGACACATTTTTCAAACTAGATACCCCAAAGATGATTGTGGCCTAGTAGTTTCAGTGGAGATTTTGTAAAAGATTACTTAGATTTATGAAAAATGGTTAAAGATTGACTATAAAGGGCAATAACTCCTAAAGGGGTCAACTGACCATTTTGGTCATGTTGACTTATTTGTAGATCTTACTTTGCTGAACATTATTGCTGTTTACAATTTATCTCTATCTATAATAATATTCAAGATAATAACCAAAAACAGCAAAATTTCCTCAAAATTACCAATTCAGGGGCAGCAACCCAACAACCGATTGACCGATTCATCTGAAAATTTCAGGGCAGATAGATCTTGACCTGATTAACATTTTTATCCCTGTCAGATTTCCTCAAAATGCTTTGGTTTTTGAGTTATAAGCCAAAAACTGCATTTTACCCCTATGTTCTATTTTTAGCGGTGGCGGCCATCTTGGTTGGTTGACCAGGTCACGCCACACATTTTTTAAACTAGATACCCCAAAGATGATTGTGGCCAAGTTTGGATTAATTTGGCCCAGTAGTTTCAGAGGAGAAGATTTTTGTAAAAGATTACTTTAATTAACGAAAAATGGTTAAAAATTGACTATAAAGGGCAATAACTCCTAAACGGGTCAACTGACCATTTTGGTCATGTTGACTTATTTGTAGATCTTACTTTGCTGAACATTATTGCTGTTTACAGTTTATCTCTATCTATAATAATATTCAAGATAATAACCAAAAACAGCAAAATTTCCTCAAAATTACCAATTCAGGGGCAGCAACCCAACAACCGATTGACCGATTCATCTGAAAATTTCAGGGCAGATAGATCTTGACCTGATAAACATTTTTACCCCGTCAGATTTGCTCTAAATGCTTTGGTTTTTGAGTTATAAGCCAAAAACTGCATTTTACCCCTATGTTCTATTTTTAGCCGTGGCGGCCATCTTGGTTGGTTGACCGGGTCACGCCACACATTTTTTAAACTAGATACCCCAAAGATGATTGTGGCCAAGTTTGGTTTGATTTGGCCCAGTAGTGTCAGAGGAGAAGATTTTTGTAAAAGTTAACGACGACGGACGACGACGACGGACGACGGACGACGGACGACGACGGACGACGGACGACGACGGACGACGGACGACGGACGCCAAGTGATGAGAAAAGCTCACTTGGCCCTTCGGGCCAGGTGAGCTAAAAAGAAGAGCCGGTTTGTACATGTATATAGAAAAAATTGCACACATTTGCCACAAGTTAAAGAACATTTCTTTAAAGTATAAAATTTTAATGATGTCAACAAGATACCTAATGTAAAAAAAACAAAAAAGTGACATTTATCAACATTTATTTATCACTTCATTGCATTGGGTGTCATGAAGTACATATACATTGTACAATATTTAAATGTAAAAGGAGGTCCATATGCAAAATCTATATATATATATATATATATTCAAACATAAATTATTATAAATATTGAATTGAATTGAGTATACTAATAATTGATTAACATCTATATGTGTAGCAACATATTTTTAAAAAAGACCATTCATTAGATAGTGTCAATGAATTTTTATACAGTATATATCTTATTAAATTAGAAAAGATTTCATCAATAATAAAAATTATGATATGTTGTATGAATGCCAGTAGGATACATGTAGATATCGAACAGAGTTCAAATGAAGCAGATGAAGGACTATTTACATTAAAAATATTTGCTTAATTATGATATAAACCAGATAGCATACATGTGTAATGCACACTTGGAAAGGACTTGTTGGATAGAACATTGCAAATTGTATGATAATTGTCAACTTAAAAAAATTTGCTAACATAAAATACAAACAAACATATATATACATGGATCGAACAATGATGAATAGTATCCTAATGTTAAAAATCTATAGATAAAAACTCTAATCTTCTCTTTACAAGTAGACACAGTTAATGTTATTTTAATAAAATGCTGAATAATGAATACCAGATATTATTTTTATAAAATGCTGAATAATGAAAACCAGACATTGTTTTATTTTTTCAGATAATGATCCTTTAGTTGCAAGATTAAAAACAACTCGTAAAGTTGTAACAGAAAGTATGAGACATGGGTTGTTGTTTGAGGCTGTAGCTGCCAATGAATATGCCAAGGTATTTGAAATTACTATTTTATAGCCTATTATACAGTTTCTGTAGTTATACATGTATATACTAATTCTTCTTTACTTTTCACCATAAATTCATCCAAAGTATGTTCATTCACGGCTTAAAGTTTGTGACCTAATAAGGTAAACATTTATGTAACACAAATGAATTGTACTGCATGTATTGTAATACATTTTTAAGTGTACAAGAGTGTGCATGGGGTTTACATATTGGAGAATAATAAGCCAAATAAACAGTAAAATGAATAAAAAATAAAGAAAAGAGATTATTGGATTGCTTAAGGTGGTATCTAACACTACAGTGAGAAAACTCTGCAAAATCAGCTAAACGTTTTAATTAAGTTGTGTTGTTTAGGGAATATTAAGCTTCTCGATGATCAAAATAAGTACTTGTCAAACTGCTATATAACCAGTGTAATTTTTCTGATAAAACGGTTGGTTCAATTTTTTTTAATTTTTATATTTTTGTCAAAGGGATAAAGTAAATACTTTGTCCAAATTTTATGAAAATAAAACGAGCCATAATTTTAGATAAGGTGTTGGGTACCACATTAAATATCAGAAAAAAAGAATAATTGACAAAAACAGTAGAGAATAATTAACAACCAAAAATTGAAGATTGCAGGGGAAAATGGAAAAGTACTGAAATGAATGAATACTTTTATTACTGTTTCAACAAATTGTCTATATGAGTGATTAAGTACTGTTGAAATGAATTAGATAGAAAAACTATAAGTTCAATAACATTTCTGTTATTATTTCTATTTCATTCGACTTGTAGCTTTTTATACCATTTTTGTGTTTCTTCCAGCTTCAAGATGACAGTGTAAATGTGTACCCTTGTGGCATAATTGTAAGCCCATTCTCTCCTTGGCTGGCAGCAAGCCCAGACAGAAAGGTATATAACCCATTAATGGTGCCACCTTACGGGTTATTGGAGATCAAGTGTCCTGTCAAGCAGTTAGAGGAATGCATCTATCTGACAAAAAGTGATGATAACACCTGGACATTGAAAAGAAATCATAACTATTACCACCAAATTATGATGCAACTGGCTGTTACTGGGTTAAAATGGTGCCATTTTTATGTGTGTCGCTCAGATGAAAGCCATCTTGAGTGTGTAAAATTTGACGAGAAAGTGTGGAAAGACATGAAAAGCAAATTGGACATATTTTACTTCTATCATTTTCTTTAAAAAAAATTACTGATGTTAATTTGTATTTCACAATCAACAGGACTTTTAGGTGTTTTTACAAAGAAATAATCTCATTTATGTTAATTGAAGAAAAGACTGGGGTTTAAAACTTTAAAATAAGTTGTTAAGATGGGTAGGTAAATAAGTTTCAATATTCACTTCACTTGTTGAAAAATATATATATTATTGAAAATTAATTAATCTTTGAATATTTTATTTTGGGGAGTGACATTGAAATGCAACAGTATTGGCACACAAGTCCTTTCCATGTATGGGAACTCTTATATGAAGAGTAACATTTTGAGCCAAGTGCAAGGGATGAGGGTCTCTCTGTTTTTATCTCAGTACAATCAATGACCACTCTAGTACTTGGATACAACATTCTAAAAACAGCTGGCATTTTAGCTTCAATGTTATACTTATTCGGCCATATATTAAAGCTACCTAATACAAAATATAAAAAATTAGACCAAGTAATTATCTTACGACTAACTGTAGATATATGACAATTAAATCGTACCGCCAAATCTTGAGTAAGGAGCCCACACTTTAGTCTACATAAAAACATAAAAAGTTCATCAATAAGTAACATATTTCTTTGTCTTCCAATAGTAACATTAACATTATCTACAGATTTATAATAATAGCTTGTCATGGAATTAGCAGCAGGTTTAATGAAATTAAAAAATGTAGTGAACATGGACTTTGATACAAATCCAGTATAAAACAAAATCATTGAGTCATCTTTGGCAAATCTGAAAATGCCAAATCTTTCAATTTGTAATTTATCCTGTAGCCGCTTTATTTCTTCCTCTTTTTCCTATAATTTCTTTTCTAGTTCAATAAATCTTGATGAAGAAATTTCATCAAATGCACTGCAAAACAATTGACATTCATGAACATAAAAGTATCATATATATATATATGTATATTATGTACGGTAATGGCTAAGCAACAGTGTTATACTCATAAATATTGTAATTAATTGGTGATAAAATTTGATTAAAATGAATAGTTTTGGTTATGTCTTTTTATTTAGATGATTATGAGTACTGTATTAGGTTTATTGATATATTATTTGAAACAATATATATAACACAACAACCACTGAATTTGCATAAGAATGCTGAGTGTCTGCAAAAATTTCTGAAGGTGACACATCAAGTGTATCATACTTTAAATTTATAATTGGAGACTGCATATAAATTTAAAGAAGCAACAAAAAAACTAACATGTTTGAGAACTTTCTCGAGATAGTATTGGAAAGTCATATATATATACATAATATACCTTGATTCTATTGAAGACTCCAACTGACCAGCAGATGTGTAACAACAGATTTTTAAGGTCCCATACCGTAGTACTATGATGATCCAGCATCTCTCTGTCCAGCAGCAGTACATGATGTAAATTAACTCATTCAAAATAATTAATTACAATTGCAAACTGATTATAAAGAAGCAGTTTGACAACTGAATAATCATCTTGAGAATGATTTAGGGTCGTGTTTACTTTCAGCTCATCAAACTATAAATCATAATCTATCACAGAATTCTGATAAAAAAGACTGAAAAAATTAATTATTCTATATATCTTTAATGCAAATTACATTTTATATTGTTATACACAATTTTTAGTATATACAAAATGTATTTGAGAGAAAAAATTAAATATAAATGAATTAAATATAGACAATACATCAAAAAATCTGACCAGCAGATATGTTTTTGTCTTTATCATCATGATTATGAAACAATATACATATATTATGTACAATGTAATAATTACCATAAGCTTAAATCTCCATCTTGAATCTCTGGAATCGGTTCACAACCTAGATCTTCAGCATTATCTCCAGCTTCATCTTCATATTCTGGTCTTGGCCTTTTCTGTGGCACTGGGTGTTTAAAAAGTTCCCTCCGCGGTGTTACTTGGTTGGACCAGTCAAAGATCGACGGAACACTGTCTGGTTTCAGTGTCTTTCTTACAGGTGTCCATTTAAAATCAGTGAGTTTAAAATGTCTTGAGCAAAGAACTGTTTGATCACTGATCTGAAATTGAATAGTTTTAGGATTTATATTCATTATTTCTATATAATTGAGTTACATTTAATATATATATATGTACAATGATGTAGTTAGATATAAATAAATGACTTGTTGAAAAGCTGCAATCATCAAAAAAATTACATTGTTTGACCAAAATCATGGAATATATCCTTTGCATTTTATATTTAAACGTGAATGATTCCTAGGCTTAATGTTACAGGTGGTGAGGTTGGAAGTCATCTGATCACTTGTCTTCGTAAATGTTATGGACCATCACAAGTTGGTTATCCTTTTCACAGATAATAATATAAATGTCTTTAAAATTTTCTTTTTAAGCAAGGGTTTTGTCTGATGTTTTTTTTACTTGTGAGTTTGAATGTTCATCAGGTACAAAAATGTATCTTTTACCTTCTTCATAAAAAGAAACTCAGTTAATTATGTTAAAGGGAGCATGAGAACTCAAACTTTTACAAACTTAGAAACGATTATTAGTGTAAGTTTCAATATTGTATGAAAGAAATACCAAGTATAGCGGGACGGCTACAGTGCAGTCAATTTAGTGTCATGATATCTCAGTAGCATGGGTTTGAATCCCGGCTAGGTAAGAATAAAATTACAGATCTATCATTGTTGGGTTGATGTTTAGACGAGTTGTATATATATGTATATATATATAATGCACGTTAATTATATTTATAATATAATAGAATAATAAATACAGGTTACAAGTTGGTAGAAGTACAAAAAATGTATGAGTGTGTAAATATACATGTAGGGTACAGGTTGGTTGAGAACTAGCTAGCAAGTGAATAGTTGACATGGTTCCATTTCACTACACATTTCTACAGACTACATGGTATTATCATTATCTATAAACTGACTTGTCATAACAATAATGCTTTTCCCGTTATTAAAATATTCAAAATTTAATTTAAAATGTTCAGTATCGGTGATGAATGCAGTAGAAACAATCATTTTCATTCAACTGAACCTTGACTTATAACTTATGTACATCAACAAAGACAACATGCGATGTTTATACGACACCGATAATTTGGTAATTATTACGTTGAACATGGGCCCTGGATCCCTTCTTATTGCTTGTATCCACAGATTTCTTATGTTGTCTGTTTTGGGGAACCTGTGGAACGACAATTCCAAGTGCCTCCGCCCGTTGCCATTACATAACGGCACACAACAGTGCTTATCGTTCCCTTTGGATTTGCATGTTTTTTCGGCGTCCATCTTTGTTCGATTTACCGACCTTAGCCTCGATTTGAAATTTTAGGCGGAACTTATGAATATTCGTTGAGAATGGAGTATGAGACAACTATCCACAAAAGACCAAAATGACATAGACATTAACACTTATAGGTCACCGTACGGCCTTAAACAATGAGCAAAGCCCATACCGCATAGTCAGCTATAATAGGCCCCGATAAGACAATGTAAACAATTCAAACGAGAAAAATAACGGCCTTATTTATGTAAAAAAAATTAACGAAAAACAAATATGTAACACATAAACAAACGAAAACCCCTGAATTACAGGCTCCTGACTTGAGACAGGCACATACATAAATAATGTTGCGGGGTTAAACATGTTAGCGGGATCCCAACCCTCCCCTAACCTGGAACAGTGGTATAACAGTACAATATAAGAACGAACTATCAAAATCAGTTAGCAAAGGCTTAACTCATCAGATGGATAAACATACAAGTGGGTACGCTTGTTTTATCAGGGGCAACTGTTATGTAAAAAAGTACTTATCCTTCAGAGTTGTTTTAAAGTTATAAATGACTATATACACATTAGGTATAGAAACACATTACTTTCGCGTGCTTTTATGTTTTGATTTGACGAAATTTAATTAATGGTTAGATTCACAACATCTATCAATCAAGTCATTACATGGCCTTGTTGTTTGAAATTCAGTTTATGTTGCAGACCGTTTCAAACAATGCTACTTATGCGTGAGTGTATATCGGGTAAGGTGGGTAATCGATCGATTTAGAAAAAGAAAAAAAGAAAAAAAGCAACAAACTATTCCGTTAGTTTTAATAACTAAAATTAATCCATATATACGAAAAATATAGAAACGTATAATGAAACACTGGCATTGATTACAGTTTGACGAAGATTGTGTAAAAATGTTCAATACAGCACCAAAAGTAATGGTGGCGGGTCCTATCATGGAATATGGGATGCGTAGTTGCATGTGTGTTTTATTATAAGAAAAAGTAAAATCTAAAATGACACCGGCTAACTTATAGATAATTAAGATATAAGATAATGTGGTATGAGTGCCAAGAAGACAACTAGCCATCCAAGTCACAATTTGTAAAAAGTAAACCATTGAAGGTCAAAGTATGGCCCTTTTCACATTTATTTGATTCGAGCGTCACTGATGAATCTTTTGTAGACAAAACGCGCGTCTGGCGTATATATAAAATTTTGATTCTGGTATCTATAATGAATTTATCTGCAATACATATTAAAGGGCCCCTAACATGACCAATGTTAAACCTTTTAATAAAGAAAGGTCTTATCTTTATACAAAACGAGAAACAACAAACTCTTACGAAAAACATTTGACTCTCTTTATATTTGACAATAGGTGTAATTTTTTGTTCGCGTCACGCTTGACCGCATTTTTCTTACTTTTGATTCGTCACTGTTTTGCTGAAAGACAGACAGAAGCACGGACAGACATAGTTGTACGATTGTGTGTCCCGACTAAGATGAGCATAAAGTAATCTCATCTCGTTTGTTGATTCATTATTTCTGAATATTTAAGATATGAGGAAATTGAAATTATAATAGTTTTAGTCAGCACTTCGGTGTTGACATGAACATCAATTATGTGGTCATTTTTATAAGTTTCCTGTTTACAAAACTTTGAATTTTTCGAAAAACTAAGGATTTTCTTGTTCCGGGAATATATTACCTTAGCCGTAATTGGCACCACCTTTTGGAATTTTGGATCCTCAGTGCTATTCAACTTTGGACTTGTTTCGCTTTATAACTTTTTTGATATAAGCGTCACTAATGAGTCTTATGTAGACGAAGCGCGCGTCTGGCATACTAAATTATAATCCTGGTACTTTTGATAACTATTTACACCACTGGGTCGATGCAACTGCTGGTGGACGTTTCGTCCCCGATGGTATCACCAGCCCAGTAGTCAGCACTTCGGTGTTGACATGAATATCAATTATGTGGTCACTTTTACAAATTTCCTGTTAACAAAGCTTTGAATTTTTCGAAAAACTAAGGATTTTCTTGTTCCAGGAAAAGATTACCTTAGCCGTATTTGGCAAAACTTTTTCGAATTTTGAATTCTCAATGCTCTTTAACTTTGTACTTGTTTGGCTTTATAACTTTTTTGATATAAGCGTCACTGATGAGTCTGATGCAGACGAAACGCGCGTTTGGCGTACTTAGTTATAATCCTGGTACTTTTGATTATATAAACTAATTATATAGTGTATGCAAAACTTAACGTTATACATAAATTTGAACTATTGTAAAATTATTTCCCCGTTATTACTCTTTCACGAGTTAGAAATAAATGAGACAGATATATAGGTAACAAATAAGTTTTTGATTTAAAAAAAAAGTTAAACTCTTCTAACAAAACAGTGAAGAAGGAATACATTGAAAAGTGTGCTCAATCGAACGTCTGAATTGGTTGATATGACAATGGTTAGAATCAATCCGCAAAAACTGTGAAATCATACAGCACAGATATACAACAAAACTGATCAAACGATGTGGGTTGTGATCTTTGTTTACAACTGACATAAACCAATGTTAGACTTGATCCTTTAATACGGTTTCCCCCTCGGCTCTTGCGCTAATAAAACATATTCGATTTATTTGTCAGTTTGGACGTATGGTCGAAAACTAAATAGATGGATTTAAGACTTAAAAACATCAACTATGAGTCTTTTTACTATCATGATTTTACACGTAGGGATGATTGTTCTAAACAAAAGTTTTAACTATTGATTATGAATTACAAAAAACGAAGTATGTTGCAGGTAACATATTTTATTATCAACTCCTTTCTAATAGTATTTCCACTTTGTGCATGTCATGAAGGCAAATCATCTGCAAAATAAACATGAATTGAAATTAAAATGAATGTTATTCATAAATGATAATAATAAATAACATTAATTCTTGATAACGATCGATACTCCATAACAAAATAACATTTGCGTAAACAATCATATGTAATACGCCTAATGAGTAGTGAATTAGACGGTGTAGCTTTCAAATTTATCATTTTGATAATTTTGCACAATTTTTACATACCGTTAGCTAATAATATATTTCAATCATTGTTGTCTTTTTAAAAACGTGTTTGTAATTTCGAACGTAGTATATTATATCGTTCTTATAAAGTGTTGCAAAAAGTAGCAAAAATTATTTCATATTGTCCAAATATCATGTCATTTTTAGCACTGTTTAATAGTAAACACAATCAATTTTAAGAACACTGTGTTCCCCATTGTATATTAAAAACAAGTCAAGTAACTCCATGTAAAGGTATACCTGTTGTAGCACAAGACTGCTTTTTCATATTTATTTGAGCTGTTTCTTATATATGCATATAAATTCATAGATACCAGGATTACATTTTGCATTCATACCAGACACAATTGTCGCCAACACAATAGTTATCACTGACGCTCGAATCCAAAGAAGCTTTTTTTTAAACACGAAGTTCAAGAGCATTGAGGTTCAAAATTCCTAACTTTTGTGCCAAAAAACTAAGTAATTGAATGCACTACAACTGTATGGTGAATTTCATCATACAGTTATATTCTATTTTACATTGTTTACTGCATCTAATTAACCTCAACAACTATTCTGTACACATTGTATTAAAAACAGTTATTTTTTTATAGCAACTATTCAAACATAGTAACATATTATCCTTTGCTTCATTCAGAAAATGATAATCGTTTAACGCTAACATAAATGTTATGGCAGTTTGTATAACATTCTGTAGTAAGATAGATACATAATATGAAAAATACTTTGAGTTCACGTAGGAGACTATTTTAGTTAATATCTTGACTTTATATGATTTGGTATAATCTAAACGGCAAACTTTCCAAAACAAAAATGAGCAAGAATTGCTGTATTTGTAGAAATCATGTATCATGATAAAAAAAACCTTCTCAACTTGATGTATATATCAATTTTATTTTAAGTTGTAATGAACGAAAACATCGATCATCTCATAAGCTTTCAGTTTCACTTACTTACTGGTTTTACTGTTATCAGAATCTAAGTAAACTGCACTATTTTTTTAGGGTGAGGGTAATGGTTTACTTACTGTAGTGTTTTATGAATTGCACTGAACCCAGGTAAGACATTGGAACCATCAGACTTGAAGAAAATTAACATTTTGTTGGAAGTCGAATTAAATGCTAATCCTTCAAAGGGTCCACCATATAATGTGGCCAGTAATGTATCTGTTTGAATGTCGCCATCATAAACCTACTTAAAAATATGTTTTTAAATAGGTAAAAATGTTTAAATTTCACATCACATCGACATTTCCACCATCACAATCATTATATAAATCAAAAGATAAATACTTTCTGAATCATCTTAAATCAACCACTTCATAATAATGATTGGTGTTAGTTATACTACTGCATACACGAATTAAACATGTATTGACAAAACTACTATTTTAAAGATTTAGTAGTTTCTAAATCTTCGGAATCAAATCTGAATCAACCGCTTCATTAAAAAGATTGGTGTTGGTTATACTACTGCATACACGAATTAAACATGTATTAACAAAACTACTATTTTAAAGATTTAGTAGTTTCTGAATCTTCGGAATCAAATCTGAATCAAACGCTTCATTATAATGATTGGTGTTGGTTATACTACTGCATACACAAATTAAACATGTATTAACAAAACTACTATTTTAAAGATTTAGTAGTTTCTGAATCTTCGGAATCAAAATCTGTATCAACCGCTTCATTATAATAATTGGTGTTGGTTATATGTAACTTGCAGTACAAGGTTTTGTACACTTTTTATCCTTCGACCTTGCTATTTTACATCACGACTTTATGCTTAATAACCTATTTATTTAACCTTTTGTCACTTTGATAATTCCATCTCTATTTGTATACAGCAAAACATACAAAAAACTACACGAATTAAACATGTATAAAACTACTATTTTATAATGTTACCATTATCAAAACAAGTATGAATGCAATAATAATATAAATATAGCATGATATTCATTGTAATCTAATTATTTAATGTTTATGTATACCTGTACTGTGTCAGTTAATGCCCCCCCCCCCCCCCCAATCTTGTTCTCCAATTTGATGAAAGTAAAGTTCAACATCACTTTAGCTCCTTCCTCAACTATTATGGTGTAGCTACATATTTGTGAATTACAATAGTTTGAAGGATAATGAGGTGATGTAAAACTTCTCTCTGGCCCTTTAAAAGTTCCACCACATGTAACTGTAATTATGGTAACAAATGTACATGTTTAATCGAAAAATTCTTTTATTAACATAGATGGCTGTTTTTGAAAGATAAAATATTACTGTTCATCTTGTTAAAACCTGTAAAACAATACGGTAACCTTGCCTTTGACCAACATCTTGAAGAACGACTGTCGAATCTTACGAAATGAACCTAAATGACATTTTAAACAACATCGACATATAAAATATACCCTAATCATGTATTAACTATAGAAAATTTAAAGAATTTGTTATACACAGGGAAAAGTGCCACGCATGTTTTACACATGTTTTACATATGTAAAACATGTGTTTGGTAACGCACGGGAAACGTCTTTTTCCTACCACGCATGTAAAACGCATGTTTTAAACATGCGTTATTCATGTGTTTTACGCATGAAAAATACATGTTATGTAAAACGCATGTTTTAAACGTGCGTTATTCATACGTTTTACGCATGAAAAATACATGTTATGTAAAACGCATGTTTAAGACATGCGTTATTCGTGCGTTTTACACATGAAATATATATGTGATGTAAAACGCATGTTTCAAAACCATGCGTTAAACATGTGTTGTAAGAAACATGTGTATAATATGCGTTTTAAATGATGCGTAAAGCATGTGTGTAACAAACATGCGAATAATGCATATTTCAAACAAATTATAAGATATTATTCCAAATCATCCATAAAACCTTTGTCAAGTTTACTAGTTCATATTCCATATGTTCCACACAACCAAGACGACTTATGTTTACTTTTGAAGGCTGTTCCCTGGACATATAACGTAACGGTACCCAAATTGCACCGAGTACCCAAATTGCACCTATTTAGCAAAACTAGCAGCGAAAATCTTACAAGATTTTCTAGAGACTAAACAATTTGTTTTTTTTATGATTTGATACTAAGCACATCTTTCAACATAGGTAAAACTATTTAGATATGCACAAAACGTTCACAGTATCTATCAACAGATGAAGTATTTACTGAAAAAGCAAAATGTACTGAAACGTCGAAACGTCATCTTTTTAAAATGAGCAAATACAATATGTTACAAGTATCCATTTAAAAAATAATGAAGAGTAAGCATGGACTAATATCCAATTGTTCAAAATATTTAAAGAAATTAGACAAAAGCTCTGTTATTAGACTTTTGACTATGTGAATTTAAGCATGGAAGCAATTTGGGTACTCCTCATTTCAGAATCATTGACGGTTTGGAGGTCAGTTTAGACCAATTTTTCTATGATTCCATATGGAATAAAAATCAAATTGGTGTACCTTTATAATAAAGAAGGATAGGGCTACAAAATAAACACAGAATGGACTTTTTTGTTTTCATCATAAAAAAACGTAGATGAAAAAACTGTCAAAATAGGTGCAATTTGGGTACCGTCACGTTAATTGCTTTAATCAGTTTAATTTGGACTCTGTTGGATAGTTGTCCAATTGGCAATCATACAACATCTCTTCATGTTATTTTGACCACAAATCTTCTTTTGACATGTTTGACAAGCAACATCAGAATCATATATTGCAGACCAGACTTCACTTTTCATCAGTCTTTAAAATTTTCCTGTTTGAATACACCAATAAACAAAAGAAATATCTGTAAAATGATTTTCATGTTTCTAAAACCTTGATCAGGTACATTTGACACTAAGATGATTGAAAAGACCATGATATGAAATATTTCATGGAATATAAACCGACAATGTTTTGTCTCTGTAGTTTCATTGGCAGTAATACCACAACTCTTTTAAAAAGAGGTCAAAATTTTCTTAAATGGATTTTGTGGAATGTTGTACATGTATTTGACAATTTTTGTTAAAATGTTCATTATGGTTAAACTTTGACAAACACATTTGTTGACTTATGCATGTAATATGAAAAGGAAAACCCCAAAAGTGTATAAGATGTTTCCTCTACCATCAATTTAAATACAATTTTGAAGTTGTGTCCCTTGCCGGTTTGATAATGACCAATGTCTTGAGAAATCTGAGATTGTATTATTTTTTTAAACAATGTTAAATGAAAAATTCAATAAATCCACTTTAAAGAATTTCATTCATATTTTTTTTTCTCTGTTGTCTATTTGTTGCAGAATATAAATTTTTCAAAAAACTTCCAAAATTTTGATTTCACTCTACTTTTATTTTATACAGCAATCTCAAAACGTTACACAACTAAATGTTTTTTTGTTGTTGACATAATAACAATATCAATAGAATGTTCTATCTTCTAAATGTCACTCTTCTTGAAGTTGTCTTCATTTGAAAAAAAAATTACATTCATACTTTTAAAAACTTAATTTGATTTATTCCCATATACTGTAAGTTGTTAGTTTTAAAAATAATGACATATCCTCAGTGACTTTTAAACATGCTTTTCTGTCTCATTTTGGTCTCTTGTGGAGAGTTGTCTCATTGGCAATAATACCACATCTACTTTTTTATATTTGTCTCGTTTTGATATAACAAAATATTTGAATAAAACTGGAAAGTATTTTATAAATATAAATATTGATTTTGCTATCAGTAAATTAAAACCAAACTAAACATTATTGTTATACACATATGTATGTTGACCAGTTTTACAAACTGTTGATACCTATATTTTGGCATTGTACAAGATCATGTCCTTATCCTATGATTAATGGCAGTCTATTCTCTAAATCAATTAGATGTTTACTGATTGATATTTAAGTCTTAGACACATGATTTTTGGTTTTACATTTGGCATGAGTTTTGCTAATTTTTAAATTCTTCTTCAATGGTCTCTAGTGGAGAGTAATGACTCATTGGCAATCATACCACATCTTCTTATTTTTATACTAAATTTTAATATATGTAGCTAAAAATTGGAAGCAATTAATATTTGTAAAAAAAAACAATCTTGCAATACAAAATGTAACCACAACTGATCTTTTTACTTACAAAATCGAGCCGTTTTTAAAGTGTTATAACCATAAGAATTAAGTTGAAACTTTTCATTCAGTTATTTATAGGTAACCCATGAAACTTTAACAACTGCAATGTGTTTGGAAGAGCAAGGATTAAAACATTTTTTTTTTAAATCTCTCTCCAAATATTACATAAATATAAATATATATTTATACACATACCTACTTTTTTTGCCTACAGAAGTCCTTTCTATGAAAATATCCTTTGATTTTGCTTGGCTTTCCAGAAACTCCTGTAACATAAATGAAATAAAATTAAATTTTGAATAAATTCTTTATTAGATGTCATTTTGAACTAATTATGAACATGGTAAAGGTACAAATAGTTTCAATTCACTCTCAATGACAGTGTTTTTCCATACAGGGTTACAGCTAATTTCCTAATGCATGTAGAGCAAAACTTGGGTTAGCTTGCTTGCTTTGTTTGTCTCCAGAGACAACAACCCGACCAAATAAAAAACAACAGCAGAAGGTCACCAACAGGTCTTCAATGTAGCGAGAAATTCCCGCACCCGGAGGCGTCCTTCAGCTGGCCCCTAAACACATATATACTAGTCCAGTGATAATGAACGCCATACTAATTTCCAAATTGTACACAAGAAACTAAAATTAAAATAATACAAGACTAACAAAGGCCAGAGGCTCCTGACTTGGGACAGGCGCAAAAATGCGGCGGGGTTAAACATGTTTGTGAGATCCCATATATATATTGTTTAAAGATGTCAATCTTATTCACAAAGCTTGTATATTAACAATTATACAAACAAAGCAAGCAAGCCAACCAAAGTTTTACTTTGCAAGCATAAGGAAATCAGCTGTAATACATGCCGGATCATCATGTTCCATCCTTTTAGACATCTCTAAATAAAACACTAGATTCACTATAAATATTGGGTTTATCAAAATGTCAGATTTGTCCATTTTCATAATTTTTTATTTTTTTTTATCTCCATTGGACACAGATGATGTCCCCTCTTGCATAGGTATAATGTTATAATAAGGGAAATAACTCCAGAACAGTAAAAGTGACCTACCCAAATTTGTACTTGATCTGCATTTAGTGGATATTATCAGGGTGTGTAAGTTTCATAATATTTGGTTAAACAATTTTACCCCATGTCAGATTTGCTCTAAATGCTTTGTTTTCAGAGATATACATTTTTTGTAAGCCAAAATCTATATTTTACCCCAATGTTCAATTTTCCATACAAGGGGGTTAAATTGCCATAGCTGTATTTTGACCTGATGAGGTCCAAAAAAACATATAGGGGCCATCTTGCAATTGTATGTGTTTCTTTTTTTTTCGCTGTGTATTTACTAATGTTGATTTATTGATATATACCATGTATAGTATACCCCTTATAAGTTATCAGTTGTTTCTCTATTGCATTATATCTTTTTTAATAAATTCTCCTTACTATTTGTAACAGCAGTGAATCCCAAACTCTGTCTCACCAACAAGTCTCAGACAAGAAGCAATTTAGACAGAAAGAACTTTCAAGATGTTTTAGTTGAATGTATAGTAGAAAAGTTCAAATTTCAGTTTGGCAAAGACTGTAACAGCAAAGTTACCTTAATATATAGTAATAAAGTTTCAGCATAAATAGTGTATTGAAAGCAAGTTGTCTTACAAAGTACATATATATTCAATACAGTAAGTCTGACAAAGAGCAAAAAACAACGGAAGGCCACGAATTGTTTTCAACACAGCAAAAAAATCTTGCACCATACAAAAAATATACTTACCATTGCTGAATTGTACTTGAAACATTTACTAGGCGTCTTCCCTTGCCATTTTCTTCACCATTTGTGGAATTTTTTAAACATCCATGTACATGTACCTTCCTGACATAGGGGAGGTCAAATTTGATAACTAGTCTATAGGATAAAAAGAAATCCATTTCATAAAAATTTACAGAAACTATTTTCATATTACTTTACAATTACAGACACAGTCTGTGTTTATGTGAAAGCCAAAATGAAGATGATAGATATAAGAAGATGTGGTATGAGTGCCAATGAGACAACTCTTCATCCAAGCCACAATTTATAAAACATGTAAAAGTAAACCATTAAAGGTCAAAGTACAGTCTTCAACATAGAGCTTTGGCTCACAATGCACAGCAAGCTATAAAGGTCCCAAAAAATTACTACTAAAGTAAAACCATCCAATGAGAATTGCTGCAACCATTTTTGAGTTATTGTCCTAAACTGGAAAATCCCCTTTATTTAATGAATAAAACCCCATGCCATAACTCTGAAATGTAAAATCTAAAATTTTAAAATTCTAAAAGGAGCTTCCATCAAAAGATATAAACAAATCACAAAAGTTTCACGAGAACAGCTGCTGAAAGAATTTTTGAGTTATTGTCCGAAAACTGTAAAAATTCCCCATCATTTTATGAATAAAATCTGGTAATTCAAAAACCCAATATCTAAAATTATAAAAATTGCAAGGAATCTCATGTCAAAAGATATAAACAATTCAACAAAATTTCTTGCAAGAAAAAGAAAACATTCTGGAGATATTGACTGAAAACTGGAAAATCACCCTTTTTTTATGAATATAAAATCTGGTAACTCAGAAATCTAAAATTTATAAAAATTGAAAGGGAGTTCATGTCAATAGATATAAAAAATACACCAAAATTTCTTGCAAGTAGGAGAAAACATTCTTGAGTTATTGACTAAAAACTGGAAAATCACCTTTTTTTATGAACAACCCTGTTACTCAGAAACTTAAAATCTAAACTTTATAAAAAAATGAAAGGCAGCTCATGTCAATAGATATAAACAATTCACCAAAGTTTTATGCAAAATGGTTCAAGCATTTATGAGTTAATGTCCAACATGTTGACCATGGACAGACAGACAACGGTATACCATAATATATGTACTCACATAAATGGGCGTATAAAAAGAAGAAACGAGAAAAACTAATGAACTTAGTTACTACATCAACAAACGAAAACTACTAAACCTCAGATTCCTGACTAAGGACAGGTGACACACAATTGCAGGGGGTTTAAACTTTTAAATGGTACCAAACCTTCACCCTTATCTGAAACAATAGTGTAACATCACAACATAGAAAGACACACTATAAAATATTAATTGAAATGGCTGCATTCGTGTTCATCCTCAACCTTTATATATGTTATGTGTTATCATCAAATACAACTTACTTTTCAATATTTTTAAGAATGGACACCAATGCGGCCACTTTCATTTAAGACAAAAAAACGTCTAAAGTTTAACTAAAATTCTAAAATTGTGAAGATTTCAGTAATTTAGCATGACTTAATGATGCTAGTACCCGATATATATGCGTTGTATTGTTGAAAACATCCCACATTTATGTAGCAGTAGCATTCTACTTTCCAATGAATAACTAGAAGTTTACATTTAAACAATTTTGTAAAACTGCTATATTTTGGGGCCAAAAAGGTGTCTTACTGGACCTAATCCTTTGCATGAGGCAACTGCAAACTAAAGTTAACACAAGGAAACAAAAATTGAATCATCATCCAATGTAATACTGAAAGATGGACCAACAGTCCCTTAAATTTTTAATGCCTACATAAGGCAGTCTGCATAATGTCTCAGTGGCAAATATTTCAGATATCAATAAAAAGACAGTATAAACAATTCATGTCAATCAAATAATAAAACTAAGAAGTGTATATTATACTGAACTCACTATATTGGTTGAGGGAATATGCTATATTTTGTATACATTTTTGTATTAAAACAAACCATAGTATAGTTATAACTTGATGCTCCGCAGGGCGCAGCTTTATAAGACCGCAGAGGTTGAACCCTGAACGGTTGGGGCAAGTATGGACACAACATTCAAGCTGGATTCAGCTCTAAATTTGGATTGTGATCAAATAGTTGACACAGCATAGGTTTCTGACACAGAATGAATGTGGTCTAATAAACTTAACATTTTTGTTTTGCCTTTCAGAGCAATTCACTATGCTGTTGAATATTAATCCTCTCAAAAAAATGTTTGAAGAAATTTTCTTTTTATTTATGAAATCTGAAATGAGAAAAATTGACCCCCCCATTTTTTTTTCTTCACATCCCCCTTTCCCTTATTCCAAAACTGATCTCAATTCAAATTTCTAATGGAGTTTGCAACAATAACTACTCATTTAAATATATCATAAAATATTAAAATATAAAAAAACTGCTTGTTATCACTGAATGGTAAATATTGATTTAATTTATCAGTTGGTAGTAAAAGTGAATATACATTGTATATTGTATAAAACAATGATTTAAGTTGATTCAACTACTATTCTGGACAAAGAAAGAAAACTCCAATTGAAAAATTTCTTGCTATTGCGCAATATTGTGCAATTAGATATTTCTTGCTATTGCGCAATACTGTGCAATTGAAAATAATTGCTATTGCACAATACTGTGCAATTGAAGATTTCTTGCTATTGTAACTGCACAATATTGCGCAATAGATTTGTAAGATCTTGACATTTGCTTAGTGTCAGAAACTCATATTACATGTATGTCAAAAATTTGATCAGAATCCAAATTCAGAGCTGTATCAAGCTTGAATGTTGTGTCAATACTCATGATACTAGCCCCAACTATTGATGGTTCACCCTCAGCGGGTCGTAGAAAGCTGCTCCCGGCAGAGCACCTGGTTCTGTAATTTTATAATCCAATTCTCTGAAAATTTGAATTTGATATGACATTCTTAAATAAGATTCCTTAAAGCCCATGATTTATGAATGTGTTCTTACCAGTCACCCCAGATTGAGAAACCAGACCAGGATATTCATTTTATGCCAGGTCACTTGTTTTCACGGTCCTCTAGTCTGGTGTTATGTATTGTTAGCATACCTGCCAACTGTCACTATTTGTGGGGGATTTCCCCCATGAAGGCTCCAAAAAATAATTTTGAAAGATCAATTTTGTCCATAATTTTTAACAAAAGAATTAATTTTAAAATGGCCATAGGCTTGTTAAAGTAAGGAGAAGCCAAAAAACAACTTTAAAGTATATTTGAAGGCCCCATTGTAGGTTTTGTAGGACTGCATTGTTTTACATTATAGCCATCTTGCACGTAAAACCCCAATGGGCATTTTGAAAAGTTGGCAGGTGTCTTAAGTACAAATGTATTACTTATAGTTCCGTAACTCTTTCTCCCGAGACCGCCACCTGCCATGTTATTATTTGTCAGGACTTTGACCTTGCCAGACTTCCAAACCCTATTGGACTCTTTGTCCCTAGCTAGGAACTATAAGTATGATGTCACTCATTGGGTCCAGGAAAGTTTACTAATAGGATTTGAATTGATCGGACGCTCATCCTATGGCTCCCACTTTAGGGACTGTTACAATAACATTAACCAGTAGACTTATATATTCAACCATATATATATGTCTTTTAAATAAACATCTTATTGTTTACGTGCTTTGATAGTTTATCTCAGAACTTGGGAAGACAACAGGAATATTACGAAGCCAGTGTTAACTTCACTCCGGTTTCACTTGCTACCAAAAAATGTATAGTCACCCAAATCCTATATTGATGTGATTCGAGACATCAAAGAACACATCTAGGACCTAAGAACTAAAGGGATGGACATTTGCATCCTATGGACACCAGGACATGCAAATATTCAAGGGAACGATGAAGCGGACTTATTGGCAAAGCAAGCAGCAGAAGAAGCAACACACCTCTTGCCAAAAAACAACATAATTACCCTTCAAGACGTAAAACAAGGTGCACACAAGAGTGTCATGCTGAAATGGCAAAGACGATGGGAATTAAGCAACACAGGAAGATACCTTTTTGAGATAACACCAAACGTTAAAAACATCCCAATCTTTGACTATCCAACCAAAAAATTCTTCAGCATCTTTATACAGCTTAGAACTGGCTACACAACCCTTAACTATTATAAACAACGCACAGGGCAAAACACCACCGACTTATGCAGCTTTGGAACTAAGGAAACACAACAGCACTACCTCACAGTGTACCCCAACTACGAGAGTTATAGAGAAGAAATGTACCACCAAATTACAAAAGAAATTGGAATACGCAAAATCAACACATGCACACTGCTAGGTAGACTAGATCACGAAAACACAGAAGAATATAAACGAAAGTTAGAAATCATTTCGGCCTTTATTTCAAAAACAGGACGTTTCGACTTACCCGAACATCCGCAACCTCAATCGTAACAGCAAAAACAAAATTAAAGTACATGGAGGAAATTACATGGAGGAAGATACACATAGGGCGTAATATGCACCAGTGAGAAGAGTTGTGCCATAAGGCCATAAGATTGAGGATTGAGGATATAGTTATCAAAGAGACATATACATTTCAATGGTTATAAACAGATAAAAGAGGGACGAAAGATACCAGAGGGACAATCAAACTCATAAATCGAAAATAAACTAACAACACCATGGCTAAAAATGAAAAGGACAAACAATAGTTCCCACGACACAACTTAGGAAACTAAAGAATAAACAACACGAACCCCACCAAAAACAAGGGGTGACCTCAGGTGCTCCGGAAGTGTAAGAATAAATGGTCATATGGTTCTACTTTACGGTCTTAACTTAAGTTCGTGCATGTCTTTATAATTTACTCAAACTGGATAAATCACAGAAGATTGATTCGAGTGAAGCTCTACTGTGATATTCAAGTTTGGTATATGTTTACCCCGTTATTGATAGGATTTCAAACTCCTGAGTCCTATGGATAAATAAATCAGTTTTGGAAATGACATTTAAAAATCCTTCGTAAAATGTTAATCGAATAAAATATTAAAGTTGTATTCTTACCCATTTTGTCTTTAGTGTCCTAGATTGAAGATATCCTACATTGTCCTAGCTGCATCTCATATCTTCCATAAAATTTGCGTTTTGCTTCACGAATCATGATGTCAGTATCAGTGTCGTCTGTCTGAACGCTCGTTTCCGGGTGAACCGTACGGGCTAATATTAAACCAAAGGCGAAGCATTAAAAATTCCATTTAAACGGCATTAAATGATTGAAATTCATGCGATTTATAAGTAATAAAAACAAGCAAACATGATTAATAATTGTATGTAACCGATTGGACCTTAAAAAAATATATATGAATGTGGATTCCGTAATTTATTCTGAGTCTCCATGCCAGTGTAATGGTATTTCCCGCGGTTATTTTTGTACAACTTATAAATAAAATACGGTATGACTATCACTTGCCACTGTGTACTAACAGAATGAACAATTTTGCAAAGACTCACTCAGTGTAAGTATTTCGATACGGTGAATTAATTAACATGAAAAAACTCTGTAATTTCTAGATAATTTTACTGGACACAAAACACACGGGCACCTGGTAATTGAATTCGTCACCTTCATTACCTTATTAAAGTCAAATCGGCACCTTTTTTCAGGACATTTCTGCAATTGATTTTTTAACTGTCACCTGATATTAAAAACGGTTTTCATCTTTTATTTGAAAGTAATTATTGGTTCTCTTCTCTACTGCAGTATAAATAATACAGATGAGGATAAAAAGAAAAGAAAACACTTAAATTTTATCAATGATTTTTTTTTTTTTTTAATAATCTGCCTTTTCTGATTTTCCTGATCTTTTCCGTGGCGGATCCATAACTTTTCCTATGGGGGGGGGGGGGGGGGGGAGGCGCTGACTGACCTAACATGGGACCCGCTCCAGTCATGCTCCAATGATTCCCTATATAATCAACCAAATTTTTCCCACAAAAGGGGGGGGGGCGGCCCCCCAGTCCCCCCTGGAATTATGAAATAAAAGTTCATTATAATAAATATAGGTTCCAGTAGGGACAGATCTATTGTGGCTCCATTAATTGTTTGTACAGAGAGCACACAAGCTGATCATGTAAATTTGGTTAAATGTCCAATGGTAGATGGAAAAACAGCACTGTATATAAATAGAGCACCTAGATTCTACATGTGAAAATATGGAGGTTTAAGGATCAGTTCAATTATATTAGATAGTTTATAAAACAATTATGCATAGGCGGATCCAGGGGGGGGGCGCCCCCCCCCCTTTTCGTGGGAAAAATTTGGTTGATTATACAGGGAATCATTGAAGCATGACTGGAGCGCCCCTCCCCCCTTAGGTCAGTCAGCGCCCCCCCCCCCCCTTAGGAAAAGTTCTGGATCCGCCACTGTTATGGGAGTCTTCAACAGTTCACTTGCAAAACATAATATTAATTTTGGGTATGGACTTAACTACTGCGGGTTACCCGAATTAACAAGGGGCAGATTTGACTTGTTATGCCATATTAACTATCAAAGGTGGCTTAGGTGCCCATTTGACCAGGTTTCCAAACATGGCAAAATGACTAGAATTCAGACACAGTGTTAAATAAATTAAGATATATACAATTTTGTGTTGGAATGCACACTACACTGGCAGCTTTATTAACTAAGCTACATTAGATTGTAACTTGAGTTATATTCCTTGTGACTAATTATACATGTGTTAAAAATAATACAATTTTGAATAATAATATTGAAAATAAGGAGATCAATGTAGTATGATTGCCTATGAGATTACTATCTACTAATGTCCATATGAACTGGATTTAAGCATCTATATAGGATACCTTAATACCTTTAACAATGAACAAAGCTCATACTGTCAGCTACAAAAAATGTATAACAGGCCATCAAGGGTTGACATGACAAAATGTAAAATGATTTGCCAAAATAAATCAAATATGGCAGACTGCATCAAACAACAACTAAATTTCATCCGGACTTGGAACAGGCATAAATAGAATGTTGGGACTGTTGTGTAACTGCACAAAAGAGGAACAAAGTGGTGAAATCGGTTAGAAATTGTTTTCATTCATTGAATTGGTACAAAGCTAAAAAATCTAACATGAAGACAAACAATCAAAACTTAATAGTACTTTCAGTTATTGAAAGCTCATTAAAAGCTAATAAAAACTCAAACATTATATATAAACCATGCATGTTTTCCCGTACACATATATATATATATATATCTATACATATATATATATATATATGTATAGATGTAATTATCAGAGAAATTCGTTTAACAATTTTTGTTTAACATGTTTAATTATCTATAACTGATATATTTTTTATTAAAGTTTCCAAGCAAGTCAATACATGCAATAACAAAAAACTTTTGGGACAGAAGACACTGTTTAAAAAACGTGACCAAAGAAAAGAAAAGGAAATGTACTTGTAATCGACAGTGGAGAAAAAATGGACTCTTCAGGTAAGAAGTTTTATTCTGCAATAACTTTTGTTTAATAATAATCTGTTTTTGAATAAAAGAATGTGTAAAATATATTTTAGTGGGACAGCATCCCAACAAACAATAAATCAGAAGAGATATCAAGTGGTAAATATTTTGCTTACTGAATCCAACAAAGTTAATACCAAATGTGCCATGCTATAAATCATCCTTCATCTGAAGAAGGTATGAATATATGCAACAGGAATTTTACAGAAAAAATCTTTCCTTTATTATGTCTATATGCTAGCCGCAAATTTTTCACTGCATTTGCATATCTAGTTAGGTTAGTACTTTTTCATCTTTTTAAAATTTTGTCTTGCAAAACAACACATTGCAGGGATAAAGTAAATGCAACAAGTTTTCATTTTATCCAGTTGTTTTCATGTTTGCACATTCTCTTTCCCATACAATGTTTTGGTGAAGTTAAATAATAGTAGTTTGTAAACATGTTGCCACTTGGAAATATAAATGATATGGAAAATAGCATTGTGAGCTCTCTCAAGCCTATGTGAGTTGTAGGATTTTAGAAATTTTCATCATTTGTTCATAAGTAGGGGGCCACTGACTGCCTAAGAGGGCGCCCGCTCCGGTCCTGCTTCAGTGATTCCCTATATAATCAACCAAATTTTTACCTGGCCCCACTTTAAATCCACCTTTGCTAAGACCAGTTAAATAATCAGCTTTGGTCAATTATGCATTGAAATTCTGTTAAAAAGGAAGGTGTTTGACTTTTTCTAGTTTAAAAATTAAGTGCTAAGAAACTATTTTTACAGGAATTATATTTTCCCCTTTAAAATGGAAAGTATAATGAAAATTGCATTGTCAATCTCAATCCTATTGATCAACTTCATGTTTGTTTTTATATTTTTTTTATCAAATTCAAAGGTTAGTTTTGGCAAGCCAAAGTTATGGATGAGTTCAATAAATGTTGCAGATTAGCTTTTTTTACAGGAGTTAAGCTGCTCTGGAAAACTGCATTTGTTACTTATTTCAAGTATAATAACTTGTTGATTTTGCACATTTTTTTCATAAGAATGTTCAGTATATATTTGCCTTTCGTGAACTTTTAACTTTCAGTTACATTCAGTTCTTGTGAAATTCAACATCTCTTATATAAACATCACAAATGTCTTTTTACTTAATCACCCTTTTTTATGTTTACAGAAGAAATTGTCACACGGAAATGTCTTGGGCAAATTAAAAAGGAGAAGTAACTCTGCTAGGAAGCAGTTCCAGTCATTTGTAGCAACAGGACTGTGACGAATAGAACTTTAATATAAACTGAATCAAAATATGGAATTTACCAAACTTGTGTCAGATAATACTCTCATGCTTCTATTGGAGGACATCAATGATGAGAAGTAAAGGAAAAGACAATAAATGACAGCATATCAAATATCACAATGTATATTTAGTCAGTTAACACATTAATTCATCTACATACTTTACAGCATTTCATTTTAACCATGTGTAAATTTTGTCTATTCAAGCTTAACAAAATGCTTTGAAATTAAAATATTAAATATTTTAGGCAGACATGTTTTTGTAATTTTCATTTATTTTTCAAACTTTCAAGTTATTACATTCTTCAGTGGCGGATCCAGCCAAAAGCCCATTTTTCAAAGGGGTTTCCCAACCAAGGATAAAGGAGAGGTTCCAATCATGTCTTTCATTTATAAATTGTTAATTTCCACTACAAAACTAAATAAAAATAAGCCAAAGATAAAAAATCAGTCATAAAAGAAATATAATTTTGAAATTCATGTAAAACATGTATTTTACATGAGTTTGTATTTACACATGTTTTACACATGTGAAATATTTCATGCGTTTTGTAAAGCATATTTAATATATGTTTTTGCACGCCTGTTATACGCATGTTGTAAAAAACATGCGTTAAACGCACAAAAATACGTTTTACACACGTTTTCTTTACCATGCGTGAAACATGCGTGGCACTTTTTGCTGTGTACCCTATAGGTGTAATACCACCATTGATGTGTCCCTATTAGTCTTTGTTAAATTTGCACTTTTAAAAAAAATTGTACAGTTTTTACCTTTATTTCAACCAAAGAAATACTTTGCATGTGTAAAGTTCAATCCTTTCCAGTGATACAGTGAAAATTTCACACTACATTTCATTGCATATAAGAAAGTAACCACCGCCGGAAGTAAACAATCCAATTTTTACACTGTTATTTACTGGTTACCTGCTTTGGTAACTATGTAACCTTAACGTTCCAAAATATTTTATAAGACCATCAAATAAAAAAAGAATGATGCTTTCAGACATCAACATACATATTTACGACACAGAAAAATTTAAGTGCATTGAAATGCAGGGTTAATTTTCTACAACTGTCAAATTCAAGGGAATATTTGTTTAGGCCTTCTGTACTTTCGTATGCAACCGGATGTGACGTACCATGATTTGGTGGTATTACACCTATAGCGGGTTATCCCTACAGGTGTAAAATTTCAAAATTAGCAACGAAAAAAGTATACGAAATACTCTGGCAGTTATTATTCTGGCGGTTTCAAAACTTTTATGAGTATATTTGAATTTACACTGGCGGAATTTATTTTTGTCGATTTTATTGTATCCGCGAAAATAATAAAATATTTACACACCGCAAAAATTAATGCGCTATACGGTATGCTACATGTATTCTTTCCGAACCATGTGAGTATTTGGATCATACGCGAATGGTCATGACCATGATATGTTTCATAGACAAAAACGAACCAATTTAAAACATCCCGTTTTAACTCTTATTTGTTAATAGTTAATATAAATTAAACATTGGAATACAAAACTAATTCCAGGCTTTATTTAAACTATCAGTGTGCTTTTGTGGTTTTTTTATAACTGTTGAGTTCGTCTTCGTTTTATCAGTATTCAACCAACAGCTGATTCTACATTCACAACATTCCCATAATACATTTGGAACATAATGTGTACTGTTCTATGGTAGGGTTGCTGTCTCATTCTACATTCACAACATTCCCATAATACATTTGGAACATAATGTGTACTGTTCTATGGTAGGGTTGCTGTCTCATTCTACATTTCCATTCTCAATTTTATGTTATATTCATGTGGTCAAGTGAAGGGTTTTAATGGTTCTACCTGACTTCGTAGGACTTAAGTTTGATTGTTTTTGATTAATCGAACTATAATCAGTGAGATCAGCGAAAGAGCCTCTGGTATGCGTGATTATTTAATTTCATGTGTTTGTGCCTTCACCAAAGAAGCCATCAGCTTAAATAATTCTGTCCTTATTATTACATCATATCTAATCGTACCTTTGAAGTAAGGGATGATATGGAATAATTCTACCCTCGTACAAATATAGTAGTATTGTAGTTTTTGTGGTCGGGGAAGGGGGTACAGATGGAGCAATGTTATAGGCTTTTTAAAACAGTAAGTCGTTATTATTGAAAGAGCACTATTAATGGAAAGAATCGTTGACCTTTGGCAAGAAAACTGACAGTCATTGCCAAAATTACGACCTCAGAGCTGAGAGACCATATTTGTCTCATTCTTCTTCAATTCATTTTTTCACTGATCCATTTATTATTATTATTAAGGTGGTACCTAACGCTACAGGGAGATAACTCTGTAAAGCCATCTAAACGTTTTAATTACGTTGTGTTGTTAAAGGAATATTAAGCTTCTCAATGATCAAAATTGGTGTTTGTCAAACTGCTATATAGCCAATATAATTTTTCTGACAAAACGGTTTGTTCAAAAAATTTTTAATTTTTATATTTTTGTTAAAGGCAAATTTTATGAAAATTAGACAAGCCGAATTAATTTTAGTGAAAGTGTTGGGTACCACATAAATTAACGACGTGTTGTTCATTTGATCTCATTTATTCATTGCTCAGCATTTGATTATGACTTCCAATGTTCTTGCTTTCCTCTGCAAATATATTACGACATCGTGAAAAAGTGGCGACAATGCCTGGTGACATAACATAGAAAGAATATATATTTTAATAGGTAATTTGAAAAGAAGGTATAAGATATCTGCATATCGTCTCAAAGTCCAAACAGAAACTAATTCCATCACAAAACCTCCATATGATATATATCCAATCTCGACAATTAAATTTTACTATTCAAAACGCTTGTCGACTCTCGATTTTAATTTTAAAAATCTATCAGTCTTGAGATGATTAATATCGTATCATACTCGATGCAATGGTTAAATCTTTATGTATACAATACGTTTAGCAAGATAAATGTCACTGAATTAAATGATCAAACGCGTGGTGTATGCTATGTTTTGATTAATACAAAACTTACGACAACAGGGCTTGCAACATCTATTACTTCCTGAACAATTTCCAGCGTTGTCCTGATACTCAGTATCCGGACGACACGTGTCAGTACTACTTGTACAGTTGCAATCTACTGCAACTGTAAAATGATAAGTTTTTTTGTTTTTTTAATAAACATGTCTTCGTGTTGTTTTTTTAATAAACATGTCTTCGTGTTGTTTTTTAATAAACATGTCTTCGTGTTTTTTTTTTTTTTTGTCTATATTTTCACTACCCAAAAAAAGGCAACAGCAGAATACCGCTGTTCAAAATTCACAATAAAGTTAAGAAAGGAAATGTGTCAAAGCGACAACAACCCGACCATAGAGCAGACAACAGCCGAAGGCCACCAATGGGTCGTCAATGTAACGAGAATTCCCGCACCCATAACGAATTATACACAAGAAACTAAAATAGAAAATCATACAAGACTAACAAAGGCCAGAGGCTCCTGACTTGGTACAGGCGCAAAATTGCGGCGGGGTTAAACATGTTTATGAGATCTCAACCCTCCCCCTATACCTATAGCCAATGTAGAAAAGTAAACGCATAACAATATGCACATTAAAATTCAGTTCAAGAGAAGTGTGAGTCCGATGTCAAAAGATGTAACAAAAGAAAATAAATAAAATGACAATAATACATAAATAACAACAGACTACTAGCAGTTAACTGACATGCCAGCTCCAGACCTCAATTAAACTGATTGAAAGATTATGTCTTCATCATGTGAATATCAGGCACCATCCCTCCCGTTAGGGGTTTAGTATCATACTATCATAAAATATATGAGAAGAACATAACCCGTGTAATGCCAACAACTGTTTTTTTTTTTTTAAATAAATGTGTTTAGTTCCAATGCAAAGACCCTATAAGTGAATCAATATTTAAGCCAAAATATGCAATCTTTAATAGTATCGTAACTATATCCCTTTTTAATGAGTCTATTTGAAGGTTTTGTTAGTTTCTGAGGTGAATACTGACATTTTTGTGCTTACAAAAAAAGAATATTTCCATTAAAAAATTGGATGTAAAATACCTGGGGTCTGTTGTTCAACTTGTCGTTATTTTAACGATTGATTAAATTTAACGAGTCATTAAATCTTTTAACAAGTCGTTTATTTACTGTTGTTCAACAATATTTAACGTGTCGATTAAATAATCAATGAATTAAAATTTAATCAACTGATTATTCAATGCGTTAAAATTTAATCAACTGATTAATCAAGTGATTAAATAAAACCTACCCATCATGCATTGTTTTGGAGCATCCTGTCTGTAAAAAACAATGGCTGACTCTGCTGAACCAAATCCAAGCAAACTTAAAAGACTGAAAAAGACCAACTTCACTGTGGGAGAAGAAGACCTCATTCAGCAACTTGTGGAAAAACACTCCAGTATTATTAATGGAAAATTAACAAATACCGTAACCAACCAGTTAAAAAAAACGTTTGGGACGACATAGCCATGAAGGTGAATTCACTTGGAGTTGCCCTTCGTACTGCTACAGAAGTGAGAAACAAGTGGAGGAATATCACAAGAGTGGCCAAGGCTGTTTACACAACTCACAGGAGTGAGTTATTCAAAACTGGGGGAGGACCAGCTCCAAAACAACCTAGCTCTGCAGTAGAGAAAGTAATACACCTGATGAAGGACACCACCAGCTTCAGGGGGATTCAGGGTGGTCTAGCTTGAAACCGAATCATTCCAGACAAGTAAGTAAATAATATTTAGCACTTTGAAATATATCCCCAAATGTGTTTTCTCCTTAATTAGAACTTCTCAAGGCTCTACCCTTCTTAATGCACTTCATAAAAAGTAAACTTGATCAGTTTCACTCAACATTGTTTTTATTTTCCATATAAAAACAAAAAAAAAATGATTTGAAGGTTAATAGCTGATCAGACCCTTGATAATCTGAAAAGGGTTGAAATAGGGTCTTATTTAGTCTTGTTCAATATTTTTCAACTTGCAATTTAAAGTAATTGTATCTGAATTTAAATGAATGATGATATAGTATGTATCCATTGCCCCCCCCCCCTTTTATAATAAATAAAATATACCCAAACACAGTATCAACGAATAATTTTTTTCTCATTTATTACAGATCAACCAACTATCAATGCCACTTTACCCGAAGAAGATGCCAGCCAGGATCTGTATGAATCTGCAGCATCTCTGATAAGGGACAGTCCACCCCCGTCCAGTCCACCAAGTCCGTCTCTGCTTTCAGGATATGACCCCATCCTGACACAAGCAGTCGTTCCACATATTCCAGAACAAACAGATAGGACAGATAAGCAGAAGTAAGTTGTAAATGTAAAAAAAGAAGATGTGGTATGATTGCCAATGAGACAACTCCCCACAAGAGACCAGAAATTACCAACTTAAGGTCACCATAAGCCACCTTCAACAAAAACGGCTTTGAGTTCATAAGTATAATGAATATTTTCCCGAAACTTTAGATTTTTTAAAAATATTTTTCTACCCTACTATGGGGGGTTATACAAGAAATCTTTAAAAATGTGTTGTGGAAACAGGTTCCGCTAGTTTATTTGGTCAACACTTCAAGTTTTCTTGATACAATGCATAAAATTAAATTTGTCAATAGATGTTTATATTTCAAACAATGAACCTCAAAGTGCGATTTTGCTATTAAACGGTTATTCATGACAATGCAGCCATATTAATATCATATTAATATCACTAAATCTGACAATCTTTCAAACCTTAACCTAAAAAAGATTGACAAATTCTGTTAAAGATAGAACAATATGTTATAGTGATTTATAGTGATATATTTCCTTATAACAACTTTAAATGTATTCAAGTTTAAACTTTTAGTCATGTCAGCACCTTAATAAGTGGGGGGATTCCAATACTTAATTGATAGGGGTATGTTCTGTTGGAAAAGGGGAATATTTCAGAGGCAGATTTGGGGGGAGGGCCCATCCCTTCCCCCTTCTGTGGGAAAAATTCGGATGGTTATTTAGAGAATTACTGAAGCATGACTGGAGTGGGCCCCCTCTTGTGAAAATTCCTGGATCCATCAATGAAATACGGGCTAAGATTCTGTATGTAATGTTCATTTGATTTATGGCGAGACTTTTTCTGATGTGAAAAATGAGTCTTAGACTACCCTTATTAGTTTACAAGTAATTGGAACTTTTTTTACCTTTTCATATATTTCTGACAGGTTCCCCCACCTATTCACATATTTCAAGCCGGAAAACGTGACATATTGTGCCGGACTGGCACGTCCAATCATTTTGTATATATTCAGATATAGGAAGTGGACCCTAGCTGAGTTGTGAGTAGCAGGCTATTTGATGGAACTATGACTTTGAATCGATCAATAAAAATCGAGATCCAAGAGAAGCAGAAAATTCAGATGGACTTATAAAAGAACAAACTTGAACTACGAATAGAGCTGTTGCAGAAGTTAGTGGGTGGCAGTTCAGAGACTGTTACACTCTCACAGGCACTTGCCTCTATGTATTTTATGTATTAAATTCATTGTTATATTGTTGATTTGTATTTCAGAAATTACTATGAGGCCAACATATTCATTTAATTTTGTGTAAAAGAAAATAGACCAGTAATTACAATTTGCCACACATATTGCACCTCCATCATTCAAAGAATGATAAGTGATACATGAATCAAAAAGTTTTTAATGACCTTAGCTGGCTATACAGTCCTTGCACTGTTGAGCATGGCTTGTGCTTATTTTTTTGGCATATAAATAAAAAAAAAATCCATATGGTAATTGATAATCAATTGGCAATCATACCACGTATTCGTATTCTTGTACTGAAGTACAGTTGCCTGGCTACTGGGTTTTTGATTTCATAGGCGACTAACTGCTCACCATTTACTATACCAATATTGAAGTCGCGAAAATGCACACTTCCTCTCTGAACACATTGTCAAACTGATCAAATAAAGATTTTTTACTATTTTCAAATTTCCTCATTTTTTTTAATGAAAGACAATGTATGAAAATATGGAAAAATAAAAACATGCAATTTATTAGGCAAAAAAAGTAGTAGCAAAATGGTCCCGTATGCCTTTTCCGTCCTGTGGACCATTATAGGGTGTCATCTGAGGTTGATTGTCAATCAATTGTTCTTCTGCAACTTCAGGTTCATTCCTCATGATGGCAATATTGTGCAGAATACCACAAGCAATGATGATTCTGCAAGCTTTATCAGGTTTCATTCGGATCTGGAATACAATTTAAAAACGTTTATTTTAAAGTGTGACAGAAATACTATTTGTATGTAGCATGAATTAACAATGCTCGTGAATAAGTAAATTTATTACAAAAACACTATAATTTAATTTAAAAAAGGACCAACTCAGACATGCATGAAGCTGAACAAACCGTCCGACTGATGATGTACTGTTACATTCACGATTTAATAAAGTTACAGTAATGACTAACTTGGAACAGTTACCCCAAACAGGACTACATGAAGTAACCGAACTAACATAACCAATTTTCCAACTGGATCCCTGTTATCCGTATAATTTTAGGGTTTTGATCTGTGTGATAAATTGTCGATCATTGTGTTCTTGTCCTGGCTTGATATTTAACTGAGGTCAGTTGTATATATAATTATCAGCCCTTTATTATATACCTGTATATATAACTGATTTTTCATTTTTTTTTCGGGTTTTATTACGTAATAAAAATAAGGAGATTTGGAGTGATTGTTAATTTTATAACTTAAATGTATGTATCTTGCAAAGTTAAAATGAAGTGGATGTAAGCAATTATAGGCAACCAAACTCTGGTCAGCAAAAAAAAAAAAGATTGTAGCTATAACAAAAAGACAGAAAAAGGGACCATTATAAAGACCTTAAATGAAATTTAGAGAAATCGAAAAATGTACTAATGAAAGATTTAGTAGACAGCAGTCTCACAAGAAAAAAAACATGACTTTTAAAATATAAGAGCATACACCATGTCAAATATTCATATTACTACTATGTTTATTTGTAAAGAATTAATTGTACCTCTGATCCTAGAATGTGAAAACGCTTCTTCCATATTCCAAATGTCCTTTCTATTGTTGACCTTGTTGAGCAATGTCTTCTGTTAAACCTTGCTTGACCTCTACCAGCAGCTGGTTGTCTGTATGGTGTCAGCAAAAACTGTCTGCAGGGATAGCCACTGTCTCCTAACAATACACCTTGTCCAATTCCTTGATATCCTTTCTCAAGATGTTGTCCTATGGCTGAGGTTCTGAAAACGTGAGAATCATGTGCTGATCCTGACCACCTAGCACTGATGTTGGTGAATCTACCTTTAAACAAAAATATGATAATTAAAAAAGTGGAAAAAAGTAGTTCCATAATTCATTTGTCAAGGCAAACGGCAAGTCAGTGGTTGTGAATAAGTATGGTGACCCAAAGCTGTTTATTTCTGTGTCATTTAATCTCTCTTGGAGATTTGTCCCATTAGCAATCATAACCACATCTTCTTTTATGTGCATGCATGTAGTTTGTTCATTATAGTTCGAGTCATTAAAATATTAGCCGAATTTGAAATGTGATGAAAGCAAAATATATAAAAAAGAAGATGTGGTATGATTGCCAATGAGACAAATATCCACAAAAGACCAAAAACATTAACAACTATGTCACCGTACGGCCTTCAACAATGAGCAAAGCCCATACTGCATAGTCAGCTATAAAAGGCCCCGATAAGATGTATAGTATAAACAATTCAGATAAACAATACATCGAGGATCGAAGTTATATATGCCCCCTTAACATTTAAAAAAAATATATTGAACAATGACTGGCTTTTTTTTTAAGGACTGGTCACTATTTCCCAACCGAAAAGAATGGGTAGGCGAACTTGATATTTGGATGACAGATTGGACACTTATTTTTTGTTTTGTGTTTTTCAGTTTTGTATGTTTTTTTGTTTTTTTAGTTTTTTTTGTTTTGTTTTTTTTTTTTTGGGGGGGGGGGGGGCTTCTCACAGAAATATTTTGAGGTAGATCTAGAATTTCTTCAAACTACATGGGGCACACTATTTGTTGACGTTTCAAAGTTTATAAGCCTGACTGTGACAAATTCTACCTAAAGCAGATAAGGGGTTGGTGGGCAAATCTTTATAACTATTTTGATTAATTAATTTATGTTCATAAACTCTTAGCAGTTCATTCGACCCAGCATATTTAAAAGTGAAACGGTAAAAACAGAGACACATTATTTGTATATATGTCTCTGGTAAAAAGCAAATCATGAGTCTACGAATCCAATAGAAAGTATATGACAAGATCGAGTTGTCTTTCTTTTTCCATCGATTTTCAAATTAGCTGAAAACCAGTTCAACAGAAAACCAGCTATGTATATGGTCAAGGACGATTGAAGATGTCAAAAAAAAGGACGCACACAAAGCATGTTGTAAACATAAAATAGGTATAATACAATGTTTTAAATTACCTTCATGGTCACAAAGGGCTTGTACGTTGATGCTGTGGAACCCCTTTCGGTTTAAAATAACAAATGCTGGTTCATCAATGCTAGGCCCAGTAATCCGTATGTGAGTCTCATCAATGCATCCAACCACGTTTGGAAAAGCAGTCTTTTCATATAACCCAGCCCTTATCAAGTTCTTCCTCTGATTATCTTGCCAAGATATGAAATCATCCTTCATGGCAACTAATGAATCCGTCACACGGTCAATCACCCGAGACACGGTTGATTTGTCAAATCCCATCGTGTCCCCAACTACTTGAAAGTGTGATCCACTTCCATAAAACCTCAAGGCAATCATGACCTGTTGTTCCACTGAAAGGGCTGTCTCTTTCTTTGTCCCACGCTCCAGATCCCCTCTCATTAAATCTGACAGATACCCAATGGTCTCTCTGCCAAATCTATATCTCTGCCTTAGCTCCTCATCAGAAAATTCCCTTTCTAGAGGGTCAAAACCGCGAAAATGTCGCTCTCTTCTTACAACAGGTGGTTGAAACAAAACATTGACAGCCATCTTAGATTGAGGTTAATCAACTGATTAAAATTTAATCAACCTCAATGAGGTCGATTAAATATAACGACACTTTGACAATTTTAAACGACTCGTTAAATTTAACGACACGTTGAACAACATGATAATGGACTGATTAAATTTAACGCAGTGATTAGTAAAATTTAACGACTCGTTTAATTTAACGACAAGTTGAACAACAGACCCCTGAACATATAAGATGTCTGCATGTTCAGTTGTATTTACGAATTATTTCCTTATACCGTTAATAAAATTTAGGAAATGTTTTGACCGGTTTGTGATATCGAAAACCCTGGTGTAATAATTTTTCAGTAATACATAAATTTCTCTCGCTAAAATCTACAGTGAGATGCTTATAGGTGTTACTGTAAAATTTTACCTATAGCTCAACCTGTTTTTAAAATTGTCAACACAATAGGGACATTTAAATTGACCAGTTGGTATTGTTAGATTTAAATCTACCTTGATGCTACCTGTAAAAAATTTTATTCACCTAACCAAAAGTTTCAGCATGCTTTTTCCTGAACTTTTTTTTACCTAGGATTATTCTATTGAGAGATTTTTATTTTACTGTCATTCAAAATCTTATGAGTGATCAAGCCAAACAAGAATGACTTTATCATATATTTTATTTTCTTGCAGTTAATTCAAAATTGCATGACCTAAAATGCACTACATTTCATCGAAATGTTTGCATAGCCACTACTAGCAGTGTTTAATACCCCGAATAATCCAGTCGTAATATTTCACTCACTTTAATGAAACCTCAAAATCATATTTGAATAAACAATTTCATTTTATTTTTTTACACTAATATTTGACATCTCATCCAGAATTCCAAAGATTTTAAATAATTCCCAATTTTATTCATTTTTCACTACTTCACTAGATTTTTTTCTAAATCCATAGTATGAATTCTGATTAACTTCCAATGATATACATCCTAATTTAACAGGTGCAAAATCTATACATAATTCAGAATCATTTCCATTACTATATTCCAAATAGTTATCCTCACTTATATTTTGTAAAATTTTATTTATATTTTTACTGTATATCACCTGATTTTAATATATCCACAGTAAACATTTTATTTCATTTCCTATAATAAATTTCCAAATCAAACAATATTTGATTCAGAATTTTATAATGACTATTTCCAATTTCACTTTCAATTAAAACATTTCCTCATGTTAGGAATATTTTAGAATATTTTACTTTCATTTTTCACTTTATCACTAGATTAGACTATATCCACTGCATTACTTCAACATTTTATTTCATTCCCTATAATAATTTCCAAATCAAACAATATTTGATTCAGAATTTTATAATGACTATTTCCAATTTCACATTCACTTTTAAAAAACATTTCCTCACGTTAGGAATATGTTAGAATATTTTACTTTTATTTTTCCCTTTATCACTAGATTAGACTATATCCACTGCATTACTTCAACATTTTATTTCATTTCCAAGATCCCATTTAAATAGGGAATCATCTTAAATTTGTAATAGATCCCAAAATTAATAATGAATATTTCAAAAATCACATTCAAAGCCACAGAAACATGTTGGATGAACACACACTATATCTCCTACTTGAATTCCAGTTTTGAAAATTTTAAATCTTTAACATAACTAAATCCCATCGTATGAAAATTTGAATTTCCTTGAGTGAACACAGCATTTTATGCACAAAAGTCCCACTGATATGATATTATAATAGATTTCAAATAAAAAACACATCAAGGTATACTCCAAAATTATTTTGAATTTTATATGTACAACATCATATGTAAGCCCCACAAAACGGTTTGAATGAATTATTTCCTCCTTGATGTCCTTCATGACAATAAAATCTTGAAAGAAACACATCACATTTTAAGAAGCAAAATTGCTATAAAAAGTCTGAGTAGTGAATTCAAATAAAATAAATCCAATATTGTACACACAATGACACCAAAAGATTTAAAATATTGCAAATAATAATCCAAAATGAGAATCTTGAAGGGTCATGTGAAGAAAAGAACAACATATCCCTCTGAAAATTTAAACTGTAAACACCTGAGCAGCTATTTCTTGTTTCACTGGCAGCTGGACAATACTATCTATAAGGGTTAGAATTTGAAAGAAGCATTTTGGTGTAAAAACAGTTTAAATTTTCAAACAAATTAATACATATTTATTTTAATCTTTTACTGATTTAGAATTTTAGGTAAAAAATAGATAAATCATATATATCAGGGATTTAAAACAATGAAAACCAAAACTATTTTCTTCCCTATCAATTTTTAATAGAATAATCCTAGGTAAGAAAATCTTCAGGAAAAAAGCATGCTGAAACTTTGGGTTAGGTGAATAAAAATCTGTACAGGTAGAATCAAGGTATATTTTAAATCTAACAATACCAACTGGTCAATTTAAATGTCCCTATTGTGTTGACAATTTTAAAAACAGGTTGAGCTATAGGTAAAATTTTACAGTAACACCTATAAGCCTCTCACTGTAATACTTTGTTACATACACGAGCGAATCGTACAAGTTGAGATATATAACCTTCAAGAATCGATTAAGAAAAAACAAACAAATCCGGGTTACTAAGTAAAACTGAGGAAAATATATTAGATATAAGAGGAGAACTACGACACAACAGAAACACAACACTAAAATGTATCACACAGAGAAATGAACTATAACATTGGACATTTAAATAAAACAAATGGTGGGTTGAACCTGGTTTTGCGTATAGCCAAAAATAGCAATCATATATGCTCTGTGTTGAAGACCTATAATGGTTTTCTTTAATAAATTGTTACTTGGATGGCGAGTTGTCTCATTGGCACTCATACCATATTTTCCTACGTCTATCTACATATTCTATAAGCAGTAAAAATCCTGAAATTTTCTCATTAAAAAAGGTAAAGAAATCCTGAAAACAGAATTAAATAGGCAAAAATTGATGAAAAATGGGATATGCATGTCAACACAGAAGTGTTGACTACTGGGCTGATGATACCCTCGGGGACGAAACGTCCATCAGCAGTGGCATCGACCAAGTGGTGCAAACAATTATCAAAGGTACCAGGATTATAATTTAATACGCCAGACGGGCGTTTCGTCTACATAAGACTCATCAGTGAGGCTCAGATCAAAATAATTATACAGCCAAACAAGTACAAAGTTGAAGATAATTGAGGACCCAATATTCCAAAAAGTTGTGCCAAATACGGTCAAGGTAACTCATTCCTGGGATAAAACAATCCTTAGTTTTTTGTAACGTTCAAAGTTTTGAAAACAGGAAATGTTTAAAAATGGCAATATAATTGATATTCATGTCAACACTGAAGTTCTGACTACTGGCCTCTCTTTTTTATATTAGAAATTAGGCATATATAGATATATCTCATTAACTATATAGAATCAAGATCTATTGTCTTTTGATTTGAAACCCTTGGTTTATGAACTGATATTGAACTCAAGGTCTTAGGTTTAATTGACGTTCTAGGTTTTGACCTTTACTTTTACCTCATATGATAAAGCCATGAAACTTTGTTTTACTTTATTTTAGGTGTTTTGAACCACTTTTGATCTATGTCATGGCTATACGTTTTAATGGGTGGATGGAACCTGAGTGCCTGGAAAGAAACCACCCCCTTTCGAAAGGAAAAATGACACTCCTGGTCAATTAGGATTGTAGACGTGTGCAACCACACCAGCGGGATTCGAATTCACAACCTGAATGTTGACTGGCTAGTGATTTCAATACTTGAACTAATTAGACCACTTGACCACCGAGGCCCCCTCGCCCTTATAATGTTTTCATAATGGTATAATTGGTACTGTACATATGTAGGACTAGCGATAGGGACGCTAAAGTGCCATGCTCACGCTGAAGTAAAAACGATGATCTTTGCCGAAGTACGATTGTCCTTTCGCTGATGTGCGATGGTATGGCATGATGTTTGAATATTATGACTTATTAAAAAAATAATGTTACAAAAATACAACAGGGATTTTGTAGATGAAAATATCATGCATAATAGGAAGGGGAAAAGAAAGTAACGAACAGTTCAATTCCCAAACATTTTTAGCAGTGCAGATGGAGTTTCTCAATTATCTTAAACTACGTCAGGCGAAAATTCTGGGGAACAAAACGGCAAAATGCTGAACTTGGTTTGCAGATGACTTATAAACAGTGTTCGGAAGAATGATACAAACCTTTTCACAACAAATGAAATGTTTTGATTTAAATGTCTACTTTGACTTCTCTTCCTTTAAACTTCACACGATTTTGTGTGGAAAATTTAATAATGAAATTACTTTCTGGTATTAGCAATAGTTTTGCAAGGTGCTTTAATGTGTCTGTAGTCAAATTGATCAATCCAGACTTGTATTAACGTCACCCTAGTCTTAGTTTATTGTGATTACAGTGTTTATTGTCCACAAAAGAGGGACGAAAGATACCAGAGGGACAGTCAAATTCATAAACCCCAAAAAAACTGACAACGACATTGTTAAAAATGAAAAAGACAAACAGACAAACAACATGTTAGACCGAAATTAATATGACTTGCTCCTATGTGTACTTCCCCATTTATTGTAATCTCCTCAGCGGTGTATCAGCTAATTTGAAAGTCTTTGGTGGATATCGTGACCATTTCTATTATTTGGATCTGTAAGCTGAAAATTTTTCATCAGCATAGTTTTTGCAGAATCTCGATATTGACGACATCAAGTCTAAACCTCCTGATTGCACTTGTGCTAGTTGCCAATTCACATATAATCCTGCTGGTCATGTTATTACCGGTGACCTTAACATTGTTAATAACACTTCTCTACGAAATGTGGTATCGAAAGGTCCGAACTATCGTGAGCCTATATCCATCAATTGGATATTCAACTTTAAAATTTTGATGGACTCAGTCGAGGATTATGCCAGGCAATGTGCTAAACGTGAAAAGGAAGACGTAGACACTCTATCCGAATGAATTAAGGCAGTGAGGTCGTTAATACAAATCAGAATTAAGAAACTGAATGGGTCCATCAATGCCCATGCTACGTCAATCTTTAAAGACCCAAATGTTGCTAAACACTTATCCGACATCCATGATAAATATGTTGTTGTCCCCGCAGACAAAGCCCCAAATAACATCGTTTTTGTCTGTAAAAGTCACTACATTAATTGCTTGATAAACGAATTAGGTATAGACAATTCACTGGGAAACTCAACATATACCCTCACGACACTTACCAAAGAGGAAATCCTGGATAATCATAGGTCTGTTCTTTGTTCCTTTGGTATTTCAACCAAAGATGAAGAACTGGATCTTCCATCACTGTATTGGATACCTAAACTACATAAGTGTCCTTACAAACAACGGTATATTGCTGGATCTTCCAAGTGCTCCACGAAATTTCTAAATTATTAACATCTATTTTATCAGCAGTCAAAGACGGGCTTCAAAGTTATTGTGAAACTGCTTATTCTAGAGATGGCGTGAATCAGATGTGGATACTTAAAAATTCCAAAGATCTTTTAGAGTACATACAATCTAACTCTCTTTCGTCTTGTAACAGTATTAAAACATTTGACTTTTCTACTCTTTACACAAGTATTCCACATTCCAAACTAAAAGACAAATTGAAAGAGTTGGTATTACTTTGCTTCATAAAAAAAAATGGCCAACGTAGATACAAGTATCTTGTCTTAGGGAGGGATACATCATACTTTGTAAAGAATCACTCTGATTCAAACAAAAAATTCTCCAATACGATGGGATAGATGCGTTCCACATAGTCACCAAATTTTGAATTGTTTAGTGAAAGAACGTCATCTATATAGCGGAAAGTAGAGTTAAAGGAAATTGCTAACTTCTTATCTTTCTTCCTAAGAAGTTCCTGCATGAAGTCAGCCTCATAATAATAAAGAAACAAGTCGGCAAGTAGAGGGGCACAGTTTATTCCCATTGGGATGCCGACAGTCTGTTGAAAAACACGTCCTCCGAACGTTACAAATATGTTGTCAATCAAGAAATCAAGCATCTTGATAATATCGGTTTCAGAGATTTTTTGTTTGAATCAGAGTGATTCTTTACAAAGTATGATTTCTCCCTCATACGTGACGCTCAGGTCAAAATAGTAAGATATCCAAACAAGTACAAAGTTGGAAATCAATGAGGTCCCAAAATTAACAAAAGAAGTTATGCAAAATGAGGCTAAGGTAATCCATTCCAGGGATACGAAAATCCTTAGACGAAATGCGAGTCTGGCGTAACAAATGTGTTTGTTATCCTCTGGTATCTTTAGTTCTTTTTTTATAAGCAGGGTACCTCTGATAATCTTTATCAATTTCGGGACGAAATTGTGTATGGGGATTTTGTTGGTTCTTTTTCTAAGTATAACTTAAAACCTTTTTGGGAGTATGTTTAACAATCATCTTTTTTTTTTTTATCTTTAATGATGTTCAAAAACAAAACTTAAAAGTTCCAACTGTTGATAATGAATAAGGAAGTATGCTGCAGGCTACGTATTCTTTTAACTCCTTTCTGGTATTATTTTCACTTGGTGCATTTTGTGTAGGAGAATCATCTGCAAAAGAGACATGCATTGCAATTAAAATGGATATACATGTACTTCAGAAATAATAATAATTGATAACATTCTGTTCCATATATTGTTTTTAGTTTTCTATTTTTGTCTGTTGTTCGTTTGTGTGCTCATAGCGTTGACAGTTTATATCCGACTTATGAGTAAGAATGTCCCTTTGGGGTTCGTTTGTGTGCTCATAGCGTTGACAGTTTATATCCGACTTATGAGTAAGAATGTCCCTTTGGGGTTCGTTTGTGTGCTCATAGCGTTGACAGTTTATATCCGACTTATGAGTAAGAATGTCCCTTTGGGGTTCGTTTGTGTGCTCATAGCGTTGACAGTTTATATCCGACTTATGAGTAAGAATGTCCCTTTGGGGTTCGTGTGTGTGCTCATAGCGTTGACAGTTTATATCCGACTTATGAGTAAGAATGTCCCTTTGGGGTTCGTTTGTGTGCTCATAGCGTTGACAGTTTATATCCTACTTATGAGTAAGAATGTCCCTTTGGGGTTCGTTTGTGTGCTCATAGCGTTGACAGTTTATATCCGACTTATGAGTAAGAATGTCCCTTTGGGGTTCGTTTGTGTGCTCATAGCGTTGACAGTTTATATCCGACTTATGAGTAAGAATGTCCCTTTGGTATATTTTGCCTCACTTTTACTTTAATTACAAGATAGGTATAATTCTACATTGATATATGTTTTCAGTAGAAGAACAAAACAAATATTATGATATTGACGGCACGAGTTACTCTTGTGAGATACGTTTTAGTACTTTATACGATATTCGATACTTTGGCACAATCAGGACGACACAACCTTCTAATGCTCATGGATTCTGAAGCTTATTGATTTTTTTCTGGTTCGTTATGCTCAGTCTGCTTCTGGTTTGTATATAACTATTTGATTTGAATGTGTATATCATGCATTTGATAGGATAAGCTGTCACTTACTGTAAGGTTTTATAACTAACACTGAACCCAGGTTTTTGGACTGCACCATCAGTTACGAAGTGAATGATCATCTTATTGGAAGTGGAAGTAAATTCTTTTCCTTTAAAAGGACCGGAAAACAAAGTACCTAGTAATGCTCCGGCTTTAACCTCACCATCATATATCTAATCAAAATCATTTATTATAAATAGATAATGATGTTTTAGTATCACATTACATCTACTGTCCACTGGACGATAACATAATGTAAAACAGAGCATTGATATTGATTTTTCATTACAATAAATATGTTGCTTACAATGAAGTACATATAGTCGACTGTACATTGCATTGACTATCGAGACGTGAACCAATAAATGAACTTGGTCTGCTTTATTTCCTTTCCAGTGTATCTGAGATCAACCTATAATTTATAATGATGCATGCTTCTTATTTGTTACTTTCTGTGTCTGGTTTTGCATACTTTTTTTATAATTCGTTGCTGGTTTTTTTTAAGATGACGGCTTTAACTACAATAACCTATTTTTTCGACTTTTAATTTTAATTTTGATTTTAGGTTTGATTATTCTGTTTTTATTTGTATAAAACAATTTTTAAAGAAAGAAAAATACGGCAAAAAGAAATAAAACATGTGTTGGCAAACAAGTCTTCTATCAATGTTTAGAATCCCCAAAACATACATGAATACAATTATATAACTTAAACAGCATGTTTTAAATATTTTTATAATCAATTGAATATGTATATACCTGCACAAAGTCATAAGGCAGACCGCCGGTATCGCGTCTTCCCGACTCTAAATGAAAGTAAGTGAAGTTCAGCATTACTTTTAAACCTTCTGCAACTGTGATAGTGTAATAACAATTTTGATTATTACAATACATAGAAGGATAGTTCGGTGACGTGAAACTTCCAACTGGTCCATTAAATATTCCACCACATGTAACTGTCATAGTAAATAAGTCAGATGTTTATTAGTAGAATTCTTGTATCTAAATAGATGGTTGTTTTTAAAAGATAAGGGACTACTTTTCATCTTATGAAATCATGGGAACAAATTAGATCATCTTTCCATTTTTATGAAAACCATCTTTTAATATGTTATAGCATGTTGAATACCAAACTTTATGTGTGTAACGTTGTTACCGTTTTCTTTTAAAAAAAAAATAATTTAAAGAAAAAATGAAATGTGGTCAACAGCCTGTAATAATAATGTATCTAACAGAGAAAAAACTTATCAATACAAAACAAGCTTTTTTTTAACTCTTACTCGTTAATCTTGAACATAAAATTATACAATGGAATAAAAAAATTATTTCGAGGCTTTATTAAACCTTTCAGTGTATTTTGTCTTTTGTTATAACTGTTGGTCTTGTCTTCGTTGCATCAGTATCCAACCAACAGCTGATTCTACCTTCACAAACTTTCCGTATAAGCAAGTTCATTGTGAATCTAATGTGTACTGTTATATTCCTCTGGTCAAGTGAGGGGTTTTAATGGTTCTACCTGTCCTGTTTGGACTTTTATTTGTTTGTGTTAGATTGTTCGAAATATACGGAAGAGCCTCTCATACGCGTGATAATTTAATTTAATGTGTTAGTGCCTTCACCAAACAAGCCTGTTTGCAGCGCAATCAGCATTAAATATTGTTGCATTACCATTGCATCAAATTGACTCTTATGGAATGATTCTAGCCTTGTTCAAATATAGTATTATTGAGTTTTTTTTTATTGATGTAACAATGATAATGGCTTTTTCTAGACGGTAAATTTTTATTGATGAAGAAAGCACTGTTCACGGAAAGAACCCACGATCTTTGGCAAGAACACTGATAATTATTACCAAGGAAGATGTAACACATGTGGGTTCGAAATCATGACCTCAGTGTTGAGAGACAATATTTATCTCATTCTTAATCGATTGATCCTTTTCCGGACCTGTTTATTATTCTAATTTAATCGACTAGTCAATCTCAGTTACTCACTGGTCCGAATTTGATTATGACGTCCTATTAACTTGCTCTCCTCTGAAATGTCTATTGTGACGTCATGAAAAATGGCGACAATGCATCATGACGTTACTTAGATAGAACGCATCTTTTTTGTAGGTAGTTCGAAAAGAAGGAGTAAGATTACACCATCAAACCTTGTACAGTACGATATGTATCCACTCTCGAAAGTAAAATTTTACAATTAAATCACTCGTCGAGCCTCGCTTTAAAAAAAAAAAAAAAATATCTGTCTCGTATCACATTCGATGCAATGGTAGAATCTATATTTATACAATAGGTTGAGTGTGATCAAAGTTTTTAGATTAAATGATCAAACGTGTGGTGTTTTTTAGGTTATAATTAATACGAGAACTTACGACAACATGGCTTACAACATATATCACTTCCGGAACAATTTCCATTGCTGTTCTTATACTCATTTACGGGAGAACAAAAATTTAAATTTTTACAGTTGCAATCTTTAGCTGTAAAAGAATATGAAATGTGTTTTGGTATTAATCAACAGGTCTTTATGTTGTTATGTTTGTCTATCTTTTCACTACCCAAATAAAGGCATAAGCAGAATACCGCTGTTCAAAATTCATAAATCGATTAAGAAAAAGAATCCGCGTTACTAAGTAAAACTGAAGGAAAGACATCAAATTTGAAAGGAGAACTACGACACAACAGAAACACAACACTGAAAATGTAACATACACAGAAATGAACTATAATATAAGAATAGCCATTTGCCTGAATAGGTACAGGACATTTAAATAAAACAAATGGTGGTTTGAACCTGGTATTGCGGTTAGCCAAACCTCGCGCTTGGTTTTAAATAGCAATCATATATGCTCTGTGTTGAAGGCCGTACCTTGACCGTTAATATTTTCTTTAATAAATTGTTACTTGGATGGAGAGTTGTCTCATTGGCACTCATACCTTATCTTCCTACGTCTATCTATAAACAGTAACAATCCGGAAATTTTCTAATCATTTCTTATTAAAAAAGGTAAACAAATCGTCAAAACAGTACTAGTAGTTGTGACACACATTTTACTTACCTAGATGTATACACTATGGAAGTGACATGTTCATTACATTTTCTGGCACATTGTTTGTTTCAAAAAGTGAAAGCGACCTACTAAACTATACAACGGGTAAGATATTTGTTACATACCAATGCATGTAGGCGGCTCACAACATCTGTTTGTATTGCAAAAAGGGCCTATGCCTGTATCTTGTTCATTAACATAACACACATGTTTAATATCTCCGTTTTTAGCTTTACACTGGGCATACTGAAGCGTGTCTTAGAATAGATAAGAAAGACAAGACAATGGTCATAATATATTATAAATGAGTTGCACTAATTCTAGGATTTCACGCAAAGACAAGTATCATTACAAATATCTAACATGTAGTCTTCATGAACTTTTTTTTTTTACATTTAAACCTAAAAATAATGTTAGTATAATTTATACCTTAAAAACACATCTGCGTTTGCTTTTATTTTCTTGTAAAAAAAACGAAGTAATTTTAATTTATTTTAGAAAATTACCAATTGTACAAATTCCTGACCATTATTGTTACTTCATGATAAAATGTTTATAAATTAAACGATGTTTGGACAGACGTGTATTACAAAAAATCCAAGTCATGAAAAATAACTAATATTTCAAAACAAAAGACAGATTTTCATGAAATAAATTAAAACTTGATATCTTTGAAGTTGTAGAAATTGCAAAGAAATAGTAGAGCCATTAACGATGTAAAGGTCGTCAATAAACACCAAATTATCTAAATAAAAAAAAATCAATTTCTGTTGATCAATAAGCATGATAAAGTACGACCAACAAATATTATGAACAGAGGATTTTTTCTTTATTGATGATAACAATGTTAATGAATGAAGGTAAGTATACGTTGACCTTAATCCGATCTCTATATTTGACGTGTTGTTGAATAATTTGTTTTCGTGATTTTGCTAAAATCTGCATACCACTTATAGAAAAGGAGTAATTCGTTCGACATTTTGCACTGTATCCCTTAGTCTATAAAACTGTTTTTCGTTTCAATCAACAAATCACAATCAATCAACAGTAATATGTTTACGCGGTTTTCATACCATAATAGGTAGGCGGCAATCAACTTATATCACTATTGCATCATGAACTTGTGTTACACACCATAACATGTAGGCGGCAAGCAACGTATATCACTATTGCAGCATGAACCTGTGTAACATGTGTACGTACCAATACATGTAGGCGGCTGGCAACATCTATTACTATTGCGGCAACATGGACCTGTGTCTTCTTCATCTACAGCACACGTTTGTTTACATATTCCACCTTCAGCTTTGCATTGACGTGTATCTAGATATGCAATTGATACAAATATAATTTCTATTTTTTATAATCCTTGATTTAATTATAGAAAAAATAGAAAAAAAAACTGTTATTCTTAATTGTACACTGTGTCTACATTTCTATGGAATGGTTAACTGTTAGTTATAACACAATGTGACTTTTAACTTATTATGTCTTTTAGTTTTGTTCAATATAATGGATGCATGTGTGACTGTTATCGAAGCAAATGAGCAATAAATCCAAGTTAAATCGATCATGTTTAACTGTTTCAAATCAGGAATATGACAGTTGATATCAATCGTTTGATGTTTTTGATCTTTTCTTTTTAACATTTCCTGAACAACTTTTTTTTTGAAATTTGATCCAGTCAATCTATATTTTTTATTATTTATTTATATGCTAGTTTTATAGCTGTTGATATGCACAATAAGACCAAACAGAAATTAATTGATTTTAGAAAATACGAAAAGTATATATTAGAAAATATACTCGTTTACTGACTATTTAAAATTTAAAAAACCAAGTAGGCCTGACTACTTGTTATCATAGGTTGTTAAAAAACAGATCAAACTAAACAAATTCGTATAAAATTAGATTGAAAAATACGTATCTAAATGCTGTCATTTGTATTAAAAACCAGACTGTAATCAACTCGCAAAAACTAAAACTAAAAATAAAATTGAGAATGGAAATGGGGAATGTGCCAAGAAGACAACAACTCGACCATAGAAAAAAAGAACAGCAGAAGGTCACCAACAGGTCTTCAATGTAGCGAGAAATTCCCGCACCCGGAGGCGTCCATCAGCTGGCCCCTAAACGAATATATACTAGTTCAGTGATAATGAAGGGATATACTTTTAACCGTTAATGCGTTAAAAAAAGCATACAATACAAGCATTTCATGGTTATACGTTTAATCATCAATGAGTTAAAAAAAAAATCATAAAATAAAAGTATTCCAGGGTTTTACGGTTAACCGTTAATGAGTTAAAAAAGCATACATACAAATTTACTTGACTAAGGATGGTAACCCCTAAAAACCTCTTCGAATCGCTTCGATGCTTATTAGCATAACATCTTCAGGATGTAACGAACAATTTAGAAGGACAATTTTGTTAATATCTCCTTTTTTGTTACGAAGGAGATGCATACACCTGATAAACAGTGAAAAGGGGGATAACTCTTACAAAGTAAAATTGTTCAGCTTAGCAGGGGGAAATTTAAAGACGTATTTACTTTTATATTAATACGTATTGTAATTTTCATTGCTATAAAAAATGTTATATCAGTATTACAAACTTTATCTTGAATTATGTTCTAATTCTATTCTATTTTTGAGAAATTCTGAAAGATTCAAACCTGAGGTCACTTTGTGCGTCGATCTCTTCGGCTTACTCGGCTGTGACAATTTCTAATGTGCTGGTTTAGGTAGTTTAATGTATTCATGCTTATTCTGTAGTAGTCACCCCTTAAGTGTAATCGTGTATATCTATTAAATACTATTAGTCATTTTTATAAATTAAGTGTTTGAGAAGTATGATTAATTATAAATGTTAATGTTACTCTTATCTAATGTAGACAACCTTACCCGTATTAGTCTCAACTTTTTTGGAACGTGTGGTCCGCAATGCTCTTGTACTTTGTACTTGTTTTGATTTAGATTTTTTTTTTATATGAACTTAAAAGTCTTTTGATGACGAAACGCGCGTCTGGCGTATCGAATTATTAATCTGATACCTTTTGATAGCTAGTATGTGTGGTTTTGTGGCTAGCCTTACCACTCGCTTTTATGATAAAGGATAAACATTACATCTAACATGACATTGACATTACAAGAAGGGACTACGATCCAAAATAAATTGGAGAACATATAGGACAGAGCAACACACGAATAATAGCTAACAAAAGGTACCAGGTTTATAATTTAATATTTATTCAAATAAAAAGAATCAATGGTAATACGGTTAACGGTTTAGTAATTTATAAATATACCAAAAAATTAATTTGGTAAAAATAGATAACTCCTAAAAATGTCATTGAATCGCTACGATCCGATTAAAAAAAAATCTGAGTAAACAACCAACAATTAAGAAAAAAAAATTGTCGATATGTTTTGTTGTTACCTTGGCCTAATTTTTCTAAGTTAGGACTTAAGGGTCTCAAATAAAAATATTCTAGGGATCAAACGGTTAACGGTTTATGAGTTAAAAAATATACTGACATATTTATTTATTAAAGGTAGATAACTACTATATAATTAGCAAATTAGATAACTCTTCAACAGAAAATTGGTCATCTTAACAGAGTAAAAAAGCACATACACTGTACGATATAATATAGAAAATATTTAAGCGACATAGTGCGTAACAGTTATCACAAGGGCAAAATGAGTTTATACATCACATATTGGCAATGACTTATACTAAATCATCATACAAGCCAAACAGGAAATACTTCAAATATTTCAAAATATCAAAGGGTATAATAAAAACGGTATGAGCAAAAAATCATATCTTAATTTTGTTTACTTTTGACTAGTTCAAACCAGCTTGACCAGTGAAATGTAAACATTTTCAAATATTTATTACAAGGATTATATAGAATCTCCCCTTTTTTATGGGATACAATCACTGTTTTAAATCTTTTTTATTTTTTATACTTCCACAAAAAAGTATGAGTTAATTCTGTTTTAAATAAGAAAAGTACTAAAATTTGAAGATTTGTCAGATAAACGTATATTAATATTAGGAATATAATTAAGAAAATACTTTATTTCAAGAAAAATCATTAAACATGCTAAAAACACATAAATTCAAAAATTTCACTTATTGCCTAAAATCATGTTCGGCAATAGGATGAACAATCATCACCAAATTTCAGGTAATAAGCTTAATGCCTGGAAATTTCAGGCAATAACTTAATGCCTAGGCGGTAGCTTATTGCCTAGGATTGACGCTTAATGCCTAATTTCACTTATTGCCGCTAACATATACATCACATATTGGCAATGACTTATACTATACATCATACAAGCCAAACAGGAAATACTTCAAATATTTCAAAATATCAAAGGGTATAATAAAAACAAATCAAGGAAGTATACAAACAATATATCAATGTGACACGTGAATTGATGATAAAATATTTCAGAAAGTATTTAAGCAATATACATGGATACCAAAAACAGCCAAATCTATCAGCAGAGTTAGTGTAAATCGATTTACTCTCTGTCTGAATATGCACTTTTTTTCGAAAATGACAGTTGTTATGCATTCGTTTGATGTGTTTGAGCTTTTGATTTTGTCATATGAATAGGGAATTTGTGTCTTGAATTTCATCGGACTATAGTATTTTGGTGATTTAACTTTTTTGACATATTTTTAAACAAACTATAACCAGATAAAAAAAGTAAACGGGAGAAAACAGGAACAAAGAACAGACCTCTTCCTATTAACTCATTTTCTTTTTTGAAATATAATGAAGAACGTCCGTAAAATTTACGACGGGATTATTTCAACTTCACCATTTAGAAATCCTGGTTTAATAGCTGCCGTGTGAGTAGCAATACTGTATCAAGTAAATCATAATAGAAAATACAATCCCCGGAATATCGTCTCAATTAGGAGATATATATTACTCGATTTATTTCACTTGACTGGGCGGAGTTCAACCACTTCGCTCATAATAAATCAGTCCATCAAAGGATAGGGGATTTAGGATAAACTCATCAATGAAGTCCAGTCATTGTTTTGTAAATTCCTTTGACGACAATGATACATTGTAGGTGATTAGAAATCAGTCCTTATGCAAATTAAAATGTAAGCTCCGCCCGATAAGTTAAAATAACATTGGTAATACTATGTATGAATGTTGCTACATAGAAACGGAAAGTTCAAAAATTGGGAAGCGGAAATCATCTCTTTTTTCGTAAAGTTTTGTTTTCAACCGACCTACTTTGGCAATTACTAGATGTAAATCAAGATATGAGACAAGCTTAGCTGTATCTGTAGTATTATTTGACTCTAGCTCGATAGGATAGATTCGTTCAACATTGTCAACAAATTTTGTGTTATTCTGTCAGAGAACATCATCTTTATAGCGGAACGTAAAGTTAAAGGATATTGCTAACTTCTTATTTTTCTTCCTAAGAAATTCCTGTGTGAAGTCAGCCTCATGACAATAAAGAAAAAAAATTGGCAAGAAGAGGGGCACAGTTTGGTACTTTTGGTATTAGAAATATTGATACTGACTGATCTTAAAGATAAGGAGGTATATCCGACCGAACTAGTTTATGATGAGAAATATTGCCTAATTTGACGACATCGTGACCTTTGTTGGCAAAGGGAAGGTTTAGAAAATATATTTTCTCTTTTTCATCCTTTCCAATGCGAACTGGTTTGAACAGTCTTTCACTTGCACTATCCGAAATGATAGCTATAAGTTCGTATTGGTTTAAATGAGGGGTTGTAACAGTGGTTTCCAAACATAAATTAAACAGATAATGAAGTTTTATACGGGGTAATTCTAGTACTAGACAAAAAAGGGATAAATCACATGACTGAAAAAAGGATAAATCACGTGACAAAAAAAAACGGATAAATCACATGACTAAAAAAGGATAAATCACGTATCAAAAAATAAGGAAAAATCACATGACTGAAAACAAATGTAAATCACGTGACCATGGTGACTGCAAAAAGGATAAACCACGTGACACAAAAAGAATAAATCACGTTACAACCTTTAACCAGTTGCGATGAAAAAGGACTCATGATAAACAGATCTTACTTCATATAATTCAAAACAAGAAGCATATACATGTCGTAAGATGATGAATTTCCAATGCTTTTTTCATACTGCTTATAAAAAACAAAATAATAAATACGCATAACAATAAATATCATTTAAAACACAAGTTAAAGTAAATGCGTTTACGGCATTTAAAAACGAAAGGTGCGTGCTACTGTTTAAATAATGTATGCAGAGACTATCCAAAAGAAACAGCTGCCTCTATTGCATTGGACCAGCCAATAACTTTTAACACTTATGTCCGTATAAAGAAAATGTATTTGGAATTTAGTTACTAAAGTAACCATCACTAGAAGTTACGCGTTCAAATTTTCATCTCTTTTAACCGGCCTGCGGGTCATCTTGTTATTTTAAGTACAACAAGGATAACAAAAAAATAATTTGATTCTTATGTGAAATTTGGACGCCAAAAAAATACATTATATTTGTTACATGAATACGTGACATCCCGGAGCGAAGACATGTCGGACGACATCTACTCAGACCAGTTTTAAGACGACTTGAACCATATACATGATATAGGAAGATAATTTTGGCCGGTCTAAAAGACCACTGGGATCAGTTTGAAACACAGCTCATGCCAAATATGAAGGTAATACATAAATGTTTGAGAGACTAAATGGTCCGATTTGTTTTTGGTCCGAGTTGTCATGATTCCATGTTACAAGCATGTAAAGCTCGCCATGATTAAAAGCACAATGCAGCTGCTGAGTGCATGTATCGATATAGCTAATCATAAACATTAAATAATTGATTTTATAATATATACGTGTGATTACCTTTTATCAACACAACATTCGTACATGCATTTATATAAATGAAAGACTATTAATAAACATTGCGTAAACAAATTTTCAAACCATTTAAAATGTTTATATTTTTACCCGGTTAAGAATCAAATTTAATTAAGAAACAAGTTTTTTTTTATTATGCACACCTTTGTCTTATTTTCTAATTGTAATTTAAAGTTTCCTGGTTTCCTTTAACAATAACAACTCTAGAGTTCAAGTATAGAAACCAAAATTGGTGTACAAATGTACAAAGATGTGCTGTTCCCGCGTTCCGTTAACGCAATTTAACTTAATCAAAAGAAGGCTTTCAATTTAAAATAATGGGAGAATAAATTTATAAGGAAGAAATCTGATGAAAATATTAATCAAGGGTTTGGCAAAATATCAGATATCTAGAACATCATTCCAGGTTTTCAAAAAATTAATAGTGTATGTTTTTCTAATACGGAAATAGTCGAGTACATACGATTACAACGGAAATAGTCGAGTACACACGATTACAACGGAAAAAAACCAAGAACATACGATTGCAAAATTGGATTCTACGTATACAAAAATCCAGATTGATATAAAAGTTTTACTATTATAATTGTGTATCACCTTTTTGGTTACCAATGTCATTGTTTTCAGAAGACTTAATTTCAATATCTTGTAATTGTATTGACATTTGGGGTTGTGACGAGTCTGATTTAGAAGTTGAATAACTCTTCATTACAGAAATGTCAGACTCTGATTCACTGTCACTGTTCACTTCAGATGGAATACAATCTGCTGTATCGTATATGTTCTCATTTCTCTGCTCGGGTTTACGTTCGATTATCACCCTTGTTTCATTTTTACAAGTTCCGGCAAATTTTTATGCTGGGATATTTTTTGCCGTAGCACCTACTTCCATATCACCCGGTTCTAATTCGTCACTAATTATGTTTAAGATTGGTTCAGTATAGCTATTTATATTCGACCAACACCCAAGGTCCGGTAAAGAAAAGTCGCTATTTGTCCTTTTCATTTGTTTCCCTATACTTCGGAACCATGAACTCCGTTTATCATCTTTCGATATCGTATTGAGGCTCGTTCGGGACTGAGTAATAACGGATCTGAGAAGAGATCCCCATTTGTCTCCTGAACCAGAACTTTCTGGTCGAATTGCTTTAGCAAGTCTTTGCCATTTGTCTTTAATGGCTTCCGCTTTTGTAAGAATACGTTCTTTATTTTCTTTATTTTGTTCCAATAGTTCAATCGCTTTCAGTGCTTTTTTACTTCGCTTCCTGTTTCCTCTGCTCCCTTTGCGACCTGTTCCTACCTTAACAGAAGTTTCTTTCTTACTGCCTTCTTTTTCAAGATCATTGGCTAAATCAAGGAAATTTTTCAAAAAATTTCCACCTAGATTTCCAGTGTGAGGCTTGTCCCTGCGTTTGTTCCTCAACAGTTTTTTAATGGTTTTCTTTCGTTTTACTTTCGGTGAATCGTCCATTGTCACACTGCTATTTTTTCACCGTCCCTACCTATCGTTGAAATCGAGCGGGCATCTTCGTCATCCTCAAACCTTTGCATTTCCTTAACGAGTTGTACCTTGCTTTCAATATCCATTGATGCAACCTCGTTCTGATTCGGCCTCATACAGTTGACTTCTGTCGACGCCATTATATGCAAAAATGTACCAAGTCGATAAATATCATCGATATAAACTGAATCAGCAGACCAATTCCAAACACAGCCATGAAAAACATAGAAATAGGTTCATGTTTCAAGTATTTTCCTTCAGTATCTTTACAAAGAAGAGGAATAGTGAGGCCAGCACCAGTGATAGCATTTACATAGTGCAAACTAAAGATGATTATGACAAATAAAGCATTTAAGATAAAGAACATCAGGCTTGCTTTATTTCTTAATTGTATCAAATCTTTCTGCATTTTTTTCTGCTGTTGCGCATCAGATTGAAGAGGATATACATACTGGCGAATCAGCTCCTTCCAAAAGTGTTTCTCTTTTTTGTTAATGTAACGAATGTTTCCATGACCAATATCAGGATCGTGAATCCAATATGGCGAATCGGCTTCATGGGGAAGCGCTTTTTGTTGAAATATTGGATTATCTGAAATAGACATAATGTATTTAATTCGTTTATTTATATAATCTTACCCAGAAAAAGATTCAACTCCTAGCATAAAATATAAAAGAATACATAGATTACCTCCAGTAGATACCACAGTTCAGATCTTACACATCAATTTTCATGTGTCAATGTTTACGCCAACAGCTCGCTGTACGCCATGATATTATTTTCTAAATTGTCAAAAATACTGAAAATAACAATTAATATTTGTATAACATGTATTCAAGGAATGTAAAATTGTTTTGTCTATAATGAAATACATATAACATAAAAAAAAATGGTGCACACTGAAAAACCTGCGTTGCAGGTTATTTTAAATGTTGAATTTTGAATAGATAAAAAACAATATTTTAATCTTTCTCGTAATTTTAAATTCTAGATTTCAAAGTTATGTCTGTGAGCTGTTAGACAAAACACTGTCAGCCAATCAGAAGACGCGTTACATCCAAAATTAACTTTGTTTAATAATAACGAAAAGTGGAGGGTCTGGGTGATGATATGTTTTCTTTACGACAGGTGCTACATGTGGAGCAGGATCTGTTTACCCTTCCTGGGCAGTATTGATTAGTCATTAGTTTTCTATGTTGTGTCTTGTGTATTATTATTTGTCTGTTTGTCTTTTTTCTTTTTTAACTTTGGCGTTGACGGTTTATTTTCGATCTATGGGTTTGTATGTCCCTCTGTCATCTATCGCCCCTCTAAAGTTTGCCAGTTATACAATTTTTTAACCTGTTTTTATTTATTCTTTATGTTGTTGGCCCCCTATTTTGCATGTTTTGTCTATTATTCTTTATTCTGTAAACCCAATTTACAGCATCAAAGTGATTGTGCTAAAAATAATCCTTGCTTGTGTAAATTTTATTAATGTTAAATCGACTGGTTTCTTGTGATAACCAAAATGAACTCATCATAGATACCAGGATTGCAATGTTGTGTTTGTGGCAGACGCGCATTACGTTTGCAAAATACTCATCAGTGACACTCGAATCTAAAAATGTTTAAGGACAAATAAAGTACGAAGTTGGTCAAGTCTTTCTAGGGAAGAAAATCTTTAAAAACGTTAACGACAGACGCCAAACGACGCGTAATGTTTTTAGAGAGTTAAACACAAAAATTACCACCACCAAAGATGGTAGGACGGTGTCAAATATGTGGGGAAACAAAGGTTATGATAATATTTAAACCCATAGAATTCTATGGTTATTATTGATTTATACTGTATCTTTACAACAAGACATGAACGACTACTTTTTTAACCTCTCTAACGCGCCAAGACGATGTCTTATTCATGCCGCGACCAATCACTGACGTACTTTCTAATCGTTTAAAGTCATGAACAACTGTATGTTACTACAGCTGCAATTTGTTTTGTTATTTGTAATATTCAAAAATACAACATAAAACTAAATGATCTGTGTTCAAAATATAGTGTAAATATCAGTATGAAATATAAAAAGAACACGTTGTTAATTTGAAACGTCCGAAGTGCTTTCTGAATTTACCTTCATCAAGAACGCTCAAAGCTGCATACTTGATAAGATGTATTAGAACCACAAGAATTGAAGAGCTATATCGATTATCGAGTTTAACATGAAACGTTCATTATGTAAACTAAATATTATCATGACAGTCAAATAATGTTAGAATCGTCTAAACTAGTAACAATTTGGTAACACTTCAAAACAAATCGGTATGAACTGAACAGAAAACAATCTACAACAAGCTTATGTGAGTGTTCCTTTCTAGCTCAGAACTTCAAACCTTACAGGGAAGTCGACACAAAAACTAGAATTACAAAATTTGGATTAACGGCAAAACTTGGTAGATCTATCAATACTTTGCGACCCGTTGATGCCTGACCAGCAAGTCGACGCACAACAAAGACATGCACAATTTACTGTGGTTAATATCAAATTCTTAATACAGTAACTTAGAGAATTTTCCATTTTTTGTGTTCGACGAATTTCCCCTGTTTTTAATCTGTTATTAAACAAACTACATATTAAACAACATGCTAGCATGCTCTCCGGCGATGTCCCACATTTAACATATCGTTATTTTTTCTTTGTATATTTTTTTCTGTTTTTTATACATATTTTACAGCAACACTTCATTAAATGCAAGTGGATATCCTGCATATGTCACGCTTTTCTAAAACTCAAGCCAAACTACTAAAAGACACCTTCAAAAGTTATTGAAGTCTAAATTTTGCGTTAACAGAGAGTCGATAAATATAAAAGGGACATGCCAGGTCACAAGTCAGAAATAAACTAACAAAACCATGTAAAATAAATTAATACAGTATACAAAACATAAAAAATAAAGAGAGAGCAACACCAATCCCAAGTCTTATTCTGTAGGTCATATACGTTGGGGGGGGGGGGACAGGAATGGGATAACGATTGGAATATATCCGTTCTTATCTGTAATTCAATCATTTCACGGCGATCATTTACCATATAATTATAATATTTTTGTAATTAAGATATATCTAAAGGGTGGACTTATTATTCCGACAGAGACAAGTGACTATATTTCAATCGGATAGTTTTCAGATGTTTTAAACTAGATAACTCGTCTTATGGGCTTCACAAAATCGGAGAAGTATTTTTTAATTAGAAAGAAAGTACGGAATTATTGAACAACATTTTTGAAAATAATCAGGACCTAAAAGAACCGTGTTAAGTTGAGTTATATATGCTTTGTTCTAGATTTTTACTTAAGTGGAACATCTTGACTATATACATAAACATTTCCGTGTTAGTTCTCAGTTCCACGCAATCATCCGCATACTGAGTGAATAAGTTTCTTAACAAGCATTAATTTTATCAAAGTAGTATCTAACATTTTAGCTGAATGGGTTTGTCTTCATTCTGTTTTACTTTAAGTAATTTGTTTTTGTCTTCACAAAAATCTAGCTAGTATGGTGTAGTTTCTGGATTTGTGTTTGTTACTCCCCTTTGGCCTCTTATAAGATACCAACTCTTTTACATATTACATATAAACATGCATTTTGAATTGTGTTAACACCATTCTGACGGAGTGATTTTCTTGTTTCGTCATTTTTTTTGGAATCATTAAGATCAATCATACAAAAGTAAACTTTGTACAGTGGTGTCAAAAGGAATTGTGCTATATTGCTTAAATACACGAATTTGATATAAGTGCTGATCTGCTTGCAGCAACTGAATTTACGAATGTAGACGGAATACATTGATTGACTTTGCTGTCTTGTTTTTAAATGTCTTGTCGGGTTCATGGTTAAAATAATGTGAAGATAAACATATATTTCAATTTGGTTAAGTTTTATTATTGTATAGATAATAAAAAATAACTTTAAATATCTTTTTATATATAGAATTATTATAGGTAAAAGAGGTTGTTTGAGTTTCTACAAGAGTTGACTATGCGTTAGGATCAAAGAATAATATGAGTTTGACTGTTTCTCTGGTATCTTTAAGATTTTTCGTATACGGGTAATGAACATAGGAATGTTAATTTAGAACTGAGCAGGGTAGGTCCTAGGATAAATTTAAATAGCATAAGGCGATTACAACGATTTTTTTATAACGAGATTACCAGACGGGTCTCTACTTATATTTTAAGATAGTGGGATTTACTTTAGCGAAGCTGAATAGTGCAAAAAGCGCATATGCTTTGAATTACATGTTAATATTTTAATATTTTGTTTTATTTTGTTTGTCCTTGTTTATCCATGTATTCAAAGCCTACCAAAGTGTGTCCATCTGTTTTATGTTGTCGATGTCATTTTGAAGTAACTGTCTTGTCTCTTGGATTGCTGTATAAGTTTTAACGGTACTTTACTTTTAACGAAGTTCTCTGTCGCATCTCTTGAGTAGATTGATACGGTGAAGAAGTGTTTAATTCCTACAGCTTGACGATGGATTTTTAAAGAGCACACGATGGATTTTTAAAGAGCATACGATGGATTTTTAAAGAGCATTTTGAATCTCTTGGATTCAACCACTAGTTTATCTTATTTGGTTTTATTTGTCGGGTATTTTTGGAGAGTATTTGATTTTTATTGCATGCTTAAACAATGCATTTTGTTATTGTTATAACTGTATTTTATTGTGCATTTAAAGTTTATATTTATTTAATGTAATGCATGTTGAATACTTCATAATATAGTTGTATGAATACAGTATACTAATGAGCAAACAAAATTAAGTTTTTCTCTCTAACAAACCAAGAAGTAATTATGCAGGATTTTCTACATGTATTACTCCCCTTTAATCGATTAGTAAATGCTGATTCTGACATGGATAAGGCATTGTGATCACTCCACTTTTATAAATGAATGTTTATCCCTTCACTTCGTATGAACCCTCAGTGAAATCCGATTAACACTTTAACCATACCTCTCTCCGTTCATGTATGATTAATTAAATTGATATCTTTGCATATGTCATGTATGTTTTCCAAAATGGCTTTAGGGGCGAAGTTTAAACGTGTGTATCTAACCGACACTTTCTATAACTGTATTAGTATTTGTATGTGTACATCTTTATCTTACTTTTCTAGTGTCATGTATGTTAATTAAAAAAAAACTATGTTTTGGGATAGACAATTAGTAGTTCACTAAGGCTGAGTGTTTCCCTTAGGACTTCCAAAAATTGCTACTACCAAATGTCTTAGAAGCACACACCATATTATGACTGATTAATAAGTCATACAGATTTAAATCATCTAGTAGACTACTAGAAATTACTTGTTGCTAAAATAATTATAGTCTAAAACATTTCAGTCATATTGAAGACGATAACATGCTATTATTAATCAACTTCTCAATTGTCTAGATTCTGGGGGAACATTGGACCGAAAGGGACAAATAAAGTAAAGTTCAAACCATTTTGCACTGTCTGAAGAATGGGCAATGCAATACACAATTACTTGCCTTTCGAACCTACGTGATTGTGTTAAACAAAAACCAGTCTACCCAATATCATAAATACGAAACCAATAAAGTTGAAGTGACTTTAATGACCCTTTCCTGTGTAAACAGAATACATCGGTTGTGATTTTCCAGAAAAAGTTAACAACAGACCGTTCTTATTCTCAAGAAAGGTTTTTTTTCCGCTGATGGCTTCTAATTTAAAAAGCAAATCATTATGTATTATTACTTTAATAATATGATTCCATATATTTAGAACATATTAAGTACATGTTTATCCTACAATATGCATACTTTTAAACAGGTGACCAAATGTAAGAATATCGCCCCAAAACATCATGTTTTACAGAATTAGACAATGAAAGGCGAAACAAACTTAAAGTTATGATAACAAATTATAAGTATTCACGATATTATATGGAAAATGGTGGATTAAACCTGTATTTCATACAAACAAGGTAAGTCCTCCAATTTACTGATATGTTTATTAAAGCCATGCAGAACTTGTAATTTGCCAAAATCTCATTCTTGTAAAATGATATGTTTTGTATGTGGATTACATGAGTGCTCATTTATTCCAAATTCCTTGACTAGACACTCGTTGTTTTAAGATTTATATAAAGAATCAACAAGTATTTGTAGATTTGCCCTCGGAAACAACAAAATACTTATCGCGAAAAGATGATAAACATTCCTCGGCTTCATTGTCTGAAAACTGTCAACTTTTTAAATTATATGTTTTATCGGATACTTGATTGTTTTGACAGTGACAAGTTGGACTAAAATCTGACGAAAAGCATGACTTTTGGCCAAGGCGGGTGCTAAATGTCTATGTAACCACCACTGACGGTTATTTGATACATAATGAATGATTTTTGGTCTACAGAACTCAATGTTTGCGACAGACGGCCGTTTAGATAACACTAAGGAAAGACTGTGGTGCTCTTTAACAATTTCTGAGGAAATAGTGCTTTACTGAAACTGCTCCAAAGGTTCTACCGGGACCACCATTGAACTCTAGTGACCTTTGGACAGCCATCAGAGTCGATATCGGATATGTTAAAGACCAAATGTATCGGTCTTGCTGAGCGTTTCTTTGCGTTTTGTACCCCGGGATGTGACTTATCATTAAATGATCCATTTTGGTTGAATTTGTGGATGATTGGTGATATTGTAGACGCTACAACTTCAGTCTTCTCGTAATTGTATGCTGTGAAAGGCTTCATTGGATCATGCCCAAAACTGCATGTCGCTGGTTGTCAGAAAGTCCTGGCATTTACTCAGATGTTTATTGCAGTTTCTTAACAATAAGGGCGGGAAAATTCATGACATTAGCCAAGCTTTAAATGACAAAATCGTGAATATAGTGGGTATGTTGAAAAGCGGTGAACTCGGTTTATGTCCGTTCAAAATAACCCTTACTTCGCATTTGTTCCAAAAATCACTCAACCGTAAAATCGTCGACAATTGTCTTAAAAGTCAATTTCAACCAACTATATAAATAGATATAGGAAGATGTGGTGTGAGTGCCAATGAGACAACTCTCCATACAAATAACAATTTAAAAAGTAAACCATTATAGATTAAAGTACGGCCTTCAACACGGAGCCTTGGCTCACACCGAACAACAAGCTATAAAGGGCCCCAAAATTACTAGTGTAAAACCATTCAAACGGGAAAACCAACGGTCTAATCTATATAACCAAAAGTTCTAATATAAATAAAATAAAAATTTCTATAAATAAAATAAAAATTTTAAGATTTTTTTCAAAAACAAAAGTGTTGCGTTTTCATTGGCACTCAGTATATTAATTAACACCTTATCAATTCGACAAATCAATATTTGGTACAGTACAATATGTTGTTATAATAACGCTAAATACTTATCTACGGTGATTGAACATTTCAAATATAAAATACGGAGATGTACTATCCACCTGTAACAATGTTAATTAAATGCCTTTTGTAGTGACATGTCTATAGCATTAATAGGACGCGTTGTTCGTTATATACAATAGCTTCAATAATATACTTGGGGATTTAACGTACTAACTTTGATTTAAATTTCTAGTACTTCGTTTTATACTGTTATTTGGCTTACAAATTGATAGACATAAGTAACGTTGAGTACTATTTGTTGTTAATTAAAGTAGAAAATACATGGACCAAATGTTTAGCCATTTTATAGAATCGAATAGCAATTTATTCATGTGAAGATGAATAAGAAAAACTTCATTAGAACAAAGGGACAAATATTTTTGCATTACCGTTTACACCTTCCTCCATCTTGTCAAACATCAATATGGAACGACACCAGTTTCTTTAATCTCATTGATCAATGCCAAGTACGTCCTTTTGTCTCCATGAAAAAAAAGCCACACCGTCGTATAGTTATTTTCATTTTTTTAGGAGAACAATTGCGTGTATACTTGTTTTTAAAATAAAGCAATCTGGAAGTTTAACAAGTTTTTGTTGATTAATTAATAAGTTAAATCATGTTAAACCTAAGGACTCAATTCTGTCGGTCTAAATTTAGTTTATATCAGTATGACTTTTTATTTACATCTCTTTGGTAATAAAACTTCTCTCGTTTTAAAGTCATATGCATCCTTGGATTTTTTATAGTTTTCGTATTGCTTGACGGTTCCTGAAGAAAGAAGAAAAGTGCATAGGAGGTACTTCCTTATATTCGTGTTATTTTCCTAATACAGTTTTAAAAGCAAATAACGCAGCCAGATCAAGATATGATTAAGAAATAATTCATGGAAGCCATAGATTATTGGAAATTTACACACGGCCCAGGCCATGTGTAAATTTCCAATAATCTATGGCTTTCATGAATTATTTCGATTCTAATAGGACAAATACGATCATTCAACAACTGAAGCGAGGGTGGGGAAAGCTGTGTATGTGGCTGTTCTGTTTTACTCCCTGATAGATAAAGCTCAAACATTCTAATAAATCCGTAGCTTGCATGGATCATTTCGTGAACAACCGCTAAAATAAAAATCTGTTTCATTCTCAAAACCAACAATTGTCATTTTGATTTACATGTTTTTCTCGTAAGCTACCGTCAAATCCAAAGTTGACATTTCGTATTTAAGGAGCCGCCATGTTGCCTTGCTGAAATCAGTAAATATGCGAATAATGCAATAGAATTGAAAATCAAACAAAACCTACCTTGATAATCAATTTTAATACCATAATAACATTTCAATGGTTCACGTAACAGAAAACTTTCAACTCTAGCGTTTTCATGTGTATGACGTCATGTTTTGAAATGACTTAAATGCGCCAAAAACATTAATAGACTTTCGCGGGATTTTATTTTATTTTTATTGTGTTGGTTTCTTGGAGGTCTTGTGCATTACTTCTTTTAATTATGCATCCGAATAAGAATAAAAGTGATTTTTTCTTTTATAATTTCAATTTTTAAAGAAATAAAATCGGCAAAATGTTTGCAAATACTAGGTTTCAATACATGTGGATTTACGTGGGAAGTATATTGTAACAGCCATTATTATGTACACTACGGAGTCTGCGCTAAGTAGAGATATATCGAACATTTTATCACAGTGTTGTTTACAAAGCGAAAAAGCACGTCATATTAGAATTATGATCTATACCCCTATTTTTTTCTTTTTCTCATGTTAAATTTGAAGAGGAAAAACGAGTGATTCCAGAATTGTTTATGTTGGGGAAACGTTTTTGTTCATGGCTTTATCTAAAACAGATTACCTTTTATTGTTCGGAAACACATTATCGTCACTGATTTTCGTTGTCTAAAAATAAAGCCCCTAGTTTTAACAGTGTGTATCTTGCCTATTTTTGTTATTCCCTTCACAAGTTTATTTGTTTGTTGGTCTACAATGTAAAATTATCTGCTCTTACAATGCGTGTTTAGGTCGTCCACTAAAGTTACGATGTGACTTGTTTTGCAACGAACTACCATACACCAGAATGAGATTTGCTCATTGTTGAAGGCCGTACGTTGAATTATAGTTGTTAATTCTGTGTCATTTTGGTCTCTTGTGGACAGTTTTCTCATTGGCAATCATACCACATCTTCTTTTTTATATCAGTTTCTTTGAAGTTTATACTAACACAGATGCAAACCAAAATGTGGATAACAACAATGAGTCATTGCCCTTACAGTTTGCCCGAAATCTTGTTTAAAATTTGGCATTTTACTATTGCGTTGATTAATATGACATTAAACATTATCAAATAATAATGAATTTTTGTTTAGATACCTAGGTCTACCTCTGAACCACCAAGCTTATGTTCAATTTACTTTAACTTTTATATATAATAAAAACTACATTAAGAAATCGGTCATAGCAGGGATTTCAATACAAAAGTTTACATTGAGTATGCAATATCGTTTTAAAGAGTAGGGAAGATATTAAACCAAGAGTTCCAAGTGAAATCATCCATTAGTAAATATTACGGACACTACACGAGTTGACTTACCGCCGGAGTTCATTTTGCTGTGAAATTTCCAACTTTTTTTTCAATACTTATTAGATACAATACAAAGGTAAAAAAGAAACAGGCCGGTGACAACCTTGCCGGATAGTATTCCTTCAAGAGTAGTCAGTTGATAGCCCAAGAAATTGAAATAACTACAAGTGTTTTAAAAAGTATTAGACGGACACTTTTGATTTATACTATTTCAGTTTAACTACTTATTTATATTTACTTTATCGTAATTCATTATCATATATTCTGTTTTATATATGACGATCTTTTAATGATTTATTCTTCCAATGTTTGGGTCTCGTTGAAATCTCGCTCAGGAATTATGTCTGAAACCTTTGATACAACTGGAAAATGTCTATAAATTTAAAAGATATTAAAATCATATAAACTCTATTAAAAATAAGTACTTTCAAAAAGTTGTGTTAGAGTAATACATTTTGAGATTCTATAACTAGTCCGGTCAGTGTTATCAGCCAACGTGATTGAGGGCGACAAAGAAATTATTTTACCCAAAAATTCCAATACCATTTACTTTTTTTAAATTCTTTTAAACAGACACTAAAATGACTTCTCGTTTGTTCTAACATATGAGAAAAATCCCAAAATTAAACAACTAAGAGTATCGTAAAGAAATAGCGACAAGATTTTATTAAACTTTCTATTATTAATCAACCTAAAGTTTTTTTAAGTTACAAAAACCAGATTGGTTAACATTGTAATGTGTCTTCTTACTTATAATGCTCTAAATATAAGTATATTGAATACGTCATGATTTGAAGAAAAGGCTGTCTTTATGTTTATTCATGCACAGAGACCATTTAAAAAAAGACATATATTCGATCATGTTGCAGGAAACAACCAGTAATTCAATTTTGGATTGAAGTGTAAACCAGTGTTTAAACAATGATTTAATAAGATAACAATTCATACTGAAGTGATTACAGATTTATATTTGTACATTATCATGCGTTAAATGTAAGTATTTTCTGTTTTTGCTAGATAAAAAATTTGATATTTGAAATTTTGGAAGCAAAGAATTGATAAAGCTTTTTTTTCATTTCGACATGAATGTTTTAACTTGACTTCCAAAAACTCAGATAATTATGTTTCGTTTTTTGAAATATTTTCAAGTGATATGTTATAAATATCTTGAAATAACGGTTTAGTTTTATTTTCGTTCGTTCTTACAACCATTGATTCTATAGCTAAAGGTGAATTTTAGAAGTATGTTCATGAAGTTTATACAACTAGCGGTGTTTGTCAGATATTGATTCTCAATTACTCCATATTATTCAATACACTGTTTACAATTTTGGAGTAGCAGAAAACCGTTGACTTATCTTCACTGGTGGTCACTGGTCTAAAAAATGGTTTCCCGGTTTGATACTGTACCAACTGGGAGCCGTCCTTGAACATTTGAAAAGAAACCATATGTGCCCTTAATGTCAACGATTATGTTATGAATCATTATCAAAGTATTTGGAGGATTTTTCAGCTACAGCTCGTTATTGTTCCATGTAGATATTTTCCCGATTTATAGGAAAATATATTGTTTATATTCGTCTATGCTTTAAGCAACCGTTGCAATTATCCGTTGCATGTACGGTTTCTAGTTAACAACATTTCCCCTGAAATAGCACAGACAAGAAATTGTCAAACACAAACAGCATCTATATTCTATCTAATGTTTGGTTGTTATATTGATAAAACAGTATAGAATAAATAGGTTGGCATTTTTTTGGGAGGGGGTAGGCTTGACGAATTTTTATTTTTATTTTGGATTACAAAGTTGACCTCATTTTAATGTATTAATAAAGAAATTAAATACACGACTGGTTGCGGTATTGGTTTCAAATATATGCAAAAGTCCTGTTCAAGTCAACTCAAGTATAGCAATATACACCTGACTGAGCAAAAGTCTATGTACAAAATGTATACCTAAAACTCATGTCATATTTGTGAACATGAAATTTTGTTAATAAATAATCAATAAAAACTCTTCGATTGTTTAATATGATTTAATTTCTCATTTATTTGAGTTGTTCGTATTTGTAATGTATACTATGCATACAATTCTTATACGTTTCTGCATCTTTGCCAAATTAACATTGTACACTTTTGGACAAATTTTATCCAAAGTACGAAGAAAGGGTCAATTAAAAGGTATGCTGAAAATGTTTTTCAGTACATTTTACTATAAAAATATGACAATTGTTCCAGCTTTTTTATATTCAATAAAAAGGCCTTGTTTTCTTTATCGGCAACAGAAAAGTTTATACCTACTTTTCTTTTTTATTTTACTTTTTAAAATTCTAGAAAAACAAGTATTCAGTTCTGAATTATAAAATTTCAAGAATCAATATCAAAACGACGCTTTCTGCTCCTGTCCTGCTTGAATGATAGGAATAGTAACTTTTTCAAAACAATATATAAATGAACAAAGCAAAAGCAGTGCCTATAACAAAGATAAAACGCAATTTTTTATAAAGCTGAAGATCTATTTGATTCATACACTCGTGCATAACTAAATATATCAAGAAGAATCAAAAACAAAGTTTTCTAGATACGTAGAACATTTAGAAATTGTTTTCAAATAAAAAAGTTAAGCTAGATTTTAAGTGATTTTTATTACGTTTTTTTTCAATCTTATAATGATGAAATCAAATAATCTCATATTTTAAATGACACCTCAAAACAGAGCTAATCGTTGCATCAATTACAAACTGTACCTGAAATAATTGATTTGTGATTCTGAGTACAATAATCTTGCTTGAAATATTTATTACCGCAAGGCCTGATAAAAATACATTTTGCTAAATTGTTGCCTTGGGCTGTCTTTTCTTTTTAGTTGAATGATGAGATTCCTGTACTTATTCTAACTAAAATTGGAATACACATTTTCTTAATGTCTTCAATCTGAAACATATGAATACCGCATTATTATGATTTTGTACAGTTAGATGGACCATGGAAGTATTATATTGACAGGAACTACTACGACCCGACTTCAAACGTTTTATCTGCGATGCCGCGCGCAATTTAATGACATGTTAATTAGCTTGAAACATGGCACGTTATTTACATACCAGCGTGTGGTGCCCTACAATATTGTCATTCTCGGTTGCTTTCGGGATTACGGAATTAAACGAAGAAATCGAAAGTTGTGATAAATTCTTAGGAAACAAAAATCGGCAAACCTCGGCAGATTCCGTTAGCTTACATCTGCATATGTGTGCCTATTGAGTGATTGATGGATTAATGCGAGTCATCTTTAATTCCATAGAAAACACATTGACGATGGAAATTTGTACCAAATTTGTTGAATAAATGCCCCATTGTTATTGATTTATTTTTTCCGTAGAAATTGGACTATATGTATTATATATATATCGCAAGTTGTGGTTATATTATAAATACTGTTTAGTCCACTGAGTGGCACACATTTCCTGCGTATTTAAGACGTTTGTAAATGATCGTTCTGATGAAATCAAAAGATCAAAGAGATTTTAGATAACTGTAGGAATTATTAAGCTTATTCAGCTGAACCCCGACGTGTTGAAGTTTTTGTTTGTGCTGCGACTCAAGGATCTGTAAAGTGACATTATACAAATTCTTGTGCGAAGGTTCAATAATATTTACCAGTATCATTTGGGCGGTTTCATTTGGTTGGACAGTGATAACATATTTTTGTACTTGTTTGGCTTTATAAATATTTTGATATGCGCGTCACTGATGAGTCTTATGTAGACGAAACGCGCGTCTGGCGTACTAAATTATAATCCTGGTACCTTTGGTAACTATTTAGGGGACAAAAATGTATTACATTATTAGCTATATAACGTAGTTAGATCTCTGAGTTCTTCTGTTGTATTTTGTTAATTGGTACTTGCTCGATTAATTTTCGTATTGTAAACTGGAAATTTCTACTTTCCAGGATTATCCAGTAACTTAACCACATATATTACTCTAAACTTCACAGTTTTAATATTAATCAAATATATTTATTGTTAACCGGCGGTAACCGGAACACACCTTAGTCGCGATTTAAACTTCACCCACAAACTAATAAAATAATGTCACTCACTGTTTCAAATCGTTGTAGAATAATTAATTCTGGGCCGATTTTCATTGTTTATGCATCAATCGATTTGTTTAAATAAGTTGTTCACGAATAAAGGTCTACCGACGCGATTGAAATAAGTAAAGGTGTTTTCCGACAGGTGATATTGTTAATCTGTCTCGATTCAAACCACGTGATTGATAAGAAGTATCTTTTGTTAATTTATGACCGCGGCATCGCAGATTGTCACAAAATAAATTAACGACAGCGTACTAATAAGACAGTTTCCATATCTCTTCTACAGGGCTACCCGGGTTATAAATTAATGCTAATTAATCGTTTTAGTTCCTGTCAATATAATACTTCCATGGATGGACCCTCCTCCTTATTTGAATTGATATGGGATTTTGTTATTTTGTGTTTTACTGTTTTTTATATAAAGGATCCTTAAATATCAATATTTCAAATTATTAACCTATAAAGAATAACCAAAATGTTGTACGGTTGAAAATAGAACAATTTGGAGATAATCTTAAACTGGCGTGCTAATAATCAAATTGCTCTTTACGATCTGCGATTATATCAAATCAGTAAAGCAGGTCTTTTAAAGATTCCTATGTTTATTTTGTAACGTCATTCAAATAATTGTCTACAAAGATTTAAATTTAAAGTACGTGTCCATAGAATATTAATTGAATGTCTTTTGTATATATATATATATATCTATAGCATCAGTAAAGACGCAGTGGTCACTCAAAATAATTGGTTAATGAATACACTATATAGAATATCATGTGGAAAATTTTTCTATAAACTAATTCTTTAATTTAATTTTCTGTCTAAAACTTTTTAAGAAAATCGATTTTTCAAGTTTGTCAAAATACCAATTTATTTATATATATTTATATATAAACAATAATTGATCGAGTTACGATCTTCAGTAAAATTGTTGACAGAAAATAAAGAAACAATAATTAAATTACACATATAATGCGTGCAAAAAATATATACATTTGATATATATTATTGAGCACAATTCAATTACACAACGAGTAAAGGAGTCTTCGAGGAAGTCCGTGTTTATCACATGTTGTAGACTATGTTGCCATAATAGTTTTGATAATGAACGTCTCCGTCCGATCTGTGCATATACTAAATTTACTAACTGCTCGCTGTCGAATGTCATGCATAGGAACTCTTACATAGCTTTTTGCAGAATCGATGGGTCATCGATCCAAGATCATTCATCGATCATTCAATCATAGTAACGGATCAGTCACCGATCAGTCAAGTACTGTAGAAGTATGCTTGTCTTTCTAATTAAGCTTTTCAAAAGACATATCAATATCAACAATGATACTCTACTATTGCTGTTTTGTATTTTTGAGTATAAAGTAATAAGTTTTAATGTAAGTTTGATTTTTTGAATATATGCAGTACTCAGTTTTTCTATGTTGTTGTCTTTATCTTCTTAGTAAAAAGATGAGACATGACAAAACATTTTGAAATCGGGCAACAACTCGTTAAAGGAATAATCTGACAATTTCAACAATGTAGGCTTATATATTATTGTATACAACTTGCTGTATTAGATTTAAAGTGAATATCGTTATTATTCATTTCTATTTTCAATTTTATTATAAAAATCAGATTTACTATAAGCCTTGAGTTTCTACTAAAATTGTTTTTTTGTAAAGCAGGTAACGACCACTCATTATTAAAAAAACATTGCTTGATTTTATGATTGCAAAACAAGTACAATTTCTCTTTCAATTTGCGTACAGAACGATACATTGATCTAAACGATTAAACGTATAAATGTAGTAGAGCTGATATTTGATAATACAAGGGTCAATTCAAACATTTATCTGCGAATCTATAATATTTAAAGACTATATACATTGTACATTTTAATAACAATTAAATATCTTTTGTGTTTACATATCTGTAGCATCAATAGGATTACAATGGTCTTTATATACTATTGTAACCACAAGGATACAATGTGATGGTTTCCTCCGATAATATTGTATTCAAAGGATTCTATTTGTAAACTGAATCTTTTAATTAAGTTTAGTCTGCATATGATTTTACCAATAAATGCAGCAAAGCCTTTGTATAAATATTATTAGTGTTTTGAGAATCAAAGAGACTATTTTACGGAACTAGGGTCCATTATGCAAGTTATCTTGGATCTTCATTTAAATCTTTTTAATCGAAGCGTCGTTGGTGTGTTTTTTGACGAACCATGCATGTACGCATTAATGATGAATTTACACCAGAATGTCTTTAAATGAAAATAGATACACTACTTTTATCTTACTTATCAACTAAATTTGATAAAATTGCAGGAAGACCCTCCTCCTAAGTTATCAAAAAAATGTTTCTATATTGACAATAATATCTTTATGCACATTCTTTGGTTTTTGGTTGACCGTTTTCTAGTGCAGCATCTCTTCATTTTTACATTTGTGTTGAATAGTTGTTGTGATATGAGGTTATTTGGAAAATGCATCTAGATGCTTGACCGTTGTGAAATAACCGTTTCACAAATAATACCGGATATGTTCCGTATGTCGTAACTCCAATTCCCTTCCCTTTCATGAATGTACCCTACCGAATTAGATTAGTAAACGATTTTGTTATCATATAAGCAACACGACGGGTGCCACATTTGGATATGCTTACCCTTCCGGAGCACATGACATCTCCCTTACTTTTTGGTGGGGTTCGTGTTGTTTATTCTTTAGTATTATATGTTGTGTCATGTGTACTTTTGTTTGTCTGTTTGTCTTTTTCATTTTTAGCCAAGGTTTTGTCAGTTTATTTTAGATTTACGAGTTTGTCTGTCCCTTTGGTATCTTTCATCCCTCTTTTACTAATAATTTTGAATACATATACAAATGTAATATAAAAGATTGGCAATGAGACAAATGTCCACAACACCTCAAATGATATAGATGTTAGCAAGTTTATGTATACCGTGTTCGAACAATCTGGAGATAATCTTAAATGGCGTGCTTATGATTATAATGCTCTTTACGATCTACGATTATATCAACTCAGCAAAGCAGGTCTTTCAAATATTCCTTTGTCTATTTTATAACATCATTCAATTGTTTGTCTACACAGATTAAACATTTAAAGTACGTGTCCATAAAAATATTAATTAAATGTCTTTTGTATTTACATATCTATAGCATCAGAAAAGACGCGTTGGTCGTTTAATACAAATCTTTAAAGAATACACTAAAGAAATGATATCATGTGGGAATTTGTCTTTAAATTATTTCTTTTATATACTGTCTGAAACATTTATTTTGCTGGATGATAGGAGAAAATAGATATTTCAAGTTTGTCAAAATGCAAGCTTTTTATATCAACCTTAATCTATCAAGTTTAGATTTTCGTTAATTTTTTTACAGAAAATAAAGAAGCAATAATAAAAACACACATATAATGCGTGCAAAAAAATTTTCTTTTTTGTTATATATAATTTTGCACAAGTTAATTACACAACGAGTAAATGAGTCTTCTTAGAGGTCCGCGTTTGTCACATGTTGTAGACTACATGTATGTTGCCATAATAATTTGGATTATGCACGTCTTCGTTCGATCTGTGCATACACTAAATATACTGACCAGTCGCTGTCGAATGTCATGCATGGGAACTCTCACATTGTTTATTTGATAAATCTGCCGATGGCAATCGATCCCAAATCTTTCACCGATCAATCAAACTTAGTAACGAACCATTAACCGATCAGTCAAGTTTTTTAGAAGTATTATTGTCTTTCTGTCATTTTTTATCAGCACTGCTTGACACTTCTTTCAACAAAAATATCACCATCAACAATGATTTGCTTTTTTGTATCTCTTTCTAGAATATAAAGTAAGTTTTAATGTAAGTTTGATTTTTTGAATGTAAACACTACTAAGTTTTTCTTTGTTGTTGCCCTTACCTTCTTAGTGAACTGATGAGGCATGACAAAACATTTTGAAATCAGACAACAATTTGTTAAAGGGGTAGTCTGACAGTTTCAACAATGTAGACTTATATACTATTGTCTATTAATATTGCCTAAACCTGCTTTATTTAATTTGAGGTGAATATCGTTATTATACGAAAGGGATATGCTTAAGATTTTGAATGATTTTTAATGTAAATCATACACACTATATTATATTACGCTTTATTCAAAAACATGTAAATCTCAACATGTTACAGGGTGTGTTGTCTCTTTGACACATCCCGCATTTCTATTTTCAATTTTATTAATCAAATGTACTATAAGCCTTGTATCTTTGATGAGTTTCTACTATAAATGCTTTTTTTTTGGTAAAACAGGTAATGACCACTTAAATGCAATATATGCTTGATTCTTTGGTTGCAAAACAAGACTTTACAAATAATACAATCACTCTTTAAATTTGCATGCAGAACAATACATTGGTATAAACGATTGAACGTATAAATGTAGTAAAGCTTTCATAATACAGGGGTCAATTCAAAGATTTATCTACGAATCTTCAACATTTAAAGTCTATATACATTGTACATCTAAATATTGATTAAATATCTTTTGTGTTTACATATCTGTAGCATCAGTAGGATTACAATGGTCGTTGGACACTATTGTAACCACTAGGATACAATGTGATTGTTTCCTCCGATAATATTGTATTCAAAGGATTCTTTTTGTATACTAAATAATTAATAAAATTGAGAAAGGAAATGGTGAATATGCCAAAGCGACAACCACCCGACCATAGAGCAAACAACAGCCGAAGGCAACCAATGGGTCTCCAATGTAGCAAGAATTCCCGCACCCGTAGGTGTCCTTCAGCTGGCCCCTAAAATATGCATAATAGTACAGTGATAATGGACGTCATACTAAACTCCGAATTATACACAAGAAACTAAAATTTAAAATCATACAAGACTAACAAAGGCCAGAGGCTCCTGACTTGGGACTGGCGCAAAATTTCGACGGGGTTAAACATGTTTATGAGATCTCAACCCTCCCCCTATACCTCTAGCCAATGTAGAAAAGTAAAAGAATAACAATACGCACATTAAAATTCAGTTCGAGAGAAGTCCGAGTCCGATGTCAAAAGATGTAACAAAAGAAAATAAATAAAATGACAATAATACATAAATAACAACAGACTACTAGCAGTTAACTGACATGCCAGCTCCAAAGTTTAGTCTGCATTTAATATAACCAATAAATGCGAAAAAGCCAATGTAAAAATGTTTATAGTGTTTTGAGAGTTTAAGAGGCTTTTTAACGGAACTTTGGTCCATTATGCTAGTCATCTTCGAACTTCATTTAAAACTGTTTGATCGAACCGTCACTGGCGGGTTTTTACCAGGGGTCAACATTTTGCAACAATTAATTCACGCATTCATTCGTGAATTTGCACCAGAATGTCTTTAAATGAAAATGAATACACTACTGTTAGTACGGTGACCAAGTAAGGAAAAGTCGCTTATTTAAGCAGTTTAATCGTCATTCGGACTATACGGCTATAAATACAGTATTGGTAGTTCAAAGGTTACACTTCACATTTTGACTTGTCGTCAAAAAATCGTACAGTGCAATTTTTGTAAAATGGGCTTTGAAGTTCGTTCCCTTATTTTAAAGAAAAAGTTACTTGCAAAAGATTTTAGGCCTACATTCTAAAAGTACATTCGTGATATGCTTTTTGATATTATATACATTGTTGTTACACCTTGTTTTAACAATTTCAAACAAAGTTAAGCAAAATTAATCCGTTATAGTATTTTTAAAAATTTAACACACTACGAGTATTTTTCATTTTAAAGAGTACGTTTCAATTCATTTTCATCATTTATTTTTACGCAAAATGTATATGATATTTCAACCTTTATTAAACAACAATTTCAAAATCATTTATTTCAGAGGCATTATTTCGACTTGTGCATTGAAACAAAATATACCCTACAAAAAATGAAGATACAGGTTTTCCTCTTGAAATTCGACTTGTACAATAATACTGAAACGGACCGATACTAGTATTTTAATCTATAAATGATATTTCGTATCACAACGATTTTTCATTGCTAAAATTTGTTCAAATCGATCTTTTTTGTTAGTTCATGGTCCCATTTCGTGTTTGTTATCGTGTTTTTTATGTATTTTTAAAAGATTTATCATTTTCGTATGTTTATTTCATATGGGTTTTTTTCTTTTTTTTTAATTTAAAGATGAAGAACCAAGTCTGAATTTGGACATGAAAAATGTTTGAATTAGGAAGTCCTTTACCATTAGGTCCTAGCAGGAACATATATATTGACCCCCGGTCCTAGTTGGTAAAATGTAATAGTTATCAAAGGAACCAGGATTATAATTCAATCCGCCAGACGGGCTTTTCGTCTACATAAGAATCATTACTGACGCTCAGATAAAAAGTTAAAAAGCCAAACAAGTACAAAGTTGAAGAGCATTGAGGACCAAAATTCCAAAGAGTTGTGCCAAATACGGCTAAGTTAATCTATTCCTGGGATAAGAAAATCCTTAGTTTTGTAATAGGAAATTTATAAAAATGACCATGTAAAAAAGGCAACACATGTGTTTTAATCTTGAAAAGTGTAGTGTGTGCCAGAGAAGAAGTACTGAATTACTTATTCTACTGTAAAGAGTAAACGTTGCTTCATAAGTTTCATAAGACTTAATGATGGAATCTGCCAGCAATGTGTTGTAGCGTTTGTTGAAATTCCTGATTTGGTGAACCAGTTCGATTCTAATGTCTTTTTGCACTTTCCCTACCTCCCTTTGGCCCATCACTCACAACTTACACCAGTCTGAGAGGTGGTATCGCATTGCTTTTTAAAAATGTATTGATGAAAACAAAATAGTGAAAAATTTTATGACCTTGCAGCTGACCGTATTATAAACATGTGACCCACTGCTTTTCTCTACCGCACACAGTAGCAGACATTTTTTTACCGCTACGATATGAAAAACTAAATAAAGTTGTATGCTGAAAAGGAAAGCCGCACAAAGACTACAGCTTCCACCAAATCGTATCAGATTATTGAAGGGAGAAGGATTCCTGACTGGAAGAAGTTTATTTCTGTTATAGAAAACCAACAGGCTCTCTCTAATTTCTTTGGTAGTTGTTCTTCTCCAAAACTATGACAAATCTCCTTCCACCTTATAATGGGCTTTACTTAGCCGGAACGTTTGTAAATCCGAAATTGTAGAAGTTATTTCAGACAATAATGTTAATTGTAAATGACTGTCGTAACTTGGTTAGCACTCAACAAGGGTCAATACTCGTATAATTAATGCCTTATACTTTGACATGAAGTTAACAGAATTGGGAAAGAGTGACATAATAATCATACGGACCTCTGATACGGGTGTGATTGTTCTGTGTGTTCACTACTACAAACAGATGACACATGCATGCGAGATGTATGTACAGATGGGGAACATTAGCAATGTCAAGAATAGTTAAAGATTTTTACCCATTCACCAACTATATGTGCTTGCTTTTCCACAACAATTTATTAACTGCCTCCTGCTGTACATACTCTTTCCAAATGCGACACAACCTCGTCTCTGTTTGGAGTAGTGAGAAAATAGTCTACAAGACTTTGAAGGACACGCACGACTATTGTAGTTACATAAGAGTTTGGGGAGTACTGATGAAGATGAAGCCCTTGTTTGTGCAATATTTTAGTATTGAAGATGTATGATCTGAAGAATCTTTTTAAATCATTCCATCATGATATGAATAAAATGCGCGTCAAGCTTGCCACCAGTGAAGATGTAGGTTTAGTTAGGTTACATCTCTGTGAAGCGGCAATTTTGACCGCATCACACATTGCTTAACCCTCTGTTCCGTCATCTTTAGAATACGGTTGGCAAAAATATAGTTAAAACATTACACCCCGTTTTTTTGAAAGGCATATGTCAGCAGAATTCTTGCAGGATCTTGTGTGTTTATGTAAGGGAAAATCTCCATGTAAAAAGTGATTGTGTACGACACTGTGCTCCTGTTAAAGGTCAGAACTATGTAGAAATTCCTTGACAGATGAATCAGTAGATACTCCTGGATGAAATCTGGTTTGTGGATCATTTTGATAGGATTTTTAATTGTAAATGTTTTCGAGGGAATTCGTGGGTTTTGGTTGCAATGAATTACATGACTGTCGGCATTCCAATGGGAACTAATTGTGTCCTTCTTCTTGACGACTTGTTTCTTTATTATTATGAGTCTGACTTCATACATGAACTTCTTAGGGAGAAAGATAAGAAGTTAGCAATATCCTTTAACTCTACTTTTCGCTATATAGATGACGTTCTTTCACTACATAATTCAAAATTTGTTGACTATGTTGAAGGGATATCCCATCGAGCTAGAGATGAAGGATACAACAGATACAGTTAAGTCGACCTCATATCTTGACTTACATCTAGAAATTAACAATTAGGGTCGGTTGAAAACAAAACTTTACGACAAAAGAGATGATTTCAGCTTTCCAAGTAAACTTTCCATTTCTAAGTAGCAACATTCAAGCAGCACCTGCATACGGGGTATATATTTTCCAATTGATATGTTATTCCCGTGCTTGCATTTCCTATCATGATTTTCTTGAAGGAGGGTTGCTGCTCACAAGGAAGCTATTAAACCAAGAGTTCCAAATGGGGAAGTTGAAATCATCCCTGCGTTAATTTTACTGACGCCATCACGAGTTGGTTGACCGTTATGGAATAACCTTTCCCAAATGATATCGGACATGTTCCTTACGTCGTAAATACAATCCCCTTCCCTTGAATGTGACCTACAGCATTAGAATATTTACCGGGTTTGTTATTACATAAGCAACACGACAGGTGCCATATATAGAACAGGATATGCTTATCCTTCCGGAGCACATGATATCACCCCTAGTTTTTGGTGGGGTTCGTGTTGCTTATTATTTAGTTTTATATGTTGTGTCATGTGTCCTATTGTTTTTCTGTTTGTCTTCTTTCATTTTTAGCCAGACGTTGACAGTTTATTTTCGATTTATGAGTTTGACTGTCCCTCTGGTATCTTTCGTCCCTCTTTTTCATGCATGATCTTTTGCAAAATAAACGTTCGGGATAGAAGGCTTTAATTGAAAACAACATTTATCATTTATTGCTGAGGTATAAAAGAACAAGTGTTTGAAAAGCGCCAATTTTTAGAATTAATCGATTACTAAGTAATAAGTTCCTTTTTTACATTTTCGAGATAATTCATTGTCAATTGATTTGAAATTTAACACAAAATGCTGCTGATATCTTTCAATTTTGAAAATATAGAAAGAAAAAAAGAAAACAATATCTTTGACCTTAATTTATGCAAAACTGTTACCACATTTCTTTTTGACGACATCGATATTCCAAAAGTACTCATTTTTCCGAATCCAATGATATATAATAGAGTCATATAGTATGTTTGACGATTTAATGTTAAAAATATTGGGTCTGGTCACCGTACTATCTGACTTATCAACTAAATTTGATAAAATTGCGGAATGACCAATCTCCTAAGTTATCAAAAAGATGTTTCGACATTGACAATAATATCTGTATGTACATTTTTTTGTTTCTGGTTTTTGCTAGATAAAAAGTTTGATATTTGAAATTTTGGAAGCAAAGAATTGATAAAGCTTTTTTTTCATTTCGACATGAATGTTTTAACTTGACTTCAAAAAACTCAGATAATTATGTTTCGTTTTATAAAATATTTTCAAGTGAAATGTATTAAATATCTTGAAATAACGGTTTAGTTTTATTTTCGTTCGTTCTTACAACCATTGATTCTATAGCTAAATGTGAATTTTAGAAGTATGTTCATGAAGTTTATACAACTAGCTGTGTTTGTCAGATATTGATTCTCAATTACTCCATATTATTCAAAACACTGTTTACAATTTTGGAGTAGCAGAAAACCGTTGACTTATCTTCACTGGTGGTCACTGGTCTAAAAAATGGTTTCCCGGTTTGATACTGTACTAACTGGGAGCCGTCCATGAACATTTGAAAAGAAACCATATTTGCCCTTAATGTCAACGATTATGTTATGAATCATTATCAAAGTATTTGGAGGATTTTTCAGCTACAGCTCGTTCTTGTTCCATGTAGATATTTTCCCGATTTATAGTAAACTATATTGTTTATATTCGTCTATGCTTTAAGCAACCGTTTCAATTATCCGTTGCATGTACGGTTTCTAATTAACAACATTTCCCCTGAAATTGCACAGACAAGAATTTGCTAAACACAAAGAGAATTTATATTCTATCTAATGTTTGGTTGTTATATTGATAAAACAGTAAAGAATAAATAGGTTGGCATTTTTTTTGGGAGGGGGGTAGGCTTTACGAATTTTTATTTTTATTTTGAAGTACAAAGTTGACCTCATTTTAATGTATTAATAAGAAATTAGATACACGACCGGTTGCGGTACTGGTTTCGAATACATACAAAAGTCCTATTCAAGTCAACTCAAGTATAGCAATATATACCTAACTGAGCAAAATTCTATGTCCAAAATGTATACCTAAAACTCATGTCATATTTGTGAACATGAAATTTTGTTATTAAATAATCAGTAAAAGTCTTCGATTGTTTAATATAATTTAATTTCTCATTTATTTGAGTTGTTCGTATTTGTTATGTATACTATGTATACAATTCTTATACTTATTTCTGCATCTTTGTCAAAATAACATTGTATACTTTTTGACAAATTTTATCCAAAGTACGACGAAAGGGTCAAATAAAAGGTACGCTGAAAATGTTTTTCAGTACATTTTATTTTAAATATATGACAATTGTTCCAGCTTTTTTTATATTCTATAAATAAAGCCATGTTTTCTTTATCGGCAACAGAAAATTTTATACTTACTTTTCTTTTTTATTTTACTTTTTAAAATTCTAGAAAAAAAGTAATAAAAATTAAAGAATCAATATCAAAACGACGCTTTCTGATCCTGTTCTGCTGGAATGATTGGAAAAGTTACTTATTTCAAAACAATATATAAATGAACAAAACAAAAGCAATGCCTATAACAAAGATAAAACGCAATTATTTATAAAACTGAAGATCTATTTGATTCATACACTTGTGCATAACTAAAAATATCAAGAAGAATCAAAAACAACGTTTTCTAGAAACGTAGAACATTAATTAATTGTTTTCAAATAAAAAAGTTAAGCTAGATTTTAAGTGATTTGTATTACATTTTTTCCAATCTTATAATGATGAAATCAAATAATCTCATATGTTAAATGATACCTCAAAACAGAGCTAATCGTTGCATCAATTATAAACTGTACCTGATATAATTGATTTGTGATTATAAGTACAATAATCTTGCTTGAAACATTTATTACCGCAAGGCCTGATAAAAATACATTTTGCTAAATTGTTGCCTTGCCCTGTCTTTTCTTTTTAGTTGATTAAAGAGTTCCTGTACTTATTCTAATTAAAATTGGAATACACATTTTCTTATTGTCTTCAATCTGAAACATATGAATAACGCATTATTATGATTTTTTTACAGTTAGATGAACCCTCCTCCTTATAAATTAATGCTAATTAATCGTTTTAGTTCCTGTCAATATAATACTTCCATGGATGGACCCTCCTCCTTATTTGAATTGATATGGGATTTTGGTATTTTGCGTTTTACTGTTTTGTTATATAAAGGATCCTTAAATATCAACATTTCAAATTCTTAACCTATAAAGAATAACCAAAATGTTGTACGGTTTGAAAATAGAACAATTTGGAGATAATCTTAAACTGGCGTGCTAATAATCAAATTGCTCTTTACGATCTGCGATTATATCAAATCAGTAAAGCAGGTCTTTTAAAGATTCCTATGTTTATTTTGTAACGTCATTCAAATAATTGTCTACAAAGATTAAAATTTAAAGTACGTGTCCATAGAATATTATTTAAATGTCTTTTGTATTTACATATCTATAGCATCAGTAAAGACGCGTTGGTCACTCAAAATAATTGTTTAAAGAATACACTATATGGAATGTCATGTGGGAAATTTTTCTATAAACTAATTCCTTAATTTAATTTTCTGTCTTAAACATTTTAAGAAAATCGATTTTTCAAGTTTGTCAAAATACCAGTTTTTTTTTATATATATTTATATATAAACCATAATTTATCAAGTTACGATCTTCTATAAAATTGTTGACAGAAATCAAAGAAACAATAATTAAATTACACATATAATGCGTGCAAAAAAAATATATACATTTGTTATATATTATTGAGCACAATTTAATTACACAACGAGTAAAGGAGTCTTCGAAGAAGTCCGCGTTTATCACATATTGTAGACTATATTGTCATAATTATTAGGGCACCGCCTTTAGCGGGTCGCCCTATAGTGATCAGTCTGTCCGTCCGTCCGTCCGTAATACTTTAACTTTGTGTCCGCTCCATATCTAGAGAACCATTATGATTTCATACTTTTTACTTTAGATGTTTATCAACCACCACCAGAGGGCGTGTTATGATGTATGTACAACTTCCTAGGTCAAAGGTCAAGGTAAAAAAACTTTGGTTTCAGTTGACAACCCTGTGTCCTGTGGTGAAGATCGTGTCCGCTCTATATCTTGAGAACCGTTATGATTTCAAAGTTTATACTTGACATCCATATTAACTAACACCAGAAGGTGTGTCATGATGTATGTACAACTTCCTAGGTCAAAGGTCAAGGTCAAAAACTTTGGTTTCAGTTGACAACCCCGTGTCCTGTGGTGAAGATCGTGTCCGCTCCATATCTAGATAACCGTTATGATTTTATACTAAATACTTAACATGTTTATTAACCAACACCAGAGGGTGTGTCATGATGTATGTACAACTTCCTAGGTCAAAGGTCAAGGTCAAAAACTTTGGTTTCAGTAGACAACCCCGTGTCCTGTGGTGAAGATCGTGTCTGCTCCATATCTAGACAACAGTTATGATTTCAAAGTTTATACTTGACATCCATGTTAACCACCACCAGAGGACGTGTCATGATGTATGTACAACTTCCTAGGTCAAAGGTCAAGGTAAAAAAAACTTTGATATCAGTTGACAACCCCGTGTCCTGTGGGGAAGATCGTGTCCGCTCTATATCTTGAGAACCGTTATGATTTCAAATATTATACTTGACATCCATTTTAACCAACACCAGAGGGTGTGTCATGATGTATGTACAACTTCCTAGGTCAAAGGTCTGTTTGTCTGTTGGTCTGTCCATCGCTAACAAATTTGATCCACACTATATTTTGAGAGGACAGCTGTTATTATTTCATACTTTATACCTGACAAACATTTTCAACTTAACACATATATTAACCAACACCAGAGAATGTGTCATAATGTATGCATCCTAGGTCAAAGGTCAGTCCGTCGGTCTATCCATTCGTTCGTTGTTCTTCACAAATTGTGTCCGCTCTACCTCTCGAGAACCGTTAATATTTCATACTTTATACTTGACCGTCTGTCTGTCGGTTTGTAAATGTAATAACTTCAAATAATGCTTCATATCAGATTATCCATACAACTTATTTACCCTACGTTATTGACAGCGGGGCCCACAGAGATGGCTCCCATCTCAATGGTATCTAGTTTTGATAATGAATGTCTCCGTCCGATCTGTGCATATACTAAATTTACTAACTGCTCGCTGTCGAATGTCATGCATGGGAACTCTTACATAGCTTTTTGCAGAATCGATGGGTCATCGATCCAAGATCATTCATCGATCATTCAATCATAGTAACGGATCAGTCACCGATCATTCAAGTACTGTAGAAGTATGCTTGTCTTTCTAATAAAGCTAGCTTTTCAAAAGACATATCAATATTAACAATGATACTCTACGTTTGCTTTTTTGTATTTTTAGAGTATAAAGTAATAAGTTTTAATGTAAGTTTGATTTTTTGAATATATGCACTACTCAGTTTTTCTATGTTGTTGTCTTTATCTTCTTAGTGAAAAGATGAGACATGACAAAACATTTTGAAATCAGGCAACAACTCGTTAAAGGAATAATCTGACAATTTCAACAATATAGGCTTATATACTATTGTATACTACTATTGCCTCAACTTGCTCTATTGTGTTTAAAGTGAATATCGTTATTAGTCATTTCTATTTTCAATTTTATCATATTAATCAGATGTACTATAAGCTTTGTATCTTTGATGAGTTTCTCCTATAATTGCTTTCTTTGTAACAGGTAACGACCACTCCTTATTAAATACATTGCTTGATTTTATGATTGCAAAACAAGTACAATTTCTCTTTAAATTTGCGTGCAGAACGATACATTGGTCTAAACGATGAAACGTATAATTGTAGTAGAGCTGATATTTGATAATACAAGGGTCAATGTAAACATTTATCTGCGAATCTATAATATTTAAAGTCTATATACATTGTACATTTTAATAACAATTAAATATCTTTTGTGTTTACATATCTGTAGCATCAATCGGATTACAATGGTCGTTATACATTATTGTAACCACAAGGATACAATGTGATGGTTTCCTCCGATATCATTGTATTCCAAGGATTCTATTTGTATACTGAATCTTTCAATTTAGTTTAGTCTGCATATGATATTACCAATAAATGCAGCAAAGCCTTTGTATAAATGTTTATAGTGTTTTGAGAATCAAAGATACTATTTCACGGAACTAGGGTCCATTATGCAAGTCATCTTCGAACTTCATTTAAATCTTTTTGATCGAAGCGTCATTGGTGGGTTTTTACCAACTATGAATTTACGCATTTATTGATGAATTTACACCAGAAAGTCTTTAAATGAAAATAGATACACTACTTTTATCTTACTTATCAACTAAGTTTGATAAAATTGAAGGAATACCCTCCTTCTAAGTTATCAAAAATATGTTTCCACATTGACAATAATATCTTTATGCACATTCTTTGGTTTTTGGTTGACCGTTTTCTATTGCAGCATCTTTTCATTTTTACATGTTTGTTGAAGATCTGTTCTTATATGAGGTGATTTGGAAAATTCATCTTGACCGTTATGGAATAACCGTTTCACAAATGATACTGGATATGTTCCTTACGTCTTAACTACAATTCCCTTTCCTTTCATGATTGTGACCTACCGAATTAGACTATTTACCGAATTTATAATCAAATAAGCAACAAGACGGGTGCCAAATGTGGATCTTCTAACCCTTCCGGAGCACATAACATCGCCTTTAGTTTTTGGTGGGATTCGTGTTGTTTATTCTTTAGTTTTCTATGTTGTGTCATGTGTACTTTTGCTTGTATGTTTGTCTTTTTCATTTTTAGCCATGGTGTTGTCAGTTTATTTTAGATTTATGAGTTTGACTTTGGTATATTTCGTCCCCTTTTTACTAATAATTTTGAATACATAATACAAATGTAATATAAAAGATTGGCAATGAGACAAATGTCCACAACAGTTCAAATGATATAGATGTTAGCAAGTTTATGTATACCGTGTTAGAACAATTTGCAGATAATCTTAAAATGGCGGGCTTATAATCATAATGCTCTTTACGATCTACGATTATATCAACTCAGCAAAGCAGGTCTTTCAAAGATTCCTTTGTCTATTTCATCATTCAATTGTTTGTCTACACAGATTAAATATTTAAAGTACTTGTCCGTAAAAATATTAATTAAATGTCTTTTGTATTTACATATCTATAGCATCAGAAAAGACGCGTTGATCGTTTAATACAAATCTTTAAATAATACACTCGAGGGATATCATGTGGGAATTTTTCTTTAAATTATTTCTTTTATATACTGTCTGAAACATTTATTTTGCTGGATGATAGGAGAAAATTGATATTTCAAGTTTGTCAAAATGCAGGCTTTTTATATAAACCTTCATCTATCAAGTTTAGATATTTTTACAGAAAATAAAGAAGCAATAATGAAATTACACATATAATGCGTGCAAAGTTTTTTTTATCTATTTTGTTATATAGAATTGTGCACAAGTTAAATACACAACGAGTAAAAAGGTCTTCTTATATGTCCGCTTTTATCACATGTTCTAGACAATGTTGCTATACTAATTTTGAGTATGCACGTCTCCGTACCATTTGTGCATATATTACATTTACTGACTGGTCGCTGTCGAATGTCATGCGGAACTCTCACATAGCTTGTTTGACGAATCTGGCAAAATCGATGGGTCATCGATCCCAGATAATTCACCGATCAATCAAATATATTATGTGTGTAATATTTTTAATAATATTTTAAGTAGTTTAAAAATAGAGTCTACCACTGCATCGATTGTAATTAGATGTTTCCCCACTTTATGAGTTAAATTTCAAACGTGAAGTTTTTTGTATTGTACACATTTTTGAAATGTCTCTGTCAAGCTTGGAGACATATCAATTTTACGAGAAATATTGGTAAAACATGTTTCTCTGATAAAACTAGAAAATCTTTATCGTTCTTATTTCAATGATCTCAAAAACTACATAAATAAAATAGAGAAAGGACATGGGGACTGTGATAAAGCGACAACAACCCGACCATAGAGCAGACAACAGCAAAAGGCCACCAATGGGTCTTCAATGTAGCGAGAAACTCCTGCCTCCATATGTGTCCTTCAGCTGGCCCCTTAAAAATATGTATACTAGTACAGTGATAATGGACGTCATACTAAACTCCGAATTATACACATGAAACTAAAATTAAAAATCATACAAGACTAACAAACACCAGAGGCTCCTGACTTGTATGTGCACGTTTTATTTATTTTTACTAGTATGTACACGTTTTATTTACTTTTACTAGTAGCATGCATAAATTCAGATTTCCTTTTCGTTGATAAAAGAGCGGATGTAGAAAAACGATCAGCATAGAATATATATTAAAGATTGGTGAGATTTAACGGTAAAAAAACAAACGTACATAGCTCAAAAACCTCATGCACTAGTATTCACATAAAGGCGTCGAAGTATCTTTTATATTATAAATAAACAACAAGATAAGAAATCAAAAGAAAACGCTCAAAAAAGAAACACATGTGGATATGATAAATATCTATTGACATATAAAACAAATATTAGACCGTTGTTTTTCCCGTTTGAATGGTTTTACACTAGTAATTTTGGGGTCCTTTATAGCTTTTTTATCGGTGTGAGCCAAGGCTCCGTGTTGAAGGCCGAACATTGACCTATACTGGTTTACTTTTATAAATTGTTATGTTGATTGAGAGTTGTCTCATTGACACTCAAACCACATCTTCATATATCTATGTCACAAAAGGGGGACGAATGATACCAAAGGAAGAGTAAACAAAAACTGCCAACGCCATGGCTAAAGTTCATAAGACAAACAGACAAATAATAGTACAGAAGACATAACATAGAAAACTAAAGAATAAGCAACACGAACTTACCACTTCTTATACTTAATGAAAGCGTTATCAACGTCAAATTAAACCTGGATGACCTCCTCATATATACTGGTATGGAATTGTCTACGCCAGAGGCGCATTTTTTAAAAATTAAAAAAATATTTTGTCTTATGATAATTGTAACATTTATATCTATAGTTTATATAACATGTATAATATACCAATTAATGCTAGCAGATTTTAAATTATTTCTACATAAAATAATTTTTGCAATCCATCTTCTGATTTGTATCGACCCACCTTTCAAAAGATCTCATTCCAATTCGTTGTATCACTACGTTTTGGTTTGGTATTGATACCAATGCATGAATATATACAATGGTACAACTTTGTAAAGATTAATATGTAATTGTCACCATATTAAAGTTTTACTTCTATTAAATTCATCCTAATGACAGCTTTTCGTAAGTTCAAATGACAGAATGTCCTATTCCTTAAATAATTATTTTTGAAAACTATTTTTTAAAGTGGTTAAAAATTGAAAACAACACGTTTAATACTTTCTTGCGTCCGAACGCTTTTCTTAAGTTACCTTCATCAGAAACGCTAAAAGCCAAACATTTGGAATCCTGGGATGTATAAGTACCGAAACCGTTGAAGAGCTATATGTAAAAAATACGTTAAAGACATAGCCAAATTCATCTAAAGCAAACTTTGCCTGCGGAAGTTGAAAGCTTAGTTTCTAAATAATATCGAAATTTGTAAACGGACAATTTTAGAAAAGTTTGTTAAATCATGTCAGTACTTAAGTACTGACTACTGAGCGGATGATACATTCGGGGGCTGATAGTCCACCAGCAGAGGTTTCGACCCAGTGATGTAAAAAATTGAAAACAACGTTTGATAATTTCTTGCGTCCGAAGCGCTTTTCTGGATCTACCTTCATCCGGAACGCTCAAAGCCAAACATAGCAACCAGTTTATATTTATAATAAATAGAAACATGATTTTTTACCTTAACCTTCAAATCCATACAAAGCAAATCGTTTGACTGGTTTCACTGATATACGAATAACAAAAGCTCGCTAATATCAACGAATAGGAAATCTGTGTTTATACAGGGCTTAAAGTAAAAATAAATAAAAAGTGCACATAGTTTTCGAGATCATTGAAAAAAGAACGATAAAGATTTCCTTTATACAGTTTTGATTAGAGAAACAGGTTTTAACAACATGTGTCGTAAAATTGATATTTATCCAAGCTTGCGCGAGACATTTAAAAATTTGGTTCAACACAATAAACCTCACGTTTGAAATTGAACTGTATCGAGCGGATTAATATCTTATTACAATCGATGCAGTTGAAGAATCTGATTTCCAACAACGTAAAATATTATTTAAAAATATAACACACATCATATACCACCTGATTTAAATGTTGAGATTTTTTAGATTTACTGAAGTGTATTAAGGTTTAAATACACATTGTTTGTTTAAACACGTCATAAGGAAGGCATAATTTCGGAAATTCATTTCTAAAGAGAAGAAGTTGATTGAAGACTTCGGTAAGTTATTTTATCATTCTCGTAAGCAACGGAAGTTCCTACATTCGCCGTATACACTAGTAACCCGAATTTAACTTGATCGGACAAAAACGTGTTAACGCTATTTAAATGAGATTGATCGTTATTTGATAAAGATTGACAAAAATTAAAAATTATATTTAATTCATTTCAATTCATATCAATTCATTTTAACGCCAGTCAAATAGATTTCTCTGCAGTCGATCAATTGAAATCAAGTTAGTGGTTAGTTGCGTCAAACTAATAGGCCACGCCCCTGTTAAGATATTTCAAACATGCATTAATTCGTTTTAAACATGGATGAGACCCGGGCTTTTTACAGGTAAATCACTCAAGCAAAACGACCTCGATGTATCTATCGTTTGGGCAGAATCAATTTGCGCCAATTGCAGTTTTTTGTTTCAAACTTTAAATGCGTACAGTCTTAGTAAAGTCGCATGTTTCACAATTTAATCAAGCGAATGAATAATAGGGCGCCCGAATAATACACGTGACATGTTCATATATAAGGAATGAAAATAAAAACATTAAAATATATATGCACACGCGGTTTAAAAATGCAAAACTTGTGAATCTGTTGAAAATAAAATAGTTAGATATATAACATTATTTTGATTTGCTCAAATGCACTAGATCTTTATCGCATATATACATGCGTTTCAAAAATTGCCAGGTTCTATGAAAACTCGTGGCATGTAAGTTACGTGTGGTCCTTTGCAACTATTTATAAAACTTTATGTATTCCTGTATATTTACCGTTTCTCTTTTTTCTGTTTTCCTATAATAATTCTTTATTCCGTAAGAAAATATACAGCTCATAGGATCAAATACATACACAAATTATACAGTTTACTATATTGTACTCGTATGTAAATGTAGACACGGAAAACTACACAGAAATTATTTATTGTGTACATAATTTAAATCGATGTCTTTCATATTTTCGGTATTGACTGTAAAAAGTGCTTGAGTGCAGTATGACTGAAATACAGAATTAACTCTACCTTTTTTTATATTACTTTATTTGAGAGGTAAGCTGCTGGCCAAGTTTCACTTATTCTGTCGCAAATCATTTACTTCAATAACCAATCAATTGTATTCTGAAAGAAGTTGATTTGTTCTCTGTACGAATACATGAAATATTTCTCACTGAACGTTATGTTTGCAATCGATGATCAAATACAAATCTACAGTATTTATATGAAAGAGACTTAATAATATATTTTTTTTTATTATTATTCTACATATATTTGAAGGATCGAAATAATCAGTTCTACAAATGGATGTTATTTAAAGACTTGAAATTTTACAATTATCAAGTGCATCCATGAAATTTTTATCGACGCACCAACCTTTTCCCTTTCATCGTGCATAGCTCATTTTCCGATTCACTTAAGGTTTCTAACGATCTTCTTACTTGTTCATTGCATTTTAAAATTAAAATCCTACACAAATTGCAAAAAATTTTATTCTCCGGCTAGAATGCGTGAAAGATAAATATTGCTTTGTTTGTGTATACACAATGTTTTGAAGGCCGATATCCAGTTTGGCTAAAAAAGAATAAATTTGCGCCACAAGTTAATTACGCGAATTCTTTTTTTTTTTTTTTTTTTATCACTTTATCATAAAAACTGCAACATTCATTTGCGCCAATAAAACACTCATTTAATTGTGCAAATATTATAGACTTGTTTTCAAATGTTTCTTCTTAGAGCACTGAGGAGGTCCTTTTCGGTATGTACATGTAGGTTCAGAATTCGCAAACTGAAAGGGCCTCCTTAGTGCACTTAGACTGACAAAAAGTGCACTAGGGACCTGGTGGAAAGATAGAATTGACACAAAAAACATGGCATACGGAAGGAGAAGTACATAATTTCGAATTTTAGTAATTATAAAGTTATTTAACAGTTGAAGTAAGTATTATAATGTTACATGTACGTGTAAATATGTTAATAGTTTGGGCAATAGTTTCGAGGTAAATATGACACAATTAATAAAATTGAGAATGGAAATGGGGAATGTGTCAAGTTCCATTTATTGGCGCAATTAATATTATAAAACAGAAGAGATGAGCGCTATTCAAACGTTTACAATATGACAAATTACACCTAACCGTTTTCACAAATCAGTAATTTTTTCGCCCGGGGATATACACCTGCCAGTAATCTACCTTCAGTAACTTTACAATACCCAGCCGTGTCATTTCCGTATATTGTACATGTAGATATCACGTGTTATACATGTATATACACCAGAAATACCCATTCAAGTGATTTTTAATTTCAGAAGAGCTCCATATCGGGTACATCATGTACATAAACATAAAATTACAATAATATGAAGAAAAAAAATGTTGTTTTAGTAAATGCACCTAGGTATGTATTTGTACACTTATGTTAATTCGTTATTTCATGTATCTTTTTTTTGCTTCAATTACTTTTTTGTATCTTATTGACCTATTCGTAAATCGAAAAAAACGCACAAATCTGAAATGAATCGTAAGCATGGCATTGAACATGTTGAATGATTTCTCTAACTCAAAACTAGTTATACATGTACATGTAGATGCCTCTGAAATTATATTTTTCTCGTTGGGTTGCTTGTCCATTAATTGACGTGTACGCTATATTCTTATGTTCGGTATTTGTGAAAACCGCTCATCTATCAATTTTACAAGAAATATAATATTTGTAAGTCATGAACATTGAAGTTTAACTTGCTATCATTTTTTCGTATACGCACAAACATAAAATAAAATGAAACACCTTAAGCTGGGGTCACACATTCACGATTTTTACTACCATCCTCGACAGGACCATTCCCGATTAAAATTTATCAAAAGTCTGATCAAGATCCTGTGAATCGTGGATGGAAATTCAAACTTAAATCAAAATTTGTAAAAAAAAATAATTTGATCGCGACAACAATCAGATAGTGTTCAGGAAGCGACGATATTCAACAGTTTCTAAGCGAATTAGTACCGACAATCCCGTTCTGAATCCGCTTCTAACCCGATTTGTATTTTTCGCCAGGTAAAATTCGACCGAGTATGTCACGACTTCGTCCCGACTCTACCGAACGTAATCCGACAGAGATCAGACAGTGACCAGACAGTGAACCGACGCTGACGGAAGATATCCGTTAGAAAACTCTCGGCATATTCGGGATGATCAGGTACTGACGGAACGTAATCCTATCACGGTCCGCTCTATCGCATTGCAAACGGCTTTGTCTGGTCTCAGTCGTATTGTATTCTGTAATTATCGGGACTCTGACGTGGGTATCATTGATTAATTTCGTATAAATAAAGGGACTGTTTCGGAACGGTTTCGGCAAAAAACGGTTCGCAATCGACAAGATCTGGATGCAATCTGGACTCAATCGGCAGAAAAACAAATATGAAAAATTACTCCAGATCATTCCCGTTCCACAAGACACCGTCCAGAATACATAAGACATTGTTCGGAATTCGATCCGATACAGCAGAATCTGTCACGACATAACCACGGTTGTAATCCGACTAGACAAAATCGGCTGAGTTGTCCCGAATGTTACGGGACGCACCTAACTGTCGGGGTGCTTTGCCGAACTATTCGGACACTTCCCGACCCGTAAGAATCTGTTACGAACTAACACGACTGTGTTCAGACAATGATAGGACATTCCAGATAATTGAGGATACTAATCCGACTTTTTCACTTTTCGTGTCGTATTGCTGTCTGATCTCAAACGGGAGCAGTAATCGGCAATGTGTGAACCCCGCATTAAAGCGGTTTAAATTATGCAGTTCATTTTGAAAATATAGTTTTAAAAAACCGGTTATTTTTGTTTCATTCTTTTTCTATCCCTTTTCTTAAAAATTAGGACACGTGTCACTGGTTAATATAGAATACAATTAACGGTACGAATTTTCTTGTACCAGATGCGCATTTCGAAAATACATGTCTCTTCAGTTATTAGAATTTGAGCTGTTTTATAAGTATATATGATGGTGCCTCGTTTTAAGGGATTGGAATTCTTTAAAATAAATTTATCTATTCATCCATAATTATTTTTTTGTTAAAATACACTATAATTTCACTTTTTTTTAAATGACTTGTAATTACCGGAAGATTTGCAGATATTGACCCCCGTACGTTTGGATTAGCATTAAGATGTTCCTGTATTTGTATAAGAAATACGTTATAACACAATTTGGACTTGTACACGTATATATATGCATCTATAAGTCCAAGCATGTGCATACAATAATGCATGTATGTATATGCATGAGTTTCTCGCTACATTGATGACCCGTAATATAGGCCGTCCTCTTTTGTCTGCTCTATAGTCGGGTTTTTGTCTCTTTTACACATTCCCCATTTCCATTCTTAATTTTGTAATATACGACGGTATATTGGGGAGCGTCTAAACACCACATAGGCCGCTTTGGTGCACTAAGCTCAAGAAAGTGCACTAAGCCTATGATGGGATGGTGCTATGAATGTAAAAAAAGATACCATCGGACGCTGTTTTTCATGAAGATAATGTATCTGATTTTTTAGTCATTAGAAATTGTAGTTAATCCGTAATTTTGATTTTTTCTGTCATCAAAGGTTTTGTCCGACGACACGTGCCAGTAATTAACCAGGTAATAAAAACACTGATCCATGCAGAAATAAAGAAACATAACAAATACACGGCTTCCACCTTTTTGTTTGCCGTGTTATATAATTGTTTTTGTAGGATTTAAAACAAAACTTTGTATTTCTTTCTTTTTTGTGTGTATTTTTTTATAGGTTAATTATTTTGACTTTATGATACTTTTTTGGTTTTTTTTAGTCAAACTTCATTGTAATTCGAAGTTGATGTTTTTTGTAAAACGATTGTTTTAGGTGGTGTTTGTTTCGTTGTATTTGTAAAATTGTATGAAAGACTGGTTTGTCCTATAATAGAATACGGAGCAGGTATATGGGGTCAAAAAACATATTCCTGTATCAACTCTATACATAATAGGGCTTGTAGATTTTTTTTTCTCGGAGTACGAAAATATGCACCAAATGCTGCAGTTACGAGAGACTTAGGAATACCACCTATTTTTGATATAAACAGTGGAAAAGTATTATTCGTTTGTGGTGTAGATTGACTAACATGAGCTCAAATCGGTTAAATGCAAAAGTTCACAAGTGGGCTGATAGTGTGAGTATTAAGCATAAGTGTGTTAAAAACTGGATTTTCTTAGAAAAAAAACCTTCTAGCTAAATTCAAGTCATTTATCGTGTCCTGAAAAATATGGACACTAACTTTGTAATTTTTTTATGTCAAAATTGTTCCTGTAACAAATACCATGTACATGTACATATATGAGGCTATGAAAGTAAATAAATGGAGTTTACAGAAATAAAGATGATAATGGGATAAGCACATAATTACAGAATAAAGAGATGAAAATATAAAGAATAGATTAAATGATTCATGGTTGCTTAACGACCAGTTACAAATATTACATTCTACCCCTCCATGTTTTTGTCCACCTGATGAGTTAAGCCTATTTAAACTGATTCTTATAGTTCGTTTTAATGTTGTACATGTACTTTTATACTACTGACCGAGACTAGGGAGATGATAGGGAGCCCGCTAACATGTTTAACCCCACCACATCATTTATGTATGTGCCTGTCCCAAGTCATGAGCCTGCAATTCAGTAGTTGTCGTTTGTTTATGTGTTACATATTTATTTTGCGTTCATTTTTTTTTGTTATATAAATAAGGCGGTTAGTTTTCTTGTTTGAATTGTTTTACATTGTCATATCGGGGCCTTTTATAGCTGACCATGCGGATTTGGTATTGCTCATTGTTGAAGGCCGTACGGTGACCTATATTTGTTAATGTCTCTGTCATTTTGGTCTCTTGTGGACTGTTGTCTAATTGGAAATAATACCCATTATAGACATAAAAATGTATCATGCTAATTTAACAATTTATATATTTATTCAATAACGACAATGTTGCTGCAATAGGTGCCAAAAACATCAACAATATTTTATTGAAAAGAAACGGCATTTTATTTCACTTGTTCTTAAAGAAAAAGATGTTTAATTTCATTTAGTATACGGACACTGTAAATTTTCAATTTAAATGAATAAAAATTTGTTTATATTTATATATTGTGTCTTATACGTCTCTCATTTATCTTTTAAAGATTGATGCATACAACACAAATGTTTAAATGTTTTGTTCAGTTCTGTGATTCTCATTTTATGTTTGTATGTGGTGAGACTTTGAAATAATAATAATGATAAAATATTGAATCTAAAAATATTCAGAAACTATACACTTTTCTTAAATTTATACTTGAGTCAGAAAATTAAAACCAGCAGTGTCAAAAATATTTTTTTAAGCTGACAAATATTTTACACTCAGCGGCATTCAATATCATTGACATACTATATAGCACTAATCGCATTATACATGTTCATATATTTTGGGAATCTTATCAGTAATCTCTCTATTGAAGATGTTGAAATCTATGTATTATAATTATACGCTTATTAGGCAAATTCATATTCTACAAAGATATTTTCAATCATTTTAGTTTTGATAAATACCATTACAAATAACATATTTGTCTCAGTCTCCTGTGTGAGGATATTCGATTGATATAAAACAATAAACAATTTAAGGTCGTCAGGTAAATGTGGATTACGGATTAAGATGTTAGATGTGAAACTTGAATTAACAAACTGAGGTGAATTTAACCCGAATATGTAGTTTCTCTTCAACAGTGTTTTAATTCCAAGTTCCTTATTTTCATTTAAACTAAATCAATTATATAGAATGATAGAAAGATTCGGAACTAAAGATAGTCACAATTAAAAATATGTATTTTGAAAAAAAGACAAAACCGCCAGATCATATCTGATTTAAATCCAGGATCCGTATATGCATCTTCTGACATCAGACTCAGACTTCTCTTGAACTGAATCTTAATGTGCGTTTTGTTATGCATTCATGTTTCTACATTGGCTAGAGGTATAGGGGGGGGGGTTGAGATCTCATAAAAACATGTTTAACCCCGCCGCATTTTTGCGCCAGTCACAAGTCAGGAGGCTCTGGCCTTTGTTAGTCTTGTATTATTTTAATTTTGGTTTCTTGTGTACAATTTGGAAATTAGTATGGCGTTTATTATCACTGGACTATATATATATATATATATAATTTAAAAGTAAAAAACACAAAAAATCACATCATAAATCGAACATTGTTTCTGTTAGCGCTTTCACCGCATCTCCAGCGGTTCATCAGACAGAATTGTTATCGTTAATAGTAACGACTTGTGACGTTACGTTATAGTAACGACTTGTGACGTTACGTTATAGTAACGTCATGCGGTAATTGTATATATCTTACGGAATTTTATTAACGGATCGAATTTCACTTCCTATTTAGTGTGGGCTTAAAAAGATAAACAACAATCAATTCCTTTTGTTATAACTCATAATCCACGTAATCACCAGATCTTAAATTCTGCTAAAGGGTTTTTACCTATTCTTCACAAATCAGAGAAAATGAAAGATCTTGTCGACAAATCACAGCTTATTGGGAGCCGTCGACAAGCACCAAATTTGAAGAAACTTCTCACACGAGCACAATTCAGTACACAGAAGGTAGAAGAAATACAAAAATGCGGGGATCCCAGATGTGGAACGTGCGAAATGCTAGAAGTGGGACAAAGTAAAACTCTGAAATCCGGCACAGTAATCAAACCGAATAAAAGCATGAACTGCAAATCGGAAAATGTCATTTATTGTGCAACCTGTCCCACTTGTAATAAAAACTACATAGGTCAAACAAATAGACTAATTGATAGAGTGAGAGTTCATAAACAGCAGATAAAAGACCCGTCAATTCGAAATTCTCCCTGTTCTGAACACTTTGACCGATGTGGAAAGGGAAAATTTAAAATATATCCCTTTTTTAAGATGTGGACCGAAGATAAAATTCCGCGTGAAGCCAAGGAACAATATTTTATTGAACTTTATAAGCCCACACTAAATAGGAAGTGAAATTCGATCCGTTAATAAAATTCCGTAAGATATATACAATTACCGCATGACGTTACTATAACGTAACGTCACAAGTCGTTACTATTAACGATAACAATTCTGTCTGATGAACCGCTGGAGATGCGGTGAAAGCGCTAACAGAAACAATGTTCGATTTATGATGTGATTTTTTGTGTTTTTTACTTTTAAATTATATTTTCTGTACCAAGGACTTTTTATTTATCAAAATATATATATATATATATATATATATATATATATATATATATATATAGTACAACTCGTCTAAACATCAACCCAACAATGTTAGATCTGTAAATTTGCTTTCGCAAATTTTTGGTTCTTCCCTCGCCGGGATTCGAACCCATGCTACTGTGATATCGTGACACCAAATCGCCTGCACTGCAGCCGTCCCGCTAGACCACACGACCACCTGGGCTCTCAAAAAAAGAGCTTTCGGTGGGCATGTGTTACCTTTCCACGTCAGTTATATAGTATATATTTGTTTAGGGGCCAGCTGAAGGACGCCTCCGGGTGCGGGAATTTCTCGCTACATTGAAGACCTGTTGGTGACCTTCTGCTCAATGTTGGTTTTTTTCTTTGGTCGGGTTGTTATCTCTTTGACACATTCCCCATGTCCATTCTCTATATTACAATGGTACGTAAATTCAGATTTTATTCGAAAAGACGGATTTTTCTACATGTTCTACAAAAAATTTGTACAACTATTGAATATTGTAAATGTGTAATGCATAAATGTCCATATCTAGATCGAACTTGCTTTGCTTCGTCGAAAGTACGAATATAGAAAAATCACAGATTTATATTACAACTAAAAGGTCCTAGAACAGTTGCAGAAATCATCAGAATTTGTTTATTGTTAGTTATTTGTACATGTATAACTATAATGCGAACCCGAAGTTGTGAAATAGCAACTAAGCGTGAATTCTTTGGAAAAGCGACGGTTCTATGAAAACCTATTGTCAATTTCAAGTTCTGTTTCGACATCATTATAATATATGTCACTGGACGTTAATATTTAATCCTTTATTTCGTCTTCGTCTTCGTCAAATAGTGCTGTTGGTTTCTGCCGAAAAAAATCTTTCAAAAAGTTGTAACCTTTGTAACTTTTTCAGAGATAATTTGACCACATGACAAAAAATTATACAATAAACATTGGTCACGCACGTTAGATTCTGATGTAAGACACGTATCGTTACAATACCCAGTTTAGACGCATCAGCGCACACAGGTTTGTCGAATAGGCCAGTTGATTGGAGGAAAGTTACCAAAAACCACGCCTACCTTTAACTATTATCCAATCAAACGCTTTTGACATAAACATAAATAATGCATGGGTAATATTACAGAGATTTTGAAAAAAGTTGAGACTCTAAATTCGAACTTAAAAGTATAGATTAATGCTCGTAATGCATTTTCGCAATTAATATTAAATTTTAAACATACTTTCACCTATCTAGTGAGGAAAAAATACAAATTTTAAACAATTGCAAATTACAACTATTTTAAATTATAATGCACAGCAAGGACGTATATTAGTTATCCGTCCGTCTGCACTGTTTGTGATAAATGGGTGTCAAAATGTATTAAACAAAAACCTAAAAACCAGTTTCAAGAAGAATTCTTTGCTTTTATTGCAGAATCGCATAAAACATAATATTGTCGTATTTTCAAAAAGAATCATCAATTTGAAAACTACTTTTCCTTTTTACCTTTCTAAATTCATATATTACCATGATTACGCAGATATAGATGTGGTAGTTGCTGATTGAGTCTAGAAGGTGTCAGGATTTACACAGAGAAGAGAGAATATGCCGTCTCTGTGACTCAAACAACATTGATGACGAGGACCATTACATTATGAATTGTAAAACATTTAAACTATAGAAAAAGAAGGAAATGTTTAAGGAACTACTGTTAGTCTAACCCTTATATCTTTAAAGCTGTTCAACAGTTAAACTCATCAAATATTGTAATATTAGAAAAACTATGTAAAAGTTATAAATGTTAAAGTCAGTCCTCCAAGTTTATTTAGTTGTATCGTTTACACATGCATGTAATAATTTTACCTTATAGTTATGTTTATGTATGTTATTGATAACTAGCAATTGAAGTTTTATGAGAAATAAAGTATTCGTATTCCTTTAAACCATAAATTACAGTACACGAAGACAGCCTACGGGTAAAGTACAAGTGAATATTTCACAAAGATCATCCGTACGCGTCCCTTTAAATGCAAAACTCTGGATTTTCTATGATAATTACCCGAGAGGTTATAAAAGATCTAGAAAAGACTTCAAAAGGTGTTTGCCAAAAATGAATTGAAATAAAAGATTTTTGTGTAGACGAGTTACAACATTGCATAAGCATGATTAGAAAATTTGAACAAAAAATGTAAGTGCACATCTTTCTAGTGGCGAAAAACACGCATATCGAGTTACGTAGACGAAAAAGAATGATAAGTACATTCATAATGATTATGATGTAAATTCACGAAATTATAAGGTTATAATTAGAAAACAATCTAAAACACGATTCGTCATTCCCCATGTTTATAGATTAAAACAGAATTATAATTTTAATTCTTAAATTAAATTCTGAAATTCAAAAGGAATGTTTCTGATACTTGACAGTTCAGCGAACACTATTACATGAAATGCACGATGATATTGACCGAAAACAAAGGTGAAAGATTCAAATTGTAAAATCAGCCGCTGAACGGTAGAATTTCTATCAATCATTCAACGATAAAAAAAAAAAAGACTATTGAGTGTAAAAGTATGATAGAAATACTTTTAATTTATTGAAATGCCTGTTAAATTTTTCCAGTCATTGGTTACTAGTGATTGTCAATCCATATCGATATTTCATAGCACTTTTACAAATTCTGAAAAAAATAAAATAAAAATATAATATTCCCATGGGAAAATATATCTTCCCATGAGAAGAAATTTGTCCCGCACAGTGTTTAACTCCCAAAAAAGGGAGTCTAACCAGCAAAGAAATGCTTTATCATCTGTAGATTGATTTTTATATATGAAACGATGTGTATTGATTTTACTTGGTTCAATGTTCAATGGCAAGTATTTTATATATGCGTAGGTCCTGAGACAGAAAATCCAATTACTCATTCACTTATGGTCTTCAAAAATAACGATTGCGGGATGACGGACAGGAAGACTTCAAACGTAACAGTGTGAACTAGCTGTCAGAAACTTAAGTACTCTCAGATCCTTTCTTGCTATTGTCGTTTTGTTCTTCTGGTAAACAAGTGATTCTTTCATTGTTGAAGACTCTCTAGCGACTATAAAGATGAACAGGAATAAAACGCTGACCATTGATAATTTGTATTTTTGTTAAGCTCTGACTTTGTGTTCGAAAAGTCCCGTGGACTTTTACTCCATATTCCTTTATTTTCTATAAATGCGTCTGTCTTGACAGTAAGTTGACACGACTTAATACAAGTTAAACAACCCTTAAATGTAAGACACCAGATGAAAATACTCAAAAAGGAGAGCCAGTTTGGTATTCTGTAAGGTTAGAGTTCAATTCTTCATGAAGAAACGACTATATGTTTTCTGTATTCAGCATAGAATCATATCTTCTAAACTATATTTTTTCGCACAATGTCTGGATATTGGTGGACATGCATCATTGCGAAACCAGACATTTACAAATGAAAATTAATACTTATACTATAGCCATTTAGTAGGAAAGTAAATGCACAAAAGACAAGTAAATCAGAAACATGCATGGATCACGCAAAATTATGCAAGGGCGACACCGGAGTAATGGGAGTTTGCTTCTTGCAAGTCATTCGCCGTGAAAACAATTTGATATGAAGACAAGCCTTTGTTTCAACTTTGTTTTAAAATTTCAAACATGAGGCTGTTACGGCCCAGGTCAATGTTCTTAAGCAACACATATTTTCCTTTCATTTTGCTGTTAGCTTTTTGATATAAATTTTTACATATTATAGACTATTATGATCCTTTTTTTCAATTTCAGTTAAACACTATATCTGATTTGCTTTTAAATCAATTTTTACATGTTTAAATGTCTTTTTCTTTTTCTTCATCTTTTTGAAACCCTGGTTTTGTATTACCACTGACCAGTTCAGTAAAGAAACAGCTGACTCATGTTTGCATAAATGTGTTTTTAACCAATCTAACATGCTATTATTTCCTTATTTTTTATTCCGTGTCTATAGATAGTCTTCATCGGGGAGGCAAGATTTATTTTGTCTGTTGGTTGCTTGGCTAGCGTAAGCTAATTAGGCGAGTGTAATATTTGAAAAAGACGTCTAGTTAAGGACTTTAATGCACCCACCTAACACACGGCTAATTTCTTTTTTAAATGAAAGAATAATGATTTAACTTTGATTTTTGCCCGGTCGTCACAAAATCGTACGGTGCAGTTTTTGTAAAATTGACGTTTATTTCAGAAATTAGTTGAAAATTATAAATTTACGACATGTTTTTCAAGCAAAAGAAATAAGTCGTATCTATTCTTTTAGACAAAATAGTTAAGTGAATTAGATTCTTAAAATAATGAAAAACAATATTTACAACTATAACTCCGCATGCTTTTACATTCCTTCTAAATATTTGACATTTTGTACGAAAATTTTCATAATCCTGACCTTTTTGGATCAACAATTAATTTTTTTATTAAATTCTTTTGCACTCTATCCGTTTTAGAACACACCAAATCATTCATCAGTTATCGTTTTTTTCATTCAAGGTCAAGACTTTATCTCAACATTTCTTAAAATCACGAATTTCTGTAATTTTATGATGTTGGGTAAAATTACTATAGTTTCCGGAATCCCTTATCTATTTCGTTATCGTTTTTTTACTGAATATATTAGTCGATTTCCGTGTACTTAATAGTGCTATTAGAGTACGATAAATCATATATAAACGGTTCTATTTCTATCTTGAACTTCAGTGCTCGCTTCAGTGTAGCTTAAATAGATATAAAATCGTCCGAAAATAAGATCAAATCAAAGTAAAACATAGTTTTTGAGTTCTGTAGAATTCACCCATTTCTAAATAAGGAATCGTATCGGAAAATTGTAGAAAATCTTCCGCGTCGTGTCAAATTTTCACAGTCCAGTTCACAATGAATCCCTTCCTATGCTAAATAGCAAAAACTATGCATTGATTGTCACAGATGCATAGTCTATCATGTATTTACTACATAGAAACTATGTAGTTAAACACTTAAATGAAGATACAGTTGTATTGCCGCAGTGGAAAATAGAAAAGATGAAGTTTACAAAGACTGGTCGATGAATATGAAAAAAATGAAAACATCCCATTTGAAAATATCTTCTGTTTTGTCTGTACAAAGACTTTGTACTACATGTACTAATTCTACCGACCAGTCTCTTCTCATATATCAACGAGGGCAGTAGATCTACAACTCATTCTGATTTGTCTGTTTGTATATTTTCAAATGTATAAAGTCTATAAGCAAGTTACACAACTTCATAAGGTATCCTCTGAGTAGCAAACTCAAGCTGTATTGAGTGTTAATACACATATCTCCTACAATATATAAAAAAGAAGATGTGGTATGATTGCCAATGAGACAACTATCCACAAAAGACCAAAATGACACAAACATTAACAACTATAGGTCACCGTACAACCTTTAACAATGAGCAAAGCCCATACCGCATAGTCAGCTATAAAAGGCCTCGATAAGACAATGTAAATCAATTCAAACGAGAAAACTAACGGCCTTATTTATGTAAAAAAAAATGAACGAAAAACAAATATGTAACACATAAACAAACGACAACCACTGAGTTACAGGCTCCTGACTTGGGACAGGCACATACATAAATAAGGTTAAACTTGTTAGCGGGATCCCAACACTCCCCCTAACCTGGGACAGTGGTATAACAGTACAACATAAGAACGAACTATAAAAATCAGTTGAAAAAGGCTTAACTCATCAGATGGACAAAAATACAAGTGGACGTAATGATCTGATTTACAAAATAATTCATGATAATTTTACTATTAAATCTTTATACCATCTAGCTTGCATCGCTAAATATTTGCTACAAAATTTGAAGTCAGAAATTAAAGAGCTATTTTATTCTGGACATAAAACAGCTTTTACTTACATTTCGACGATTAAAGATGACGTGCCTGTACACAAGGAAGTATTCTGGTTAACAACTTTAATTACTTGATCAGTTTACCGGGCTTAATTTATGCCCGAGGATCGCCGCCGAGAAAACTACATATTAACATATTATCAGCTTCAACAAATACTAAAAATATATGGTCAATTTATAGTTACAATGTACATGTATATACTAGTACATACAGCCTCAACAAGGCCAAGATACATCCAATATTGTATACAGTAGCTCTATAATTTTGTCTTATTATATACATACAGCCTCAAAAAGGTCAAGGTACATCCAATATTGTATACAGTAGCTCTATAATTTTGTCTTATTCTTTTTAACTCTTTTTCATTCTTATTTATCATTACAAATGCACCGTATTTATGGACACATCTTTGATAATTACTAACAAGTTTGACTGATCAACAGATTAGAAAAATTGAAAATGGGGCATACATTCTACATGGCATTATTTTTCTTCTGGGGGTCAAAATTTTATCCAAGACAATGTCGACCAAACTACAGAAACAATAAAAGTTCTCCGTATGACTTTGGTTGGTTAAAAGACATCATCGGTCCGGTATGATGTTATTCAACTTTCTACAAGATTTGATCTGTTCACGCAGGGGGAGGATTAAGATTGCAAAAACATGTTTAACCCCGCCGCAATTTTGCGCCTGTCACAAGTCAAGAGCATCTGGCCTTTCTTATTTTTGTATGATTTTTTGTTTTAATTTCTTGAGTATATTTCAAAGCTTAGTATGACGTCCATTATCATTTCAAACTAGTACATTTTTGTTTAGGGGCCAGCTGAAGAACGCCTCATGTCCTTTTCCAATTTTGAATTCAATCTGTATATAGTAGCTAGACCTTGTGTCCACTTTGAGCAAAACCTCTGCTGTACTGGTATATGCCCATGCCAAGGAAGTTGTCTTTGTACTTGATATTTTGACCGATAAGAATGATGAGATTACAAGTTAAAATGAAGCTATAATATTCCGATATCGCAATATTCCGACACCTAAATGGTCCTAAATCCCATTGGTCCGACGTTTCGATCATTTAGGTTAAACGCTAACGGGATTTTAACATAAGAAAGCCAAATAAAAAGTTCAATATTAGGATAACCTTGTTCTCCGTTTGAAGCGGTGAAACAAGATATAAAAAAAGTAATACGTAATGCCAAAGTAGCCGAAGGTCATCACTAGCGTAATTTAAAAAAAGTACAAACTCCTTTGTCAAGAGTTGTTTGATTAATAAGATATCTCAAGATACACGGCGGCCGACTACAGTAAAATCAAACACAGTTTGAGTGGTCATATTTTCCTTGTGATGTTTTATATTAAAATTGTCAATTTGTTGATATAAATATACTAGTAGCACTTTACTCATTTTAGTAATGTTAGTTAGTACTCTTATCATATCTGATTTGGTGATGTAAATGCAATTGCGGTATGCTCCAGACTTAACATATTGCACTATAATAATGAAAAAAAATCCGCCCTATGGTTGTCTGATCTTGAAGCGGTTAGTGGCTTTCAAACTAACATGAGACCATACGCTTCCTCAATTTTAATGTACAGCTCATCATGTGACTTTCTAAATAATTAAAAATACGTCATATGTTATATTTTCCCCTTGCTTCAAATATTTTGTTTCGGATTATTTATATCAAATTTGCAGTTATATGTTTGTAAATACGTGCAATCAAATGATATGGAGGTATTATAAGATTTAGATGATGCAAGGGCGACTACAGATACATTTGTTTGACTTAATGGTTGATTTTCAAAGACTCCGAGAGAAAACGTTACGTAAAATGCATTACCGTTAAAATCAACCAAAATTAATTTATACTATGATAGAAATATATTTTCCCAACAGTAATACAGCATTCCTATAAAATTGTTTCATTTTTACATTTGTTTTGACTCGATTTTTCTACTGGAAGTATCCGTGAATTGAAATCAAACCCATGACCTTTGACCTCGATTTAAAAAAAAATGCACCATAATTTCTTTTGACGACCGGGATATTTAGAAAGTACACATTCTTAGCTTTCCAGTGATATATAATATAGCCGTGTGTTAGGTAGGTGCATTAAAAATGTAAATTTGGCTCTCATATCACTCGCCTAAATCGATTTACCTCACATTTTGAAGTTGGATGGAGATTGTTTTTAAATAAATGCCGTACCTTTGTACTTTGGTTTCCTGTCGGATTTTTCTCAATTTTAAATTGGAAAGTTTTAACATTAGTTTTGCATAATTATTATTTTTGACTTGCAAATGAACGATTAATAAATCTATTCCCATGTGTGCTAGCGAAATGTCTTTAGTGTAATCTCGGAGTGTAATTTTTATTTCAACTTTTACGTTTGCATCAGGACGACCTAAAACACGAAAACTTTCTTTTTTTTAAGAATGACATTCGTTACCTCAAACAAAGATCGCTTTTATCTTCTTTTTTTTGCAGTAAAAGACCGGTTTCTTTAAAAAAAATCTTTCATACAATCGACTGAACGAAGTATAAGCTTCGGGAAGGTCAAGGATTATAACATATTTTTCGTAATTCTGAAAAATTCAATGGTCGAATTGAAGCTTAATACCTACAAAAAAATCTCAATGAGCGAGAAGACTTTCATTTTAGTTATCTCTGGTGTATTTATGATGGCTTGGTTTGAAGCGAGAACAGACGAACTATGCTTACTAGTGCTGCATAAAAAAAACATGAGGATATGGTTTGTCCTTTATTACAAATTTGACTCCAATAAGGATAATTTTTGTCTCATAGAAAAGTCGGTATTTTTTACCGATAATTTATTTTTCGATTTTTATCGGATATAATAGTTATTTTGAAAAATACAAACCGGATAATTATTTATTAAAGTTTCGTATGCATCATAAATCAAGCTCCGGCAACTTTTGACTTGTTCTAATATAAATAGTAATGATTTTCATCGGAGAAAAAGATAGATATTTTTGTCGTGATTGGAAGAATCGTAAAAGTGTTATTTTTCTAAATTCTGTTTGTTTAATCGGACATCGTAGAGTTTTACTTTGATTTCTTTTTGCCGAACTGGACTTCATATTGTGTATTGATTTGAAACATGAACGCGGACCTCGATGAGAACACCTGGATTGAAAGTTTGCAAACGTTCCGACCAATGAAATTCATTTTAATATGTAACGAGAGCACCTAGATGGAATATTTTATCTATACTACAATCAGTTTTAACTTAGAAATTTTCGCTCAAATATATAGGAAATAAAATTATATGAAAGCAACAATGCAGAATGTTTCTTTTCCATTTTTTGTTTTTTTTTAACAATGTTTATGTTCATTTCAATTTGGTAAGTAGACTTATATTAAACTAGAACACACCCGTGATATCGCGGGTCCGTGACTGAATTACAGTATATATATATCTGCAAGCCTTATTTTAGTATTAGTTTTGACACCTGATAAAGTCATGCCGATTATAAGATACACAGTTGTCTCTGCTTTCAAATATGTCTGTTTGAACCCGTCGAACTGGAACTTATCAATTAATAGTAATATTAATTATTTGAAAAACAAAAGGTCCTGGAATGGAGTATTTTTTTATCAACAGCATTGTCCTATATTAGTTATAAATAAAGTTAAATTCTTTAATTAGCTGTTTTACGTCATGCCCGCTAACAAATTGAAAACTGTACCTATACGACTAATGTTTAGTCCAGATTTTTAGTATTCGTAGTCTCATCTTAGAAAGTCTTTTTGATTAAAATACTACAATGGGTAACAATTTGACAATTAAGTAGTATGAACCCTGTGATTATGACCCGTGTATATAGCATATTAATCATGAATACACCGTTTGGTGGTGTGCCTGTCAGATGCAGAACATACAGATAAGGTAATAAGTAACTGGTGAATATACTATTGGTATCGGTATCGGACTCAACCCGGAACTTCCTAATTATTCGCAATATGAATTACATGGAAAACAAAAGAGCCTGGAGTGGTGTAATTTTTAATCAACACCTTTGTACTATATTAGTTATACATAATGTTGAATTCTTTGATTCGCCGTTTTTACGTGATGACGGCTGACAAATTGGACCTCGTAATTTTAGTATTATAGATGCTCAAAACGTAAAGGTATGTTTTCTTTTAAAACATTAAAAAACGTAGGAGTATGCCGACAAATAGCCTGTCAAGGTCGTTAAACTTAAATCAACTTACCCATCTTTATCGCAGACTAAAATTTATCTCATACAAATGTATATACAGAATACATGTTCATTTATTACAAGTACGTCAGGGTGCATGATAGCACAATAATCTTTTTACAGAATCGTAAGAACAATATTTTTGTTTGATATTTGTTTCTCTTCCACAATTAACGCCCGATTTGGCAAGTGACCGGTATTACAATTTAACACAGTTTTAAAAGTTCAGTGGGCTGCTACTTCATTTAGAATTTTGAGCATGCCTTTCTGTTTATCATATTCAACGTCAACATTATCTTCGTCAATTTTATTATTCAACAATATCTTGTATTTCATTACAAGCTTTTCCAAATATCAATATACAGCAAGAGAATGACTATATGTTGCTTCCCGGAAATATAAGACACATCAATTTAAATTATGTACACAATAAATAATTTCTGTGTAGTTTTCCGTGTCTAAATTTGATTTACGAGTACAATATAGTAAACAGAAAAAAAGGGAAACGGTTAATATACAGGAATACATAAAGTTTCGTTACTATATAGTTGCAAAGGATCACACGTTACTTACGATAGATACATCGAGGTCGTTTTGCTTGAGTGATTTACCTGTAAAAAGCCCGGGTCTCATCCATGTTTAAAACGAATTAATGCATGTTTGAAATAGCTGAACAGGGGCGTGGCCTATTAGTTTGACGCAACTAACCACTAAATTGATTTCAATTGATCGACTGCAGAGAAATCTATTTGACTGGCGTTAAAATGAATTGATATGAATTGAAATGAATTAAATATAATTTTTAATTTTTGTCAATCTTTATCAAATAACGATCAATCTCATTTAAATAGCGTTAACACGTTTTTGTCCGATCAAGTTAAATTCGGGTTACTAGTGATATCTCATGTATATCGTTTATTCGGATAATTCTCATCAGCGTTTTTGTTTATTTCAATGTTTGTTAGCTATATGACCTTCATTGTTTTCTACCAAACAATTGGATGAAAGATAATGTAACGTGCAAAGCAAATCAGTCGTTGACTTTGGTACATTATGTAATATTTCATCATCGTTATTCATACAAAATTGTTTCGGTTGAAAGTATCCTCTCAACGCATATTTTCTCACCTGTATGTGTGATCAACTGTATCATTTCTCTTATTTTAAATTGTGGATTGACAGCTTCCTCATTTCCTGTTTTGGATTTCACTTTTTGTCATTACAGCACTATTGTTTCCTTGGAATGATTTATTGTCCGTTGTTTTGACTTCTTTTTATTGTCTGACTGGTTTTAGCTCTTCAGTCTCCTTGATTGACTTGATGTCTGTATAGTTCCTTCAATGTTTCGATGTGCCTTTTTTAAACGATTCACTTGTCTTCGTGTTTAACATGCCAGATTACATCCATCGTTGCGTATGGTTTGCTTTGTTTATCCACACTACTCTCTAGTATTGTAATGCCCCATTTATTGGCATTATGTGTTCTGGTATGTGCGTCCATTCGTTCGTTTGTTTTTTCGTCAGTCCGTCGGTTCGGCCATTGATATGTTCGTCCGTCTGTCCTGCTTCAGGTTAAAGTTTTTGGTCGAGGTTGTTTTGATAAAGTTGAAGTCCAATCAACTTGAAACTTAGTACACTTGTTTCTTATGATATGATCTTTCTAATTTCACAATAAAATTAGAGATCCCCATATTTTCACGGTCCATTGAACTTAAAAAATGATAGTGCGAATGGGGCTTCCGTGTACTAGGAACACATTCTTTTTCAAGTATGCACTTGTACTAAATTTTCACTTTTTATATTATTAGAAATGATATGGTCAGTGATAAGTCTTTGGAGTATTAACGCGCCTCTGAGGAGGTCATCTAGATTTTATTTGACGTTGACTACGCTTCCGTTATGTATGAGAAATGTTAAGGACGATCTACAAATAAAAAATAATTTTGTCTTTTGATTATTGTATCATTTATTAATTATATTTAATTTTGTACGATAATTTACGTTTGAAGTTGGATTCATAACAAACTGGACATATATATACTATAGTTAATTGCTATTAATAAGTATTGCAATATGCATTGTTTAAATGTAATATCAGTATTTAGTTCTTATATAATCTTAAATCAATCCTAATTCTATTCTACTTTAAATTATAGTTTTTCATATGTGAAGTCACGCTGTTTCTAAATTTCATAAATTCAAATGTGGCGTAATGTTTGTGCCTTTTCGCCATCGTATGTGACGTCATTTTAAAATTTATCTTATTCTTATCCCAAACATAAAAACTACGCCGTATTTGGCACAACCTTTTTCAACTTTTGATCTTCAGTGCTGTACAACTTTGTACTTGTTTTCACTTTCGATCTTTTATATCTGGGTGTCACTGGTGAGTCTTGTGTTGACGAGGCGCGTTTTTGACGTATTGCATTTTAAACCTGATCTGATTCTTTTTGTTATCTATTAATCATGTGTTTCCTTGTCTAATATGTTCTCCTATTTATTTGTATTGTAGTCCTGTAATATTATGTTGCCATTTCAATGTTATATTTAACTTGGCCATTAAAGTGGTTTGGCATGCCACAAAAACAGGTTCAACCCACCATTTTTATTCCCCTTTAAAAATGTCCTGTACCAAGTCAGGAAGATGGCCATTGTTATATTATTGTTCGTTTCTGTGTGTGTTGCATTTACATGTTGTGTCGTTTGTTTTCTCTTATTTTTGAGATATTAAGATAAGACGTGGCACGGTACTTGTTTATTCCAAATTCATGTATTTGGTTTAGATGTTATATGTGTTATTCTAGTGGGATTTTGTCTGATGATTGGTCCGTTTCTGTGTGTGTTGCGTTTCGGTGTTGTGTCATTGTTCTCCTCTTATATTTAATGCGTTTCCCTCGGTTTTAGTTTGTTACCCTGATTTTGTTTTTTGTCCATGGATTTATGAGTTTGAACAGCGGTATACTACTGTTACCTTTATTTATATCTATAGTGTGATAATAAACCTATTTGCTTAAAAAACAAAGACGTCATTCAAGATGTCAACATATGACACTGTTTGCCTTACTGGTTAGAACCATCTTGAATATATTATATTAATGTGTATATTGACATGGCACGACTCATCGAGATTTATTGATGGTTTACGTATTTGCTGCTTTATGCAATCAAGCCACTACTAACGTATACAATTTCAAACTCAGGATTAACCGTAATAGTTGCAATACCAACTAATAAGAAGTTTAACTTTCAAAGTTTATTTTGTCACTACATAAACAATACTATGAAAATATGTTGTTATCAAGATCGAACTGAATGACGTTTTCTTTCTGCTAAATTAACCATCTAAAAAGTAACACAAACATTTCCGTGTATGGCAAATAGTTTTACAGTTAGTCCATACACACAAAATATTCGGAAAAAAATCACCAATAAAAAACCCAAACTATACATATACAAATTCATACTTGACATTTTTCTATTATTATCAAGGATTTTCTGCCAATTTGATTTAAATAGTTAAATTGTTATAAGTCCTGTACGACCGCATGATCTTATTGTTTAAAATCGTTATAAGGATTCAAAACCAGAGTTTGTCGTTTACCAACTGCACAGATCATTTTAACATGATATTTATGAAATTAGACTTTGGTGTTTGGATGATATCTAGAATGTTAAAGTTTTACACCAATATTTTATTACAAAATTAATATTCAAGGTACAACATTATTTCGATTGATAGTCAACAAACAATGTGCGTTGGGTGCTTTTCAATTGTGTCATTGTTTTGTCTTTTGATGATTCCTCATGACAAAATGCACAACACGCCTTATAAATTCTAAGTATTTGAAATTATATCTTGAGATACTGATTTCTGCATTTTTTCCTGATTTGGTTTGACTCCTGTTTTTATATTTCATTCAATTTTTCTACTTCACTATTATAATTAGGAATAGATATCGATAAATACATTGTACATGCAATGGTACAACGTAGTAAATATTAATATGTAACATTTCTATTCTAAGGTGGGTAGCATAGCGACTAACTGTTATCTATAATAAATAGAAATGTGATACTTAACATTTACATTTAAATGCATATAAAGCAAATCAGTTCAATGATTCGAACTGATATACGGATAATAAAAACTCTTTAATTATATAAAAAAAGTAAGATCTTTTTTTCTGTTGAGAAAATTGAATTTGTGTTTTAAATTTAATTTTTTTTTCACTTTATATATAACTTGCATAAATGCCTTTCTCGTTTGCACAGTGGGATATATGATGCATTATAACATTAATTGAAATGGAACGAATATTTGAAATCTCTAGATATTTTTAATGTGTATGATCCTTTGTGGTCTGTACAACATATTGTGATCAAGACCGAAATAAATAAAGCTTTTTCTTGAATCATAATCTATTAAATCACAAAAAAGTGTGTGTACGTCATGCAATGTGTATTTGTGTTCAATGAGAAAGAAAGAGGAAGTTTTTAAACTGTATTTCCATTCAAAAGAAACATATGAAAAAAAGGTTAGTTTTACATTAAAACTTTAATAACAACGATTGATTTGGCAAATAATGGTCCTATTTCTTTACTTTTATAAGTTGGGACACGGTGTCTATTAAAATGAACGTTAGACGTCGTCAAACTCGAATGATTTCATTGTATTGTTTTTCTTCAAATTCAGTCCAAATTATGTGTCTTGTTCATTATATGTACAAAAACTGTGAACTTCTTTACATGTCAGTATTTTGTTTTGAATTTGTTTTATTTTGTACGCGTTGGCAGAATCTACAGTTTGCAGGTTTTACAGGTAAATGAATGAGATACGACCTCACTGTCATGTAGTGTTTCATAGATAACGTCGGGTAGGTTCCAATTGTAGTTAGCAATGTGTGTGTCGTCCTCTTTTTCTCGTTGGTGACTAATTGAATGTTAGATTTATAACCGGTTTCCACAATTTTCTACATTTGAAAATGTCTGTACCAAGTCAGGAATATGACAGTTGTTATCCATTCATATGTTTTGTCCTTTGATTTTGCCATTTGATTAGGGACTTTGTTATTTTATTTTCGAATTATGGATTTGAACATCCATTTGGTATCTTTTGCTTCTCTTTTTAATGTTTTTTTTAAAGATGTTTTATTAAACGATATTCACACCTTAACGGTTTGAAGTAATGACAAATTGCCTTTACAAGCGACATCGTCATCAATTGTATGTTCCTGTCCGAAACTATGTGTATTAAAATGAATAAAAAAAATCTTGAATTGCTGGATCATTAAATAGCTGAATATTGTGTTGTATCTATCACTTTTTGAAGACTTATTTTTCTTTGTCATCCTTTTTTTAAAGATTTTGATCGACTAACGTTTTAATTTTTTTCATTTCATTTTTCGATGTAGCTAATTTTTATTTTAGAATTGATATCGACATATTTATATATACAAAGGTATCTTGTGGTAATAATTTATATGTAAAATGTAAACGTACTGAAAATCTTCTTTCACATAATTCGTTCTAATTACTGCCCTCAGAATTCAAAAGACTGTATGTCTTATTCCTTTCAATGTCTTCTTAAGTGTATTCCAATTAATTGTGGGTAACATAGCGACCCACTAAAGTTGATCATAAGTAGACATTTGATATTCTATCTTGACATTTAAATTCATACAAAGCAAATCGGTTCAATGAATCCACTGATATACTGATAATTAAAGTTGTTTAAATATATTAAAATTAAGATCGATTTTTTTGTCCAGTTTAAATGGAATTTATGTTTTAAAAAAAACATGCTTTTCATAATTTTGTATTCTATATTTATAATCCTGGTACCTGTGATACCTATTAAAACAGTACTGCAGTATTAATGTGTGTCTAGCATTTATTGAATGTCAGAATCAAAGGCTATTAGTATGATACATGTTAATATGAAAATTAAAAAAAAAGTCAGTACATGTATTTTTACCTTGTTTACGGTGGATATGAATAGTCGAAATCCACCAAAAATGTCTTTCTGGCATGTAACAATTATACTTATTTCTTTGAAGCAACATACACTGCGAATATTAATGTTGATGATTTCTTAGATATCTTGCCATATAAGGTGTTAATTTTAACGTTGATAATTTAGTTATGATATGCATGTATCTACTTGTCATTTTCCTCCTCGGTTGGACTTATTGCTAAAACATACTTCCTCCGGTTATGTCTATCTTTTTTTTATTTAAAGAGTGAAATCATAAAAATACAGCACTCAGAGGAAAATTAAAAACAGAAGGTCCGTAATCAAATGCCAAAATAAAAAGACAAAAAGACAAAACAAATCAAACGAACGGACAACTGTACTTGGTAAAGGCATTTTTCTAATGTAGAAAGTAGTGGCACGAACCTGGGTTAATAGCTAGCTACACGTCTCACTGATATGACAGTCGCATCAAATTCCATCATAATGACAACAATGCGTGAACAGAGATTATACGAAGACGATGTAGACGCAAGATAATATATTTAAAATGCCAATGATCAACTATAACCCATCTATTGCAGTTCCGATGTTATTGCTTTCAACCAAGTGTTCCGTGATCTTTTTAGCTTTCTCTCACCTCGTGGTGTCATATGCAATATGATTGAATGGCATTTTGAATATATTCTCTTGCATCTTGATCGTCTTCGTATGATCTCCGTATGTTTTTATCCAAATGTATATCGGTAATAAGAATTTCAAGTATGAAGAGTGGTAATTGTGATGTTATCATGTTGTTATCATGCTCTTAATAAGTAGATACCAAGTTATACTGTCTTTATCACCATTTATCCGAGGGTATCACCAGCCCAGTAGTCAGCACTTTTTGTGCTGACATGAATTATCATTGATATGGTTATATTTATAAATCAACTGTTTACAAAATTTTATAGTTTTTAAATACAAAGGCTTTTCTACCTCAGGCATAGATTACCATAGCTTGATTTGGCAAAACTTTTAAGAATTTTGGTCCTCCATGCTCTTCAAATTCGAACTTTATTTGGACTTTTAGACTTTTTTTTTTATTCGAGCGTCACTTATGCGTCTTTTGTAGACGAAACGCGCGTCAAGCGTATATACAAAATTTAGTCCGGATATCTATGATGAGTTTATTTACAAGTTTATCTTTATTCATCATTTTTTTACATAATATTGTTTTATTTACGATACTTGTATACAGATTTATTCTATATAATTTTATATATTATAACATCATTTCATAGAACGATCAATGTTCACTTAACCTTTGCCATTGACCATTGTATCCAATTTTTTTTAAATGTTTGTATATATACGACAACTTAACATGGACCTGTTTATTTTTCTCTAAGATCATATCGATTATATCGATGTTCAATTATTTGAGAAGATCTTCACCGTTTAAAACCAATAAGCATTTACATTGGGCTTTATTCAAATGTTTACGGATTAACAAGGTCAATACTGTACATCGGTGTAAATGGAACCGCACTTAAATGGATCGATTCCTATTTGAGACCTCGAAGCTGTCGTGTAAATGTCAGCTCTACAACATCATCAGAGCGACAACTCGAATGTAGCGTACCACAGGGAAGTTGCTTAGGTCCCTGGCTTTATTTAGTCTACGCCGGAACTCTATTCGACATTATTCCACCATCTATTACTGTGTACGGATTTGCCGACGACCATACTGCTAATAAACGTTTCGTGCCAACATTAACGAATGAGATGGATGCAATTCGTGACTTACAGGACTGCGCTGTTCATATAAACACCTGCATGAACAGTAACAAACTAAAAATGAACAATGCGAAAACAGAGTTTATTCTCTTTGGCAGTCGACGCCAACTCTCTAAATGTCAGACAAAAGACATAATCATTTGTGGAGATGTTATAAAATCAAAAACATGTATACGGTACTTAGGAGCTTTTCTGGATGAGACTCTAAACTTCAAAGACCATATTACTAAAAAATGTAAAACAGCAATGATGAACTACTACAAAATAAAGTGCATAAGATCCTATCTATCGAAAGAAGCAACTGAAACTTTGGTCTTATCTTTGGTTATATCACATTTAGATTATTGCAATGTTATACTTTTTGGAATTTCACAAACTGATTTATATAAATTGCAACGTGTACAGAATATGTGTGCCAAACTTGTGTTAAACCGTTCTAAGTATGATAGTGCCAAGCAGGCATTGTTTGACTTACACTGGCTTCCGATCAAAGCCAGAATTACATTCAAAATCTTAACATATATGTACAACTGTCATGTAGGTAATGCACCGTCATATTTGATCAATTTGTTAAATCCTCAAGTGTCGAAACGTTCATAAAGGTCGTCAGAGTCATCTATTGGTTGTTATGCAGTCCCATATAACAAAAAGAAAACTTTTTCAGATAGAAGCTTTAGTACTATTGGGCCAAAATTGTGGAATGAACTAGGTACAAATGTAAAAAACTCTGAATCTTTGGATACTTTCAAATGTCGGTTGAAAACATTGTATTTCGAAAATTATTTTGAACTTTTCTGACTTTTTTCTTGTGTATCACAGTGTATATTTTCAATTTTTGGTATAGTACATACATATTGTATTTTTGTATAGTATTTTTGTATTTTATATGTCATTTATGTACAACGCCATTGAATACATATTGTATATGTAGAAATAGGCGTTTAATTAAGTTTTCATGTTTCATGTTTCATTGATATCTTATACCAGACGTTATTGTATAATTCAATTAAAACAAACAAAAAACAAACAAAGACACTCATTGATTTTGAAACCAGTATTTAAATCAGTTTTCTATGTACTCAAATTGTTATTGACAGACATTTCCCATAATGTAAAATTAAATTGAAGTGGTTTTGATAACCAATAACACAACTATCCACCATAGTTCAAATAACGTGGATGAAAGTAATGGTAGGCAACTATACGGCTTTTAACAATGAGAAAACATAAACTGCATAGTCGGCCATAGAAGGCCCCGACAAGAACAAAATTAGCCAATTATAACAAGAAAACAAATGGCATAATTTATTACAAAACAATTTACAAAAACAAAATATCACAGACAAAAACTAACGACAACAACTGACGTACAGGCTCTTGACTTTAGAATCAAATAATTTTGTGAGGGCTTAACACCGTCCCAATTTACTCTCAGGTCATTGTGTCAAATATCATTCTTAGAGTTTGAGCTTATTTATTCTTTTCCGAAACGGATGATATTCCTTTTTAGATTAACGTGTGTTTAATACGATCTCCTACATGAATCTGCATTGGTCAAAGTTTGTTTTGACGTAGCACATGACAACGTTGCATAAATAGAAGGATTTTTTTTTATAGAACTAGATTCTACCAACGGAAGATATAGAACTGATTACTTTAGCAGATGTTATCTATTAAATTACAATCACGTTGCAAATATAATGTAATCGATTACATTACAATCACACCTAAATTGAATGGTTTTTTTTTATAACATTGCATAATTGATTTGGAGAGTAATCATGATAACATGGTATACTGCTTGATAGAAATTATTTTAAAACTTTGTTAGCCATACACAAAATACCTACTTTTGTGAAAATTTGTGTATTGTTTTAACCCATACACCTTAATTATATTCATGGTATTAAGAACTTTGACTTGGTACAGAGAAATATATGCATTGTTTGAAAGCATATACAAGTGGCATCTACTTTTTGTTTTTCAAATTTTTTTGTTATACTATCCGAACAAAAATTAGAATAATGAAATAAAATAATAATAAAGTAGTTTTATCGTCATCGGGATCATGTCAACACATACATTTCCATATATTTTACAGGTTTTAATCACTACTTCAATTTATTTGACACACATAAAATGACCTTTGGTATTAAAAATCAACGTTTACATCGTAATACTTAATTCAGATATAAGTTGTTTACTATCATAATGTATATGACTGTGTAAAAAATCCAATACCTACTATGGTTAGAAAGCACATTTAAAAAAAAAGATGGAAAACAAAATGTAGACTAATGTAAATAAGAAGGTTTGGTTTAAATTACATAATTTTATCAGTGTACTCATTTATATCTATAATCAAAATCATAATTCGATTTAATTCCCCTAAATGCATGTTATATGCTAGTGAATGTCCTTTTTGTTATAACAAAAAATGAAGTTAGTGTTAATATCAGAAAAGTTCAACCAAGGAACATAACATCAATCTGACAATAAAACAACAGCAAACTCATTTAGTAAACTATTAACAAAAAAAATTACACATTTTCATTCTACATGTCAACTGTTTTCTAAACGTGTTATATAATTTGTTATATCCATGCTGAAACATGAATATTTAAAATACAAATTCCTTTTAAAATCGACCTTTTCAATTGCAATGTTGATGTACAACATTAGTTGTAGGCAAGTAATTATATCAATAAAATCTGAAAAATTAACTTAAAGTTATCATGATTACAATTGGTTTTTGAATTATGATCGATTAAATAACAAGCCAATGAGTTTAATATTATATATATAACGTTGAACCGTATGAAGAGGGAACATAGCGTTTTTCAACCGATGTAGTGATAGAATCTATTAAACTAATGAATTATTATGTATATATATTAACACGTATAGTATTCCAACAGATTTACATTTTGAGCTTTTTAGAGTTACTGCAGTGTATCACCGTTTTTGACAAAATTATTTCTTTTGTAGACTGTTTTGTACAAATAAAAACGTCATGAGGAAGATCAGTTTTACAAAAGGAATATCTTAGTAAATTAATTTCTGAAAAGAAGAAACGCATCGCAGAATCGGTAAGTTATTATAACATAAAGCTACGTTAGTTCATTCATTTAGCTATAAGATAAGAAAACAACTCTGCATAATAGACCATGTGATTCAGAAATTGACAACTATAGGTGACCGCACAGACTCAACAACGAGTAATGCCGATATCGTATATATTTGTCCTGTATGGTTATCTATATTTTAAAATATTTTTTAAATAAATAATTTTTATTTTTTTATATATCATGTATATTGAGTTGTATTTTTTTTACGGCTCTATTTTGATTCTATTAACACACATATATATATATATCTCCATGCTTTATATATCATGTGCTGTAGTACGCCGCTAGATTAAAACTGACGTGGAAAGGTAACACATGGCCAGCGAAAGCCCTTTTTTGAGAGCCAAGGTGGTCGTGTGGTTTAACGGGACGGCTGCAGTGCAGGCGATTTGGTGTCACGATATCACAGTAGCATGGGTTCGAATCCCGGCGAGGGAAGTACCATAAATTTGCGAAAGCAAATTTACAGATCTAACATTGTTGGGTTGATGACAAAATGCTCGTCTGGCGTATCCAATTATAATCACTTGTACCTTTGATAACTATTGTAAATGTTGTAGTAGCATCTTAATGTAAACACAACTCTTTTCTCATCAAATTTAACACCAGGGGTAGATGATATTTGTGAATAGATGGGTCATTGGGAGCTCTTTTCTGCGCTAGAAAATCAAATTGTGATGACTATACACAAAAAAAAACACTTTGCCATTATCCTTTTCACTCAAACAATATATCCAATGTACCAGTATATTAGGCGTGTTCATGAAACTCATTAAATTTACACATTTTATCCTTAGGGGTAAACCTACATGTGTGTTTTATGATCTGAAGTATTATTGATTACGTCTGGTGAGGGTTTTACTTTTTTCCTTTTCTATAGCAACAGGGAACGCTTCAAAGCTAAACATTAGAATAACGTTTTAACTTTTTTGGATTCGAGCGTCATTGATGAGTCTTTTGTAGACGAAACGCGCGTCTGGCGTATATACTGAATTTAGTTCTGGTATCTATGATGAGTTTATTTCCAAGATGTCATACTCATTTGGATTATATCTAAATAGGCTTTTGTGGTTTCATTTGCTATCTGGCTTTTCATTACCAGAGACATAGCATAGGACAGATGCTAACTGAAATGACATCGAAATGAGCCTTAATTATATAAAGAGAAAATGCTACTTATTTGGTTCATTTCTTCCACTTCTCAGTTAGTTCCTACAATTAAAAATTACAAAAGAAGAACGTGGATGAATAGAAGTTATTCTTTCTTCTGTTACATGTGTAAGCAACTAAAGTTTGTTCATTTGTATTTTAAATGTTTGAAAAAAAGACTTTATTCAGAAGCACTATATTTCATACGTGTTATTGATCTAATATGCGTTGGGTTCACGGTAAAGATAAAATTCGTATGAGAAAGATACCGGGTGTTTACAACTGTGGTTGGAAATATGAATCATTAACATATCAGCAAAAAATATATGAACAAGCCTTAAACTGTATTGATTCATTGATATACGTTCAAATAGTGGCCATAAAAGCGTTTCTGCTCATTCAGAAAAGGTAGCTTTTTAAAGTATGACACTTCTTAGAAATTCATACTTTAGCAATGAAAAATATCTTACATTGAATTTGTCTTATCTTTTATTTATGGGTTTGTCTAACCCTTACATTTTCTTTTCTTTTCTTTTCTTTATTTCTGAATAAGGGTTGCTGCTTACAAAGCAGGTTTTGAACCAAAAGCTTCAAGTTGAAAAAATTATCAATTTGAAAATGTTACGGACTCAATGACGAGGTTTTTTTACCGTTATAATACATATGTTTTACAGTTTGTCTTTTCCTCGATAGTGACTAAATGATTATTAAATTTTTCACCCGCGGTTTGTACGTGTAACATATATATTAGAAGGATCTGCTTGCACGACCGAAGCACCTGTAGTCCCCAGTGTGTTTCTTTAGACTCAAGTTGTCTATGTTTTTTTAAAAACAGTAACTCGCCTTCAAAATCGACGTTGTCTTTCATTGCGTGTCCTGTTCGTAATTCTCTGCATTAAGAATTAATGTTGTTGGAACATACAAAGCTTGGACAGCTGAATATTTTATCTATGATGGTGCCTAAGCTTAATTTTTGACTTGTTTCTATAAGACTGTTTATGTTCTTTTTTCATGATTTTGTTTGACTCACGTTTAAAAAAAAAAGTCATTTTATTTGTCGCAACACTTATTTATATTTTAGAATTTAAATCGATATATAAATATATGTAAAGGTACCTTGTATTAATAAATGATATGTAAATTTAACGTATTGAAATTCTTATTTGACAAAATTCGTTCTAATAACTGCCCTCAGACGTTCAAATGACTACATATCATATTCATTCAATTATTTCCTACGTGAATTCCATGTAAAGGTGTATAACATAGCGACCCACTGCTGTTTATCATAAATAGACATTTGATAACCTTTCCTAACATTAAAATTCATACAAAGCACATCGGTTGAATGAAACCACTGATAACCTTTCCTAACATTAAAATTCATACAAAGCACATCGGTTGAATGAAACCACTGATAACCTGACAAACAACTCTTATAATATATAATATATAGTATATACTGAACTACAAAAGAAACGTCGTATTTTTGGAAATCCTAAATTTTCCAATGCATTGAAAAAAAATATCTATTTCCTTTTGGTTAAGGTAAACTACATTCAAATGATACTAAGATTATGTTTAAATATCCGTTATGGCTATCTGCGTTCATTAATTCGGTCGTTCTAATAGTGGTCTGGATAGGTCCGTGGGACACATTTCGCAGTCCCATTTCATGATGATGAGATGCACGCTGATCAGTGCCTCTATAAGGGTATTTAGATGTATGAAGTTTTTGTGTCATCATAATCTGTTTGATGCAGTACTCATGCCACGACTCAACCCACGATAAAGAGAACAGGCAATAGGACATTTGGATGCTGAACAGCGACTTAAAGTCGTTGCAAATGCATGTAACTGCAATGTACGCACCACTCAACGTCTACGTGAACGCCGTAATGCAACAAACAGTACAAATGACCGTCAATGTACTCAACGCTAAAAATGGACCTGAATGAAATAAATCTGTGATATGGTAGTGAAAAAGTGTATCAATGAACAGTAAATGAACTGAAGTGATGCGAGTTTATTAAATAACAAAGTTATTTATACGCCCATTTAATCAAAAATATAGTATTTATTCTTCCATTATGTTTGCCTTAAATTACTGCAACGTTTCGTTTACCGTTCAGTATATTAGAAACATATTTTCTCTCGAGTTTAAGTTTAATTCGTATTCAAACATTCAAATTTTATTTTTTTCCTAATTTTCTTTTCTGATACCTTTCTACATTATTTATTTGTGTCCAAAGTATCAGAAGTAAAAACAAATACATTTTTTTAATGTTAAAATGTTAATACAATAAGCCATCATAGAGTAAGCATTTGCTTTTTTTTATGTTAACAGGGAATATATATTGTCGCAATCCACTGAGCGTATGTTTCCGGCTAACACAAATTATTCATATTCTTGTTGAGCATGTGAAACTGCCAATACCAATTTTGGTATTCAAATAGGGTTATTGTCTCATAAAACGAAATAATAAATGAAGCAGTATTTTTATATTCAGTACGACACATAATTCCGTTGCTACATTCTTATCATCTTCATCTCAAGTAGGATTTAAGGCCATAACAAACTGCATCCACTACTGTCTATCCTTTGTCGTAAAGTGTGTTTTCCCCTAGCTGTAATCCATCTATTGTACTTCTGATGTTACTGTTCTTCGCCAAGCGTTGCATTGTCTTCTGACCTTCTCTTTCCTAGTGGTGCCCAATCCGATGCAAAATCTTATGTTTACAATGTGACTTTGTGTCATCCTCTATACATGGCATCCCCTATACTATTGTTCTTTTATTAAAAAAAAAACGATCTTTACCTTTCAAAACCGATAAGAATTCTCTTACAGTTGATATTTTTCTTAAATTCACGTTTGTAAATTTTGATCTCGTATCGGCATTGGAAGCAACACGAACTTGATATGTACCACCAACCACAGAATTGTAAGATATAACTTACCAGTTCATGACATTCATCCAGAATATTTTCGTTGACATTCATTTGCTATCCTGTATGTCTGCTCAGTTGCATTCTTTCTTTGATTTGACATGTTCTCAAATTTCTTGTATGTCTATTCATTTATTGGTTGATTGATTGATTGATTGATTGATTGATTGATTGATTGATTGATTGGTTGGTTGGTTGGTTGGTTGGTATGTTGGTTGGTTGGTTGAAATTCAAACACACATAAAACTGTTTAAATAGGGCCAAAACCACATAATTTGATGACCTTGACCTTTGACCTTGTAACCTTCGTCAAGGTCATTGCTCCACAAGGTCATTGCAAAAGACCCTATGGGTCAAGGACCTTTTGTTTAAGAGTTTTGCCTAAAAATGGCCTTTTAAAAACCATCGATGGGAGTTATGTCCCTTACATGATGGTAAAATCAATATAGTCATAATGTAAAAAAAAGTTGCCCCTTGAAGTACCAAGCATTTTTCACTGCTAAATTTTTTTGTATCTATAACCGTTCAAGAGTTATAGGGAAATCAAAGACATATGAAAATCTAAAGTATGACCTTGACCTTTGACCTTGACCTAATTTTCTAAGTTAGGAATCAGGGGACTCAAATAAAAACATTCCAGGGTTATACGGTTAACGGTTTATGAGTTAAAAAAACATACCGACAAATTTATTCCGAAAAGATAGATAACTCCTATAAAATTTCTTCGAATCGCTTCGATCCAAATACGCCAAAAATTACTGAGGATGTAACGAACAATTTTGTAAAATAAATTTGTCATAATCTTTAACGGTTGCGAAGGAGATGCCATAACAAGGAAAACAGTGTTTGGGGAGATAACTCCTACAAAGAAAAGTATTCGTTTACGCAGGGTAAATTTCAAAAGCGCATAAACTGTTTGATATCATATACAAAATATCTAAGCGACATATTGCGAAACAAATGTTTATCGCAAGAACAAAATTAGGTGGAAGAAAAAAAAAATAATCAGAAGAAAAACAATAGGTCTTTCCACAGAAAAGTGGAAAGACCTAACAAGAAAACTAATTTGTGTACAAACAATTAACGAAAAACAAATATGTTACATATAAACAAACAATTAATAACCACTGAATTACAGGCTCCTGACTTGCATGTTCATGATACACTGAATTAAGTGAATGTTCATACTGAAATTAATAAAAAAAGGGAATTTTGGAAATAAAGGAGGAGGGATAAAAAAAACACCATTTTACTGTCCCCAAGTACCTATGACTTTTGATACATTTCCTGAAATTCTCAAGTCTTTAAATCTTTCACAAAATTCTTCCTACAACACTTTACATACTTTCAATCACGCTATGAATGCCCGCGATTTCGCTGGTGTGTTTTAGTATAAATGAAAGCAAGTAATTAAACGCGTCTTACCCTGTGCAACACAAAAAAAAATCTTCAGGAAGAGCAATTCTATGGCTACTTGCAATTGCACAATTGTTAAATCGTACTGAATTCGGTATCAAATTTATAAAAGTTTCATATCTTGAATTTTGAAAACGGGTTTAAATTATTTACTTGCATTACGATTGATATAAAAACAACTGGTTCGTTCTTTTTTTTTTTCTTGTTCAAGATTTGAGAAAGAAGCATATCTTGTACACTCAAACAATTGATTATCAAAAAACAAATTTTTTTTTGTTGCAGTTATTGTACGAGAAAAAGCTCTATTCAAGATGACTGTTTAGAGAAAAATTATTGTAAGATCGTTTAAGAATAGCAAAATGACTGAACCAACTAAAGATGGACCACTAAAAAGAACGATACCAACGGATTTACAGGAGGAAGTAGAAAAAATGCAGATAAAAATACCAAGAATTGCAGGTATAATCATATAGAACAGATTTTGTAATATATATTTTGTATTCTAATTGTAAAAAGACTCATCACAAATACCAGGCCAATTATACGCATGTTCCGTTTATAGATGTCTGATCAGCGAGTCCCCAACACAAACAGTTGAAAGCCAACATAAAATACGAAGACGAGGAGAATTTAAAAGCAAACATTGCCAGATAAAGGCAACAGTAGTATACCGCTGTTCAAAACTCATAAATCAATGGACAAAAAAACAATATCGGGGTAACAAACTAAAACTGAGGGAAACGCATTAAATATAAGAGGAGAAAAACGACACAACATTCAAATGTAACACACACAGAAACGGACTTAGAATTAGACAAAATCCTATGAAAATAACAAATATAACATCAAAACCAAATACATGCATTTGTGATAGATAAGTACCGTGACACGTCTTATAGTAATGTGAATTCACACTCAAAAATAAGAGAAAACAAACGACACATCGGAAACACAACGTTAAAATGTTATACACACAGAAACGAACTATAATATAACAATGGCCATATTCCTGACTTGGTACAGGACATTTTTAAAGGGAAAAATGGTGGGTTGAACCTGGTTTTGTGGCATGCCAAACCTCGCCCTTTAATGGCAAACCTATGTCTGCAATACTGTTTCGTGAAAATCTAATGATTTCAGCCATTTCTAACTAATTGTTTTCGCAATTTGTTATCATTGTTGTGATGTTTCGTGACTGTTCGCGGTTGAAGGGGAAAGGGTGGGTGTGCTTTGCTCACAAAAGAGTCAACCCCGCTACATTCTTCTTTCTTAAATTATGAGCTTGTTATTTAGGGGTATTGTCTTATATATTTATTTTTTATTATTTCACTTATCATCTTTATATGTTTGTCATAAATGAGGCCTTTGGTGTCTATACGCCAATTACAGACAAGATGTATTTAAGAATTGAATGCTTCTTTTTGTAACTTCATTGGGGTGTAAAAGCGTTGACCGAAGTACATTTTGTATGAAGCGTGGAAGCGCTTCATTCTAAAACATGTCCGCACGGTCAACGGTTTTACACCCCTATGAAGTTACAGAAATAAGCATCCAATACTTATAATTATTTTTTTTTAGCTATGATCATGAAAACACGAATTTTATAATTGTTTTATTTAATTCAACTGTGCACTGTATTGTGGGACCACGTGTTATCGTGAATGAAAAGTCTTATTGAGTAATGCAATTTCTTAAGGAATAACACGTGATGTGCAGTTTGCAAATCAGAATAAAGTAGTATAATGAAACATACCTCTCATGTAATGATTATGATATAAATATGTTCCTTTGTCCTTTCATCCGTCAAAAATTCGTCCTATTTTTCAAATATTCTCATATAATTTTAACACAAAGTTAAAATTGACATAAGACAGTTTCGTTTTGATTTTGAAGATGTGGTGCGTCATCCTTATTGTTTATGTCAATACAATGTGTGATATTTCGCAGTATTTACTACAGTTTTTCTAGAATGATTTCCTCCAAACTTTCGGGGACGTGTTTTTAACAAACAATCGGCACTCACATTGGATATAACTGTTCTCCTTGTTTCTATATGTTTTTATGGCCTATATATTCTCTATTTATTTGTATTGCCACAAAACCAGGTTCCACCCACTACTTCTGTTTTATGAAAATGTTCTGTATCAAGTCAGGATTATGGCCATTGTTATATTATAGATCGTTTCTGTGTGTGTAACATTTTCAGTTATAGTTTGTAACCCGGATTTAGTTTTTTTCTCAATCGATTTATGAATTTCGAACCGCTGTATACTACTTTATCTATATATGCATATTTATATAACCATGCTTTGTTTATTGAATCCTTGTAAGTTTTGCATGTCTGTCTATTAGAGGTTATCTGACCAATGCCTCATTTAGATGGATCATTGATTATGTTTAAGTGATACCTTTACAATGTTGTAATATACTTACAGACTTACTTTGATAGTTAAAGCATTTCAGTATGTGCACTCTTGTTTGATGAAATATGACACTTGGAAATTTTGATATGTGTCTATGCGTATGTCCTCCATCTAAATTAGATTGAAAAGAGTGTTGTCAAGTCACCAAAGATGCTCTTTTCTCGTTTTGTAAAAAGTGGTGTAAACTTGAAAAATCTGATATAAAATCTTTTGATTCTTAATTAAATAAATGTATGAATGTGGTAAATAAGAGAATATCCCATTTTGAAAATAATTTAGAAGTAAATAATAGAGTACATTATACACCTATTTCCAGAATAAGAAATAAACTTCAAGAACTTTCAAAGCGGTTTGTGTTCGTACCGGCCGACAAAGCAGCCAACAATGTGGTGGTGGTATGCCATAAATACTACGCGGACGTTCTTGAGAATGAAAGTTTAAATTCATCTACCTTCAAGTCCATCCACTCCACAGAGTGTGATATAGTAAACAAACATATCACAACCACATCAAAGCGTTAGGCTTCTTCTGAACATTTGAAGGTCCCTACTATGTATTGGCTACCTAAACTACACAAAAAATCATTTGAATATCGTTTCATCTCGGCCTCTAGTAAGTGTTCTACAACTAACCTTTCAGTGCTCTTAACAAGTTCATTAACTACTATTAAAGAGCTCATCATACACTATTGTAATAAAATATATAAACATAGTCTGTGGTATAAACCATTTTTGGAGTGTAACCAATTATTTGAATGTTTTAGATAAATTACGTGCTTTTGATGGTCCTTTTGATTCTGTTGACAGTTTTGATTTTTCTACTCTCTACACTACACTTCCACACTATCTTATTAAACAAAAGTTTTCCTATTTAATTAAATGGTCGTTTGGTAAAGCTGAATGCACATATACTTTCTGCAACTCATTTAAAGCCTTCTTCTTTAATGAGGAAGGTAACTGTAAATATGCTAGATATACTTACTGGAGGTTTGATGAGATGATCGAAGTTGCTAATTTTCTCCTTGATGATATTTATGAACGTTCCGGTAACAAAGTTTATCGACAAGTTGTAGGTATCCCCATTGGCACTAATTGTGTCCCTTTAATAGCAGACTTGTTGTTGTACTGTTAAGAAGCACAGTTTATGACTAAACTCAGTAAAGACCCCTGGAAATTGCATGTAACTGATAAATTCAACAACACTTACCGTTATCTTAATGATATTTTTTCGTTAAATAATCAAGATTTTTTTTCAATATACTGCTGAAATTTACCCCAAGGAACTTACTTTAAATAAATCAAATTTATTCGGTAATAACTGTCCTTTCCTGGATTTAGATATTTCGGTTTTAAACGGGAAACTCCACACTAAAATTTACGACAAAAGGGACAATTTTTCGTTCCCTATTGTTAATTTTCCCTTTTTAGATGGTGATGTTCATTTGGCACAATCTTACGGTGTTTATTTTTCACAGCTCGTTCGTTATGCCCAGGTCTGTTGTGACGTTTTTGATTTTAAAGAACGCAACCTATAGTGCGGTGACTGAAGGCAGATTTTTTTTAATTTAATCTCCCCACAGAACACACACCTACATAATATATCATTGGAAAGAGGAAATCGTGTACTATAATAATATGCCTGTCGTCAGGACTTGATATGGTCACATTTTTTTTTTAAATTGAGGTCAAAGGTCATATGTAAAAATCTGTGAAAATTTGGGAGGGTTTCAATTTTGACATTTTATATATTTTTGAACTCTACCTAAATACAAATGATACTGTTTTGACTTAAGTAATGTCTGTTATTATACGTAAACCTTAATAATTGAGATTTTTTTATCAAAAAAAATCATAAAACGACGATTTATAAACAAAACTTCAAAAATCAAGTTTTCAACCTATAAAATGTTTAGAGCACCTTAACCTTATGACAAATTTCAATTTCAGGTAAACATCAAGTGTCATGCAGGACAATACTTTAAAATTATTCTTTAAACTATCATATTGGGTGAGGTATCAAACCAAAGCAATATAACACTACAGTCAAATATGACCTCAAATTGATGTGATATGATTGCAAATGAGACCAATTGAGACATTAATTAACCTACAATTATAGGTCCCGTACGGGCTTCAACAATGAGTAAAATTCATACTGCATAGTCTTCAATTCCCGAAATAAACATTGTTAAACAAACGGAAAATCTAACGGCCCGATTAAAAATACAAAATAAATAAGAAACAAACAAATATAGTATATAGAAACAATCGACAAACACTGCATTATCGTCTCGTGACTTGAAACTGACACATACAGAATTTGGCGGGGTTTAACTTTTTTAAGGGCGCGCCAACACTCCCCTTACCTGAGTCTACCAGTGCAACAAGCTTTATACCAAATCAACGTTATCTTCATCATCTTCATTTTCATCAACCGTCACAAGACATGTTTTAATAGTTTTACTCATTTCACTCATGGCCACAGGTCTGCACATGAAAGGTTCTGCTCAAAACAAACACGTTACTTTGAGTTTTTCTTTACAAGCATAGACAAGGTATTGTAGGAAGTCCGAAGACATTTGTTCGTAAAAAAATACAAGCTTCAAACTATCCCTATCAATTCATCCAAGATTTAACAGATATCTAAAAGGGGGTTTAGGAAGGTGTGATGACATCCATATGCGCGTCTGCAAAGATGCTGAGGAAACATTATACGAGAGGTTCACACTATCTTGAATTCGCTCAATTTCATGGTTGGAAACACATTAGATAGCGTCGCACTTTACTTTAAGAAGCATAGAATCTATTTGCATTCAATGTTTCAACAAGGTGTTTTGAACCAAACTCATGGTACATTTGTAAAGCCAATCCTAAATGAAAAAGAGTAAAACAAAATTGGCCACACAAACGATTGACTTAACAATTGCTAAGCATTTACGCAATTTCTCTAGTACTAATTCCTGGAAATAGTCTTGGCTGTATGCAGTTTCATCGAGTAACTATAAAAAGAATTGCAATAAAACCGAAGGCATTGCCCGAATTGAAGAAGGAAGAGACAATTCATCCGAAGTTGGGTATTCTTTTTTAGAGTTTCGATGTCTTTTCTAATAAAATTGAGAATGGAAATGGGGAATGTGCCAAAGAGACAACAACCCGACCATAGAAAAAAAACAACAGCAGAAGGTCACCAACAGGTCTTCAATGTAGCGAGAAATTCCCGCACCCGGAGTCGTCCTTCAACTGGCGCATAAACAAATATATACTAGTTCAGTGATAATGAACGCCATACTAATTTCCAAATTGTATACAAGAAACTAAAATTAAAATAGTACAAGACTAACAAAGGCCAGAGGCTCCTGACTTGGGACAGGCGCAAAAATGCGGCGGGGCTAAACATGTTTGTGAGATCTCAACCCTCCCCCCTAAACCTCTAGCCAATGTAGAAAAGTAAGCGCATAACAATACGCACATTAAAATTCAGTTCAAGAGAAGTCCGAGTTTGATGTCAGAAGATTTAACCAAAGAAAATAAACAAAATGACAATAATACATAAATAACCACCGGATTACTAGCAGTTAACTGACATGCCAGCTCCAGACTTCAATTAAACTGACTGAAAGATTATGATTTCATCATAGGAAAATCAGGCACAATCCTTCCCGTTAGGGGTTTAGTATCATACCACCATAACATATATGAGAAGAACATAACCCGTGTCATGCCAACACACTGGTTTTTTAATAAATGTGTTTAGTTCCGATGCAAAGACCCTATAAGTGAATCAATATTAACGCCAAAATATGCAATCTTTAATGACCTGACAACAGTCTCGTAACTATATCCCTTCTTAATAAGTCTATTCAAAGGTTTTGTTAGTTTTTGAGGTGAATACTGACACCTTTGTGCTTTATAAAGAATATTTCCATAAAAAATTGGATGTGAAATACCTGAACGTATAAGAAGTCTGCATGTTGAGCTATATTTACGAATGATGTCCTTATACCGATGATAAAATTTAGAAAATGTTTTGACTAGTTTGTGATATCGAAAACCCTGGTGTAATAATTTTTCAGTAATACATAAATTTTTCTCGTTAAAATCTAAAACATTGTTACATACACGAGCGAATCGTACAAGTTGAGATATATAAACACCGTAAGATGGTGAAAAGGGAACGTCACCATCTAAAAATGGATAATTAACGATAGGAAATGAAAAATCATCTCTTTTATAATAAATAAGTATACTTGAACGGAATGAAATATCTGTCTGTTATTTGTGTCTATTACCGTTGACATTGAGATTTTGAGGTCAGTTTTCAATTGCCTAGCAGCTGATATGGTATCTCAAATAGTTATTTTGCTACTATATATTATGTTATATTTGCCTTGAACTTGTTGAAGTTGTTTGACAACTGAATTTCTATAGAAATCAATAAGTTTAGACCGCATGTTACAAGTAGAATATCTTAAATTATAGTCAGTTGGAAGAAAAGATCTATATTTATCAAGTAACGGTGTCATGAGGAATGACCATTAAATCGTTGTCAATAGCCAAAATAAAATTAGTAAAAGCAGTATCGTAATGTGAGATATCTGCTTCCACGGGTTTGGATTTTTTTGGTCTTTTTTCGTTTTTAGCAAATGATTTGTAATGCAACCAAAACGACAGAGTCCTTGAAGTTTAAAAGATGGACGGAAAAACTATTTCAATTTTAACTTTATCTGACACGGATAAACATTCTTCATACGTTTATCTGATTCAAACTTGAGCAGTTTTTTATATTTCTAAAAAAATGTGTTACAACAAAATATACAAGCGCTCCAGAACGATTGCATTCTAGAACGCATACAAATACTCGAAACTGAGAGACAACAGTCAGATAATTGTATGTCGTCATTCAATATCAGATAAGAAGCTTCCTCGCTCTAAAAGGGGGTACACATATGTTAACTTGTGTAACTTTTGTAGCATGAACATGAAGAACGATGATAAACTGCCTGCTCGGAGTTCCGAAGTTCAAATTAACAGCTATCGCATGAAATCACTGGCACTTGTTTCTGTCAATATGGGGTTTACTATCCATACCCGTACGGAAAATCACAAGGTCGATTTTTCGTACGGGAAAAGATAGTAAACCCATATTGACAGAAACAAGTGCATGTTCATGAAACATCTTGATGTTCACCTCATCCAATCTTTCATTCGATGCAGATACAAAAATCGACTTCCCTATAGGGGTAAACTGACTCAAAATTCCAGTCGATTTTTTTTTTGCATATTAAGCACTGCAGAAAATTGAACGACTTTTGTCCTCTCTTTGGACTAAATGGAGCAAGATGCAACGGACTTATCACGGAATATTTACTGAAACTATCCGTCAATTATTTTGATGTAACAATAAGACTTTTCTGACAAAGTATATTTGGTGTTTTATAACAAAAAACATAGAATATAAACATATTCAAACAAAGTTTGTGTCATATATGTGCACTTTGATTGAAAATATGTGTATATAATAGCTAAAAAGGTAGTAATTTTGTGTATCAGTTGAGACCAAATTATTGACTAATACACAAAATGTGACGGAAGGCAAGTGATTAAGTTCCGTGTTGAAATTGAAGTTTTTTTTTTGTTCATTCTTTTTCCATTGTTTTCTTAAGGTTTTTTTCATATTTTGGTTCCGAAATTTTCATTGTTTATCAGTTTTATGAAATACTTTATGCTTAAAATATTATGGGATAATTGTTATTACTTCTATGGAGAAGAAACTAAAGTTTGTGTCTGAATTTGCAAATAAAATTACCTCAATTTTAAACAGTCCAAACTTCGCAAATGTTATAGATTAGAAGAAAATAAAATTTTGAATATTTTGACGTATACAAATGGCTTCAGGAAAAACTATTTCAATTAAATGTAAGCAAACATACACAATTTTTCATTTTGAAAAAGGGGGGTTGAAACTCTCCAATATACTACTACTCATTAAAACTTATTTTTAGAAAACTGTGACCGTACGAAATTCTGACGACAGGGCAAAAACTAAGGAAGACATATTTGTCTTTAAGTTAAGACCATTTTTAGCCGTGTGTTATTTGGGGAGATTAAACTCGCGATCTAGACGACTTTTTACACTTCTGTCACTGCACTACTATGTACTACTGGTAACTTATTAAACTAGGGATATCGTTACCATAAATTACTTAAAACCTTTACTAAATTTTTCCATAGATATAAAGATTTGGTTTTGAAGTTTGGTTGTACTTGCAGAAACTTTATTTCCAACGGGATAGTGCATCCTCATTTTTACGGAAATGTTGTTAACCGTACCCGGAAATTTAGAAATAATCCATGTAAACTTTTCGCTCCTTTAAATAAACTTATTATTAATAAATAATAAATAAACATTGAATATTGTTTTTATTGGTATAAATATTGATTTTGTTATCAGTAAATGAAAAGCAAACTAAATATTACTAGTATGTTATATACATATACACATTCTTGTATCTACAATCTGTCGATACCCGTAAATTGGCATTGCACAATATCATGTTTTTCTCTGTCTGTTTATGATCCTAAATCCATTGGATGTTGGATGTGTACGGATTGATAGTTTAGTCTTAAATTCATGATTTTTTTTAATTTATTATTTGTTAGTGGCTTTGAACTAGCTGTTAGATGACTGCGAGTACTCTCGGATCTGTCCCTAGTGTCTTTTTGTTGTCGGGATGTACAAGTACCCTGCCACGTCCACTTGTATTTTTGTCCATCTGATGAGTTAAGCCTTTTTCAACTGATTTGTATAGTTCGTTCTAATGTTGTACTGGTATACCACTGTCACAGGTTAGGGGGAAGGTTGGGATCCCGCTAACATGTTTAACCTCATCACATTATTTATGTATGTGCTTGTCCCAAGTCAGGAGCCTGTAAATCAGTATTTGTCGATTGTTTATGTGTTACATATTTGTTTTTCGTTCATTTTTTTTTATATAAAGAAGGCCATTAGTTTTGTCGTTTGAATTGTTTTACATTGTCTTATCGGGGCCTTTTATAGCTGACTATGCAGTATGGGATTTGCTCATTGTTGAAGGCCATACGGTGACCTATAGTTGTTAATGTCTATGTTAATTTGGACTCTGGTGGACAGTTGGATCATTGGCAATCATACCACATCTTCTTTTTTATATTGTATTTCATCTTGATTTTGTTATCCCAGTTAACCCAGTGTTTTAATATTGCTGATTACCGTATATATCGTTTGTTATTATCATAACATGTATAGTGACATATAAAAATTCACAAGCAATCGTATTTTTGTGTTTTCTTTGATTTGCAAGAAAAGAATGATATAAAAGTAAAAACAAATATTCCACATAAGAATAATATACATGTAAATAATGGATTGGTATTTAATGTTTAGTTGCAAGTATTACATGCAAATTATATCTGAAATATGCTAATGTGATATGAAAAATAAATCCCGCATGTACTAGACCGACTCGCTGAGTTTGATGTTTAATGTGTTAGATTACATAATACCAATCCACAAAAAGACAAGTCACTACTCGGACAGATCAAACTCGGACAAGAGAAGTTGTAAATACATTTGAAGCCTGCAACTACAAGACAACATAGACAGTGAAGATAGTTGTTTAAAAAGCATGAAATGAAGAATAGAATAAAATATTACAAACTTCTGATATTAATACATAACACAACATTATTGGTTTGCAAGTAGAGGTTTCCCTTGAAAATACAATATGAAAAAGAAAATATGATATGATTGTCAATGAGACAACTCTTCACAAGACACCGTCCGGTTTTCAACAATGAGCAAAGCCCATACCGCATTATATTTTCATCAGTCAAAGTATGGTTCTTTATATTTTATTTCTATACTAAACAAACAGTTTTCTGTTGATCATGTTGATCAGTACATTACATCAAATACAGAAACAGTGAAAAATCCAACAAATATATAACTAGAGGCTCTCAAGAGCCTGTGTCACTCACCTTGGTCTATGTGCATATTAAACAATGGACAACGATAAATTCATGACATAATTGTGTTTTGGTGATGGTGATGTGTTTGTAGATCTTACTTTACTGAACATTCTTGTTGCTTCAATTATCTCTATCAATAATGAACTTGGCCAAGTAATTACAGTGGAAAATATTTTCTAAAGATTTACAAAAATTTATGAAAAATGTTAAAAATTAACTATAAAGGGCAATAACTCCTTAACGGGTCAATTGACTATTTTGGTCATGTAAACTTATTTGTAGATCTTATTTTGCTGAACGTTATTGCTGTTTACAGTTTATCTCTATCTATAATAATATTCAAGATAATAACAAAAAACGGCAAAATTTCCTTACAATTACCAATTCAGGGCAGTAACCTAACAACGGGTTGTCCGAACCATGTGAAAATATCAGGGCAAATACATCTTGACCAGATAAACAATTTAATCCTGTCAGATTTTCTTTAAATGCTTCGGTTTTTGAGTCATAAGCCAAAAACTCCATTTTACCCCTATGTTCTATTTTTAGCCGTGGCAGCCATTTTGGTTGGATGGCCGGGTCACGCCACACAATTTTTAAACAAGATACCCAAAGATGATTGTGGCCAAGTTTTGATAAATTTGGCCCAGTAGTTTCAGAGGAGAAGATTTTTGTAAAAAATTACTAAGATTTACGAAAAATGGTTAAAAATTGACTTTAAAGGTCAATAACTCCTAAAGGGGTCAATTGACCATTTCGATCATGTTGACTGATTTGTAAATGTTACCTTGCTTAATATTATTGCTGTTTACAGTTTATCTCTATCTATAATAATATTCAAGATAATAATCAAAAACAGCAAAAATTCCCTAAAATAACCAAATCAGGGGCAGCAACCCAACAACGAGTTGTCTGATTGATCTGAAAATTTCAGGGCAGATAGATTTTGACCTAATAAACAATTAAACCCATGCCAGATTTGCTCTAAATGCTTTTGTTTTTGAGTTATAAGCCAAAAACTGCATTTTACCCATATGTTCTATTTTTAGCCATGGCAGCCATCTTGGTTTGCTGGCTGGGTCACGCCACACATTGTTTAAACTATATACCCCAATGATGATTGTGGCCAAGTATGGTTTAATTTGGCCCAGTAGTTTCAGAGGAGAAGATTTTTGTAAAAGTTAACGACGGACGCGAAGTGATGGGAAAAGCTCACAGGAAGACAAGTGGATTATATTAAATTGCATTTTGTCATTTTGATGAACTCCGTTTCTCTCACATGGCTTTTCTTTCAGGTTCTCCGGGAGATTTAGATGAGGAGAAGAAAAGATGGCTGATTGTTGGAATATGTCTACATTCAATTATTTCTCCTCTGCTGAGAAAATATGTTTATTGTATTGTTAGTTCCTTGTATAGATCTCTGGTCGATAGAAACAACATCGATAGGCAAGGATGGAATAGATATCTATGGAAGTTCCCAGATACAAATGAATATTATCTTAATTATAAATCAATCAACAACAACTACGACAATTGGAAAAATGATTACCATATGTATGATTACAAAGTAATGAGCCATGTGGATTTGTCAAAGTTATTTCTACAACCTAATATGACTCATTACTCTGCAATTGATGAATCATGTGACGTATCTGCTCTGTTAGGAATGATCACTAATATCAGTTTATTTCCACCAGCCGTTCAGACTGTTGCCAAAAAGGTATGAATCATTAAGTATTTATTTCGTTCAATGAATGAGCAATTGCATGTAGTTGTTAAAGTTTCAGGATTTAAGTGCAAGTTGTCTGGTATGGATTTTTCTATTCAATTGATTGATCAAACTTTCTATTCAGTCACCATGTTGTTAATCAAAAGTCTTCTTTATTGAAGCCAAACAATAACTTTACCAAAATCAATATTAAGGTTAGAATATATGTCTGAGATTCCTAACACACATGGTTTATGTTTCATTTATAACATATTGAAAGAACTTAAAATTGTTTGCTAACATTTTCTACTAAAAAGTAAAATTACAAAAATACTGACCTCCGAGGAATATTCAGAACAGAAAGTCCACAATCAAATGACAAAATCAAATGATAAAACACATTAAACGACAACAGTTGTCATATTCCTGACTTGGTACAGGCATTCTCTTAATGTAGAAAATGGTAGATTGGACCTGGTTTAATAGCGCGAAACCTCTAAACGGACATTATATTTGGTCAGCAGTTCGAGTAGTATAAATCGTGTTTATTTTTAATTTTTCTAAATAAAAACAATTTTGTTTTGTTCGTTTGCTTGATTTTACTGTGTGTACTTCCAATCTATAAACTTACAAGATTCTTCAGATTGAACATATTTTGAACCTTTAATCATTAGGTCAATACGTTTCCATTGAATTATGATTATACTTTTTTTCTTTACTTTATTTAATTTCTATAAAAGTAAAACAAAACTTGAATTTTATTATGTACTCTTGTGTTTATTTGTTAGATAAAATCAGAAATACGTAATAAATGGGCACATTGTGACTTCAAAGATTGGAATGCCGCAAAATATGAAGACTCCTTCAATTCGATGACACAACTTGTTAAAAACGTTGGAACGAGTAGCACAGAGGAGCACAAAATCTTGGGCGAACTTAATACATGGGCAACAAACGGTAACTATAGATAAATATGTATTGCATTATAATTTTCATATCGTAAAATTTAAACGTTCTGTATTAAGTAAGTGTCAACGAAATTCATCATAAGGGATCATAAATTCAAAAAATTATACAATGGAAATTGATACGTAAACGACTTAATTAATTTATTTTTAATACAGATTTGTGATGGATTCTTAAGATCTTGATGAATACTACACACAACTCGACTTTTCATTTATTTGTAGGTAGCTACTTTTCAGCTTATAGTTGCGGAGTATATATCTCTAAGTAAATACGATATTCCAGAGTTTGCGTTTCCTTTCATGATATCCTTCTTTTTTTTCCTTTTTTTCAGGATAATTATCTTATAGATAGTTTATTCTCATAAAACTATGCAAAGTACAAAGGTTACAGAAAAGTTAAAAAATAATATACATAAAAATAAAAATGCATTAAATCCTAGATGGTTATTGCTAACAATGAGGCTGCAAAACAAAGAGTGCCAAGTGTTGAAAATTTAGTGATTCTTTCAAAATTTTAACGTATTTGACTGTAATATCTGTGTCACTGATAATTGTTATCACCTATGATAACAAAAATCCATAAATTACAAAACGTCACAAAAGATCAATTTCAAACAAAATGAATATGATATTAAATATGTTGCTCTGAACCAAACCGATGACATTAACATGTTTTATGTTATCTCAATTATAGATGACACAAACAGACAAAATTGCTATGATACATAAACACAAATGTATAACACAAAATATTAGTATGGCTCAAATCATAGTCAAATCAAAGTAGATTTCTGCAACATTACCAACGCAGACCAGATAAATCATCTGTTTGTTAGTTTTTTAATCTAAACTATAAACGATGAACTGAAATAATATTTTGATATTATAAAGACATGAATCACAAACACCACAGAATATATTGATATGACATTGGTTACTCACCGAACAACAACTTTGTTCAATTGTTTTTACCAGCACGTATCACACACAATGTCATATATATCCATGTGAAACAAATATACGCCCTCAAACCAAATATTTGAAACTTAAATGGAAGAGATTATGAATATTTCTATGATATAATTTACAGTCAACACAAGAGACGTGATCAAGAAATAGACAACACAATATTGTGTGTGATCCATATCATGGGACCGGTATTACAGACAACACAAGCAAATGTATATAACAAAATGTATATGCAACAGTTATCCGAATTCCATACCTGAATATTTAAAACAATTATCTTATTTGACAGGTCAAAATTTAGTGAGTGGACTAAAACTCGGTATAGATATAGTGGGGGAAATTCGTCAACAAACACAAGTTCTAAGTGAATATGCACAGAAACTAAGAACAGAAACTCAGAGTGAACGGAACCATCTACAAACAGAATTAAACAACTTAAAAAATGATTTACAGAAAAGAATGAGTAATGTAGAAAGGGTATGTAAAATTAATCCAAAAACGTATTTATCAATTAAACCTAAAGAGCACTCACGAATACTTTGGTGCAACCGTATATAAGGTTTTTGTCCGCTTGAAATTTGACTTCGCATGAAGTTAGTTGTAGTTTCCAATAATTTATCGATGTTTTAACATTTGATTCAAGTTTGACGTTCTGTAAACACTTTGAGTACACACCCGTTGTTAAAAGTAAAGTCACAATGATACTGCACTCCGAGAATTAAACAAGAAAGTTCCTAATCAAATGGCAAAATCAAAAGTCTAACACATCAAGCGAATGGATAGCAACTGTCATATTCCAGACTTGATTCCGGCATTTTCTTATGTCGAAAAATTCATATACATATTTCAGCTGATTGACAACATCATGATTTGTTTTGGCTTATCTCATCCTACTCTTACGTCGTAGTTTTTTTTTTTTAAATAATACACCTCACATCAGATTGTGTACATGACGTTATTGAACGATGCCATAAAAATATTAAGGATTTGAGGGGAAAATGTAAGCGTCACTGATAAGTCTTTTGCAGACGAAACACGTTTTGAGTAAACACTTATACAACTGATATTCTTCATGGGTTTTTGTTAGTAACCTTTTTAAAAGTGTCATCTGGCAACGACACGTACGTTTTATATGATGAAAGAACGTCATGTAATAACATAACAACCAGGAAAATGTATAAACCAGCATTCACTAACCATTATATAATTTTGTTACATTGTCTAAATGTTTTACAAATGTTTTTGCTTATTGGCAACAATACGAGATCTACATAAATGCTTGTATAAAAGAAACCATAAGTTGACTTTTTTAAGCAGTAATGGATCTAAAAAGACGATTTATATGATCAATGTGTAAATTATCGATACCTCTGCTGATAGACTATCAGTCACCGCGGGTATCATCAGCTCAATAGTCAGTACTTATAAAAACTAAGGTTCCAACTCCCTCGGGCAAAGTTGACCTTAGATGGATTTGGCCTTTTTATGTATTTTTCGTTGTTTATACATCCTGGGATTGAAAATATTTGGCTTTGGGAGTTCCGGATCAAGGTAAATCCAGAAAAGCGCTTCGGACGCATGAAATCCATAAACGTGTTGTGTTTAATTTTGTATCTTAAAACTGTTACGGACAGGTAGAAACTTTAAACAACACAATTATCAGCAATAAAATAGTTAGGATCGACTTATCCTTCCAGAGCATCTGAGATCACCCCAGTTATTGGTGGGGTTCGTGTTGCTTACTCTTTAGTTTTCTATAGTGTGTTTTCTGTACCGTTGTTTGACTGTTTGTCTTTTTTTTATTTTTAACCATAGCGTTGTCAGTTTATTCTGTATCTTTGAGTTTGAATGTACCTCTGGTATCTTTTGCTCCTCTTTATGAAAATGTTAAATAACGGAAAATAGTTGATGGTTCAGCAGTGAGTAATTGCCCTTAAAGGACGATATTCTTTTATCTCGAAAACTGTAATAGATAAATATAAACTGTAACCGTACAAAGATGAGTAATACACGTGTTAGAAATCAGAATGAAAACGCAACCATTGAATGACATTTTATGAAGATTGTGCTCTCAAATAAAGGTTTTCTATCTAATAATTAAGTTCGTTGCATTTAACCCGAAAAATAAAATATTTTTGCACCACATTCTCACATTTTGAAATGCTAAAGACATAGTTGCCTTCGTTCATTTTGTTGTTTGATATTGTAGATTTATGGACCTTCACATTTTTAATTCATCTTCGAGTTCTTATGTTTTGTTAAGATTTTCAAGGATATATTTTACCTGTAGGCTGAAAAATTTATCAGAGATACAATATATACGAAATATTGATAATTTTGTCTTCATTTCATAATGTTGTTAACTATAAAGACGTTAGCAGATAGGTAGAAACTGAAAATACTAAAATCATCAATGCAACAACTAAACAATTCTACTCAATAAGAACTTTGAATAATCAGACATTAAACATTTGTTAAATGACTATGATAATAAAGGAAGAAATATATATCAAAATGGCATATTCTCACTGGCAGGCGAGTCAGGTTCATAATTATGAGTTTCCATTTTGTTATCTTAAAACCAACAACACAGAGACTTGTTCAGCAAAAATCACAAGCAATTCAAATGTTTTGCCAAACGAGATTTGTATTTCATTGTATTGCATGTGATAGTATCTGCATCATATCTACACAATCACCTAGTTCTCCTTTTTACCATGGGAACAGTTTTCTAGCTTATATTCTAGTTCCGATTTCTTCTCCTTTTAAGCAGAGGGGTTTTCCTTCAAACACAGGAAATTTCTAAATAACAAACGTAAAAGCTCAAAGGATTGATTCGATTCCTTTTTTACTATAATACAATTTAAATTCTATATTCAAATGAAATGTCCGATCTCAATTTTTTCAGCAAAGTAAGAAGAATGCTGAAGATATAAGTGAGTATTTTTATTTTCGGTTATAAACATTCCGTAGAATATTGAAGGTATTTCTTGAAATCACATTCCATTCGTTCGAATTTGTATTTACATATTGATTTTATGTACAAGTTATACTTGGAGTAATATCGAAAGACAGTAGATTTTCAACAGATTACTAAAACAAACAAAAATAAATTTTCCAATATAGCAAATGAATGACCAGCAATATTTCTATGTTATTTGGTATCAAAACTATAAAAATGTATATATGATTCAATATAATCTCATTAATCAATCCAAATGGGAAAAAAGGAAAATAAAAAAAACTAACAAAATTTGAAGACCTCAGTTTGTACATATTTACCTGTATACACTTACGAGCTTACGTAAACATGTGTCAAGATTTTTATGATAAATCATTAGAACTATTTGTAATTTAAATTCACGAATTCATTATTTATGTCAAATCTTTGGTTGTTTCTTTCGAGCGGTGTCATGATTTGACTCTAAATGTAATTCATATATGATATTAATACTTTTTCACTGCTAAGAAATACATATTTTCACGTCCAATTAATCTTTGTTATACTAATAAGTTTACTTTCCGATGACCTTTAATATCCTCTCACTTTGATTACGAAAAATATATTACAGAATGTTAATTATGATCCAGTAAACATTTCGACATTGTATATACTTTTATCCGTGTCGGAATGTTAACACTATAACAATTTCCAATTAAGATTTGACTTAATACTAACATCCCGATATCGTAAGGTAAAGACAGCACAGGGCACTTGAGTTTTTTTCACTGGAAAAAAAATTGTTGAATTTAATAAACACATTCTTGACATGGCTTGTTGATCATTGTGGTGGAAAAAAATATCTAATAAAATTGAGAATGGAAATGGATAATGTTTCAAAAAGACAACAACCCGGTAAAATAGAAAAAAAAAGAAATAAAACACCCGAAGGCTAATATTTGATTGTTATGTACAGAATACCAACTTTCTCTTGCAAAATACCTAGATGTGTTTTAAACTCGAATAGAATGTGGATCCTTTCTACTTTTAATTTTTTTTTGTATCGTTAATGTTATTTCACTCCTTCTGGTTTTGTTTTGCACAGTTTTTAGTTTTTCTTTGTTTTTTACATTTTTGTTAATTTTTTTCTACTTTTGTTTTTTTGTCAGTTGTTTTTTGTTTCTGAAGGTCACTTCGATTTCTATTTTCCGCCACTCTTGAATGTTCTAGTAAACATCACAATATTAAACAGATATGTTCTTTGAGAGATGTTTTGTTTACCCTGAAATGAATTAAATTTAACAACGTTTAACATTAATCACTAAATGATCTCAAAAGTAATTCAATAGTTTAATCCCGCAGCAAATGTTTGCACCTGTCCTAAATCAGGAATCTGACGTACAGTAGTTGTCGTTTGTTTATGTTTTTTACGTGTTTTTTCGTTTCTCGGTTTTTTATATAGTTTAGACCGTTGGTTTTCCCGTTTGAATGGTTTTACACTAGTAATTTTAGGGCCCTTTAAAGTTTGTTGTTCGGTGTGAGCCAAGGCTCCGTGTTGAAGGCCGTACCTTTACCTATAATGGTTTACTTTTATAAAGTTGTCTCATTGGCACTCATACCACATCTTCCTATATCTAATCAATATAGATGAAAATTCATGCATGCCCATAAAAACTATAATACGATCTGTAACATGTAAAAACCAGACACAATTATAAACAAAGCGGAACATAGGTGTTTTGGCAGGGTAAGTTTGTTATGCATCTTACTAATATATATATTCCATCTCAGCATACACAAAAATTAAACAATGACATTCACTACTTAAATAAATGTAAAGGATGTATTCTTCTGAGAGGCTAAGTGATCAATCATACGTGGCTTGTGCATATACTAATACTCTTAACAGTCTTTTGATCTTACGAGTGTTCCATTTTTCAAAATCCAAAAGTTATACAGACCTTTCAAATTATTTTTATAAATATTTTGGACTGATCATTTTAGTGGATGTACCAGTGTGTCAACAAAAACAAAACTTTAGTTAATAATAAACAAAAAAACATAAAATATAAAGCAAATATCATTGCAAACTCCTAGAAAAACACGGAAACAAAGAGAACAATAATGCACAAAAACACCAAAGAGTCTGATATAAAATAAGTGCTAAATTAGGTTGAAAGAAAAGGTAGCTATATGACATAGAATAATACATATACAACACATAATTGATGTTTTGCAACTTGAGCAACTTCAGCAACTAAGTTTTTTTTCAGAGATGCTAAATGAAGAAAAGAAAAATCGTGTAGAAGATCATATTCCACAGCATATTCGGGGTATACATAATTCAAGTTTACTTAGTCTTAAGTGTAAATGATCATGGAAGCACTTAAGTTATTGTATATCTTTATGAGTTTATATAGTATTAGTAAAGTAATTGTGTTGTATTAAAATAATATTGATTTGAACTAATGCAATTTACCTAATATGTCTACCTTTAAATTGGATATGCATCAACAAAATGAGAAGCTGCACGAAAATGTTAAGATTTTTATGCACAATGTAATGAACCAACCTTAATTGTAATCTTTGACCCGTTAATGATTTGAAAACCTGACATTTTATTGAAAATGATATTCAATAAAATTTAATAATAATCCATAATTTTTTTTAATCACCAGAATTATTTTACAATTAGCTGTCCCCACTCAATCCTGTTCCTGTATGTTCTATTGATAAGAACACTTCTCAAATATTATCAACTTGTTTAATTTCCTTTTTCCTATATTGCTATAATGTAAGATAAGGATATCTGACCGACAAGGTTCATGTGACATTGGCATCATTGTTGTCCGCTGCATGCGCATTGTGGTAAACACAGAAATACCAGGCGTACGTCCGTTCGGCCTTTTAAGCGCTCTCACGTATACACATCTTGCCAGTTTTGTTGTGAAATGGATATCAAAGGTGTATATTAATATCCTCTAGGACAATTTCGATAATAAGTGCCAATCAACTATTTCTTAAATAGTTATACCGCTTGGAAATATCAGGCCTATGTCAATTGCACTGTAAGCGCTCTCACATGATTAATTTTTGAAGAAATTGTACGAAATTCATATCAATGGTTCATATCAACAACATCTTGGACAAGTTTGAAAATCAGTGCAGCTTAGCTATTTTTAAAAGAGTAAAAGAAAGATGCACATTCGAAACATTAATACTATGAAAAAATTGCATTGTAATCCTGCCTTACTCTTAGATATTTATAAAAAAATATTTGAAAACACATAAAATAAATATTTAAGTTATTGACCTTGGACACATAAAATGTTTGCAGCATAAGGGACACTGGAACCTTGTTTTTTTTTATTATTGTTCCTTAATCTATGTTTATGTGATTATATCAGTTTCTATATTATAACAAGTAATTGAATTTGTCTATAGCTTGACATTGCATCTTTCGGTGATGTGTCATAAAGAAAAGTCAAACAGAAGTTCTATCAAATCACTTAGTATTTAGTATGAACCAAAAAAATATGGGTTATACACCAACAAGTCAGCAACTCATCAATACAAATAACCAAAATACAATCGAAGAGCATTCTAGAGTTGTCAACAGCTTTCTTAATGCCTTAACTTTGTTTTTAAGTGGTCGTTGGTAAAATTTAGATTATATTGATCTGTTACTTTGTTAGTTTGTTTTAGTAACATGTTATTCAGGGACGATTATTTGATATTTGGACGGGGGAGGGGCATGGAGATTTGGAAATGATGTGTAGAAGCTGAAAATAAATTGATATACTGCCCAAAACAGGATGATGTTAAGATATTGTTTGGATATTATGTCTGTATAATGATAAGGTTGACAATTCTTGGTTCATTTAACAACTTTAAAGTTAAAAAGTTGGCTAATGAATAATTATTCTAATTATCAATAGTTAGATTTGACTTTGGATTGTACTGTAATGGTTCCTTATATAAATCACATTGAGGATGCATACAGTTTGGCTAATCTCCACCTACTGACATGTACAAACTTTTGGTTGATTAAACTATAGAGATGACCTGTGCTGAAATAACTTATTTTAACTTTATTTCAAAATATATTTATTTTGTTATCAAAGAACAGTTCATACTTTATCAAATTTTGTTTACCTATTTTCTGAACTTAACCTTGAGGAACTTCCGTTTTCTTTAGTTAAAAGAGCGCGGGGTTTTAGATGTAGAATTGTTTTCTTTAGTTCATGGTCAAAATTAAATTTACAAATAAGACATCAGCTTTGATTTTTTTCTCTGCAGCTCACCATGGACAGGAAATAAGAGAATGGGAGCAAGACCAACTTGCATTTTTTGAAACAAGAGCAACGCGTCACATACTACAATCTCTCCAGTTGCATAACTGTATTGTTGTGACAGGAAGCTCGGGTTGTGGTAAATCTTCTATCATACATCATGCTGCCTTACACTTACGTGACAGTTTGGGATATGAAATAATACCTGTGTTAACACATGTAACAGGACCAACAGACATAATAAATTATTATAATGAAAACAAAAAACAAGTGTTTATAGTTGATGACATATGTGGAAAGGAAACAATCAATAGTCAGACATTAAAAACGTGGAGAGATTATTCAGAAAAAATGGAGAAATTATTTAAAGTTGCAGAGAAAGATGTTGCCAGTAAAAATAAAGGCATGGTTTCAAAGGTTTTTAAGGTTTCAAGTCCAAAATTACTACTGTCTTGTAGACTGCATATATATAAAGAAGAACAATTTCAACGTATTAAATTATTCACAAAAAAAGAATGCAATCTGTTATCACCCGAGTTGTGTTTACAGGAAACTGAAAGAATGCATATGCTTCAAAAGTACCTTCCAAATGACAAAATTAACAATGTGAAACAAGTCATGGAGAACGTTGATTATTTTCCCTTGCTTTGTAAATTGTCCAGCGACAAAACATCAGAAGAAGTCAAGAAACTGTTCACAGCTCCATTAGTTAGTATTAAAAATAGCATACAAAACATTATCAATGAAAACAATTATCAATTCTGTGCCCTTGTTCTGTGTGTGGTATTCAATAATGGATTAAATACAGATTGGCTGACACCAGGATCAGTTTCTGAAAGGAAGAATGACAAACTTGAGGACATTGTTAAAGAATTTGACATAGACTTGAGCAAACAGAAGCATAGAAATTCTTTAAAAGCTGGATTTTCAACATTAAATGGCACCTTTTTGAAACTAAGAGGCAAAGAGTATAGAATGATACATGACAAAATATATAAAATGACAGTTGTAAGCTGTGGACAAATCCTTACAGAATGTTTCATCAAATATGCTCCCTCTGTATCTATTCGGGATCACTTCATCTTCGAGTCTCTTAAAGAAGTTCATGAAAAAGATCATTCAATTTTACTATTGGAAAACCAAGAAACATATTATTTTGAACGACTATTATGTGACCTAAAAGAACAGGTCATTGAAAGTACATTTCACAACTACCAGTTAATTAGTCAAACATTTAGAGATAAGTTAATAAATTTTTTAGGAGTGAGTGATGATGCAAAAACAGTTTTAAAGACGCTTTCTTCACAAGGTTGCAGAATAAACAATAATCATGATGAACTAGACATGCTAGAATATGAAGATAAGGAGGCACACTTTTATTCGACCCCTTTAATAGAATCAGCAACTACAGGTTACATTGATATTGTTCAATTTCTTATTGTTAACGTTACATGTGATGTGAATAACACAGACAGTAAAGGCAGTTCCCCTTTACACAGGGCATCTGGAAGAGGACATTCAATTGTAGCTAAATTGTTATTAGAGATTAATGCTGATGTTTCTCAGTGTTCTGTTGATGGTTGTTCGCCATTGTATGTGGCCTGTGAAGGGGGACATAAAGATACAGTAGAACTGTTACTGCAAAACAATGCTGATGTCAATCAGTGTTCTGTTCATGGAGTGTCGCCATTGGCGGAGGCCTGTATCGGAGGACATAAAGATACAGTAGAACTGTTACTGCAGAACAAAGCTGATGTCAATCAGTGTGATACGATTAGATGGTCTGCATTGCATCATGCCTGTAATGAAGGATATACAGATATAGTAGGAATATTACTGCAGAACAATGCTGATGTCAATCAGTGTTCTGTTCATGGAGTGTCGCCATTGGTGGGGGCCTGTATCGGAGGACATAAAGATACAGTAGAACTGTTACTGCAGAACAAAGCTGATGTCAATCAGTGTGATACGATTAGATGGTCTGCATTGCATTATGCCTGTAATGAAGGATATACAGATATAGTAGGAATATTACTGCAGAACAATGCTGTTGTCAATCAGTGTGATAAGTATGACTGGTCTCCATTGTTTGTAGCCAGTGAAGGAGGACATAAAGATACAGTAAAACTGTTACTGCAGAACAATGCTGATGTCAATCAGTGTTCTGTTCATGGAGTGTCGCCATTGTTTGTAGCCAGTGAAGGAGGACATAAAGATACAGTAGAACTGTTACTGCAGAACAATGCTGATGTCTCTCAGTGTGATAAAGATGGCAGATCTCCATTGTTTGTAGCCAGTGAAGGAGGACATAAAGATACAGTAGAACTGTTACTGCAGAACAATGCTGATGTCTCTCAGTGTGATAAAGATGGCAGATCTCCATTCTTTGTAGCCAGTGAAGGAGGACATAAAGATACAGTAGAACTGTTACTGCAGAACAATGCTGATGTCAATCAGTGTTCTGTTCATGGAGTGTCGCCATTGGTGAAGGCCTGTATCGGAGGACATAAAGATACAGTAGAACTGTTACTGCAGAACAAAGCTGATGTCAATCAGTGTGATACGATTAGATGGTCTGCATTGCATTATGCCTGTAATGAAGGATATACAGATATAGTAGGAATATTACTGCAGAACAATGCTGATGTCAATCAGTGTTCTGTTCATGGAGTGTCGCCATTGTTTGTAGCCAGTGAAGGAGGACATAAAGATACAGTAGAACTGTTACTGCAGAACAATGCTGATGTCTCTCAGTCTGATAAAGATGGCAGATCTCCATTGTTTGTAGCCAGTGAAGGAGGACATAAAGATACAGTAGAACTGTTACTGCAGAACAATGCTGATGTCTCTCAGTGTGATAAAGATGGCAGATCTCCATTGTTTGTAGCCAGTGAAGGAGGACATAAAGATACAGTAAAACTGTTACTGCAGAACAATGCTGATGTCAATCAGTGTTCTGTTCATGGAGTGTCGCCATTGTTTGTAGCCAGTGAAGGAGGACATAAAGATACAGTAGAACTGTTACTGCAGAACAATGATTTACAGGAACACGAGGAAAAAATAAAGAGTTTAGAAAGTGTATGTAAAATTAACAAATACATATGCAACTGTTGTATCTCTGTTACACTTTAGAAAGACTTAGTGATATACATATTCGTAATATTGTTGGAATCCATCAATATGTTGTATTTTGTATGATAGAATATCATTAGTTACATAGTGTGTTAGTGACTTAATATGATATACACGGGGGATGTAAATTTCATATGGGGTGAGAGCGAAGCTCGAACCCAACATGGAATTAACTGACCCCGCATATATATTATATTAAGTCACTACCACACAATGTAACGAATTAATCTCAACGACTATCTTTATTTGTTGAATTTAGACTAGAGTTGTCTCTTTTGCTATCATAACGCATCTTCTTATTTCTATATTAAAGTGTTCAAGTGTTCAATTTTAAGAACCTTCTTCAAGTGGTCTGCGCTAAAAAAAATAATGGAAACATTAACTATTTATTATCAATATTAAACAGAACTTTCAATAATTTTGAATAATCAAACAGTTCGAAAGTTGTTACCACTACTAACCGTGTATTGAATTAAGCCCCGCCTCCCTACTAACCTAATATTGAATATGCACGGTCTCCATGCGGACGCTTTTAACTCTGTCATTTTTTTCCAATTCCTTTTATACCCCTGTTTGATTTAGTTATTTGTTAAACCAGTCAAAATTATCAAACATGTTAAGTTTGCCATGTTGTTGTCTTTCCATAAAAGATTTGTTTTTTTCATAGCCATTTATTTTAACAAAAAAGAAACTAAACAGCACCACTGTCATATTGACTAAATCGTTTCTTTACTATATATTGGCATTCCAATTATATCTTTTAGATAAATTTGCTAACTTATACTATTTTATTTTAGAAAACAAAGAAACATGACGAATCATTAGGTGAGTAAATTCATTTATTTCAGTCATATAACAGAAAAACAAAGGATATGGAGTATCAATTCATTACACAAAATCAGTATATACATAGCAATTAAAAGCAAAGTAACAGCACTTTTGTTGTTGTTCTTCATCTATACAGAAATTTTTTACATCATATCCGCTGATTTATAATTATATAGCTGGAGGGTGTGCAGTTAACCGTAAAAAAAAAGTGGGTAACTCTATATTATCTCAACTGTTGAGATCAATTAATCCCATTAGTGTTCAACGAATAAACAGCAATATCTTTTTACTTTTTGCATGCATAGTATCAATTAACTTATTGATAGAAATATCTCCAACTTCATACTTTATTTGGCCATTTAACTTTGTTTGATTCTAATGTCACCGATGAGTCTTTTAAAGACGCAAATAAAAAATTCTGAAACAATTCAAACAAAAAAAGAAATGAACTCATACAAGACAAAAAACGATTTTTTTTTTTATAAATAAACACTATAAAAAAACAAATACACAGAAGAGCCAAAAAGAATATTGAAAGATCTTTGTATTAAAACAATAAAAGTAGTCTCATTTAAAACAGGTGTTTAGCTTGATTAGCTTTAGACAGAAAAGATAGAATTTACATAAAAAAATATGTCTGTTCTATTGAACTTGTGAGTAACTGAATTATTTTTCAGAAGAAGTAATAAAACAAGTTGCATATCATATTCCACAACATATTCGAGGTAAACATAATTAAAGTTAATAAGTCTCTATTTTCAATAATCATACAGGCCCATCAGTTGTTATATATGATTGTATGTATAACAGACAGACAGTGCTCTTCATTTATATAAACTGGTACAAATTGATGAGGCAGAAAATATTGAAAACAGCACATTTAATAATTTCATTCTTCCTACGCGCTTTTCTGTGACCTGCTAAATATGTAAGAGCTGAGGATGTCTGAATACCGAAACAGTTGAAGAGCTTTATGACAAAAAATATCTGAAAAATAGCCGATTCCATCTAAAGTCAATTTTGCCTGAGGGAGTTGAAACCTTAGTTAGTCCACTACCGACTAAGTTGAAGGGGTTTTTAGGTTTTCAATCCATCCGTCTGTCTGTCTGTCCATCCGTCAGTCCAGTAAATCAGCTTTCTACCCTTTTTCTTCGTTCTTAAATGTATTGATTTGATATAAACTGTTAATTGGTTTTATCATGACAAGTTATAGATCAAATTCGAATTTTGTTCCATTCTGAAGATGAAGTCCAGAGTTATGGTCCATAAAAAATTCAAATCTAATGTTAGAGTATGATGTTAAACCATAGTTATATACAAAGAGAGATAACTCATTTTTTTAAAGAAATTCTTTAGTAGATTGTTTGAAAAATTTGTGCCAGTTTGTTTGTTTGTTATTTTGTTTTAACTAATTATCTAAATGCTATATATATAAAAAAAAAATTTAAGTGAAATCCTTTAATTAATAGATAATTAATAATCTATTTTTATTAAGGTATATATTTCATTACATAACATTGTGTAGATAAAGTTGTTGACACTTTATAGATAAGTTAGAAATTTATATTAGTTTGTGACATATGAAAGAAAAATTATTTGGAACTATTACTTATATTTTATGATAATTTGAAAACAGATATACATTACTTTACATATAAAATTAACGGTACCAATTTTCTTGCACCAGATGCGCATTTCGACAATACATGTCTCTTCAGTGATGCTCGTGGCCAAAATATTTGAAATCAAAAGCTTATATAAAGATGAAGAGCTATAATCCAAAAGGTCCATAAAGTATAGCCAAATCCGTGAAAGGAATCAGAGCTTTGCATGAGGGAGATACATTCCTTAATTTATAATAATTTCTATCATTTTGTAACAGTGAAATTTAATAACACAAAAAATCCGTATTTTCATGCCAGTACCGAAGTACTGATGAACAGTACTGACATTGCTTATTTTTAACTCCATTACAAAATAGATTTATGTTATCAAAGAACATTGTATCAGTTCATATTATTATTAATTATTGTTTCCTATGCTCTGAACATAGATTAAAAAACTTTCTATTACAATCAGTGAGTGAGGCATTTGAGATTGGATATATCTCAAAAGTTGCTAAGACAGGGCTATGAATCAATCAAATTAAGGTCATCACTCAAAAACATTTATGGTCGCCATCATGAGCTGATTGGCCATTATGACGAAAGTTTGTCAGAAATCATATCTGATATTCTTCCTGAGTCATAATAACCTTCCATCATTACCGAACTGAACAAAGAAATAACACGACGAGTGACGTAGACGGTGCAGGAAATGCTTACCCTTCCAGAGCACCTTATTTCAATTCCGGTTTTTAGCGGACTTCTTGTTGTTTCTTAATTATTATTTATAGCTGTTGATGTTAATGTCCTTTGTTTACCATGTTGACTCCTTGGTTTTGATTGTTATTGTTCTTTTTGGTTCTAGTACAAAATTGAACTTACAAACTCCACTTTCATTGTTTTTGTTATCAGCGCGCCATTCACAAGAAATAAGAGAATGGGAGCATGACCGAACTGCCTTTTTCCAAACCAGAGCAACATGTCACATACTGGAATCTCTACCCTTGTATGCCTGTATTGTTGTGACAGGAAGTTCGTGTTGTGGTAAATCTTCAAACATACACCATGCTGCCTTACACTTGCGTGATAAGTATGGATATGAGATAATACCTGTTTCAACGGGACCAACAGACATTTTAAATTATTATAATGAAAACAGAAAACAAGTTTTTGTTGTAGATGATATTTGTGGAAAGGAAACAATAAACACACACACATTACAGATGTGGAGAGATTATTCAGAAAAAATAGAGAAAATATGTAAAGGTACAGAAAAAGATGTTGCAAGTAAAAATGATAAAACGGTTTCAAAGGTATCCAGTCCAAAATTACTGATTTCTTGTAGATTGTATATATATAAAGAAGCACAGATTCAAGGTATTACATTTTTCACAAAAAAAGAATGCAATTTATCTTCACCCGAGTTGTGTCTGCAGGATGATGAAATATTGTATATGTTGCGGATGTACCTTTCAGATGACATAATTACCAAATTGAATTTAAAGCAAGTTAAAGAGAACTTGAACTACTTTCCCTTGCTTTGTAAATTGTCAAAAGACAAAACATCAGAAGAAGTCAAGACACTGTTCAAGTCTCCTTTGGGAAGTATTAAAAGGAACATACACAACATTGTAATTAAGAACAAATATCAATGTTGTGCTCTTACTCTGACTATCTTATTTGGTGGTGAATTCAATACAGAATGGCTGACACAGATGGATTTAAAATCAGCTTCTGAAACGACAGGATCGAAGCTTGAGAAAATTGTTGAAGAATTTAACATAGACTTAAGCAAAGAGAGACATAGAACATCTTTAGAATCTGGTTTCGCAACATTAAGTGGAAAATATTTGAAACAAAGAGGCTCTGAGTATAGAATGATACATGATAAAATCTATAAAATCGCAGCTTTAATCTGTGGACAGCACCTTACCGAATGTTTTATCAAATATGCTCCTTCTGTATTTATTCGGGATCATTTCATCTTTAGATCTTTATTGGGAAAACATGATGACTCAATTGTTATATTGGAAGACCAAGAAGAAGTTTATTTTGAAAGACTGGTATGTGACTTAAAGAAGCATGTCATTTCAAGCACATTCAGTAATAACATGTTAAGATATAAGTCATATAGGGGGAAGTTAATTAGCTATTTTATGAGAAGTAATGAATCAAAATTATGTTTAAAGAAGATTGATATAATAAGTTGCAAAGAATCTTCAAAATACACCCACTGCTCAAGTTCTTCATTCGTCAGTTCAACATTACTAGTAGATAAACTATGTCATGTATGTTCTGCCTCACCTTTATTGGAAATAGCATCACATGATTTCACTGATTTAGTTAACTTTTTGATTTCTATTAATTTTAATGTCAATGTTACAGACCGTTATGGTAGTTCACCTTTGCACAACGCTTCTAAGGGTGGACATATAAATGTTGTAAGACTATTACTGCAGAACAATGCTGATGTCAATCAGATTAGCAAAATGGGTGAGTCTCCATTGTTTGTTGCTTGTAAAGGAGGACATACAGATATAGTGGAATTGTTACTGCAACACCATGCAAATTTCTCGAAGTGTAACAATTTTGGCGAGTCTCCATTGTATGTGGCTTGTGCTGGAGGACACACAGATATAGTAAAACTATTATTACAGAACAATGCAAATGTCTCTCAAGTTAACTACGTTGGAAAGTTTCCCTTGTATGTGGCATGTGAATTAGGACATGCACATACTGTAAACATGTTACTTCAGAACAAGGCGGATGTTGATCAGTGTAACAGTGATGGGGAGTCTTCATTGTACGTTGCCTGTAAAAGAGGATATACAGGTATAGTAAAAACTTTGCTGCATAACAATGCTGATTTCTCTCAGAGTACCACTAGTAAACGGTCTCCATTGTTTGTTGCATGTGAAGGTGGATATACAGATACAGCAAAAGTGTTACTGGAGAAGAATGCTGATGTGTCTCAGTGTACCATCAGTGAACGGTCACCTTTGTTTGTGGCATGTGAAGGTGGACATACAGATACAGTAGAACTGTTACTGGAGAACAATGCTGATGTTTCTCAGTGTAATAGTTGTGGACAGTCTCCATTGTTTGTGGCTCGTGAAAAAGGACATACAGATATAGCAAAACTGTTACGTATGAACGGTGCTGATATATCTCAAGTCAACTTTAATGGAAAGTTTGTTTTAAATGTGGCTAATGTAAGAGGACATTCAAATTCTGTAAAAATGTTACTTCAGGACAATACTGGTGTTTCCAAATGTTACCATGAGAAAAAAATAGCAATGGATACAGTCTGTGAATTACCACATACAGGTACGGTAAAGATGTTGTGTATTTATTTTGCTCATAGTTAAAATTGAGTTAAAATTTGTTGATATATGTTCCATGTTGCATGTATTAAGCCTTTTGTTATGTATCAAATTCTAGCTTAAATATTTCCCGTTTGAATGGTTTTACAATAGTAATTTTTGGGGGCCTTTATAGCTTGCTGTTCGATGTGAGCCAAGGCTCCTTGTTGAAGGCCGTACCTTGACCTATAATGGTTTACTTTTATAAATTGTTACATGGAAGGAGAGTTGTCTCATTGTCACTCATACCAGTGATCGGGAAGGACGTGCGCACTGCGTCTATAGCGCATATCGACCAGAAATGGTACATAGAGTGACAAATGTAAGCGCCCACGTGACCCACGATATTTTTCACTTCATTTCGAAACGTTTAGATATCGTCAAATAGATTTCCGATCGTGTTCCGTACCGCCATGTGTGTATACACAACTATGTAAAGTTCCTCGAATGATAGGAGCACCTATATATTTTTGGGACGTCTCGGGTGTTTTCCTATTGTAATAGAACCATGCGGTTTAACATCTCGGGTGTTTTCGTATGGAAATAATAGAACCATGCGGTTTAACTGATTACCCAAAAACGTAATTAACCATCATTCTTGATATAATTTTTTATAAACAACTTTAAATTTATCTCTAATTATAATCTTTTAAGTTATTTTAGCTTGCTAATATTTTGATTGAAAAACCCCAAAGCCTTTTAATGAATATAGTTTTTGTCTCCATAAAAGGCGCTTAACTGTCCTTGTCATTTTTTGGTCTTTGGCTCGTTTTGACATTTTGTAAACCAACTTCTGAAGCAAGGTTGTCGGCTCTCCGAACTTTCCCGAAGTCCTGCGTTTAACACCCTTGCCTTCAGCTGTACTCACATGTGCAAGATCTTGCAGAACTTAATCATCCGCAGCGCATGCATACATTTTTTCGTTAATTGCATACACATATATTTTATGATTGCCGAGTTTATGAGCTTCGATCCTTGCTTGGAAGTTGTTTGTAAACATGACTTCGGCGAATTGTTGTTTTGTTTTATCAATTAATGATACTATCTACTGTTAGTCTTGTCATTGTCATGTTAATAATAATACAAGAAGTGCAGAGGAAATGCCAGAAATGTCCTCTGATACGGAACGTCTGGAATAAAGGATGGTTTCGACGAACATGACGAAGACCCAAATTTAATGTACAAAAGAAACATGAACATGTACAAGGCAACAAAACCAGTTTGAATATTGTAAATAAAAGTTATCTTAAATATTGTCCGGTTGAGAGAAAGTTAAAATAACTTATTGTATATTCATTGAAATTGAAATTACAAAATCACAGGAACAATATCCATGATATAATTTAAAATCATAAAGGTAAGTACCACAACCTCTTTGCACAAATATACTCATGTTGGTGATTCAATGATACTGGTTGTGTACACGGCTAATGCAGTTGATGAGGAGTATTAAATGCTTGAACTGATTTAGCTATCTTATTAACCTTTAATCACCATATGTAAACATTCAAAAGAATACCACAATATAAAATAGTTATTTTTTCAGGACAACAAATGCTTTTTAATCCAAAGATACCTGTGAAAAGCTCAAAATATTTTAAAAACCATTCAGAACAAAATATTGTTTTAATATTTATATACATGTATCAGTTTACTTCATTGTTGATATATTGTACATGCTATGAGTTTATTTAGCTGTGATCAAGTCATTATCTTATATACGATATATCAGTATATTTCATGTATATTGAATCGTCTTTGAGTAGTTCTTTGGATGAACTGTTGGACTAGTAAAGGTTATTCCTAACATCTTTATTGCAATATGTTTCTGAATGAGCAAAAGGTGTTACACACAGGTCAGTTTCTTGTTCACATTAGTGATTGGTGAATGGAAAAATAAAAATTGCTAAGTGACAATGTGACAATTACACTGCACCAGATGCACTTTTTGATGATGCCCAAGCCAAATACATATATCATTATACTCTTTTTATTTTTATCATTTTACACGTGATAACCAAGTTGAACATTTTCGTCACATTTTTCTCAGGACCTACATTACAAGGTTTTCTGAAATTTGTTTTCAGAATTTATATATGTCAGCTTTACGGTTTGATGCGTTTTCAGATTCATTACTCAACAACTTCCTGTTTACCGAAAACTTAAATCATTTTACACATGATAGTCAAGTTGAAAATGTTTGTCTAATTTTTCTCAGGAACTACAATATAAGGATTTCTGAAATTTGGTTTCAGAGTATATATTAGTTAACTACACCATGTGATTTGTTTTCGGATTCTTTATTCAACATCCTGTTAACCGAAAATCACATACTTTTACACTATTAAAACTATTCACTTGCGGCGGGGATATCATCAGTGAGCAGTAGCTCGCAGTTTCACTTGCTTGATATTTATTACATGATTTTCATATTATACCATCGTTTTGAATCAAACAACATGGACTGAGAAAAAACATAAAAAGACACAAGTAAGATAAAGTGATCATACCATATAATAGGTAGAAAAGTAGTAAACAGTCCTTAAATTTGTGATTGGTGTAACATTTGTAAATATTTGTTATATCATTGTTTAACAAAATCTCATAATTTGGTTTTTTAGGTTCCTTATTGTTGACTCCAATTGTATGTGATGGTCATGCTATAGATGTGATGGTAGACAAAAGGTTGATTGACTCTCATAATGTGATGAAAAAGACAACTATAGGTATAATATGACAAATGGGAATTTAATTTAAAATAGCTATTAGTTTTTACATATATTTTTTCACTTAAATACATGATGCCCTGATAAAGGAAATGTCTCCAAATACAGAAATATAGGTATATTTTATTTTTTTATCATTTGGTCGAGTAAGCTTGGTTTTGTAAGTACTATTGATAAATTTAAATAATAAGATATTGCTGTTTGGAAGATTTTTTAGAACACTTGACAAATTTCAATCATCATAACTTGGACTGAAGTGTTTTTAGGATAACCAAATCTAATAATTGTTTCTTGATGATCAACCTATATGTCTGAAATTGATAAACTAGAAGGCAAGGATAAAATGCAAGTAATTACACAAGTTTATTATCTTTATTACAAAATTTAAATGATAAAATGGGACAAGGCCATGATTGACATAATGGTAAGATAGAACTTCTTTGCATGTATTCCAAATAATGATACGACTTCATTTAGTAGTTTATGATTTTCAATAGAAATTTCCAAGATGTTTTACGTTTTTGACAATTACCTTGAAAACTATCATTTAAGATAAAATGTGACTCAGATTAGCATGTTGTTTTTTTAAAGAATATGTCAAATAGATCAAAATTGTCCATCAAATTCTGTTTGAGTATTTTCACTTTTACCATGAAGAAGTTAAGATCCTTGATTGTTAATTAAGAAAATGGTCGTTGCATAACTTACTTACTGTCAAATAAATACTTTTCAATATTTTGCTTGTCGTAACTAATGACAATGTAGAGGGATAATGGTAATTGATAGATTGGACAAATGACACTTTATGTCTGAACAGGCAAACTGTCTTAACAAATCCAACAATGATTACACTCAAAATATAAATCATAATTGCTGCTTATTTAAGTTTCAAACAGCCTGATTTGTGACAAAATACTCTTTAAAAAAAAACCCCAAATATCCTGAATATAAAACAGCCACTTATTCACAACCTTTAGCTTATTAACTTACCTGGTCTATAAGACCAAGTGAAATTTTTTCTACACTTTGCGTTTGTCGTCGTCATTTTTTTTGGGGTCAGTCAACGATAGATTTTGTATAAATTTTGCCATATTACATTCTGAAGAGTTTGAAAAACGTCAGATTTGGATCAAAATGTTTTTACAATTCTGATTTTCTTCTCAACATATGCTTATCAATACGAATTATTCTAAACACATTTATACTATCTTAATTTGTTTTAAAAAAAAAGATAACAGTTTTACTGCACAAGATGCACATTTCAACAAATAATATCTCTTTAGTGATGTTCCAGGACACATTATTAGACAATCCAAGACATAAAAAAACAAAGGTTTAAGAGCTGATAAAACCAGAAACAATTTTAAGTATTTGTAAAATGCAACATAAAAGCAGAGCTTTGCATGAAGGCTACATATATTTCTTAATTTAAAAGGATTTCTGATTTTTTTTTTATGTAAATTGCGATTGAAAAATATCCCTTTTTTTGCCAGTACAGAAGTAATAGCCACTGTGCAGGTTCATGTTCAATATCGTAGCAGCTACGTAGAGGCTATCAATATATATGTAGAAACTAAAGGCTAGATACACGTTCAAAAAACAAAAATCTACGTAGCAGCTACGATATTTAAAGCGGACATGGCTGCTAGTAGTCTGTTGTTATTTATGTATTATTGTCATTTTATTTATTTTCTTTTGTTACATCTTTTGACATCAGACTCGGACTTCTCTTGAACTGAATTTTAATGTGCGTATTGTTATTGTTTTACTTTTCTACATTGGCTAGAGGTATAGGGGGAGGGTTGAGATCTCATAAACATGTTTAACCCCGCCGCAATGTTGCGCCTGTCCCAAGTCAGGAGCCTCTGGCCTTTGTTAGTCTTGTATGATTTTAAATTTTAGTTTCTTGTGTATAATTCGGAGTTTAGTATGACGTCCATTATCACTGTACTATTATGCATATTTTAGGGGCCAGCTGAAGGACACCTACGGGTGCGGGAATTCTCGCTACATTGAAGACCCATTGGTTGCCTTCGGCTGTTGTTTGCTCTATGGTCGGGTGGTTGTCGCTTTGACATATTCACCATTTCCTTTCTCAATTTTATGGTAATATCATTGGGAATGACAGATAACCAGCAGAGGTATCAACCCAGTGATAAAAAAAACCCACTTACGGTGCCGATTTTACTGCACAGAATGACAATTGATGTCCAACAACTTATTCATAATTTTGTTCCTGCAATAATGTTAATTGTTAGATTGAATTAAAACATAGTTAAAAGAAAGTATTTCATCAATTACGTCACTACTGATTTATTGGTGCCATCATAAATGTACACGAATTTTGTAAAAACATGAGCATAATATTTCATACTTTATGTCAGTGTCCTGGAAAGATTACAGTGCTGTGGCAACACATTTGTTGAAGTTTGACACACACATATTTTTGCTAACATATGCCTACAATATTCTTAATTTTCCATTGATCACGGAGTGGTGTAACCTATACATGCTATAGCTATCAAATTCTGAAATGAGGTTGAAACATTTCCCGAAAAGAAATTTGATTTTACTTATCCTTTAGTTCTTGTGAATATAATGCAGATGTACAAACTTTCTTATCATACTCTCAAAAAAATAAAATGAATTAAGAAAAAAAAGGCAAGTATGATTTTTAAAGTTCAAAAATACTTTTAGGACCATTTATTAGGGTAACTGGCTGTACTCAACATCTGTATTTACATGCAAATACTTAAGTACTGTCTACTTGACGAGTGATACCCTCGGGAACTTACGGTCTACAAGCAGATAGATGTACGAGTGGTAGAAATAACATTAACGTTTCCAAAATGTATGCATCATATGCACAATTACTGTCTCTTAATAGATGCTCGAGGTTTATTAAATTGATAATACATACCGTAATGTGCACTAATAATAAATGATCATTATTGTTGGTTTATAGATTTCCAGAAGTTAAAAGATGACATCGGAGAAGGAAAAATGAATGAATTTCAAATTTTGAGCTTGGTATCCACTTTTCTAAAGGAAACAAAGCAGTGTTCATTATCACCTTACAGAGAATTGCTTATTCATACTGTGAAGACCAAACAATACATGTTATGTAGATTAACGCTTGCCAATATTATGGATAGGCAAACACCGTGTTCATACCTGTTCGAGGCTCTATCAGTAGCCATTGAGGAAGAAGAAAATTATTGTGCAATGTCAATAGCTTGGTTTATAACGAGATTATTTTTCCTCGCAAACAAAGTTGTTCTTCTAGATCACATACTAGATATTTGGCCAGCCTTTAACTGTAAACACATACAAAAGTCTGAAAAATTTGTAATAGTTGTTGAACTTAAGTGTAAGATGAACAATGTTCATGTACCGCTTAAATATTTTTCAGTTGATATTATATATCTTGCAAATGAGGATATTTCTAAAGACAACACTAACACTGTTAAATTAGAAGAATCAAATGTGGAAGTACTGTTTCCTGATAACAAAAAAATACCTGGACTGTCTGCAAGGGATTTGTTCGCAAAACACAGCAAGCTGACTCTTATAAGCAAATCATCATTTCAACAACGTGGTATTGAAAAACAATGTGTAAATTTATTCTGTAAAGTTAAAGGGTTCTTACCTGTCGGGGAAAATCGGTTCCCTAAAATATTTTGTGGAATGCCAACAAAAGTTGTACAAGGGAGCCCAGAATTTATGTCTAAGCTTAGAGTTGGAGACATGATCGGCACAGATGAATTCAAAAGAGGAACTCTCGGAGGATTTGTAAAGGTAAGGGGGGATACAGCCTTTCTTACATGTCTGCATATATTTTTAAATGCTGAGGAATTGGCTGCGGATAAAATCAGCCTTAATGATAATAAACCTTTGTTGGTAAAATGCTATCCAGCCATTGAAACATTAGGTGCCTCAAGCTCACCCTCATTCATATGTGGGAAAATACGAGATATAGCCTTCAAAACCGACAATCCTGAATCCACTAGTATAGACGCCGCATTGATTAAAGTAAAGAAAAAAATCGAGATGTGTTCAACCGACTATGTGTCCACTGGTAATCAGAATACTATAAAGTATGAACAAATTGGTATGTATGGTCATTTGGTAGTGTGTTACATTTTGACTATTTGAATATTTGACCACAACAGCAGGAAAATGAATAATTTGATACATGTACATGTTAATCTCGTAGAATAGCGTACTTACGAAAAATAGATGTTTTTTGTTTGTCAATCTGTTGAATACTTAGCAAAAGCATTAGTATTGTATTTACTTCTGAATTAATTATTTATTATAAAATGCAAATACAGTCAAAATGCAACACATTTATAATGTTTATTTCTTAATTTAAAGCACTGAAAATTAATACATATAATTAGATAAAAAACAGAAATTTTGATTTGGCCATTATTCTATGTTTGCTTTAGGGTAAATTAATAGCATGTATAACCCTGATTGTCCATACTTTATTAGAAAAGAAAGAACAATGCAACCAATCAGATTTTCAATTTGATTATTACGTATTACCTTGCTATAAAAAGTTTTTGAGACACGATTCATTAGATTTGTATATATTGCGTATACATATAAGATATATAATTGAACATGATGTATAAAAAAATGTATGTTACTAATGAAACAATTTTTTTTTACATTGAGAAACCGTTACAAATCTTACTTTGGAGTAATCTATGGAATGCCATGACTGCCTTATGTTAATTATGATCAGCATTATATGCAGTGCTCACAACATTATATGCAGTGCTCACACCATTATATGCAGTGCTCACATTATATGCAGTGCTCACAACATTATATGCAGTGCTCACACCATTATATGCAGTGCTCACAACATTATATTAAGTGCTCACAACATTATATTAAGTGCTCACAACATTATACACAGTGGTCCAAACATTATATGAAGTGCATGGTCACAACATTATATGAAGTGCATGGTCACAACATTATAATTTTTTGTTGATGAAGGTGATGATCGGTGATGGTGATGATGATGTTTGATGTATGATGAGATTGATGTATGATAAGATCATTCGGTAAGCTTCGTTTTTTAAGCGGAAATTACTGAATCCATAATTGGTAATGCCTAGCAAACAAATTTAAACAGTTATTAAAGTCATGTAATCATTAAGGCAGTATACAACATTTAAAACTGATTGAAATAAGTAAATTAAGAAGTATGATTAATTTACCACAAATTTATTCAACACCAGAGCATTTTAAACTTATTTTGAGGATCAGTTTCACCATATTTACAACTTTATATGTATATATATTTAAGTGTTTAATAAATGGCTTCGCCGAACGCAGTTGGATACGACCGCAGAGGTCAAACGCTGAACCGTTTGGAAAAAAATGGACACACTATTCACGCTTGATTCAGGTCTGAATTTGGAATGTAATTAAATATTTGATACATAATAGGTTTCTGACACAGAATAACTGTAGTCAAAAAACTTGAAATTAGTTATATAACTTGAATTTATACTTAATTTTTTGCTTTTGCACTACGCTTTTGCGAATTGCCCTACCCCCTCCAAAAATTAAAAAAAATACCCTCCTTTTTTGGAAAATGACGCTTTCAGCGTCTTGTTCAAATACTGCTGACCTGAACTTCCATTACATTTCTCTGGCTTCCGCGCTTGGTTTCGTATATTTTCTTCCCCATTACATTTCTCCGCCTACCACGCTTTGTTTCGTATTACTATTTTACATACAAACTGGAATCTGCTTGTATTATCATGTGTAGTAATCAACTTGGAACCAGTTTACATACCTCCGGTCCTTCTTATTACCAAAAAGGTCGAAGTGTACCAACCAATGTAGTTAAGATATTCATAAATCTATTTTTATAACTTTATTGATCATGTGAAGTAAAACTAAAACATTGTAAAAACATTAAAGATATATAATTAATCTGGGAATACTTGATAGTCTTTTCGTTTTACAAACAACTGCCTTTTTTTATAAGAAAATATAATATGTCCGTGTTGGTCCACTTTCTACTGCTTATAAGACAGATCGAAGTACCGGAAATCCATCTTTGTTTACAAAGTAACACCTGTAGAGTATGTAACAGACTGTATCTGTATGACATGTGAATAAATTGTCGATATAGATGCTGGCTTTAACACAATGGTTTGAGAGAGCGCCGCCGATTTATTGGCGGGGCGGGAGAACAGATTTGAAGCTCTCTACGTTTGATTCGTGCACAAGTGTCATCATAGCTGATTCGGTGCGATCACTGTCTTACAAAGGATGAGTTTGCATAATGTACGGTGTTTTACTTAGTGGAATGTCAATAAACTCACAGTAAGAGTCATTCGTTACTTGCTTTTCCACTGTTTTTCACAATAATTGTTACGTTGTATTCTTTGAATTTCTCTGCAGTTATGGTTCTCTTTGGACATGCTTTTTTGAGGAATTCGTCTGGTTCAATAGCGTAAATCAGCCCCTCAACTACTTTTTACATAAATACTAACTTTGGCTTCAACTCCTTGTTCGTCCTTGTCTGGAGATCTTGTTGAAGTTCCAGTTTGGCAAGCATTTTTGAGACTTATCCATCCTCTCTTGACTTGTAATCTCTGGTGATAAATTTTGCCGCTTGACATGTTTTATTTTGTTACCGGGTAGGGGTCCCATACTATGGTTCCATATTAAATAATGAGATCAATTCCTAAAGGTCTAGTTCATTATCCAATCTGACACAAATGTCAATTACTGGAATGCCACCAAAGTTGAATATATGGTGACCCACTATAACAGCATAATTACTTGGAATTGTGTTTAATTCCATGATGGTTCAAAAGCATAAACTTAAATGGAGACAAAAATTTGACATGAAAGATTCTGGATTAGTGTAAATTAAAAATTAGCTTACTATGATATATCGTTAAAGAATGAATATCAAATTTAGCAGAGTTGTTATAAAATATCAATATGACAGAGAAGTGGTTTCAAGTGTCACATAAAGGGACCTGACTGACATGAAATAAAAAATCAAAGGAGTATCCCTATTTGTCTTCAAGGTGAAATAAAACAAGTATAACAATATTATGCTATTGTATAAATCTACAGAAAAAGAATTTGCTTCAAGTAACAGAAATAACTATGTCACCATAGTAACTTATTTAATGAGTATGTGGGTAGTTAGTCCTACATAAACATATGACCTCGGGAGCATTATTTACTATTTCTATTTACTGTTCTGATAATTTTTTTTAACTAAGAATGTGTCACACTTTGCATTCAAAATTAAAAAAAATAATGAAAATATCAGTATAAAAACGTTATAAATTGAATAAGAATGCGAAGTCATATGTTATAGAACTAGTGGGGTATAAGAGCTTGTTACAACAGGCTCTTCATAATCATTTGGTTCGAAAGGATACTAGTCCACTTGTATTTTTGTCCATCTGATGAGTTAAGCCTTTTTCAACTGATTTTTATAGTTCGTTCTTATGTTGTACTGTTATACCACTGTCCCAGGTTAGGGGGTTGGGATCCCATTAACACGTTTAACCCCACCACATTATTTATGTATGTGCCTGTCCCAAGTCAGGAGCCTGTAATTCAGTGGTTGTCGTTTGTTTATGTGTTACATATTTGTTTTTCGTTCATTTTTTTTTACATAAATAAGGCTGTTAGTTTTCTCGTTTGAATTGTTTTACATTGTCTCATCAGGGCCTTTTATAACTGACTATGCGGTATGGGCTTTGCTCATTGTTGAAGGCCGTACGGTGACCTACAGTTGTTAATGTCTGTGTCATTTTGGACTTTTGTGGATAGTTGTCTCCTTATAGCAATCATACCACATCTTTTTTTTTTTATAGTAGTCTGTATTCTTGATTTAGAAAAATGTAATTGCAAGAAAAAAATTACACATTACTTAGAGTACTTTAGATCATTCAGGTAGTCTTTATTTAGTATGTACAAAAGAACAGCCAGTAGCCATTGGAAATTGTAGATCATTTAAATAGTCTTGACCTTTTTATTAGTACAAAAGAACAGCTAGTAATCATTAGATATTGTAGATCATTCCAGTGTTCTTGATCACCTATTTGTTTGTACCAAAACAAAACAGCCAGTAGTCATTGGATACTGTAGATCATTCAGGTAGTCTTGACCTATTTATTTGTACAAAAAAAAAACCAGCCAGTAGTCATTGGATACTGTAGATCATTAAGGTAGGCTTGACTCTTGATCTGTTCATTTGTATTAAAAAAAACAGTCAGTTGTCATCTTCACTTCACACACGCATATACGAATATCAATTATATGCTTACTAGACATGTTGCAATGTTAAACTTATTACGGTATGTGAAAATCAAGACTTGCATAAAAAAATATCCCAATATTAGAGGCAGTGGCGTCATTTTTCCTCAGAGCTTTCAGCTCTTTGATTTGTTGATTTTGTGCAATACACTATGCTGTTGCATACTGACCCCAACCCGAAGAAGAAAAGAAAAATGTATCCCCACGTTTTTTCTTTTTAGTTTCTGAAATCTGATATGGGAAAAAAAAATTCTTTACACATAATTTTAAATCAGTGTAAGGGAGGTAATCAAACATGTCTGGATTACCTCAATATATTTGGATAACTTCCTTACACTTGTTTCAAATTGTCTTAATTGACCATTAACCAAGAAACCCTTGTTTTCCCTCTTTTTTGCCTCTAATTAAGTCTCCCAAACAAAGGTTGGAGACTTATTGTTTTTGCTCAGTTCTTATTATTTTTATTCTTCTTCTTCTTCCTTTTCTTTTTCTTTTTCTTTTTCTTCTTCCGCCACTTTAAAAAATGAACTTTCTCCAAAACCACTTGTCAGATTTACTTAGGGTTTCATAGAATGTTAGACTAATATGTCTAGGTGAACCATCAATCATTCGTTCGTGCATTGGGGTCAATTAAGGGGTATTTTTGTTGGGGGGGGGCTGAAAGAAGGGAGGGGTTTACTATAGAACCCTATGGGATTTTATTTTCGAAAATTTTCAAATGAATATAACTTTAAGTGATAAACACACACAGTCTTCAGAAATGATCATAGGACAATAAAACAAATCACATGAAATAAAAGGGGAATACCTGGGGGTCATTCCCATCCCCTTAAATTTGAGAATATGATATTATCTTGTAAACGGTCCAAATCCCCACCCCTAAACCATATATATTCTTGAATGGGACGATAAAACAAATTTAATGAAATAAAAGGGAAGTCCCTGGGGGTCACCCCTACCCCATTCAATTTGAGAATGTGCTATTATATGTAAACGGTTCAGATCCCCACCCCTATTATTGTAGGGGACAATAAAACAAATGAAAAGAAATAAAAGGGAAGTCCGTAGGGGTCACCCAACCCCCTCTTGTTTGAAAACTTGTAAACGGTCCATATCCCCACCCCTAAACCATATATATTCTTGTACGGAGCAATAAAACACATCAAATGAAATATAGGGAGAGTCCATTGGGATTACCCCCACTCCGTTCAATTTAAGCATGTTCTATTATCTTGTAAACGGTCCAGATCCCCACCCCTAAACCATATATATTCTTGTAGGGGACAATACAACAAATCAAAATGAAATTGAAGGGAAGTCCCTGGGGTCACCCCCACCCCCTTCAATATGAGAATGTTCTATTTTCTTGTAAACGGTCCAGATCCCCACCCCTTAACATATATATTCTTGTAGGGGACAATACAACAAATGAAATCAAATAAAAGGGAAGTCCCTAGGGGATCACCCCACCCCCTCTTGTTTGAAAAGTTGTAAACGGTCAAGATCCCCACTCCTAAAGCATATATATTCTTGTATGTGACAATGAAACAAATCAAAAGAATATGAGAGCTTTGTTTGGGAGACTTCGTAACAGTATCCTGTTACAATTACTTCTTGTTCATAAACGGTTTGAGCCATAACACCTCCCCCACCTACCCCTCTGAGCAAATCATAACCATCCCTTTATGGTTTGGAAACTTGTGGTATAATTTCAGAGAGATTCATACACTTAATGACTGGAAACTACAAAAATGTTTATTTGGATCCCCTTTTTGGCCACTAATTCCTAAACAGTTAAGACCATACCAATTTAATATCTGTCAGATTTATACTGTTCATTGCATTTTTTTATTTTTTTTATTAATTTTGGTCAGCAATTGCAAATAGAATTTTACTTAAACATTTACGATTTCAATCATATTCTAAAAATGCATGTCACAGCAATGTTTGGTGCAAAATAACTAGTTTGTGAATTTAAATTCTTTTAAGATAATAATTCGGACTATGCTATACATAAAAGTCAAATTAGTTTCGAAAATTTTCCATGTTTTCCCTGTGAAAGATCCATATCCATGAGAAAGAAACCCCACAGAAACAATCAAGATCCGTCGTCAAAAGTAACTTTTCAGATAACGAAAAAAATATTCAGATATGAAATTTTCAACCTTTTACATTGATCCTAACATGGGATATGAAAAAAAAATGGTAGCAAAAATAACAGAAATCGCCAGACTATAGACAAGCTTGTATGTGAGAAAAATTAGAACGCCAATAACAACAACGAGAAAAATTCACAGTAAAACAATACTAGTAGTTCTCCATTAATATAATTATATTACAATTATATATTGACATAATAAAGAGTATCGTTTTTTTTGTGCTTCTGTTACAAAAAAATAAATTGTGTGGACTTTAAATAAAATCAAAGAAGTGCTCAGTAACATATAGCATTCCTCTTTTATGTGTTGTTGCTATCATCTGGACCTAAACACAAATTTGAATCTTTTTTCAAGGTCCATTGTTATCAAAGAAGTGCGATCTAAAAGATATTATTCTTCCATGACTTGTAGTTGATTAGATTTTGTATCTTAATGGTCCTTTACCAGAATTAATTTAGGTCAAGATGACTCTTTTTTTCATGGACAATCGTTACTATTCAATAATAGTAAATCATTCTTTTTTACTCACAGTTTTTTTCAATCTTAACCTAAATGCAAACATTAGATGCATGTTTTTTTTTATTAGTTGTTAGTGGCTTTAAACTAGCTGTCAGTAACTGCGAGTACTCTCAGATCAGTACTTATAGTGTCTTTTTGTTGTTGGGATATACAAGTACCCGCCCACGTCCACTCTATGTTTTGGTTAGATGTACAATGTAATTATATTTGTATCCATCTGATGAGTTAAGCCTTTTACAACTGATTTTCATAGTTCGTTCTTATGTTGTTCTGTTACGCCACTGTCCCAGGTTAGAGGAAGGGTTAATATCCTGCTAACATGTTAAAACCGGCCACATTCCGTATATATGTGTCTGTCCCAAGTCAGGAGGAGCCTTTATTGCAGTGGTTGCCGTTTGTTAATGTGTTAAATACATATTCGTTTTTCGATCGTTTGTTTGTACATAAATTAGTAATGTTTTACGTTTATCATTTCGGGGCCTTCTATAGTTGACTATGTGGTATGGGCTTTGCTCATTGTAAAAGGCCGTACTGTGGCCGTTTAGTTGTTAATTTCTGTGGTGTCATTTTGTCTCTTGTGGAAAGTTGTTTCATTGGCAAGCATACCACTTTTTATATATTAAACATGCAGACTGACGAACAAACGTAGTAAACGTTTTATTCACCCCCACAAACTCAGTTTTCATAAGAGATGATAACTTTAAATGAAAATGTTAAACTTGGTCTTGAAAGGGTTATTTTTTCTTATGAAAGTTTATATCTCTATATAAGACTGCTGATCATATTTAGAAGACAAACTACTTGGCGTGCTAAAAAGCTTGTTAAGAAATTGGAATAGTTGATGTAAAGTTATGTTAAACACCTACAATTTAATGCTTTAAACTGCATTTTCCATATCTGTTAGATACTTATTCATGTAAAAATGCCAAAATCTGAAAATCGATGCCAAAAATGACTCTATCATGACATATATAAGCTAGCATAATATGGCACTTAGGTGTTATAGAAAGCTGACTATTTTATTTAAAAGGCAATTAAGCTTTTTTAAACTGAGTATTGACTATAAAGTGGCACCTTGCTAAAGTTCTTCAGTAGGAAATTAACTCGAGGAATATATCATACAAATTTTCCTTCGATATTTCATTAAAGAAACTTTTTATTATTTATCTTACATTTTGCCATTCGCATTTCTTACGACGAACAGAACTAGTTCATTCATTCTCTTAGTTTAATCTTTTCCTTACTTATTTCAATTAGTTTTAAATATTATATACTGCCTTAATGATAACATGACTTTAATTGTTAGCTGGGCATTACCAATTATGGATTCGGTAATTTCCGCTTAAAAAAAGACGAAGTTTACCGAATGATCTCATCATACATCAATCTCATTATACATCAAACATCATCACCACCATCACCGATCATCACCTTCATCAACAAGAAACTTATAATGTTATGACCACTTTATATAATGTTGTGACCACTGCATATAATGTTTGGACCACTGCGTATAATGTTGTGAGGACTTAATATAATGTTGTGAGCACTTAATATAATGTTGTGAGCACTGCATATAATGGTGTGAGCACTGCATATAATGGTGTGAGCACTGCATAAAATGTTGTGAGCACTGCATATAATGCTGATCATTAACATAGGGCAGTCATGGCGTTCCATGGTAATCAATATATACGTTTATTACAATAAAGTGATTCGGATACGGAGGAATATCTGATTGACATACAGTGGCACGCATTTAAAGCTGGCTATGCGGTATTGGCTTTACTCATTGTTGAAGGCAGTACAGATACCTATAGTTATGAATTTCTCTGTCATGTTGGTCTCTTGTCAAATGCTTGTGGAAAGTTGTCTAATTGACAATCATACCACATCTTCTTTTTTTATATATGTTTATTCGGAACATTAACTGGCTTATCACAGAAGCAAAAAAATACCAATAAGAAAGTCCTTAGATTGATCCCAGCGTCGAACTGAACCCATAACCTAGTGAACTCGACGCAAGCAGGCTAAAATCGATATTGAAATCAACATCAATTTCATTATTATTCTTAATATAAAGTGCATAGGAATGAATGAGTGGGGAATGAAGCATATTGAACAGGGAAATTTAAAATGAAGGAATTCTAAAAAACTAGTTAACTTTCTTTACCTATCGCTCAAAAGCTGGATCAGGTCTAGTACTGGCACGGCTCTATAATCAAGCCTATTTTTTATGTACAACGTAGCGTCAAATATTTTTCTTGAAGTTTTTTTTGACAATGATTGCACGCAGATTTAATCTGTGCACATGCTTTTGTGGACAGATTCGAAAAATATGTTCGCATGATGGGTGCGAAAGACTTATTCTTGTTATTTTGGGTCCTCAGTGCTCTTCAACTTCGTACTTTATTTGGACTTTAGAACGTTTTTTGATTCGTGCGTCACTGTCTTTTGTAGACGGAACGCACGTCTGGACCAAATACAAAATTTCAATTATCGTATCTATGAAGAGTTTTTTTTTAATTTTTTATTGTCTTGTTCATATCAAAGTTTGCAGTCCTGTAATTGACTGATCAATAGGATTACATGCAAAAAGTTGATTAAAAATAAATATCCACAAAACTTTTTTTTTGTGCATGTACAAAATGTATATGCCACATGTACAATGTACTAATTTATGTAAAATTGTGATTGAAAAGTAAAAAGTTGTGAAACCCTGAAGTATAAACTACTTTTTGTACTTTCTGTTTGCTGTTTTTACTAGGCCGCACCACTTCCAGGAAACATGATATCTTTCCATTATCCTGGATTGTTTTATTTAACTCCATGTTTTGACATCTACCGAAAGCTGGAGTTGTTATACCATAAGCGGGCTACTTATGGCTGAAACAAGTTGTCAAAGTGTGTTATTTAGTCAACTGAATAAGGAACCATCAATTGTAAGGCCGTGTTCACATTGATCTAAAATCGGTGTTGTGTAAGTATAGTTCACACGTAAAGTAAACACAATTACGTTCTCATAGATAAAATTCAATGTCCACATGTAGTAAAAATCATTCTTTGTCTACATGCAGTCGATAGGCAATGCAGGCTTTGTGTGGATTACGTGTACTCAAAACGAGGTAGTTGGAATATGAATTTACCATGTTTATATACTCATGATACTGAAGAAGGTTTTTTTGTTTTAGATAAAATTGATAGTAGTTTTAACAATTATTTATAAATTTCTTTCCCAAACTAATTGTCTAAACTCCATATATTGTTTGTTTAGATAGCTGTATTACCCCTTATCATAATATCAAGACTCAAAGCGTCATCGTTGCCCAAAGCATAATTCATTTGAAATTGTCTTCCTAATTGAAATGTCCATTTTTGACTCGTTTTTTTTTTATCATCCAAACTGATATAACTGACACCTTTTTTTTTTTTTTTTTTTTTACAAATTTTCATAAAAGTCAACGACTTTTTTTTTACATACATCAAAAATGATTTTTTTTTCTTAACTTCTGAAACTTTGATAAAAACTATTTCAAAAGATTGTTGAACAAATCAAGAGCATGCTTTGTAAGAAAAACTGTTCTGTTCAAGCCTTTAACATGTTTTAAGCACAGCATTTCGGCAAAATGGCTTTCATAACTGCTAGAAAAGTTGTCCGAGTGATTTGAATTTGAATCAATGTAATTGCGTTTAAATGACACATAGTTTACAAGTGTGAACAAATCTTATGTTAAGGTTATTAAACCAGGTGTATGGATGTTAACAAATTTCATGTGAAACCCGTGTACATTACATTAAACTAAATGTAAACATGTTTATTGTACATGGAGTTTGATGAGAACACTGCTTAAGACTAAGATGTTTAGTATGCAGAAATATTATAGTTTTACATTTTATTTTCGTTGGGTCTTTTCTGCCTCGCGTCCCCAGTCATTACCTTTTTGAAATTTCCAATCAGTTAAGAATATTAAAGTTTGAGATTAATTTTAAAAAAGTAGATGTATTATGATTGCCAGTGAGACAGCTCTCCACCAGAGACCAAATGTCACTTAAATTTACAACTATAGGTTATCGTCGGTCCTTCAACAATGAACAAATCCCATACTGCATAGTCATCTATGAATAGCCCCGAAATCACTGCCTAATTTGGGTACAAAGACTGAACGAAAAACAAAAATGTTACACATTATCAAACGACAACGACTGAATTACAGGACTTGGGACAGACACATACATACAAAATGAAGCGGGGTTAAACATATAAGCGGGATCCAACCCTCCGTCTTACCTTGTACATTGATGTACAAGTACAACATAAAGCTGTTGAAGGGTAACTACTGACGGTAACTGAATGTTTTTCATTTTACAATTGTATAAGCCGATCTCGTGTTCATGGAAGGGACGATACGTCATTCATTTTGGGTGTGCAGGATTTAGCAATCATTTTTTTCCCCATTATTATGTTTTCCTGCACCCTTTAGAAATTATCTAACAAATACTTTCTGGACGTTTGCATTCTTTTCAAAATGTGTGATTAGTTTAGTTAAAGGGGAATCATTTGTGGTTAGTAAATGATATTTGGCATGCAATTGTATAAGTATTGATATATTTCATTCCCACGCTACGTTGTTTTTGGAAGAATATTCATGCGCATAGTTTATTGAATTAGTTAAAATGTGAAGGTATACCCATTTTAAATACAACATTTTTATTTGACTATTAAACTGTACACAGAAAAACCAAGTTATGGCAGTAGCTAATATCGATATTGTGTATACGTTAACCGTATACACGGAACTAAAAATAACAACTCAGTTGAAGAAGAGATAGTTTAGACCATGCGTGACAAACTTGGGACGATAATTGCATGATAAGTCCTTGTTTCTCAAATTACAATCGAAAGTTAAAGTATGTAAACAACATAGGGTCTTGTGTTCTACTCAAACATTGATTTGCTATCTTGAATATACGAATACCTAATAAAACACATTTTCATGTCTCTGAATTGTACTTGGTGAGTTACATAATTTTTACAATCTGAATCAATACTCCGATATTCGTATTTACAAAAAAAAGCGATTCTTGTTTTTGTAAAATAGTAATAATCTTATGTATTAAACCAGAACTATCTTTAAAAAAGGTATCCGACGTATTTAAATTTGAGTGTATGTTTAAAACTATCATTTCGATAACCTTCAGAAGCACAAAGATACCATTTAAATAATGTTTTCTCTATTTGTGTTCAGTATTCTCGGTCCTCGTATCTTTCTGTTTACATTCACCAAAACCCCGCGGAAATCGCACATGCGTAGGCAGGTGCGTTCTAAAAGTCATGTACGTTCGTACAACAAAGTTTACATTAAAAATTATATAATTGTCCCGAATAAACAGCTGTCACGGATGCAAAGAGCTATTGGAGAAACAATTATTTTAATAAAAATATAAATCTTTGTAAGATCTAGTTCAAATATTTATAGTTTTTCACTTGCTTTCCATCACGATATAATTAACGAGACGTTTTTTCAAACACAACCAAATCACCCACCATGACAGCATTTTGTCCAAACACAGAAAGGATTTTTGAGCATGCGTATTCTGTTGCCATAGTGAAGCGTTCTTAAGTTCAAAGGGCACAAACCGAAACTATACCGACTACGTCGGAAAAAAGATAATAAGAAGATGTAGTATGATCATGATGATGCCAATAAGACAACTCTCTAAAAGAGACTAAATGACACAGACATTAACAAATATAGGTCACCGTACGGCCTTCCACATTGAGTAAAAGTCATACTTCATAGTCAGCTATAAATTGTCCAGAAAGGACAAAACAATCAACAATGATCAAACGATAAATCTAATGGCCTCATCAATGTAAAAAATAATGAACGAAAAACAAAGTATGATTTACAGCAAAACACGATGTTTATAGAACATGTAGAATCTTAATAATTTCTAAAAGGGAAATGTTGATCGTTAATAGTGATGTCATGATATATTTAAACAGTATTTATTTTTTCGTATAGGTCTTAAATCGGATTTCCTAAATGACAGCTGTGTAGATTACCGCCAGTTTTGTTTCTCTAATCCGAAACTAGCTATAGCTACCGTCTCAGTTGGAGCCATTTCTCGTATACGTGATACAAGAAACTTCAAGGTAGATTCTGAAGTGTCTGAAATTAGAAAGGCATTTGATGTGGACATAGAACCGTTTGATAAGTCATTTAATGATGTGATTCTGGAAAATATGAAAAAAATGGCGACTTCTGTAGTCGCAACCATTAAAAAAACGTTTAACTCATCTTTACCCTTAGAACAACAAATCATAAAGATAGTAGAAGGCGAAAGTGATATCAAAGTTTCAAAAGAAACCAAACAAAGTATTGCTAACATTGCGTTTGACGTGTATTGTAAATCAGAAGCAAATGGAGGAGGTGATGCACCACATGACATTGATAAACTACTTCAGACATCAACAATTTACCATACCTCTAGTATATTGTCGGGAATAATAAGCGATGTACACATGCAAAAGACCTTCTTAAAGATGAGTTTTGACAAAGAATCATTTAAAAGAATTTCACGCAGGATGTACGGACAAATCCACATAACCAATATACGATTTCAGCCTGGAGATTCAGGAATGTGCATCTATATTTCTGATCCTGTTCAAAAGGTTCAAGGCTGTATTGGAATGGCGATTGCTAATCACCCGCAGAATGGTTGCATAGCTACCCCTATAATGGATATTTTAAACTATTTCAATATACGAAATGAGTCGATTTAGTAGATATTGGGAAAAAAATGTACATATGTGTATGAACTAATCTATAGTGTGGTATTTAAAATATCTAAACGAGTATCGATTTTGAGATCTCACATAACATGTGTAACTCGCCGTAATTTTGCTCCTGTTCAAGGTCAGGAGCCCCTGGCCTGTATTAGTCCTGAATGTTATTTAATATCAGTTCATTTATATGTTTTGGAATTGAGTATGACGTCCATTGTCACTGAAATAGACTGAAATAGTACATATTTGTATTATGTGGCTAGCTTAGGCCCACCTCCGGGTACGGACTTTCTCGCTGCGATTAAGACCCATTGGTCGCCTTTGGCTATTATCTGTTCTTTGGTCGGGTTGTTGTCACTCTGAAATAATCCCCAATTCCATTCTCATTTTATAGCAAATCAGTAGTGCACAAGATATCTCTGATATAACAGGATATTGAGACTAAAAGTAAAAACAGGCAAATTATCGAGACCCACCTGACTATAGACTCACTTCATGGGAGAGACACACACAGTATGCCTGTTGTGTCGTTTAACTTGGTGCAAAAGGCTCCTCTCACCTGTGACAGTTTTGTAACAGCCGGAAATTATCATGTCACAATAAAAACAAACTGCACACATCAGGTAGAAATTGCTTATATCTTGAGACTACTAGAATTAAGTATAAAAACACCTAGCAAATCGACAACAGACACAAATAACTGATCTTATACTTATAGTATTCGCCGAAATTAAGTTCAAATATAAAAAAAGAAGATGTGGTATGATTGCCAGAGAGGCAACTCTCCACAAGAGACCAAACTTACACAGAAAGTAACAACTGTAGGTCGCCGTACGGCCTTCAACAATTAGCAAAGTCCATACCGCATAGTCAGCTATAAAAGGCCCTGAAATGACAATGTAAAACAATTCCAATGAGAAAACTAAGGCCTTATTTATTTAAAAATATAAACGAAAAACAAACATGCAACACATAAACAGACGACAACCACTGAGTTAAAGGTTCCTGACTTGGGACAGTGGTATAACAGCACAACATAAGAACGAACTATAAAAATCAGTTAAAAAAAGACTTGAATAATCAGATGGACAAAAAAACAAGTGGACGTGGCCGGGTAATTGTACATCCCAACAACAAAAAACACTAGGAACAGATATGAGAGTACTCACAGTTAATGGACAGCTAGTTCAAAGCCACTAACAACTAATAAAAAAAATCATGCATCTAAAACTAAATTAGCAATCCGTACACATCCAACATCCAATGAACCAAAGCCCTGTTTTAATTTCTACATAGGCAATATGTCCCTGGACATACAAATCAATAGTACACATCAAATTTATCATAAGCATAGTGTTTATGTTTATTTCCATAAACATTACTATTTATGTTTTTAATTGTATTTATACTTTTTTAAAGGAGATTTCCATAATTTCATCATGTGTTCGTCATCTCATTTATTTTAAGATGCCTATTTTATTGTTTTTATGCTTGTCAATACAACAAAATAGAAAAATCAACAGGAAAAAAACTGAATATATTTAAAAAAAAAATCATATTGTTGATTAAATGAGTGCACGGTACTTTTCATTGTCAAGAAAACAATTTTATTTTCTTGAAGCATTTCGTGTAAGATTTTTCTAAGTTCGATTCAATTGATAATATTATCAAATTGAATTTGTAGATAATTACCCATTTAAGTTCTATCCTTTCTTAATGTATTTGTCGAAAAATAAAATGAAAATCATGCAAGTTTTGTACAAGATTCTGATTGCGACTAATTGCTATCAAAAACTGTTTTACATTTTTTTTCCGGGCAAAGAAATGAATAGTCGAAAAAGCGAGACATATATAACGAGCCTACATTCCGTCGGCGCCGGGGTCCACAAATATTCACTCGGTGGTTAAGCAGCAACCATTTGATTTTCTGGAGGGGGGGGGGGGGGGGTGGTATGGTTTTTTTTTTTTGGTGTACAAACTTTTTTTTTCGCCTACAATCTATTTTTTTCGCGACAAGTTGAAAACAATTTTTTTCTTTCAATTTTAGCATTACATATAGTGGCAGCTGAGGGTGAAACAAACAAATTTTTTTTCTCAGAATCAAAAAACAAATTATTTTTTTCTCCAAAAACTGGAAACAAACTTTATTTTCCAAAAAAACCATACCCCTCCCCCCAGAAAATCCAATGGTTGCTGCTTTAAAGTTTATGAAATTTTAATAACTTTCATAAACTATCCTGTCTTTACACGAAAATTAGACATAAGCTTGTTTATGGTCATATGATAGTATCCAGGAGTAAATTTTGTAAAAATAAAATTCCATCTTTTGCGTATTTGACTTATAAATGGATTTAGTTTTTTTTCTGCTTGGAAACATGACATTCACTCTATGGTTAAAGTTTTTAAGATTTGAATATCTTTCGTAAACTACCATTGATTTATACCAAACTTGGACAGAAGCTTGTTTATGACCATAAGATAGTATCCAGAAGTAAATTTTGTAAAAACAAAATTCCATATTTTCAGTATTTTACTTATACACGGACTTAGTTTTTTTCTGTCGTGGGAACACTACATTCACTCTGAGGTTATAGTTTTTAAATTTCCAATAACTTTCTTATAATACCCTGGATTTGTACCATACTGTGACAAAAGCTTGTTTTTGATCAAAAGCTAGTATATAAAAGGACATTTTGTGATTTTTTTTATCTGTATTTTACTTATAAATGGGCTTATATTGTTCTTCCAGTTAACAACATACAGTATGCAGTTAAAGATTTTAAAACATTTATTTGATTCATAAACTATCTTGCATTTTTTCTAAACTTGGACAGAAGCTTCTTACAATCAAAAGATGGTATCGATAGGGATATTTTTATTAATTTGTTTCCTCATGTTTATCGAGCCCGCGATTAAAAGCAAAAATAAGCGCGACACTGGGTTCGGGGAACCCTTACGATTTTGTTTACTTAGAAATTGGTGTGTGATATCTGTCAAATCTTTTAATATTTTCAAAGTGTACTTTTGAAACTATTTTTTTTATTGTCACAAACACATCTGATTGGTAATTTCTGACTTGAAAGTCTCAATTATTAAATACTGTATCAACATTTTGATAATAAACTCAATTTCGTAGAAAACCTGATGTATATACACTGTTCAATTAAAAAAAACCAACATAATGTATATTTATGTTCTTGTTTCGTAATTTTTAAAATAGCATGTCTCGTTATTGTAGATGTTACTGAATTTATAACAAGTTTTTTTAGTGTTAAAAGTAGTGAGATGAACTCAAATAGAAGTATTTAGTTTCTTTTAAACGTTTTACCAATTTAGTTAATAATAATTATATGACATGTAGCTTTGCCATTAACAGTTGGATAGATTTAGTTAAAAAGCTGAGCTTTCGTGTTATTTTCAGATGACAAGTCAGATGTGCTATACAATGTGGGTAACATCAATAAGAAATAGAGAGACATTCTATATAAATAAGTTTTGAAAACTAAGCTCATATTGTCCATACATTAGATTTTTTCACTGATCATGCTGATTCTAATCGTGTATTCAGGATGTTTAGATTTCTTATTTTGGTAAAAGTAATTTTTTTTCAGTTCTTTAACCACCACTATTCTATATCAGAAACCATTGTGTGGTAAAATATTCTAAAATCTAAATTCAGAGCTGTATTAAGCTTGAATGTAGTGACCATTCTTGCCTCAACTATTCAGAGTTCGATATCTGCGTTCACACCAAGCTCCAACCCACGGAGTAGTTTATCGTCTTTTGTCTATATATTTTCTTTGGATATACTGAGAATTTGTAAAGTTAAAATGAACCGATGTTAACATGACTAAACTATTGAAGATATAATAATTGACAATATCGTTGCTTATCTTTAATCGGACAAACATATGCATAAAGTCACACAAAAGACCTCGTAGCATATTCTGAATCATTCTTCAAATAAATGCAGAAAATATTTAAATTAAGGTGATGTCTTTCTCCATCTTGGATTTTGAAGAAGAAGATAACTTTGGTCCAGATATTTGATGAAATGTGCAAATTTTGAGAGTTGTATGTAATTTATGTAAATGGCTTTTTAAATAAATATAGAAATTGTGTGTTTTATCATAATTACAACTGTAATTTCTCAAAAACACTTTGTTTGCGTTTGATTAGATGTTATTCAACTTTGCCAAATAAGGGGAGATAACTCAGATAAAGTTATTTTCAATAGAAAGTGTTATGTATTTACCTTTTTGATATGTAGCAAAACGAGTAGTTCGGTGAGTATATTTTTTCTTTTTCTTATCTGAAAGCATGTTATAATAGGCGAGTGTGTTTTTAACCATACAATTATAGTTTTAATGCACCCTAACACTCGGCTAAACTATATATCATTTCAAAGCTACACACATGTACTATCTGTATTGCCCGGTCGTAAACAAATCGCACTGTGCAATTTCCGTCAAATCCAGAGCAAAGGTCAATGACAATTAAGTGCATATTTTCTAGAATATCAACTTGATTGCATAATATGATTTTTGGAAAATGACGCTTCAGCGGCATTGTTCCGATACCATTGACCAGAACAACAGGAAGTCGATTATTGCCTCCGCATACCGCACTCGGTTTCATATTTACTATTTTACAAACTAACTGGTATCTGCTTGTATTCCGCTACACTCGAACAAAGTGTTGTAGTCAGAAGGGAACCAGTTTACATACTTTATTTTATTAACAACAACAATGTTAACCTGTCCATAGAAAGGCTTGTATAGTCCGACGTTTTTTCTCCAAAATTGGACCTTCCAGAGGGGGTGCGGACTATATAGTACAATAAGCAAGAAATAAGAGAACAAGTTCAATTTCGCGGCAAGGTGGTTGTTTACGTTCCGCCATCATTCATACTGTAGAGGGCGCTCTCTTCATTTTTCAAACTAATAATTTTAACTCATCCATATTAATAAGTTATTTCTATTTAATGTCAAATTAAAACTGATTAATATAAAAACTAAACCTTTCATTACAAATTTCTCGTTTCTTTTCAATGCATTTGAAATAAACTGGTATCTGCTAGATTGAAACGATCCAAACAAAGTAAAAAAGACAACCGTAAACCAGCTTAGAATTTGTAAACTACAACACGTAATCGGTTATTGTTCATTCCGTTTTGGTGTTTCATACCGACTTATATGGTTTGTATAAGCTTAAGACACTTCAAACATTAATGTGATAGGTATTATAAAGACTGTTTTACAAGAGGATAGAACTGTTTTACTTTCAAAGTCGTATTATAGTGATATCTGTCATGTACGGATTTCGACTCTCACCGGTTAATTTCTTCTTTTACACGTGCTTTTTAATCTTCCTGTATAAACATCGCAAGTTTCAAAATTGTCTTTTTAGTGAATTTAACTTATTTTAACAACCATGAAGATTTCTAGAATCATTTTTAAGCAGTTTCTACTTCTGTTTGATGATGGAAAACAGGTTTTCTCAAGAAAATACCGCAAACGATCGCAGAGGATTTGAAATGTACAAGTCAAATCGGCACCTGGTTAAATCGGCATCTAGTCAAATCGGCACCTATTTGAAATCAATTCGGCATCCAATAATATTTGTTATAATATTTTCTATTCAATTGATTAATAAATTTTTACCAAGTACATAGTTAATATGCTGTTGTTTATAAAGGTAAACAACGAAGCCCTTACCCAAGCTGTTGTTTTAACAATGAGACAATTAGAAAAATAAAATGGAAAACTATGAGTCCCTTTCAATAAACAAACTTTCATGCCAAATAATTAGCAAATTTAAGGTGTTTTTTTCCAGAAAAGTTTACACAGCATTAAACCAACAATCCTGTATTTAAAATGCTCAACTGGTTAAAAAAAAAATGCATAAAGAATATCCAATACCTCATATATATGATTAAGAATACACATTTAGTTGAGAGAAATAAATATATACAAAATGTACATTAACCCCCAAAAATGTAAAAATTTATATTTTTGGACAATCCCTTCCTTAGGTATTTAACTCTTTTTGCTTAAATACTGAACAAAATTCTGGCAACCCCTTTCTTATTTTTACTCTTTTTGCTTAAGATACTGTTAAAATATATATATTTAACATGGGTGACGAATTGACTATATCAGGTGTCGATTTAACCAGGTGCCGATTTGACAAGGTGCTGGTTTGACTAGAATTGAATTTCTTTGAAATTACCTGAGTTTCAGTAGACCTAGGCCTTTGATAACAAAATTTTGTGGGGAGAAGGGGGTTCGGACTATGTACCAGTGAGAAACATACAAGCCTTTCTACGGTATTGATTTGTACAATTCAGGTAGTCTTGACCTATTCATTTGTCTTTAAAAAAAACCAGCCAGTTGTCATTTTCACTTCACACACACACATATACGAATGTCAATTATATGCTTACGAGACATGTTGCATTGTTAAACTAATTACGGTATGTGAAAATCAGGACTTGCACAAAAAATATCCCAATATTAGAGACAGTGGCGTCATTTTTCCTCAGGGCTTTCAGCTCTTTGATAATATACTATATTCACATATGTAAACAATTTAAACTTTAGCAGAGAGATAAACAGTCATTAATCAAATGCATTTTAAATATTTAAAGCGTGTGTTTGATAGACAGCACATGGTTCCTGAAATTCGAGTAAAAGTTAACAAAATGTGAGAAAATGTATGCAACTGTTTATCACTTAAAACTAAGTAAAACCTTGTAATAACTATCAAAGAAGTTTTTGACATCATAAATTTACTAAAATTATGCTTACTTCTAACCAAACAGTAAATCATAACAACTCATACAGTTGCCCAAAATACCGCCATCTGCGGAGAAACACCTTTTACGCATTTCTTCCTATTTAAAATTGTATGTGGTCAATATAAGATTTCATAAACAAATTCTTAAGAATCTGAAAATTTTAAAGTAAGAAAATATGTGGGCTAATCATACTATTTCTTGAAATAAAGGGGGCGAACTTAAGAGATTGCAATCTGCATTGTAACTACCTGACTGCAATAAACATCTTTCGACTTTTTAAATTGTTTGATTTGTAGCTTCATTATGAATATTGATGTAGTAAAAAGACCTTTTATTCATTTAATGTGAACTATAAAAAAGAGATTAAATTCAGACAAAATAAATACAAAATAGATTGATGAAAATTGTAATTTCAAAGAATTAAAAAACCAGTAAACACATTATGAAACTTACTTCTTGATTGCTTAAATTGCGTTGTTCATTGTTTAAATGCATTCATTAATCAAACAAGAATAATTTTGAAGAAAAAAGTCCATTTAATACGCAACGATTCTAGTTACACCTAGAATTCCTAAATAGCTTGAATGACTAGTTCATTTTTCATACGGGGATGACTTCATGCAAGAGCTTCTGATGACGACTGAAAAAGACCTACCATTATCTCGTAACTTCACTTTCCACTATATAGATTATGTCCTCTCACTGAATAGTGCAAAATTTGTGACAATGCTTGACTCTTGAAATCGACAATGAGGGTTGGTTGAGAAACAGTTTTACGACAAACGAGAGGAGCACGAATCAACCAATATAAACATTCCTTACTACCTAATTATAAACGTTTCATTTCTATGTAGCCACATTATAGCAACGCCTGCATATATATACTATTAAAGGAGGAGACCGATTTCATTTAGCCTCAACTTCTCTGAAACTATAACAAGTCGGAAATATTTATGATATGACGTGTAAATGTAGGGTTTTGTATTTCCTTAATTTGTCTTTGCATGCTTAGTTGACGTAATGCCCGTGAAATTAAATGAAACTCTTTAAAAAAATATTGTAACACGATTTCGCGGCATCTTCTTGTGGAGTATATATCTCCATGTTAATACAATATTCCAGAGGTTGTATTTACTTTATAAATTTTCGTGATAGTGCGTAACTGCTCACAATGAAGATATTAAATAAGGGCAACTATAGTATACCGCTAATCAAAAGTCATCAATCGATTTACTAGTAGTTGAAACAAATCCGGGTCACAAACCAAAACCGAGGAAAATGCATCAACTATAAGGGGAACACAATGGAATAACAGAAACACTGAAATGCTACAAACGCAAACATACATAGAAACAGATTATTCGATACAAACTGCCATATGCCTAATATGGTACAGGACATTTGAAGGGAAATGTTTGAGTTCAAATGCAAAGTTGAAATCATCCTTTTATGGACGTCACTACGAGTTGGTTGACAATTATGAAATATCTGTTGATGACGACTGCTAAGTTCCAATCGACGTAACCAAAATACCGTCATCTCTGCCTTGAATGTCATCTACTGAATAAGGCTTGGCACCGAGGTAAGCAGTGGCGGATCCAGAATTTCCATAAGTGGGGGCCCTTTGACTGCCTAAGAGGAGGCCAGCTCCGGTCATGCTTCAGTGATTCCCTATATAAGCAACCAAATGTTTCCCAGAAAAGGCGCCCCCCTAAATCCGTCTTTAGTAGGCATAAAAGCAAATAAACTTAATTGAAACCAAGAACAAAATGAAATGAAAGTCCAAGAGACGAACAGCAGTCCACCTAACACAAAATAGCATGAAAACGATCATTGCGAATGATCTTATGAGGTCAGGAAGGGTATTAGACTTTTTCATTTTTTTTATTTCGCAACTGATTATATCGTCTGACATACACAATGACCTGTATATGTATTTTAAAAGCTTATGTTGAAAATACTCAGATCATCTTTCATTCAAATACTTAAAGAGATTAAACTTCTAAACACATTTAATATGTCTAACACGATTTAAAACTAAATAAGAAGCTGCAGCATTATATTTAGTTCGTTTACATCCCGTTTTAGACAACCAAGTGTTTCTATATAAACAATGTTACTTATTTCAATGTTGCCTACGATTTAGTCGTAAAGTCATGTTTCCATTTAAACATGATAACACAAAGTAAATAAGTTTGGCTTCGTAAAAAACATATTTTTAGCTAAATAAGGTCGTATATATTCTTTTCGAACTTTAAATACTCTTCCTTTTATTATGGAACATCATTCTCCTCCCTGATTTTGAAAATTAGCAACGATCTATCTTAACATAGAATATCAAAATGATCGTTATTTGCATATGGCAGTTATTTTGGCAACTGCAAACACTTCAATAGAAGGCTGTTCTATGAACAATAATTAATAATTGCATCTTAAAATTACAAAACAAATATTCCTTGACCTAAAACATATACATTTATCTATTTTTTTACCAGACCCCAAGATATTTTTTGCATTTAGAACAATTTGCACTATTTTTAGGATTTGTGATGAATTTCATTTTTCGGGAAATATTGCGCATGTAACCTCTTTTTTTGTTTGATTTGGAAATAATGTTTCATGTACTATAACGTTAATACAATATTTTGGAAAATGTAATGGTACAAGAATTAGAAAATGGCTTTTTGTTTTTTAATCGCACAAATTTCAATGTTTTTTCATGACCTTTGACCTTGATTAAATAGAATATGCACCGTACGACTTTTTTATGACCCGGCAAAACAGAAAGTACAGATTATTAGCTTTCGAATGATATATAATACAGCCGTTTGATAATGCCTGTACCAAGTCAGGAATATGCCAGTTCTTGTCCATTCGTTTTGATGTGTTTTGTCATTTGATTTTGTCATGTGATTATGGACTTTCCGATTAGATTTTCCTCTGTGTTCAGTATTATGTGATTTTACTTTTTAAAGTCGTTAATTAAGCGTCTTTTTTAAATAAGTCACTCGCCTATAAGAGCAATCTTCTCACATTTTATCTTAAAGTTCTGATAGTACGTTTTCTTTTTATCACAGAAAATTTTATTTTCCATACATAATCTATACAAAATCTGACAATTTTGCGCAACCTGTAGCATGAAAAGAAGCCCATACTACTTAATATATTTTTTGAAAAAAGCATACTAAAAACTTCATTTTGACAAGTTATCAAAAAATTCAATCAATTTTAAATTAAGACTCCCTAGCCACCTTAAGTATATATTTATGATATATCTTGTGGTGAAGATTCTAAATAAACTTTTTGTCAATCTCATCGTTAGTTATGTGTTTTTTTCCAAATGTCTACAAATATGCCAAAAAAAAAACAATATTTGTTTAATACTACTACGCGAGAAAAAAAACCTGCAACATGACAGACATTTGTCAATCTTGGGTATATTTTCATTGTAGAACATGTAGATGAGCCATCGATGTACCGTTGCTTGCACGGAATTATGTGAAGTGTAGGCATCAAAAACTAACTAGGCGAGTCCTCAGGTTTGCTGTTAATGTAATAATCATGGTAGCAATGAACTTAACAAAAGTCTCATCAAATGATCTGTTTTTATACGACCGCAAAAATTAAAAATGGTTTGGTCGTTTATTATGTACTTGCATGGTTTTATGAGAACAAACTATCTATTTTTATATTGATTTGTACTAAAAATTGAAATATTATTATTTTTTGGTACAGACATATGACCAACCGTGATATAGTGGGAGATATTATGGACATAATTGTGCAAATCGTGATACAAGCATGAAATTTGGTATAAAGGTTAACCAAATGATACTTATAAAAAATCCGTTGCTGGCCAGAAAAAAAAATCAATTTTTCAAGATGGCCACCACACATTTTGGAAATGGCGTCATTACAAATTAGCCATTATTTGTTAATCCTTTGAAAGGTGTGTTATATGTAAAATCCAATGTTAGATTTGATAAAAAGCAAATAACAGTTCTTAAATTACGACTAGACAATACATTAATGAAACTTTAGGTGACTTCCGGTTTCAAAATGTCGGCAAAAAAGTCAAAAATTTCGATTTTTATACTTTCAAGCAATTTCACAAGGGATGTAAACCCTGGAAAGATGTGTTATAGGTATAATCCAATGTAAGTTATGATAAAACGTTAAAAACAGCTCCTTAGTACAACAAAACAGCACATAAATGAAGAAAAAGAGTGATTTCCGGTTCCAAATTGGAAGCAAATACGTAGAAAATATTTTAATAATTTAACTTAACAAGTAATAACACTCTTTGTTAAGTTAAAATGCCTAGTTTGGTTAGAAAGACAGGTTGCTCGTCTTATAATTATCTGACAGTTGCCTATACAACAACCCGTACAAGAAGGCCAGAACGGTAGCATTTACGGTCACAAAACAGCTTGATATTTGCCTCCGCATTTCAAAAGTTCCTGACACGAGGATGCAACGGCAGTCAAAAAAGTCCATTTCGGTTTCCAACTGTCATTGATTCTTTCTTTCATCCAACCCCGGTGTTCATGACTTGGTACATTTACCTGTCGAATACATGAATCAGGCTGAGCCCGAACAACTCCCTCTTGATTTACTTCTCTTTTGATGTGCTCTGGAATAGAACCTCTTGTAGGCGAAATTGATTCACAATGCCGCTACTTCCTGGCAAACAATTCACATCGTGCCTCACTTAATACTTAAGCAAAAAAAAAGTCCTTTACATCTGGAAAACCTTCCATTGTTAGCCAAGGTGACCACTTCCCTTTCCCACGACAATTCGACAAAGTGTCATATCCACTGAATGCATGGACAAAAGGAATGGTAGCTACAGAAGGACCAAACGCATTTGATATGTCACGTACAGGAAGCCATCAAAAGTCTTTATTCCTTCCAAAACCTATCCACAATGTGTTCTAACTAGTTTGGCGATTGCTGCAATTCTTGATACTATTGCATATGTGTCAGTACTTCACTTCTCATAATCATGCCGAACATGGCCACACATTCGGGCATCTGCTTCTTCATGATTACAAGGGGTAGATAGGAAGTATCCTTATTGAAATTGCAAAGAATATTTTCACCATGAGTAACATACACATTTTTATAAGTCTCTTAAGAAACTTGAAAAATTTCATCTTCACAGAGAAAACTACTCCAAACCCTTGGTGTTCTACCAGAACCAACACCTTTCCATCTGGCACAAAAATAACTTGCCTTTGTCTTGTCACAGCCTTTAAGGCAGTATGACATTATTTGCATAATTATTAACTATGTTTGCCCAACTTTGTGACCTGGAATGAACCATTGCTGTCCCACCGACGATAAATGCGTCCGAATTTGGATCAGCAAATCGCAGAATGTTTCAAGTAAACCCATTTGCAGCGATTTAATACCACTATTTCAAGAAACATCCTGCGATAAAGACGGAGGAGCGGTTTGGTTTTTATGGATAAAGAAATATTCCAAGTAAAAGTGTCTACTGTGACAAGAAATGAAAAGTCTAGAAAAGTTTCCCAATCACTTTTAAGGTTCTCTAGCTATGTTTTGACAAAGACGTTTCCAGTGTCATTTTGCGGCCAAAATAGGAAGTTGTTATTTTTTATTTGGTTATAAAAAGCAGGTTCTCCTTCGTTTTGGATTTGCTTCAAAAGATCTTCGTTTTGTTTGGACCAATATCTTGGAGTTTATTTACATATCTTACCTGTTCAACAATTTCCTAAATGGAAAATTTTTTTTTTACAAATCTGACGACTCTTCTACATGTTCTAGAAATGAATTTCTAAACTAGTTCATCACTTTACAAAGCCTTCAAATCTGTTTAAAGACATCTTTTTGTGTTTTTTGTAGAGTCTTCACTAAGTCGTTCATTTGTTATAGAATGACCCAAACCACAAGATCTTTCAAATTCATCCTCTAGTATACTGACTCCATCCATCCACTTGTCTAAATGGGATCTTTGGTTAATCCTAAAGCATCAATATCGCCCTTCACAATTGCATTATTCTGTTTTTGTGCCTGATCAATTGTGTTTTAAGAAAGACATTTGCTGGTCTTACGTACAGTGCAAGTATCATTTTCAAATTCCATTGCCACCTTTGGGTGATGTTCGGGAAGGGAAGTCATATCTTGGAGATGGGTCGGTAACGATCGAGCATAATTTACTTGATCAAGACCTAAATCAATACCCTATCATGCTTTATATGGACTGTTTGTAAAGAACGAAAAATCAGAAGAAGTTCTTATTTTATAATTGAACGCCAGGAATGAAACTGTGGTCGAGATGACTCTATTTCTTTACACCAGTCTTTAAAATCATTGAACGTCACAGAGCCATGCCATAATTATATATTCTGAGTTTAGCTTTCATAATCCGAAATTAACAGTTCAAGCAAAATACATGCAGTTATCTGATGCGCCTGTCTAGTCCTAGGTACATTTTAACATACATAAAAAGAATCTGCTGTTCTTGGTGTTGCAATATTGGCTTTAGTAAGACAACATGTCCATCCCCTATCACGCAATATATCACCCAGAGTTTTATAACAAGTCATTTCAATGTGCAATCCACAAAACATGACGACAAACTTATCTTTTCCGTACAAATCAGGCCATTCCCAGTGAATTTGTTTGGCATTTCCAAAAGTGGCTGATCTGCAATTGATGTTTCTGATTCACCACATTTTCGCCTTATCCATCGAATACCTGAGAATTGTCTGGTAGTGCATACAAATCGCTCTTGATTTCTATTAATAGTTTGCACATGCGCAAAAGTGTTAAACATATGTGTATCATAACCTTGAAAAATGTTATTAAACCAATTCATAATATCATTAGAAATAAAAAAACACTAAATATATAGTAAATAGTTCAAATGATTTTGAAAGAATTTTGTAACATTTTCGCGCATGTGCAAATACTTGAAATGTCAAATATTCATTTTTAATAAATATATGATGTAAGGAAGGTAGCCGCCAAACCTGATGATTGTTTTTTACCAAAAGAAGGTAAAAGAAAAGTTTTCCAGAAAAATCAATATTTTCAAACTGAAGAAAACAGCCATTTTAGAAAATGGCCGTGGCCATCTTGAAAAAAATATTTTTTTTAATGGCCAGCAGTTATTTCTTAAAAAGTATATAATAATGATGCTTTGTGGTAATTTTCATGCTTGTATCACTATTTGCACAATTCCCTCGATTTTACTTGCTAATATCTTCCACTAATACCAATATTATATGTTTGAAAACCGTAACCCTAAGAGATAGACAAACTGTCAAAAAGCTGAAAATGGAACAGTGTAACCAAAATTTATATATTATGTCGCATCTATCCCATAAAACTTAAGATAGATGATAAATTAGATACAGTTAAGTATGCCTTGTATCTTGACTTACATCTAGTAATTGACATTGAGGGTTGGATGAAAAAACAAATGACGAGATTTCAGCTTTCCAATTGTGTATTTTCCATTTCTATATACATTTTTTGTAGCAACATTCCGGCAGCGCTTACATACGGAGTATATATATCCTAGTTGATACGATAGTCCCGGGCTTGTAATTCCTAAAATAGTTTCCTTGGTAGAGGTTTACTGATCAAAAGGAAGCTCTTAAACCAAGAGTTCCAAGAAGATGCCATCACGAAATTGTTAACCTGTATGGAATAGCCGTTTCACAGACGATAACGGATATGTTTCTTATAATTTAACCACAATCCCGTTCCCTTTCTACTCATGTGACCCTCCGAATGAGACTTACTACCGGGTTTGCAACTAACATGAGCAACACGATGGGGTCACATGTGGAGCAGGATAAACTACCCTTCCGGAACACTTGAGATCACCCCAGTTTTTCATGGGGTTCGTGTTGCTTATTTGTTATTTTTCTATGTTGAATTTTGTGTACTATTGTTTGTCTGTCTTTTTCTTTTTAAGCCTTGACATTTTCATTTTATTTTCCATTTATGAGTTTGACTGTATCTCTGGTATATTTCGCCTCTCTTATAATGTGTTTTTGAACAAAAAATATACAGTGACACATTCATTAACGAAATAGATTTCACTACGCATCTCGTGAAATTGATATTTCTCCAAACTTGACAGAGATGTTTCAAATTGTGTACATCACATTAAATCTTTCGATTAAAATTGTCAACCTGAACTGTATCGAGTGCAGGGACATCTTATAAAATCGTGTATCGAATCATTATTTATATGATACAACACATATCATATTCCATCAGATTTAAATACTCCACTATTCAGATTTACTGAAGTGTGTTATTGTGTGTGATAAAGTATTGTCCTTGTACACACATTACATTTAAAATAGCGTCAGGAGGAAGGTATGTTTTCCAAAAGAATGTCATATCAAATCAATTTCTGAAGAAAATGAAAGATCATTGCAGATATCGGTAAGTTATTCTAACATTAAACTACTTTAATTTCCTGCAACGTATTCAATTGTACTTCAACGTGTATATCCTATATCTATGTATGAATCACTATCGTGTATGGTTTATTTCAAGTGTTGATAATAACACGTGTTTCAAATTTGCTACTGAGGATTATTTATAACTCAGTTCATGTCTTAGAGAAAGTATATTATTGTTGACATTCATGATAATCTTGTTTTTGTTTTGTTTTGTTTTTATCTAAAGTTTCTTTGGTTAAGATTTATTGTAAGTTATTATGCTCAACTGTTTGTCAGCTCAATATCTTCCTCGTTTCTTTGATTTGACATTTTGTCAAGCTTACTAGTTTCTTCGAAATGAAGTGTTGTCAAGCTTCCTCGTTTTCCTTGATTTGACATGTAGGAAGCCTTCTTGTTTCTTTGATTAGACATGTATGAAGTCTTCTCGTTTCTTTGATTTGACTTATAGGAAGCCTTCTCGTTTCTTTGCTATGACATGTTGTCAACCTTCCATATTCATTTATTTGACATGTCGTCAACCTTTCTCATTCTTAAATTTGACATTTTGTCATGTGTCCTCATTTTTGTCGAGCCTGCAACTTTTGTTGCAGAAAGCTCGACATAGGGATAGTGATCCGGCGGCGGCGGCGGTGTTAGCTCACTTCTTAAAAGCTATATATTTTAGAAGGTGGAAGACCTGGATGCTTCATATTTTGTATATAGATGCCTCATGTTACGAAGTTTCCGTCAGTCACATGTCCAATGTCCTTGACATCATTTTCATGGTTCAGTGACCACTTTAAAAAACAGTTCAGAATTTTTGTAACTTTGAATTCTCTCTTATTATAAGTAATAGGATAACTATATTTGGTATGTGCGTACCTTGCAAGGTCCTCATGCCCGTCAGACAGTTTTCACTTGACCTCGACCTCATTTCATGGATCAGTGAACAAGGTTAAGTTTTGGCGGTCAAGTCCATATCTCAGATACTATAAGCAATAGGGCTAGTATATTTGGTATATGGAATGATTGTAAGGTGTACATGTCTAGCGGGCAGATGTCGTCTGACCTTGACCTCATTTTCATGGTTCAGTGGTCAAAGTTAAGTTTTTAAGTTTTGATCTTTTTATCTAATATTATATGCCAAAGGTCAACTATATTTGGTGTATGGAAATATATTATGATCTATATGTCAGTCCCGCAGGTTTTATCTGACCATGACCTCAATTGCACGGTTCAATGGACAGTGTTAAGTTTTTGTGTTTTGGTCTATTTTTCTTAAACTATAAGTAATAGGTCAACTATATGTGTTGTATGGAAGCATTGTTAGCTGTACATGTCTGCCTGGCATGGTTCATCTGACCTTGACCTCATTTTCATGGTTCATTGGTCTTTGTTTAACTATCTTGTTTAATGTTCAGTTTATGTGACAGTTGTAATAACGCTTTATACTTAGGACTATCAACATAATATCAATGATTAGTAAAGAAGGCGAGACATTTCAGTGTGTGCACTCTTGTTTGATTTGCCGTTATGTCATGATTCTGCCTTTTTTGATATGACATGTTGTCATACATCCTCATTCAATTGATCTACATGTTGTTAAGCTCATTCGTTTCTTTGGTCTGATTTCTTATCGGTCATACTCGCTAATTTTCTTGGTTAGGATGATTATACAGCGTACTCGTCTTCATTTTGTTTTGTTATCTCTAAAGCTCTCTTGTTGAATGTGCAACGAAAAAAATATCTGGTTTACTTGATTTGGCCTGTCCGTATTTGTTGATTTTTTGTATGCTTTGCAAAGGTCTCTATATTTTTCCAAGATCCTTTATGTGTCTTCGATTCTACTATCAAGTAACAGAAAGGCTCAAGAACTGATTTGAAGAGCAATAAAAATGTATAATGTTTATACTAATTGCATCATTTATACTAATAAATATTTGCCTTCTTTAATTAATTATCAAATTACTCTAAAAGCAGACTTAACACAAGGTTTCAACATGTGGCAGTATCTGATTCGCTCGTTCGTTCCATCTGAGATATACTATATTAACATTTGTATTGAACTTGTAATAATAACTGAAATCCATTGATTTCCCCCTCCATTGATTTCCCCCTCCATTGATTTCCCCCTTATGAATGATCTGTCAAACGAATACAAACACAAACCATGATTGTCCGTTAAAATATTATGATAGGAACTTTCCGTTTGGAATTTTCCTCGCAATTTATTTTGTGATTTTATTTTTCATTAGTTCAACTTTTTAAAACTGTCATTTTATCACTACGTACCCATTATTTTAAAACTGCAGTGGTCTATACAATATAATGTGATCAAGATCAAATGAAGCCAAGTCTTCCCCTTGATTTTGTATCTTTTAAAACACTAACACGAAAGTTTCCGTGTACGTCATGTTATTCTTTATTTTTTATATGATTAAAAATAGAGGTGCATTTTTCTATTCAAACGAAACATGTGACAAAAAAGGCCAAATTTACATGAAACAATGATTTGGTTGCAAAGAATGATAATTCTTATTTTCTATTATTAGCAGTGACAATATTAATTTCTATTTCAATGAATGTAAGACGGCATCTTTGCTTGAATGCTTTTGAATAAATCCCTCCAATTTCAGTCTCAATCATGTGTGTGGTTAATCATTTGTAAACCAACTATCAACTTGGTAACATGATATTGTTTTTGTTTTAATTTTACATTTTCTTATCAAATTAGGCCGTGTTAACACCAAACGCCGTGTAGAGTAAACATGTTTACAATTAGTTTAGTGTAGTGTACACTGGTTTCACATTACATTTGTTCACATTTATACACCGTGTTTAGCTACCTGTACATAAGATATGTTCCCACTTGTAAACTATATGTCATTTAAATGTCCATTACGTAGAACTAAATTCAAAATATTTGGACAATTTTTCTAGCGATAAGGGAACAACCATTTGACTTCAAAATGGGGGTGGGGATGGGGGGTTTGTGGTTTGGAATGAAAATATTCCGAACCCCAATTTGATAAAATAAAAATGGTCATACAGATGATAAAAAAAATATTATGAATCAAGAGTTCCCCCATACATTATAGTGTTAAATATTAAAAAAAAAGAATTTGATCACCAGCATCGAAAAAAAAGGAATAAAAACGTACGCGCGAAAAAAATCTGACTCAGATAAAAAAAAATAACCCTCCCCCTTTTTTAAGATAAGTGGTTGCTACTTTATAAAAGCCATTTTTATAATTTGTAGTAGTTTGAATATACTAGAGATGTCTCGATTACGCATTAGAAAACGTTAGCTGCAGCAGCGTGCTTACAGCAGAAAAAAAGGATTCAGATATTAGGGATCACTACATTTTTATCTTTTCTGTTCGTTTCAAATGGTATTTCTTCTCCAAGGAGTATTTAGCATGTTTAGTAAAGGAATAGGGTAACGTTTTTTTTTTAATTTATTTTAAGTGTTATTTAACGAATCTGATATACTAGACAAACATATCATTTACCTCACACTTTTTTTAGTCATGCATTTATGCGTGAATCGTTGTTTGAGTAAAGACCAGTGGCGAATATTTCTGTGTACGTCAAGTTGATTCGGGAAGACCTTTTCAAATGAATTAGGCAGCAACTATTTACTTCATTTTTTGTGGAGGGGAGGGGGGAGCGGAGGACGGGGGACGTGAGCTATTGATTTTTTTCAGGACAAATTTTGACGACAAGTCAAAATCAATTTTAGCATTATAAATAGTGGCAGCTGAGGGTGAAACAAACAATTTTTTTTCAGGGCCAAAAACTGGAAATATTTTTTGTTTCCAAAACAAAATCCATAGCTCACCACCCCACCCCCTTGCCTTTAAGTTTTATACTCAACAATAATAATAGCCTCCCCCCGAAAATCAATTGGTAGCTGCCTTATGGGTTCGGCAATGATGCTGCTTTGAGTCTTGATCAGGAATTAATGAAGTACGTTATTTAAAAAAAACCAAAAAAAACTGTAAAATTTAGACAACAATTTCTGTAAAGAACTATACTAATAATTAGCAAAAATATCAATTTTACTCAAAAATAGTTTCCTCCTTAAATATATACACGGTAAAACTAATGTCCTAAATGCCTAGTTTTGTGTACACTTAACCTACACAAGGCCTACATTGACTATCGACTGTGTGTAGATAAAACATCATTTAAACTACATGTAAACATTGAGTTTTATCAATGGGAACGCAATTGTGTTTAGTTTACGTGTGAGTTACACTAACACAACACCGATTTTAGGTCAATGTGAACACGGCCTTAGACAGTTTTACACAGCAGTTCTATTAGGATATTGATGTGCAAGTTAAAAAACAATTTATGTTCTAAGATCTGTCTGTGTATTATAGCTCTTCACATATCTAATATCTGATTTTGTCTTTTTTCCTCTATTTGTTTTTGGAGCGCTATGAAAAAGTTCTGAAGTCTTTTAATATATGACACTACTTACTTCGTTTATTCACCAATTATTAAAAACTTAATTTCAAATTGGCTTTAAAAACGCCATGGTGTTTAATAAGTAATATCACAAAAAATTCCAAACTCCGAGAAAAATTCCAAACGGAAAGTCCCTAATCTTACGGCAATCAAATAAAGTCATAACTCTTACACATTATACGCTTAGATATAACTATTTTTTTCCGGATTTGGTGCAAGCATTTTCTTTTGAGAAAATTGTGGATTTAACCCGCTTTTAAAGCTGGCTTAATCTCTCACTTGTATTGCAGTTGCAATAAATTTCATAATATTGACAACGATGTGTGAACAAAACTAAGTAATGATTGTAAAGAATTATGAAGCCTGTTTTAGTGCTTAAGTGCGATAAAAAAAAATCAGGCCCCTTGATTGTTAGGATACAAAGTTTAGAAGACAGAATTTTAAATGTATCTATTGTGTTTCCTTATAAGTATTAGCTTTTGGTCTAATTATAGATACAAGCTTATGTACATAGAAGCAAACATTAATATGGTATTTTTCACATGAATATAAATCTTACGTTTATAAAATCTTCCCCCGTAGCTGGCCTCGAAAGGTCAAAAGAAGAAATTTGTATTCTCTCTATTGTTTCTTTATTTGAAATCTATTTTCAGCTAGTTAACAAAACAAATTACTAATGCTGATGCTTTTGATAGTAAAACTTAACACTTAAGTACCTGTCTTTGTAAAAATCATGCAGAAGGTGATTCATGACATGTCACAGAAGTAATTGTTTTTGCCCTATATCATAAGAACTTTGGTAGATGAGTAAAATTCTGTCTTTATTTTCCCTGTATTATGCCCGTTGCCATGGTAACCATCAAATCAACATTTTGCTTGAATATGTGAAAAAAGACCCTTTTTGAAAATATAAAATAACGGAATTTAAAGTCCCATAGAAATATTGTTAATCAATACAAACAATATGTATATTTACAGTATTGACAAACAAAACCCCAAACTATACAAAAACATTAAATTTGTGAATTTACTAAATAGTTTGTTTCCATAGCAACCATTTAAAAATGTGTTAAATTTCGAAAATGAAAAATTTCAAAAACTCCTAAATTTTAAATCTGTTTATCTTCCAAGACCAACAATTCCATGAAATGTCATTGACAAATTTTGAAAGACCACATTCTATATATTCATAAAATTAAAAGAAAGTCGTGCGTTTTTTTTTCTTTAAAAAAAAAATTTTAGTCAAAAATTGTCAATTTTCACCAAAATTCAGATTAACAATCAGATGAATAATCAAACATTTAGTGACTTAAAAAGCTAAAATAATCCATTTATATGTGCAATTCTGACACGCATTTGTTAATTTTAAACAAAAATATATAGTAAATGAAGATAGACTTGTACAAAATAAATAATCATCACTCTGGGTATGGTCCAACCCCCTTTTTTCGATTTTTTTTTTTTTTTTTCAAAATTATAAAATTTGTTGAAAAAAAAACGTGGTATCTCATTTAGTTTACTTGTGAACTAAGTATTTTAAGAATTTAAGCATAACACAACTTCTAAAGTTGAGGGCATCATATGTACCCCCTCCCTTCAATCTTATATGTAAGATTTCTCAGAAGTTTAAAAAAAAATTGGTAATACGCATAACCCGTTGTAGTATCTAAGACTGATGCTGTCAGTGAAAAAGAGTAATGTTGAATCCAAAACTTAATTACTAGTAAGTCTATGTATAAAAATAAGACGATGTGTTGTAATTCTCAGATCCGGACATCCTGGCATTTACATTTTTCAGGGGGTGATGCCAACAGGATTCCTCTAGATTTTTCATCTATTTGAAGGTGATCACTGATTATTTATATTGCGGATTATTTTTTAACCAGAGTTTATAGTACGTTAAAAATCAAAATGGAGATATTATATAGTGTCTTTAACAATATTAAAAGAGTAAAATTACTATTTTCGACTGGTAACGATATATATCAATTAAATTAATTTGCATTAAAGTCTATGGAAAATCTAGAGGATTCTTATCAGCATCACCTCTCAACATTGTTAACATAACACAAATGCTAATCATTGATTGGTCAGTTACATGTTGTGATGTCACTGCAGAGCTGAGAATTGTCAATGAGACAATTAACTCTCCACCAGAGAGCAAAGACATAGACAATAATAGTGCATTGACTTGACATATCAACGATATAAGGATGAGGCTTAGAAACGGGGAAATGCGAGGCTGTGCCGAGCATTTCCCCCGTTTCGGGCCGAATCCTTATATCGTTGATATGTCAAGTCAATGCACTATTATTGTCTTTATACTGCAATCTAAAAAAACATTTTCAATTGTTGTTTATTGTGTTAATGTTATTTATTTGATTAAAATATTGGGAACAATCCCCCTTTAAAAAGGCCTCATATCACACAGACGGAGAAATATATAACACGATGAAATGTACATCATTACCGCAATCAATGATGAACGAATTCGTTGCAGACTAAAATATCAACAATAAACATAAAACATAATGATTTATAGGTTGCAAACAAAAACATAATAATAAGTGAAATATGTTTTCCCAAAAATTGCAAAAGAAACAAGTTTGAGTCGTTAAACGCATCGTTGTTTACATTGGAAACAAGAACAGGTTGAAGAGGTCTTATGAATAATTAAATATAATTTCGACAATTTCTATTTAAATATTCATGAGGAAAAGTGATATCAGGTCAGTGACTGTATATGGCATAGAAATATACAGTCAACGCATTTTGACTGCTCAAATAGAACGAGTGCAGTATAAATAGAAATAAACAACCACAGGTCACCGTATATCCTTCAACAATGAGCATAACATGATTATCTAGAAAAACAAATCTTAATGAACATTTTAAAAAAAATAGCTCAAGATACTTTGTCTTTCAAAATGGCTATAAAAAAGTTACAGGAACAATTTAATGCAACTCATTGTTGGTTTTTGAAACAGATTAATGCTTTAAAAACTTTAAACCTAGACTAAGATCTGTTAAGCAAGAAGGTTCACCCTGAAATGTCTGGTTGGTTTTATTTATCATTGAATTACTTTTGAAACTCTGTAAGTGTTATGTAAAGATTTTAATACAAGTATCATATTAACTTAACATTATCAATGTTCTAAGAAAATGAGGTCAGTGTAAGATGAACTATGTCAGACAGACGAAAAAGAGAGAACGGAAACGGAAAATTCAGCATTTTTTCCAATGTATAAGGGGCATAACTTATTGACAGTACATGTTAAACCAATAACATTCTAACTGTTCTGAATTTTATGGAAATAAGCATTGTGTATAAGTTTCAAAACATTTGATTGTGGCAAACTTCATGAACTTAAGTTAGAGAACGAAAACAAAAAAGTCAGCACTTTTTTCCATTTATATAATGGTATAACTCTGGAACGGACGTACTTACGGACAAGGGTACAACTTAATGCCCCCTTTACTACGGTGGGGGCATACAAATACTACATGTTCTATCTGAGGAAAAATGTACCGACGATCTACATTAAATTGTGCAAGAATTTGTCAATGTTTCTATTGTATATGGTGGAAAAGGACAGCTTGTCTATTATTATTTTTAAAAACCTAACTGATTATTATTTGTATACGGCAGAATAATCGATTTTTTTCATGGTTCTCAAAACATATTTTCCTTGTGGCCTTGAGGACAATTTGCTGGTCCTAACTATTATATACTGTTTTGATTCTCAAACCTTTATGACAACCATGTGCAATGACCATTCATTGAATTTTGCCTAATTTAATCAATTGTTATATTTACACATTTTTATGCCCCCGCAGTGGCGGAGGGGGCATTAAGGTTTACCCTTGTCCGTCCTTCAGTACGTCCCAAAGTTGGTTTCTGTTCTCTATCTTTAGTTTGCCTCAACCAAATGTTATGAAACTTAATCACATTACTTATTACCATAAAACACAGACTTAGTTTGAATTTTGGTGGTGTCACTTAAACCGTCCAAGAGTTATGCCCCTTTACAGATAGAAAAATTGCTGAATTTTCCGTTTATGTTCTCTAACTTTAGTTTGTCTTTACCAGATGTTATTAAAATTATACACAATGCTTAAAACCATCATATACAGATCAACTTTGAATTGTGGTGGTGTCACTTTCACTGTTCTATGCAATGCCTCTTTATAGAGGAAAAAAGTTGCTGAATTTTTTGTTTTGTATTTCTTTCTTTAGTTTGCCTCAACAAAATGTTATGAAACTTTTACACAATACTTATCACCATAAAAGTTAGTACACAATTGGTAAGTGTCACTTTTACTGTTCTTCAGTTATGTCCGTTTATAACTTTTATGATATGCAAGCGGGAGCATCATCTGTGTCCAATGGACACATTCCGCATGTATTTCAAATCTTTTACATAAGTTAGATTAATTTATTATATATTAGAATAGAAAGAAAGGGTCTGTAGTTCTTCTTCAATTTCAATTTTAACCCAGTTAAATTGACATAGTGACAAATAAGTGTTTGCATAAAGGTTTTGATGTACATGTCGATTTACATTGGAGGTAAATAGTAACAGCCATTATGTGTACATAATCTGACTCTGCGCAATAGTATACTAGTCCACAAAAGAAACGATACAAGGCAATGTATTTTCCATAGATAATGAAATTGGATACACTGTACCAAGCTTAAAACTGTCCATTGGTCTAATCTTTACAGAGTGTTATTTTCTTATCAAAACCACTGTTTTAAGACAAAAAAAATAAAATATTTTTTTATTTTTGTTATATCAAAAATAGTATTTTTATAAATAAAAAATTCGAAATTAAGTTCTATAATGATGGACAATGGACTTTTTTTAAAGAGTTATGACCCTTAAAAATATTAAAATTTATGGAAAGTGGCCTCGTTAGCGCTCTCGATGGTACAAGTTTTTAATTTTTTATTTTCAGTTTATTTCTAATAGGACGGACGTATTTCTTTTTAGCTCACCGTTTCAAAGGAACTGTGAAATTTGCCATCACTTGGCGTCCGTCGTCGTCTGTTCGGTGTTAAATATTTGAAACATTTCCACTGAAACTACTGAACCAATTCCAGTAAAACTTAAACTGAATGATCCTTAGGATATCTAGAATAAAGTTTGTGTTTTATTTTCAATTTTGTAAAAAAACATGGCCACCATGGGTAAAAATAGAACATAGGGGTAACATGCAGTGTGTAGCTTATATCTCAAACACTAAAGCCTTGAGAGCAAATTTTCAGATAAATCTAACAACCCATTGTTGGGTTGCGGCCACTAAATTGTTAATTGTACGGAAATTTTGCAGTTTTTGGTTATTATCTTGAATATTATTAATGACAAAGATAAACTGTAAACAGCACAACTTTCAGCAAAGTAAGATCTACAAATAAGTTTATATGACCAAAATTGTCAATTGAATCCTGTGGAGTTATAGCCCTTTAAAGATTTTTTTCACAATTTGTTCATCTAGTTTGCTTACTTTAAAAAAAGTCTTCTTCTGAATATGCTAAATCGATTTCGGCCCAACTTGGGAGTATCTTGTATAAACTTTGTATTTTATTTCCTTGTACTTCAAGAAACTTAGCCACTATGGCTAAAATGGAACATAGTGGTAAAATGCATTTTTCTGCTTTTGAAGAAAAACGACAGATACAAAGAACATTTAAATGGAATTTTTAAGCCACTCATTGATATATATTGAAAGACACAAATAATCATTGATGCAAAATTTATGAAACTAGGACAGAGTCAATTTTAAAGACCATGAAATAGCACTTAAAGATTTTAAATTTCAATTTGCACAAAACAAGTGTAATTAGGGACGCAGCTATCCTTCATTCAGTTTTCAGCCTTTCGGCTATTTTCTGTTGATTGCTTTGGTTGTTGTCTCTTTGACACATTCCCCATATCTAAAAAAAGATCTTAATATATAACCAGGTGCTCCGCAGGGCGCAGCTTTATACGACCCCAGTGGTTGAACCCTGAACAGTTAGGGCAAATTTGGTCACAATATTCAAGCTTGATTCTGTCTGAATTTGGATTGTGATCAAATTTTTGAAATAATATAGGTTTTTGTCACAAAATTAATGTGGTCAAAGATCTAACAAATCTATTGCACAATACTGTGCAATTAAAGATTTCTTCTTGAAACTTTTCAAAATTTGAAAAATTTTGAAAAAAAGGAAGCCCTTCAACAATCGTAAACAAAAAATCCTCCCCCCCCCCCAATTTTTTTAAACCCCCTTGGAGCAATTACCCTTAAACTCAATCCCATGCTTTCCATTGCAGTATTGAACATTGTAGTACAATTTCAGAGAGATCCATACAATTACACATAAGTTATTGTCTTGAAACTAGAAAATGCTTGTTTTGACCCCTTTTTGGCCCTTAATTCCTAAACTTTGGCCCCATTACCCCTAAAATGAATCCAAACCTTCTACTTGTGGTTTTAAACATTGCGATATGATTTCAGAGCAATTGAAATACTTCTACACAAGTTATAATATCCTGAAACTAAAAAAATGCTTGTTTTGGGCCCCTTTGGGCCCCTAATTCCTAATCGGTTGGGACCATCATCCCCAAAATCAATACCAATCTTCCTTTTGTGGCATTGAACCTTCTGAAAAAGTTTCATGCAGATCTATTCACTTAAACTAAAGTTATTATCCGAAAACCAATGTGTCTTCGGGCGACGACGACGCAGACGACGTAGACGACGCAGACGACGACATCATACCATTATACGATCCCAAAATTTTTTTGGGGTCGTATAAAAATGGTGTAGGGGGTTTCTATTATTGCGCTCTCCCTTTGAAGAAATTTCATGTTTTAATGCTCAAAATGTTCACAATTGAATTCCATCTTTTAAATTTTTAATAATTTTTTTGAATTTTGAAAAAAGGGGGGGGGGTGTGGCACCATGCCCAGAGAGAAAAAAATTCCTTCTCTACCAAAATATCTCTTTCAATCATATATTCTCATTTATAATTACCAAATTTGTGTCAGAAATGCACGTATAAATGGAATGTTTTAGCTTTTTCAGTTCAAAATGGTTCAGTATTCATCTGTTTGGTAATCTGAATTTTGGTGAAAATTGACAATTTTTGACTAAAATTATTTTTTTAAAGAAAAAAAAAACACACGACTTTCTTTTTATTTTATCAATATATAGAATGTGGTCTTTCAAAATTTGTCAATGACATTTCATGGTATTGTTGGTCTTGGGAGATAAACATTTAAAATTAAAGATTTTTTGAAATTTTTCATTTTCGAATTTTAACACATTTTTAAATGGTTGCTATGGAAACAAACTATTTAGTAAATTCAAAATTTTAACGTTTTTGTATAGTTAGGGGTTTTGTTTGTCAATACTGTAAATATACATATTTTTTGTATTGATTAACTTTATTTCTATGGGACTTTAAAACCCCTTATATTTCAATTTTCAAAGGCTACTTATGAACGTATTTAGGCAACATTTTGTAAGGATGGTTTCCATGGCAACCAAGGTTCAAAAGAAAAAAATTAATACATGAAACTTATTTTCATACCATACCCTCCTCATAAACAAAATATAAAGACATTTGAAGATGGGTCATGAATCGCCTATCAACAGGAACCTGCATGATTCTTACAAAGACCGGTACTTAATAACCGACAAAACATATCAGTCGAATAATTTAACTGATATACATGTAATTCAATATATTTCTTTTCATTTAAACATTTAAACTTTTATGTTTTCGAGTTTAAGGCGAAGTGTACGCAATTAAACTACTCAAAAGATTTGTTTTTAAATTTCACATATTAATTCTGCTTGTAAATTTACAACAGGAAATTGGATAAAAAGGGGGTAACCGTTTCCGTTTTTGAGATACGAGTTTTTGCAATTAAGAGTATGCGAACAAAAAATACAAAAGATATATAGGGCAAAATCATAAAAATTATCGGATATCTTTACAAAAAGATTTTTTATTTGTTGGTAAAAATGTTTTTTTTTTTAAATTGATATTCGATTCAAAAATGACAGACGAAACCATTGGTGTAAAGAAAGTCTTAGCAACTGTGCTACTGTACAAGCTACTATGTGTTGAAGTTTGATTTTTGCCAGGAAAATAAAATATTTTGCGAAGTTATTGATTTCTACAGTAACGTCGCACCAACTTCTACCCCGTAACGTTTTTATTTTTTGAGTTTGTATTGCTCTTCATGATCTACCATTATATCAATGATTTACAGTTCTTTGTTTAAAGATAAGTCAAAGATTTGTCTACTGAGATTACACATTTAAAGTCTGTGCACACAACAGTATTAATTACATTTCTTTTGTATTGTTTTATCTGAGGACACGTCGGTCGTTGAACACGTTGTATATAATACATTAGGAGGAAAGCATGTGGGAATTTCCAATTAGATCATTTTATTTTTATACTGTCTAAAACATTTTAATTGCTGGATGAGAGAATGAAATAGATTTTTTTCAAATTTGTCAAAATCCATGCTCCTTTTATGTTTAGACATCTATTTACAAATGTATCATGTTACGACACCAGTTTCAATCGCTATAATTAATCAAATCCATTTTACAGAACACCCTTTGGTCTCGTTGAGACCTGCCTCCTTGATATAGATCCACATATCCTCCTTTCTTTTTTATTCCTAACGTAACATAGTTGTATAGCTTGATGGTCTCGTTGTATAGTAAAATTTGATAAAGATTATCTCCTATCGCACATGGTCCGGTTATCCTGTAGAACAAGACGGCATACTCAAAAATAAATAGATGTATTTTTTACCGCAGATACAACAGTTACTGTTATCGCTCGTACAAAATATTTTCCATTATTTTAAAAACATTCTTGCATACATAACACATTTTTGGATATTTTGCAGAATGTTTAGTTGTGTCATATTGAGGGGTTTGATAGTTTTAAAAGACGAATAACATAACTGTCATTATAAACGTGGTTTTTTTTAATTAAAAAGTTGGTATACAGATGAAGTTACACCGCTACTACTTACAATGAGTAATAGGTTAATTATATTTCATAATGGGATCTTCACAAGGTTCTTTAGACAGAATTCACTTAACCTCGACCTCATTTTATGTTTTATTGCTAAACTTGAATTTAAATACCAGGGTCCGTTTCTAAGATACTATTAGCAGTAGGTCAACCAGATTTGTAGAAAGGAACGATTGTAAGGTGTATCTGTCTGATTGGCATGTTTAATTTGAGGTTGACCTCATTTTCATTTTAATTTGTTATGTTATTTTGTTTTAACACGTTAAGTTATAGTTCAACTTCTTTAGTTGTATTGGACGAATGTAAAAAGAACATGTTTGTTGGCTTTGGTCCATCTGACGTTAATCTCATTTTCCGTGTCCATTGTTCATATTCTTATTACAGTGTTCTGGTCTGCTACTTATGTATTATAGGTTGCACTTTGCTAAAATAGCTGATTCACATACTATTCCTCATTTAGGGAGATATTTAAAATACATATCATTCAGATATTTTGTTAAGTCCAGATATGATATCCATATTTCATCTCATAGAGGCACAACTTGGGAGTTTTACCAGTCAACATACTGATTAATAGCGGACACTTTAAATTATCAGGACACCTGAAAGTAAAAGAGGGTAAAAAATGCCTGTACCAAGTCAGGAATATGACAGTTCTTGTCAATTCGTTTTTGATGCATTTTGTTATTTGATTTTGCCATGTGATTATGGACTTTCCGAATTGATTTTCTTCCAAGTTCAGTATTTTTGTGATTTGACTTTTTACATACAGATTTTTTAGGACGAATTCAAAACTTTAATGCATATAATTGTTAAAAATATGCTGCACAGCCCTATGTTTTGATCTTTGAAAAACATGATAATGAATATGAACTAGGGACATTATTTACGTAAAATTAGTAGCGTTTAAGCTTTCAATTAGTTCCTATTGGAAATGACATTGCCTATATTGAGTGAAAAAACGTGTAGAATTCTACCAAGATCAAATGTATTTTTGTAAGATATAATCAAATTGCGCATTGTTCGTCTTGCAGCGCTAAACTAACATTGATCTGTTAAATTACAAGATATGTGTTGATATTGGTCAAAAAGAGAGACGAAAGATACCAAAGGGACAGTCAAACTCATAAATCTAAAACAAACTGACAACGCCATGGCTAAAAATGAAAAAGACAAACAGAAAAACAATAGTACACATGACACAACATAGAAAACTTAAGAATAAACAACATGAACCCCATTATATAACCCCAAAAACATTATTATTGTGCAATACGACCGACCGGAATTTTAATATCCTGTCAATCATAATTCATCCATACAACCCAACCATAATAGAACACCAACAAATTATAGAAACGTTTTCTGGATTTTTCTTTAATTTATAATCACAATAGTGATGTTCTGCAACTGCCATTTGATTTCAATAACTGCGATCAAGGATACTATACCGACATTAAAAGGCCTGGTTCTTATCCAATACACATGTTTACCTTTCCTCGACAACCACACAAATGAACAATTTCAAACCATGATAAATTACCAACGTGAAAGTTACAATTATCCAATCCTCAACTATGCATCTGTCAGCAGTTATATGTACTTCTATTTCATCGTATAATCTTTTAATATGTCACGGTCGTGCATTTTTACACTTTACATATTCCATACCAGACTTGGTATTGCTTTTAAAACAAACGCTGCTTTAAATAGCTATTCGATTCTTTAAATGTGTACTATTCTTTTTTTTTTGTGACATTTTGATAGAGTGTAAAGTTGTATGACGAGTGATGTATGTCCATCAGCAGACAACTATCCTGTTTACGCACCTATCCTTTTTTAATTGAAAGCAATTTCTCAGCTTTCTTTATTTATTTTTAGAAATGTATTTACGACTAGTTAACATCCAGAAATGGCAAACACGTTAAGGTACACCATTGATAATAAAATGCTTCATTTCATGTATTATAACTTTAACTTTATTCTTATAATATGACGGAAATCTAAAGGAAATTGAAGCTGTTCCTCCGTTTTATACGATTCCCCCGGATTTTTTTAAATGTTGTCTCGCTACGTATCTTTTTTATGGCTTTATGAGGCTTGAAATCGGGAAAATAATGTTGTCGTCAACGGTTGTCATTTGCATCTTATTTTATTTTCTATTATTAGCAGTGACAATATTAATTTCTATTTAAATGAATGTTAGACGGCATCTTTGCTTGAATGCTTTTATCGTATAAATCCCTCCAATTTCAGTCTCAATCATGTGTGTGGTTAATCATTTGTATACCAACTATGAACTTGGTAACATGATATTGTTTTTGTTTTAATTTTAATTTTTTTTCATCAAATTAGATAGTTTTACACAGCAGTTCTATTAGGATATTGATGTGCAAGTTACAAAACAATTTATGTTCTAAGATCTGTCTGTGTATTATAGCTCTTCGCATATCTAATTGATTTTGTCTTTTTTGCTCTATTTGCTTTTGGAGCGCTATGAAAGAGTTCTGAAGTCTTTTAATATATGACACTACTTACTTCGTTTATTCACCAATTATTATAAACCTAATTTCAAATTGGCTTTAAAAACGCCATGGTGTTTAATAAGTAATATCACAAAAAATTCCAAACTCCGAGAAAAATTCCAAACGGAAAGTCCCTAATCTTACGGCAATCATATAAAGTCATAACTCTTACACATTATACGCTTAGATATAACTTTTTTTTTCCGGATTTGGTGCAGGCATTTTCTTTTGTAGAAAATTGTGGATTAAACCCGCTTTTAAAGCTAGCTTAATCTCTCACTTGTATTGCAGTTGCAATAAATTTCATTATATTGACAACGATGCGTGAACAAAACTAAGTAATGATTGTAAAGAATTATGAAGCCTGTTTAAGTAAGTGCTTAAGTGCGATAAAAAAATCAGGCCCCTTGATTGTTGGGATACAAAGTTTAGAAGACGGAGTTTTAAATGTATCTATTGTGTTTCCTTATAAGTATTAGCTGTTGGTCTAATTATAGATACTTACCATAGATACAAGCTTATGTACATAGGAGCAAACATTAATATGGTATATTTCACATGAATATAAATCCTGCGTTAATAAAATCTTCCCCCGTAGCTGGCCTCGAAAGTTCAAAAGAAGGAATTTGTATTCTCTCTCTTGTTTCTTTATTTGAATTCTATTTTCAGCTGGTTAACAAAACATATTACTAATGCTGATGCTTTTGATAGTAAAACTTAATGACCGACAAAACATATCAGTCGAATGATTTAACTGATAAAGATGTTATTCAATATATTTCTTTTCATTTAAACATTTAAACTTTTATGTTTATGTACGCAATTAAACTACTCAAAAGATTTGTTTTTAAATTTCACATATTAATTCTGCTTGTCAATTTACAACAGGGAATTAGATAAAAAGGGGGTAACCGTTTTCGTTTTTGAGATACGAGTTTTTGCAATTAAGAGCATGACACACTAAAAATACAAAAGATATATAGGGCAAAATCATAAAAATTATCGGATATCTTTACAAAAAGATTTTTTATTTGTTGGTAAAAATGTTTTTTTTTAAATTGTTATTCGATTAAAAAATGACAGACGAAACCATCGGTGTAAAGAAAGTCTTAGCAACTGTGCTACTTTACAAGCTACTATGTGTTGAAGTTTGATTTTTGCCAGGAAAAATAAAATATTTTGCGAAGTTATTGATTTCTACACTAACGTCGCCACAACTTCTACACCGTAACGCTTTTATATTTTGAGTTTGTATTGCTCTTCATGATCTACCATTATATCAATTTACCAAAGAATGTATTTCATGATTTACAGTTCTTTGATTAAAGATAAGTCAAAGATTTGTCTACTGAGATTACACATTTAAAGTCTGTGCACACAACAGTATTAATTACATTTCTTTTGTATTGTTTTATCTAAGGACACATCGGTCGTTGAACACGTTGTATATAATACATTAGGAGGAAAGCATGTGGGAATTTCCATTTAAATCATTTTATTTTTATACTGTCTAAAACATTTTAATTGCTGGATGAGAGAATGAAATAGATTTTTTTTCAAATTTGTCAAAATCCATGCTCCTTTTATGTTTAAACATCTATTTACAAATGTATCATGTTACGACACCAGTTTCAATCGCTATAAATAATCAAATCCATTTTACAGACCGCCATTTGGTCTCGTTGATATAGATTCACATATCCTTCTTTCTTTTTTTATTCATAACGTAACATAGTTGTATAGCTTGATGGTCTCGTTGTATAGTAAAATTTGATAAAGATTATCTCCTACCGCACATGGTCCGGTTATCCTGTAGAACAAGACGGCATACTCAAAAATAAATAGATGTATTCTTTACCGCAGATACAACAGTTACTGTTATCGCTCGTACAAAATATTTTCCATTATTTTAAAAACATGCTTGCATACATAACACATTTTTGGATATTTTGCAGAATGTTTAGTTGTGTCATATTGAGGGGTTTGATAGTTTTAAAAGACGAATAACATAACTGTCATTATAAACGTGGTTTTTTTTTAATTAAAAAGTTGGTATACAGATGAAGTTACACCGCTACTACTTACAATGAGTAATAGGTTAATTATATTTCATAATGGGATCTTCACAAGGTTCTTTAGACAGAATTCACTTAACCTTGACCCCATTTTATGTTTTATTGCTAAACTTGAATTTAGATACTACCAGGGCCCGTTTCTAAGATACTATTAGCAGTAGGTCAACCAGATTTGTGGAATGGAACGATTGTAAGGTGTATCTGTCTGATTGGCATGTTTAATTTGAGTTTGACATTATTTTCATTTTAATTTGTTATGGTATTTTTTTTAACACGTTAAGTATTTTTCAACTTCTTTTGTTGTATTGGACGAATGTAAAAAGAACATGTTTGTTATCTTTGGTCCATCTGACGTTAATCTCATTTTCCGTGTCCATTGTTCAATTTCTTATTACTGTGTTCTGGTCTGCTACTTATGTTTTATAGGTTGCACTTTGTTAAAACAGCTGATTCACATACTATTCCTCATTTAGGGAGATATTTAAAATACATATCATTCAGATATTTTGTTAAGTCCAGATATGATATCCATATTTCATCTCATAGAGGCACAACTTGGGAGTTTTACCAGTCAACATACTGATTAATAGCGGACACTTTAAATTCTCAGGACACCTGAAAGTAAAAGAGGGTAAAAAAATGCCTGTACCAAGTCAGGAATATGACAGTTCTTGTCAATTCGTTTTTGATGCATTTAATTATTTGACTTTGTCATGTGATTATGGACTTTCCGAATTGATTTTCCTCCAAGTTCAGTATTTTTGTGATTTTACTTTTTACATGCAGATTTTTTAGCACGAGTTCAAAACTTTAATGCATATAATTGTTAAAAATATGCTACACAGCCCTATGTTTTGATCTTTGAAAAACATGATAATGAATATGAACTAAGGGCATTATTTACGTAACAGTAGTAACGTTTAAGCTTTCAATTAGTTCCTATTTGAAATGACATATATTGAGTGAAAAAAACATTTAGAACGTGTAGAATTCTACCAACATTAAATTTATTTTTGTAAGATATAATTAAATTGCGCATTGTTCGTCTTGCAGTGCTAAACTAACATTGATCTGTTAAATTACAGGATATTTGTTGATATTGGTCAAAAACATTATTATTGTGCAATACGACCGACCCGAATTTTAATATCCTATCAATCATAATTCATCCATACAACCCAACCAAAATAGAACACCAACAAATTATAGAAACGTTTTCTGGATTTTTCTTTAACTTATAATCACATTTGTGATGTTCCGCAACTGCCATTTGATTTCAATAACTGCGATCAAGGATACTATACCGACATTAAAAGGCCTGGTTCTTATCCAATACACATGTTCACCCTTCCTCGACAACCACACAAATGAACAATTTCAAACTATGATAAATTACCAACGTGAAAGTTTTGATTAGCCAATCCTCAACTATGCATCTGTCAGCAGTTATATGTACTTCTATTTCATCGTGTAATCTTTTAATATGTCACGGTCGTGCATGTTTACACTACACATATTCCATACCAGACATGGTATTGCTTTTAAAACAAACGCTGCTTTAAATAGCTATTCGATTCTTTAAATGTGTTCTATTCTTTTTTTTGTGTGACATTTTGATAGAGTGTGAATTTGTATGACGAGTGATGTATGTCCCTCAGCAGACAACTATCCTGTTTACGCACCTATCATTTTTTAATTGAATGCAATTTCTCAGCTTTCTTTATTTATTTTTAGAAATGTATTTACGACTAGTTAACATCCAGAAATGGCAATCACCTTAAGGTACACCGTTGATAATAAAATGCTTTATTTCATGTATTATAACTTTAACTTTATTCTTATAATATGACGGAAATCTAAAGTAAATGGAAGCTGTTCCTCCGTTTTATACGATTCCCCCGAATTTTTTTAAATGTTGTCTCGCTACGTATCTTTTTTATGGCTTTATGAGGCTTGAAATCGGCAAAATAATGTTGTCGTCAACAGTTGTCATTTGCATCTTATACAAATATCAATATAATAAAAGAACAAAGTTAAGTCTTTAATAGGCTTTGATCTAATATATGCCTTGTGTAGTATTCTTCGTGTTTATCACGGATCCTTTACTTGTCACATTTTATCTTTGATTAGCCATACCCTAACCGCCATTTAAATTGAGTACATACAAACAATATTTGACATGTTAAGTAGTTTGGGAATAAGATAATTAAGATATAATAATGGATAATTTATAAACTTGTGTTCTGAACAATATATCATTATCAATAATCTACGATCGTGTCAATTCAACAAAGAATGTATTTCATAAATTACAGTAATTTGTTAATTGTTTAACGTCAAGTCAAAGATTTGTCTACAAAGATTACACATTTAAAGTATGTGTTCAAATAAAAGTATTGATTACATTTCTTTTATTTCGACTTTTCTAAAGCATTGTACAGGACGTGTCGGTCAATTGTTAAAACAATACACTGGGTTGATTTTTTACAGATCTTTTGATTAAATAAAACTAGTGAAGATATCATTTTACTACACTTTGTCAATTGTTGGACCACAATTATTGTCATTAAGAGTAGAGAATACAGATAGTAAATATTTTAGACATCTAAGGATCACATATTTATTTATACCTGTTTAATAAATAAACAAGTGAAATAAAATCTAAAAAGTATTGTAGCGATTTAAGTTTAACTGTATAATTTATTATTATGGAAGATGTCCTTCTTTTAAATACATCAGGGTTAACTTACATTTTTATAGGGCAATGCCCAGTATTTCTATCTATATGAACTGTTTCTATATCATTTAAGTTCATCGCCCGGTATCTTAAGAACCGTCCGGTACCCCATCTTTTGAACTGTCGAGGTACCGTCCGGAACCCCGTCCTTGCAACTGTCAGGGTATAGACCGGAAGCCCATCTTTAGAACCGTTGAGGTACACCCGAATGTATGTATATAAGAGGATGCGAATGAGATAGTGAAAGAATATATAGAATTGAGATTGTTAGTTAGAAGTGTTGAGAGTAATATTTTTTTAGTGATTTAGGAATTATTGTTGAACTGTTTTATTATGTCCAACTGATACACATTTAACAGATCACAGAGTGGTTTGAATTGAAACTTTGTGTTGTGGTTTGTTTTCCTTGTGCCATTTGAACATGGATTTTACGTAATTTACGCTACATCAAAATAACACATCGACAAACACGAATCCATACAAAAACGACAACGCTACACTAGAACTAATTGTTTCATTACTGTTTTATACATCTCTTTTCTTAACTATATGTCTTTATGTTAAACACATGTTAAAACACCAGTTTCAATTACTCTCATTGATCAAATCAATTTTTAATCCAACCACATCCTTTGGTCTCTCGCAGACATTGATGTTCATTGGAATAAAATCATATATCTTTATTTCTTTTTCATGTATACCGATAAAAAAATGTGAGTATTAAAAAGCTTGTACAGTACATGAATTTATGATTACGTATCATTTGTTAATCATGATGATGAATTAATTGTCACGGTTTCTAGTCATATATATCCTTGTCATTCTTTTTTTCTGGATTTTGAGTATCCAGAGAAATGCGTAGGATGCACGAAATTATGTTAGAATAAAAATATGACGCAGGTCTATTGATGTTGGATTTCAGTTGTAACAAGATCCTCCCTTTTTTTCTTTGTACAAAAGTGACACCTAACATCCACGTATTTCAACATCAATCCGAATTCCAATAGGAAACAATCTTATTCGGTAGACTACGTATAATTATATTGCAAAATATTAATAACATAATGCTGGTATTACAAGACTTACAATTGCCTTACACCAATCCGAAACTAATTTAGCGTTCAGGTGGTTTTTGGTGACTTTTGAACACCAGCTAACTATTGTTGCCTCCATTCATTAAAAACAATTTTCCCGCAATCGATTTATGAATTTTAAACACCAGTTTACTACATACCAAAAGAAAATTCGAAGATCCAATATTCCAGACAAGAACAAACGATAACCGATGAACTGAACATTGATCTCCAAAATGTTTAATACGAACAAAACAGTAAATATTCAATGTTGATGTACTTGTATGCACCTGTCCTAAGTCAGGCATCTGATGTTCAGTAGTTGTCATTTGTTTTGATGTCGTTCATAAGTGTTTCTCGTTTCTCGTTTTTTACAGTTTTTCCCCGTTTGAACGGTTTTACATTTGTCGTTTTTTACCCTTTATAGCTTACTGTTCGATCTAAGCCAAGAATCCTTGTTGAAGAGCGTACTTAGACCTACAATGGTTTACTTTTGAAAATTGTGACTGTGATGGAGAGGTGTCCCTTTTGAACTCTTACCATATCTTCTGATATCTAAACACCTGCAATACATTGATCCTGTCCTCTGATTAGCTGCTACAAATCAACAGTTTTAATGATATGGACATATTTGGAGTATTACATCGTTTTGCCTATTTAAATTGACATACACAGTAAATTAAGCATAACCAGGGTGAAAATCAAAACAAGTATGTTTTCATATTATTTTGTTTTTTTTACACAGAACTAAAACTTTAATGCTTTATTGTATGTATACAGGAACTTATTATTTTTGATAGGACATTTTGTTTTCATTACTGTATTTTTGCAGTTATTCTCCGAGAAATAGCTCTATAAAAGATGACTGTTTAGAGAAAAGTTGATGTATGGATAACAAAATGACTGAACCAACAGAACACAGGCCATTAAAACGGACTATTCCACCTGATTTACAGACACAAGTAGAAGACATTCAGAAAAAAATAACAAGAACTACAGGTATTCAAACATGTTATTTTTGTACTCTAAACGTCAAACTTTTTAATAACCATCACCGGCATACCCAGCACCAGTTAGCACATGTGCATCTCTAAAAAATTTATACACACCGAAATATTGTTCCCTATAATTATAATGTATGTGTATAGTTGCATTTATTAACTTTGAAAAGGCTCGGTACATTTTTGGAGCTGTCCAATCAAGTATGTTTGTTCTTAAGGATTGTTGATTATGTAATTAGCTTAATTATACCAAACCAGTATGATTGACATATCATGATCACCATTCTAAAAAAAAACATTTTGGTGCCTGAAATACAATGCCCCCTCGTCCTCAAATGCCAATCCGATTGACCACATAACTAATCAAACTCCGTCTATCATAATTATACTTACCCTTCAATATACATTTCAACACACTTTCAATACACAACTATTTGACCTTATAATTGAAAACACAAATGTATATATAATATGTTTGATAGAAATCTATAAAAACGAATGACCAGCAAATTTATCGAGGATCGTGTAAAATAGACGATACTGTGCAGATAAGGAATAAACTATTATAGTCTAAAGATTTGAACAACGGTAAAAAAATAAGATGGTAGTTTACGGAGATGATGTTACATAATCGAGTTGACAAATATTTCGGCTTAACAAATATAATAGCATTCATCCGTGTCAATGATGTTTGTTTAAAGATATGATCAATGTATTCATTGTTTATTACTGTTGATCTTCTTTACATAGAGTGATTATGTGAAAAAATACTAAAACATAAAAGATTATTTAAGGATGTAATTAGGTGAGGTTATGTGAAAATTAATAAATCAACAATCTAAAATTTATGATATAAGCTGTTAGAGCATTCGTTAAGGATAAACATAAGCTAAAAATATTGATAGGTCATGGACCGTCTTTTCCAGATATTTTAGATTTAAAATATGGCGGGAAAAGGCTGAGTCTGTCTTTTACCTTATATTTGCATTGGTATTATTTGTGTCTCAAAACAAAAGAAAGAAAATTAAGAATCTTCAAAATTTGTTGGAAATGACCTTTTATGAGATATTAAGTCTTATATAAAAAAATAAATGGGTGTAATGGGGCAAAATATTTTACCTTGTATTGTATGGAAAAATACCAAGGAGTCCGAACATTTGACACGAATTCCAAAACCTCACCTAAGCATTCATCCGTGTCAATGATGATAGATGTTTGTTTAAAGAGATGATAAATGTATTCATTGTTTATTACCGTTGAATTTCTTTTCATAGAGTGAATATGTGAAAATATTTCTGAAAGATCAATGATTAATAAAGGATAAACAAGATTCATTAAAAATACAAAATGAGATTTAATTTTGAATTTAGATAAAAGGTATGCAAGTAGGGTCTATAATTGATAAATCTCTAATAATCATCTACAATTAATTAATAATTGAAGTAAGTTCACTTATCAGTGATTAACAGTTTGTAAAAGTTAAAAACCTTAAATTAGAACACACTAATATTTTTTTTTAGTTTATTCCACATCAAATGTCTATTAACAATTTTAGCCAATTGAATACAACTGTACAAGAAGCAAATTGAGAATGGAAATGGGGAATGTGCCAAAGAGACAACAACACGACCTTAGAAAAAAACCACAGCAGAAGGTCACCAACAGGTCTTCAATGTAGCGAGAAATTCCCGCACCCGGAGGCGTCCTTCAACTGGCCCCTAAACAAATATATACTAGTTCATTGATAATGAACGCCATACTAATTTCCAAATTGTACACAAGAAACTAAAATTAAAATAATACAAGACTAACAAAGGCCAGAGGCTCTTGACTTGGGACAGGCGCAAAAATGCGGCGGGGTTAAACATGTTTGTGAGATCTGTTTGTGAGAACCCCCCCCCCCCTAATACTCTAGCCAATGTAGAAAAGTAAACGCATAACAATACACACATTAAAATTCAGTTCAAGAGAAGTCCGAGTCTGATGTCAGAAGAAGTTTACACGTATGTGTGTACAATCAAGAAAGAGCTCATATTACAATCAAATATGTTTTTTGAATTGATTATGTTTCATAAGTACATGTCCAATGTTCTTTTCTGGGAACAAAATTGATATCATAAATTGATTAAAATAAACTCTAAAACTTTGAATCTTCAGTGTCATATAATCATGTAAAGTCAATAAGCAATTTGTAGAATTGAAAACTAGTTTACCAAAAAATGTACCAATGTTTCAACTTACAAAATGCCACAAAACATTTTTAATTTTGTTTTGACACAATAAAGTAAGCTTTATTCAAGTTTACCTGTAGGTCCTATATCTTACAAGGATAATTGATAAACTTCATATGCTTATCAAAAGAATCTTTGTTTTGTAATTTCATTTGTTTCAAAAGATAAAATTTAAAAGGTGAATTTTGTAACAGGGAAAATCATTTGGTTAAGTTTATAACCGACAATTAAAATTAAAATGCATTGTTGTTCAAACTAAGGGACATACTTTCATTGAATTTGACTATCACTAAGCTCATTGTATCTATTGAACAAGTTATTATCCTCTAAAAATGACCTGCAGTTAACGCAGTTGTCAGCAACTGTGTTTTATTAATGTTCTTTTTTGTCCACACCATACCTAAATATGATTTGAATTTGTTCAAACATTTCTCTAATCTTTAAATTAGTGATTGCCATAACTTTGAATGAATCAAGCTCTGGAGCATTTATAAAAAGACAAACCTTCAATAATTGATTACCAGAATTATTAAGGGCTTCAAAGATAATTCCAACATGCATTTTGTAATCAGCGTGTTAGTCCTTTTGAATCACAGAATTGACCAGCAAGGCAAGATCTACGTTACAAGTCAAATAATGCCGATAAAGTAAGAAAACTGGTACTCTCTATTGGGGTGATAGTCCTTAAATGAGGTTTTGAGAAAATCGAAGATAGAGAGAAACTATAAAGAAGAACGTATTTCTTAAGAGCCAGTCTGCCATAAAACCATGCAAAATCTCAAATTTCGTCCAAATTGGTAGTTACAACTTGACAACTTATAAATATTTCCAAAATTTTTGGGTATTTAGAAGTTAAGATAAAAAAAATTTTTTTTTGTTAATTCACACTATTTTCCATTTAACAGCCTTATTTGCATATTTGTGAATTATTAAAAAAAAATGCAAAAAACATCACCATATTTAGGTACTTTTTAAAGGTCTGGATAATTGATATATCTCTTAAATACAAAAAAGTAAAATCACGAAATTACAACTTTGTCTTGTTATTTTTTGTAAAAAACATCATAAAAAAAAAAGAAAAATGCTTTTTGAGATTTTTTTACCTTTTGGCAGGTTGCCAGAGAGGTTGGTGCAACAGATGTATTAGATAACTTGCATGTAGAACATGTACTCAGTAGGTGTTTTCTCTCAAGATCATATTTTTTTTTTTAACTTTTAGGATTTTTTTTAAAATGGGGGATATCAGTTCTAAGACAAGTAAAGCAATTTAGCCTTGCAAATAATGGGAAGTTTGTAAGAAATGCTCCCAAAATATCTATAAAATGCACCAATTGTAATAGTTTTTGTCCCTTAATATTTTAACTTAAACTGATCAAAGTAAACTTATATTCAGGACAATAACTTAAGTGTTAGTGTATAGATCTTTATGATTTTTTTCCAGAAGGTTCAATACCACAAAAGGAAGGTTGGGATCAATTTTGGCGATGATGGTTCCAACCGTTTAGGAATTAAGTGCCAAAAAGGGGCCCAAAACAAGCATTTTATAGTTTAAGGATAATAACTTGTGTATAAGTATTTCAATTGCTCTGATATTGTACCACAATGTTTAAAACCACAAGTAGAAGGTTTGGATTCATTTAATGGGTCATGTATTCAAAGTTAGGAATTAAGGGCCAAAAAGGGGCCAAAAACAAGCATTTTTCTAGTTTCAAGACAATAACTTGTGTGTATTTGTATGGATCTCTCTACAATAGTACCACAATGTCCCATATAACAAAGGGGAGGTTGGGATTTAGTTATGGATTAATTGCCCAAAAAATGTAGGAATAAGGGGCCAAAAAATGGCCAAAAAGAAGCATGTTTCTAGTTTCCAAACAATAACTTGGGTTTAAGTATATGGATCTCTCTGTAATTGTACTACAAGGTTCTATACTACAAAGGAAAGGATTGGATAGAGTTTAAGGGTTATTGCTTACAGGGGGGTTTCAATAATTTGAGGGGGGGGATTTGTTTACAATTATTTTAAGGGATTTCTTTTTTTTCAACATTTTTCAATTTTCAAATTTTATTTAACAGTATTGTGCAATAGATTTGTTTGATCTTTGACCACATTTATATTGTAACAAAAACCTTTATTTTTTCAAAATTTCAATCACAATCCAAATTCAGACAGCATCAAGCTTGAACATTGTGACCAAATTTAGTTTGCCTCAACTGTTCAGGGTCCAACCACTGCGGTTGTATAAAGCTGCGCCCTGGGGAGCACCTGGTTTTCACATACTTTCAATTGATGAAAGTCTTTTAAAAAGCTTGTTATATGAAACAGAGTTGTGAACATACTTGTACTTCAAAATATCTTCCTCTTTGAAACTTTTGATTGGAACGAAACCAATTATAGGGGCAATCACTCATTGAGTGTCTAGATTAGAAAGTTGTGTCTATTAGAGCGTATGTAAAAAAATGTGGCCTTTTTTTTATCTACTAAAAAAGTTTATATGTGCATATATAATAGGCCATATGAAAGTTTTTGATTTATATCTCAGATTAAATCCAGATAAAAGAAAGACAGTTGAGGTGACCCTACTTCAAAAATCGAAAGCTTTTCCAAAATTATCTTGAATGTCCCCTCTTCAAAGAGCATCTCTTTCCTGTGTGTTGATACTTTGAGATTTTGATTTTTTCTTAGGTATTTAGTGGTTCAATTTTGTTCCAGTCTGATATTTGTGTGCAGAGTTGTTGTCTTTGGACATAGGAAATTCACTTAGATAGTCAGAATTCAACAATTTTTTTCGTTTTGCTTGAAGATTTTATCTCGATATTTTCATGTAGTTTACACCATGACAAATTATAGTTCAAGTTAAAATTTTATTCCATTACAATTAATTTGTAACGGATTGGGGACTATGTATTGCCATGCATTACTCACAGAATGCTTGTTTTTATCAAAATTTTCTCAACTCTGATGCTGCAAAATTGTTTGATATTTAGTTAAAATAGATATTGATGACTTTATTATGTTAAATGCTTTAAGATCTATCAAACTTTTACTCTTTTTTGCTAATACCTTCATCATGTTCGTTCATGACTAAAAACTTGTATTTATACCATTTTGCACGTTTTTCTTTAGGGCAGACCACCATTTTATTACATGTATATAAACAGTGAAATCATAACCATTTTAATGACAGTATAAAAAAGAAGATGTGGTATGATTGTCAATCAGACAACTGTCCACAAGAGACCAAAATCACACAGACATTAACTATAGGTATCTGTACGGTCTTCAACAATGAGCACAGCCCATACCGCATAGTCAGCTATAAAAGGCCCCGATAAGACAATGTAAAACAATTCAAACGAGAAAACTAACGACCTTATTTATATAAAAAAAAATGAACGAACAACAAATATGTAACACTTAAACAAACAACAACCGATGAATTACAGGCTCCTGACTTGGGACTTGCACAAACATATATAATGTGGCTGGGTCAAACATGTTAGCGGGATCCCAACCCTCACCATAACCTAGGACATTGGTATAAGGTAAAACATAAGAACGAACTATAAAAATCAGTTGAAAAGGCTTAACTCATCAGATGGACAAAAATACAAGTGGACGTGGCCGCGTAATTGTATGTCTGCTCAACAGTTTAACCATTCATCTGTGTATATTTGTTTTTATACGACCGCAAAAATTGAAAATTTTTTGACGTATATTGATATGACGTTGTCGTTGTCGTCGTCGTCGTCATCCGAGGACATTTGGTTTTCGCACTATAACGTTAGTATAAGTAAATAGAAATCTATGAAATTTAAAAATGTTTATGACCATAAAAGAAAGGTTTGGATTGATTTTGGGAGATTTGGTCCCAACAGTTTAGGAATAAGGGGCCAAAAAGGGCCCAAATAAGTATTTTTTGGTTTTCGCACAATAACTTTAGAACAAGTAAACAGAAATCTATGAAATTTTAACATAAGGTTTATGACCACAATAGGAAATTCGGGATTGATTTTGGAAGTTTTAGTCCCAACAGTGTAGGAATTAGGGGCCAACAAAAGGTCCCAAATAAGCATTTTTCTTGGTTTTTGCACAATGACTTTAGTATAAGTAAATAGAAATCTATGAAATTTTAACACAAGGTTTATGACTACAAAAGGAAGGTTTGGATTGATTTTGGGTGTTTTGGTTCCAACAGTTTGGGAATTAGGGTCCAAATGGTCCAAAATTTAACTTTGTTTGATTTAATCAAAAAATGAATTATTGGGGTTCTTTGATATGCCAAATCTAACAGTGTATTTTGATTCTTAATTTTTGGTCCTGTTTTCAAAATGGTTTACATTAAGGTCCAAAGGACCCAACATTAAACTTAGTTTGATTTTAACAAACATTGAATTCTTTGGGTTCTTTGATATGCTGAATCTAAAAATGTTCCTAGATTTTTGATTATAGGCCCAGTTTTCAAGTTGGTCCAAATCGGGGTCCAAAATTAAACTTTGTTTGAATTCAACAAAAATTGCATATGTGTTGTTCTTCAATATGCTGAATCTAACCATGAATTCAGATTTTTAATATTTGGGCTCTGTTATTAAATTGGTTCACATTGAGGTCTAAAGTTTCTAAAATTGAACATTATTTGATTTCATCAAAAATTGAATTCTTGAGGTTCTATGATATGCTGAATCTAACCATGTATTTAGACTTTGGATATTGGACCATAATAGGTAAATGTCAAATTAAATTTTTTTAAGTTTTTAAGTTATTGGACCATAATAGGTAAATGTCAAATTAAATTTTTTTAAGTTTTTAAGTTTAAGACCACACTCATTCTGTGTCAGAAACCTATGTTGTGTCAACTATTTAATCACAATCTAAATTCAGAGCTGTATCAAGCTTAAATGTTGTGTCCATACTTGCACCAACTGTTCAGGCTTCGACCTCTGTGCTCGTATAAAGCTGCGCCCTGAGGAGTATCTGGTTATCACATGTGGTTCTGAAATAAATTTTATTGCAATTTGAAATATTTGTGTATGTCTTAGCTGGTAGTAAAAGACCAACTGTATTTTACCTGTCTTATTCCCAAGCCTTAAATTGCTAGAGATAACATTCTAGGAGAAAACTTAACATTACTGTTATGTCCACTGTTCTCCCAGAATTGACATAGGCATTACTATCTGGTTCATGTCAGCGTCACAAAATTTCAGTTGCAGTTTTATCAGGTACTATTAGGAGTAGTCTCTTTATATTTGGCATAAAGCTTTATCACAATATACAAAATATAGCACTTTTCTAGGTAAGAGGCACAATACCATGTAATTCGCACAAATGTTAACTCTTCCTCTTTTCTGGAAATATATTACATGGATGTACAAGGCTGCGCAGTTTGTACAATTTTGTCTACATTGTCATACTAATTTAGAAAAGAAAATACCCCGATTTCATCTGAAGGAGACGTGCTTAAAATTTTTAGTACTTTTACTTTTTTTGTCTAAATTGCAAGGGGTTGCATTCATGTTGAGTCTCTATCTTTTATATGTTCAACAGTTTTATGAATCATTATCAATTACAACATGTTTTAAAAATTTAAGACTGAACTCAATTGTGGCCACTTTGAATTTAGTCAAAAACTAAAGTGTCTAAAAAGTAGAATATTATAAAATGCTAAAATTGTGAAGAACTCATGATGATATTACCTAATGAGTGTGCATAGTATTGTAAATAAAACAGCCAATTTATTAAAGTTACTAAAGTAATTTTCTTTTGAATAATTTTATATTTTAAACATACTGTAAAAATGCTCAGTTTAGGGGCAAAAAAGGCAAAAAAGGCAAAAAAGGGGTCTTCCCGGGTTTACTCTTTTAGTATATTTTCTAATTTAAACTAAGTTAAACTTGGTTTATTCAATTAATATAACCAGTAAACATTAGTTCAGTCATTATTTTTCTTATATTTTGACTTTCACATACTTTTGAAAAGTTTCTATTGAAACAGATAAAAAAATAAAAAAATCGACAAAATTGCCATCCTGCTTATCTTTAATTATTATTTTATCGTAAGAAGGTAACATTTGCCGAGCACCATTTTCTTGCATTTTGTAGATAAATATATAATCTTCATGAAATATTACATTTTATTGAAAATAAAACATGATCTTACAAGATTCAAGCCTTTAAAAATATACAAATTTTGCTGAATCGGCACTTTTTTCAAAACCATGCAACTTCAACCTGTCAGTATTGAGAAATCTCACAACTTATTGAATTATCATAGTTTCCTTTCATTTTAAGTTGTTTGTTAAGATATTTTGCATCATTGAGCTGTAATTTTTCTATAAAACAATAAAAATTCAGGTCAAAGCACCCTAAAATAGGCTTAAAATGGCCTTTTGTCTGTAGAGAAATGGACAATTATCGAATGTTCGGCATACACAAATAATGGTTGAATAGTTTTTGAAAATATTTTGCACAAATAGTTATTACATATAAGGTATTTAAAATACAAAATATCAGTCTGATTGGAATATTTTGGATTTGGACCATTTTGCACGGTTTTATCACAGACTGGCTCTTAATTGTATATTTATGTACAGGTCCACCAGATGATTTAGACGACAGAAGAAAAAGATGGTTAATAGTGGGTATCTGTCTCCATACAATCATATCTCCAGTACTGAGGACCTTTATTGTGCCCGTTGTCACAAAACTTTGTTATTCACTAACAAGTCGGAACAAAATTCATAAACAAACATATGGAAGTCATTTGGAGAGATATGCTCCAACCAACACACAACTGAATTATGAAGCAATTAACAATAACAAAACTTGGTATGGACGGAATAGAGCCAGATATGATTACAGAATCAAGAGTCCTGTGGATTTATCCCGATTGTTCCTTCAGACACACATGGCACACTTCACAGCTTTCGATGACTCATGTGACTCATCTGCCCTACTTGGAATCATTGTTAACATTGACAGATTCCCACCAGTTGTACAGGCTGATGCTAGAAAGGTAATTTAACAATAAATTTAAGCAATGCATATTGTATTAAAACTAGAGGCTCTAAACAGCCTGTGTAGCTCACCTTGATCTATGTGCAAATTAAACAAAGAACACAGATGGATTCATGAAAAAATTGCGCTTAAGTGATGGTGATGTGTTTGTAGATCTTACTTTACTGAACATTCTTGCTGCTTACTATTATCTCTATCTATAATAAATAAAGGCAACAGTAGTATACCGCTGTTCAAAACTCGTAAATCTATGGACAAAAAACAAAATTGGGGTAACAAACTAAAACTGAGGGAAACGCATTTATAAGAGGAGAACAATGACACAACATTAAAATGTAACACACACAGAAACGGACTAAGCATTAGACAAAATCCGATGAGAATAACAAATATAACATCAAAACCAAATACATGAATTTGGGATAGAAAAGTACTGTGATACGTCTTATAGTAATGTGAATTCACACTCAAATATAAGAGAAAATAAACGGCACAACGGAAACACAATGCTAAAATGTAACACACACAGAAACAAACTATAATATAAAGATGGCCATATTCCTGACTTGGTACTGGACATTTTTAAAGAAAAAAATGGTGAGTTGAACCTGGTTTTGTGGCATGCCAAATCTCGCACTTTAATGGCAATGTTAAATATAACATTAAAATGACAACATAAAATTACAGGACTACTTGGCCCAGTAATTACTGTGAAAAATATTTTGTAAAATTTACAAAAATTTACAAAATTTTTGGTCATGTTGACTCATTTTCAGGTCTGACCTTGCTGTTCATTATTTCTGTTTACAGTTTATCTGTGTCTATAATAATATTCAAGATAATAACCAAAAGCTCCAAAATTTTCTTATTTTTTTTGTTATCTTTTACAAAAATCGTCTTCTCTGAAACTACTGGGCAAAATTTAACTTATCTTTGCCACAAACATGATTAGGGTATTTAAAATGTGTTCGATGACCCAGCCTGCCAAACAGAATGGCTGACATGGCTCAAAATAGACCAAAGGGTAAAACACAGTTTTAACACAACCACACACATGTTTTGAGGATCATATAATGGTATGATGTCATTAGCGTTGTCGTCTGGGTCCTCGAAGTCTGTGTCGTCGTCTGAAGCCACATTTGGTGTCCGGACAATAACTTTAGAAAACTTGTATGAAATATAATAAGAAGGTCCAATACCACAAAAGGAAGGTTGGTATTGATTTTTGGGATGATGGTGTCAACTGTTTAGGAATTAGGGCCAAAAAGTGACCCAAAACAATCATTTTTCTACTTTCAAGATAATAACTTGTGTATGAGTATTTCAGTTGCCCTATAATTGTACCACAATGTTTAGTACCACAAGTAAAAGGTTTGGCTTCATTTTGGAGGATATGTTGCCAATATTTTATGAATTAAAGGCCAAAAAGGGGCCAAAAACAAGCATTTTTGTAGTTTCAGGAGAATAACTTGTGTGTTAGTATATGGATCTCTCTGATATTGTACCACAAGGTTCCATATCATAAAAGGAAGACTGGGATTAGGTTTGGGGGTTATTGGCCAATTCCTGCATGAAAAAGGGGCCAAAAAATTGCCAAAAACAAACATTTTTTTTTTGTTTCCAGACAATAACTTGTGTGGAGCTCTATTAAACTGTACTACAACGGTCCATAATACAAAAGAAAGGTCAAGATCAAGTGTGGTTGTAATTGCTGTAATGGGAGGGGTGGATATTCAAAAAGCTTGGGTGTTCCAAATGTTTTTAAGGGGTTCAATTTTTTTTTCAAAATGTTTTTAATTTCAAATTTTTTAAAAGTTTCAAAAAGAAATTTAAAATTGCACAGTACTGCCCAATATATTTGTAAAATCTTGACATTTGTTTTGTGTCAGAAAACAATATTATGTCAAAAATTAGATGATTATCCAAATTCCAACAGTATCAAGCTTGAATAGTGTATCCAAAGTTGCCCCAACTGTTTAGGATTCAACCTCTGCGGTCGTGGTTGTTATCTTGGATACTATTATAGATAGAGATAAACTGCAAACATCAATAATGTTCAGCAAAGTAAGATCTACAAATAGGTCAAAATTGTCAGTCGACCGCTTAAGGAGTGATTGCCCTTTGTAGTAAATATTTAACAACTTTTTGTCATTTTTAGCTCACTTGACATAAAAGGTCAAAGGTCAAGTGAGCTTTTCTCATCACTTGGCATCCGTCTTCGTTTGTTGTCCATCTTCCGTAAACTTTAACAAACATGTTCTCCTCTGAAAACTACTGGGCCAAATTTAACCAAACTTGGCCACAAAAATCATTGGAGTATCTAGTTTAAAAATGTGTCTGATGACCCCGCCAACCTACCAAGATGGCCGGAATGGCTAAGAATAGAACATAGGGGTAAAATGTAGATTTTGGTTTATATCTCTCAAAAAGCATTTAGAGCAATTCTGACATGGGGGTAAAACTGTTTAGCAGGTCAAGATTTATGCCCTGAAATTTGCAGACAAAGCGAACAACCCTTTGTTGGGTTGCTGCTCCTGAACTATTATTTTATAGAAATTTTGCAGTTTTTCGCTATTATCTTAAATATTATCTTACATGTCATAGATAGAGATAAATTGTAAACAGCAATTATGTATAGCAAAGTAAGATCTACAAATAAGTCAACTTGACCAAAACGGTCAATTGACCGAGCCCTTTAGGAGTTATTGCTCTTTATAGTAAATTTTAAATTGTGTTTGTAAATTATGTAAATTTTTGTAAACTTTTACAAAAGAGTTTCCTTGAAACTACTAAGCCAAGTTCATTATAGATAGAGAAAATTGTAAACAGTTAGAATGTTCAGTACAGTAAGATTGACAAACACATCATCATCACCAAACATAATTTTGTAATGAATTATATTCTCATCTATAATGTGTGTCCTTTCTTTAGTGTGAACAGAGATCAAGGTGAGTGACACAGACTCTTTAAAGCCTTTAGTCTGTAATCTTGTACAAAAATCTTCTGCTCTGAAACTACTTGGCCAATGTTCACTTATAACTTGGCCACAACCACGACAAGGGCATCTAGTTTACAAAATATGTGTGATGGTTTGTGGAATTGTATTAATGATTTATTCATGGATATAAAAGTGATATTTATATATATATTTCTTTATTAGATACGATCAGACATACGGAACCCTTGGGCACATTGTGACTTTACAGAATGGACTGCTACAAAATATTCAGATTCCTTCCAGTTGATGGGACAACTTATAAGCAACCTCAGCCTGAGTAACAGAGAGGAAAACAGAATCTTAGGAGAGCTAAACAGATGGGCAATGAATGGTAAGAGTATTGTTTAATATAAGTTGCTTTGCTACTGTCTCATTTATGAATACAGGTTAACCTGTCTAATCCATCACCTGAGTTTCCAACATCCAGGAGCCGGTTGTTCATCACTTGGTTACATTTAACCCTCTGTTAAATATAACCAAGGGTTAAATCATTTAACCTACGGTTACTTAACCAAGGGTTAAAATTCTGTTGTTCAACATGATTTTAACCCTTGGTTATGTAACCGTTGGTTAAAAAAAATTAACCATGGGTTAAATTTAACTGAGGATTTATGTTCCCACAATGCATTATTCCTATGTCTTATTTCCTTGGACAGCAATAATTCAATATGGCAGAAACACCAAGCTCAGACAAAAAAGGTTAAAGAAACCTAATTTTAGCAAAGATGAGGAACTGAAAGTTCAACATTAAGTTGAGAAATATTATCATATTTTAAATTCAAAACGAAACAACACAAAAACAACAAACAAAAAAGGAAAAAAAAATGGCAAATTGTTGCTCACCAGACCAGTGCCTTTATCCGTTGGCTATTTTAAGTCCTAAGTAAATAATCCTAAAGCAAAAATAAGGAATAAACGGCCAATATTACATACCTGTTCCATGCAAATTAAGATTTCAACTGCGAGTGTTTCACAATAGTATTCCTAACCATAGGTACAAAAGGATATTTTATTTAATGTAAGCATAGTATAGTATACTGAATACACTATAAAGTTAGGGTAGACTGTAGTGTTGCTATATATTACACCAAAGAAAATATCCTCTTGTACCTTTGGTCGTAACCTGTAACGTAAACTTACAAAGAAGAAAAGGGGTGCTCTCTAACACGACCGCGTTTATGTCTAAAAATAGAAACTGTAAACCCGGAAGAAAATTATCATCACAGATTAAGTTGAGCTCAGCATTAAATCGTATATTGATCATTAGTCATTTTTTGATATGGTGAATAGATGTACATTTTTTTATTTGTTTTACGCTCCTTTTCAGAGGAGGGGGACCAATTATTTTTATATTTTTTAGGGGAGGGGGATATTAGGAACACACTTGGTCTGTTTTGAATATTGTTTAAGAATAGCGAAATAATTTTAAAAAAATGACATTCATTGAATGTAATGTATTCCAAATGATTATGACGTCTTGAAAGGCTATTTTATAATTTTTTTTGTAACGCCTTTCAGGCTAGGCGTAACAGAAAAATAATAAAATAGCCATGTCAATACCAGAAAGAAAATGTTAATTCATAGTTGGACGTGATACTGGCACACATAATTAAAGGTATTTTATATGTGGTTATGTTCTGGATAATATGCATGAGTACTAGGACTACAGGGAAACATAATTGTTTGGTTATTAACTGTCATATATATGTAGGACTCTAAAGTGCGATGGGAACGCTGAAGTACGATGGTCACGCTAAAGTGCAATATGGTCTACGCTAAAGTCCGATGCCTCCATACGCTAAAGTGCGATGGTCCGCGAAAGTATAGACGTACGAAACGTACGTAGTTGGATTATGACGTTAACAGTCGTTTATTCAAATCAAAAATGAACATGCCGAAAGGTGAAATAAATAATAGAAGCGAACAGATGCATATTAATGTTTACGTTTACGTTAAAATGTTGTCGATTTTATTGAAGAGAATAAACGTCGGTAAAATAAAGCCTTTTAGGTACACGTACGCGTTTTCAAGCGTAAATCATAAATTGTTCTAAAACATGAGTGTGTACATTGTAGTAAAATATAACATGTATTAATAATCGCTACGAAAAAAGGGGAAAGCTCGAACAACAACCCCTCTCTCACGCATTTAAATTAAAGCTTGTTCAAATAAATTTTATTTATTTCGACAATGACTGAATTTTGTATTTGCAACTGACAAGGGGATGCGTTTACATTAATATGCTGTGTAAACGGCAAGCTACATCAATTATCCAATACGCCCCTCGTCCTGAACATGCATGAAATATTTGCCACTGGACGCCCGAATTGTTAAAAATTAAATTTAAGGAAATATAGTATTTTGAGACACCTAAATAACCTAATAGGACTTAGACAAAATAGATATTATGAATTAGATTACAATTTTCTTCTCAGGAACAAAATGTTCTAGTTCTCTGAGCCAAACTTTGCACTGTTTAATGACTGAAATTGTCTGAATCTTGCTGCATCTGTCGTTATTGGGTGAAACCACAAGTATTTAAGGGTTTTTACTTTAAATACACGATTAGATTTGGCATATTTAAGAACCCCGGTGTCATATGGTATTTTGAACCCCATGGTAAATTGACCCTGGGGTCAAAATACCGCTATGGGAAATTGAACCCCCTGTATGGAAAATTGACCCCCCATGGTAAATTGACCCCCCCTCTTTTTTTCATCCTAGATGATTATTAGAACATTATACATTATTTTAAAGCTTATTATAGATTAAAAAATCATTCATACAAGAAAGGGAGGTACACTTTCCATGATTGATTAAAAGAAATATCTTTGCTTGGTATAAGTGCTCTGAAGTCTTTACCAACAAAATGTCATTCAAAATACTTATTGACGCATTATAACTAGACCATGTAGCTTGAATCCTTTAATTATTTGTAATTATAACATATGTATATATATATATCAGGGTAGTTTTGATTTTCCATGGTAAAAAAGGGGGAGGGGGTCAAATTACCATGGCTCAGTTAAATTTAAAAAGTAAAATTTGTAAAACATCTGTTCCAGCATATTAAACACATACAAACTACTTATTGGAGTATTATTACTATGTGAAGGAGTTATAATAGCTAGAATTTTTAAATTTAAGGTCTGTAGCAGGGGGTTCAATATACCATGGTAAGGGGGTCAAAATACCATGGCAAAGTAAAATTTTCAAAATATCTTTTCCAGCAAGTTTAATACATACAAACTACTTATTGGTGTATTCTAACTACATAAAAGAGTTAGAATTGCCAGAATTTTAGAAATTTAAGGTCTATAGCAGGGGGTTCAATATACCATGTGATTCGGGTGGGGGGGGGGGGTCAAAATAACTACTTATTGGTGTATTCTAACTACATAAAAGAGTTAGAATTGCCAAAATTCAATTTTTTATGAGACCAAATGAAGTTTAATTAGGGAAAACTACGAAAAACGATGTAAAAAACCAAAATTTGAATACACAGTTTAGCATATTAAAAAAAAAAGAATTCAAGACTCTGTTGAAATAAGTCAAGAAATGAGAAATTTATACAAAGTATTGGTAACTATTGTCCTGTTTTGGTCTATTAATTATTTCTCACGGTTAGGGCCATAATCCCAAAAATCAATGCCCCTTATTCCTACAAAAATAAAGAGACGAGGGAATGATCACGATTCCCAAAGGGACAATTTTACACCTAAGTTCAAATGAAGTGGATGTAAGCAATTATAGGCAACGGTACGACCTTAAAAAACGTGAAAAAACAATACCGTGTGGTTGGCTTAAAAAAAAAAAAGATCCAGGCGCGGATCCAGGGGGGGGGTCCGGGGGAACCCCCCTTTTTTTTTTTTACGATTAATGCATTTGAATGGGGACATGTAGTTGGACCCCCCTTTTTGTCCTGGATTTTGTGCTGGATCCGCCCCTGAGATTGAAAATACCATTATATATGTATTATGAGTATTTGACTTCATAATATGATAATTACCAAAATAAAACACCACAACTTGGCACAAGTGAGTGTTTACTTTGTCCGATATACCGGCGGAAGTAAAGTAAAGATTTTTTTTTAAGGGGATGGGGGAGGAAGTGAAATTTACATTGAGATCAAATTGTCATGGGGTTCAAAATACCATTTATAAAATATATTTAGGTGGGTTATAAACAATGAAATTATCTGAAACTTGAAAATATGAATTTAAAATCAATCTCAATGCCGTGTTTAACCAATGGCAATGACAAAAACTTAACCAGCTTCAAAGTACCGGCTAAATTTATCCAGCGGATAGAACATTTTATCCACTTGATGCATTCTAAACAATAGGAATAATCCTCAAATAAAACTCAATCCTGAACTCCCAAAAAAGTTAAAGATAAATGATTAAACTGAAAAAAGTTACAAAAAGAATATATACTGATAATAGGAAAGAGTCTATTAAGTTGGTGAGATTACTTTCTCCCCGAAATTCTCGCGGTTTTCTTACATAGTAATTTAGAATATTGAAAAAAAGTTGTTTTGAAAATTTCAACCCTTGGTTAAATATTTAACCCAACCCCTAAAGGTGGGTTAAATATATCTACTTTAACCAAGGATTTAACAGAGGGTTTAATTTAACCACAGGATGAACAACAGAAAATAACCAAGGGTTAAAATTTAACCAAGGGTTATGATATTTAACCCTTGGTTAAAATTTAACCGAGAGTTGAACAACTGGGTCCTGCTTTAACCAACACATTTTTCTGGTCCAAAAATTTGCCTGTCATTGCTGACAAAACTTTTAAGTATTCCAACACCCAGCTTAATTAGATACATGTATTTGTTTTTAGTCCCCCAGTGATTCAGATAAGACAGGTTACACTATACCAAGAACAATAATCAAGGATGTAAACAGTGTTGAATTAGTTTATCATGTTTATAGAAGCATTGTTTGGTTTGTCTGATAGTGTAGATCTGCAATCAAAACATTTTGACCTTTGCACTCTATTAAAAATCAACTTACAAATCTCCAGTGCACAACAACTGTATTACCATCAAAACAACAAATAGTCATGATAGTGGTAAAATCAAAAAAGTGAAATCATAAAAATACTGAACTCAGAGGAAAATCAAATTGGAAAGTTCATAATCACATGGCAAAATCAAATGACAAAACACATCAAAAACGAATGGACAAGAACTGTCATATTCCTGACTTAGTTCACGCATTTTCAAATGTAGAAAATGGTGGATTAAACCTGGTTTTATAGCGCTAAACCTCTAACTTTGATGACAGTCTCATCAAATTCCGTTTTATATCTACAATGATACGTGAACTAAACAGATATAATAAATAAAATAGTCAAAATATGGATATAGAATTCATCATCGTGTAACAACTTTTAAAGGGAACAATTTAACAGAACACAAAAACATTTATCTCCAAACACATTCATTGATTGGCTAGTCTGACGTCAGAAAATTTTATACGTCACATATTTTTGTCTTCAATGTTTATACAAACAATTTCAAAATTTCACATGGGTAATGTAAGCATACAGGGTTAAACATCAAAAGTATGTAAGAATGAATGTCAGAAATAGAACGAGATTTAAAATAGTCCAACAGTTCTATAGAATTTATGAAAATCCACAAATAGTTCATTCCTCTATATATAGCTACATGATTAAATAATTAAGACGTTTGTGGTTACGGATTTTTGATTTAACCTGATAAGGTATAATGATTAACACACTTACACAATCACAGACGACAAAAACTATATTGTTAGAACATATTACAGAAAACTTAAACTATACAACATGATCCAGATAGAGGACAACACAAAATATATTCCTCTTTTATGAAACACACAAAATATGTGTCTGGTACATTTATCAGCAATCCATACATGATTATGCAAACAAATGGTCTTGTTTTACAGGTCAAAACTTCCTGAATGGAACAACACTTGGTTTAGAGGTAGTGGGGGACATTCGTCAGCAGACACACGTTCTTAGTGAATATGTACAGACTTTGTGTTCTGAAACGGACAACCAGTTTATCAGAGTGCAAAAAGAATTATCAAACTTTGTAAACAGTTTACAGGAACATGAGGAAAGATTAAAGAGTTTAGAAAGTGTATGTAAAATTAGAAAATAAATATGTAACTATTGTAACTCAGTTAAAAGTTAGAAATCCACAAAGATATTAGCTGAAATCCATTAAAGGATAAATCTTTTTGTTTCATTCAGCAGTATGATGTATGATAAAATAATTATATATACATGTAGAAATCATAGAAATAAGCTGGCAAATATATAGTCATTGTCTGTCAAAACATGATAGAAAAAGTGCAATAATCTGTCCAGAAAATTGTCTGTCTGGCAGTAGTTACTTGTGTCCTTTTTTCCCCATTCCTGTTTTACCCCTGCTTGATATAGTTATTTATTAACCATGTCAAAATCATCAACAAATTTCTTGAATGAGTTTCTTTTTCTTCGAGAAGGATTTTAACACGTGTTTGCAGATGTGAAATTATAGGAGAATAACATAAAGTGTAGAAAAAAAAATAATCAGAAAATGATATTTAGCAATTTGGAATAATTACTAAAATTTACTTATTTTCTTGTAAAATGCTGGAGATAGGGAAAAACTTGGTTCAACCAAAATTATCAATACACCAACGTTTTCAATTCAACACATATTCTTATTGCTATGTAATAAATGCGAGGCTTTTCATATTGTACCTAGACATCTAGTTTATTTTGACATAGTATTGTCTTTCTATTTATTGATGATTTTCTTTGCTATTTATTCTCACAAACACTAAACTTAAACTAAACAGCACCACTGATTGACTTGATTGCTTCTTTACTATAGTTACATTTGAGTTATAGCGTTGAATTAAATGTCCTTAAAGGTACTCAATTATTTTTCAGAAAACTAATGAGCATGATGAAACATTAAGTGAGTATATTAATTGTTTTGGTCATATAATAGTTACAACAAAGTATATGGTTACCCATCCATGACGCAAAATTATTACATACACATCAAAAAAAGACACAAAAAACAAAGAAACAGTGCTTTTTGTTGCTGTTCTTCATCTTTACATTTATACAGAATGTTACAGATATTTATCACACCACATTCACTGATTGACAACTATATAGAGGGATTGATTGTGATAGAAATATTTCTTGAATTTAATGTAAAAAGACAACAAACTTCTCAAAACATATGACCCTATATTCTATCTTAAATGATTCACAGGCAGGACTGTTGAGATCAACATATTTGATAAGTATTCAACGAATGACCAGCAATAACTTTTTTTTACAAAGTATAAATCAATTTATTAACAGAAGTCTACACTCTTAATTCAGCAGTTAAAGGCACTGACATAACAAACTCTGAAACAATTCAAAAATCAAAAATCAAAAGTCATTACAAGCAAAACACTGTAAACAAACAAAACACAGAAGAGCTATAAAGTACATTGAAAGAACTTCATAATACAGATATAATTATTTAAAAAAACCCTGATGTATTGCTACTTGATTAACCGAATTATTTTCAGGTAACCTGAAGAAAGAAATGAAAAAACAAGTTGAAGATCATATTCCCCCACATATTCGAGGTATGCATAATTGTAGTCTCTTATCAATTATCACACCAGCGCATCAGTTGTTATATATTTATGTATATATAAAAGATAGACGGTGCTCTACATGTATATGAACTGTTAGAAATTGCAGGTTTATAAACAATAGTACCCAATCAATCATGAAACAAGTATTTTATGAAGGTTGTGTGTAATTTTCAGTTTCAATTTTCAGAACCAACATACAATAATATACAATTCGAAATAACAAAAAACTGCTGCAGGAGATATAACTATTTAAATAATTAATTATTAAAATCTAAAACAAATTTCAAAGTTTATAAAACCAACAAAACCTAATGTATAACCACATCCAGGTAAGGAATTAGAATCTTTAATTCTCGGTAGATTCCTGCTTTGTTTCTTGGTGGATTCCTACTACACATTTGTATGTAAAGTCACTTATTCAGTGCAATGAACACAATCCACATTCAGAGCTGAAATAAGCTTTAATGTAGTGTTTTTAGTCGCCCATTTGTTCGTTGTTACCCATGTACAAATCAAGCTACATCCGCAGAGTATTAACAAGGAAATTGAAATATAGAGTAAAAGTTTAGTTAGGATATATGTGATACAGGAACAATTTTTTCTCAATTATTGTTTCCTCCAGACCATTTCCATTCTCAACTTAATTGTTTGATACCATTATAATACTGATTCAAATCAATGAATTTTACCTATGGTTTATCATTTAAGTTGGTTGCACACAAATGTAATGATTTATATGCGTGTACCTTAATTTAATTTTTTGATCTCTTAATCTTTGTGATTTGAAACTGACATGTTATTAATCAGGATCACTGTTTACTAAAATTGTCCGTTAATAAATTTAAAAATTATTAAGAAACTAAGGTTTCAACTCCCTCAGGCAAAGTTGGCTTTAGATGAGGCCTAAATTAAAATAATGTTTGTTTGCCCTTTTCCGACCCTATGTTTTGAAACAGGGTAGGTAGGTAGGTAAAAAATTTTGTTTTTTTCTCCAAAAAAATAGATTGGCTCGGCATATTATTTGTCATGCGTAGGCAGGTAGGGATAATACTTTATTTTATAGATACAAAATCTGCATAATGTCATTCTTGTCCGTTTTGTTTTAGCAAATATGTTTTCTGGGACTATTAGTTTTGAAAAAAAAATATCACGTAGAATGTGAATATAATGTATATGCACTACTATTTTGTTTTCAAATATCAAAATATAGAGCTGTGTCGCATATCTTCAACGTTTATATGCCTGGAATTTTGAAGAGTTTGAACTTGCACTTATATTCTTCACTACGTACCTTGTACGCATTACTAAAGGTTGTCTGTAAGAGATAGCTTTGTACTGGTAAAATATGTCCAGGCAGACATCAATTACAAGTAAAAAAGTCCCTAGAGTTAAAAATTCCGTGTTTGCCTTTCTTTCCAATAAAAATGCTACAAGACTTAAAACTCAAAACGTATTTCACATCGCATTAATAAATGATCTGTATTGAAAACTTGGCAATTTTACTGCAAGATATTCTCAACTTTACAGTGTTTTGTCACCTTTGGTTCATTTCAGATATAAATAATAAAGCGGCATCGTTCACATAATCATCCTGATCTGCGGATCACAAAAGGCCATCCCTACAAAGAATACAACGTCCGTTTACAAATTAGTTTGTACAGACGTTGATAATTTTGTATCAAACGAACTTTTTTGTAAATGAACCCTGCTCTTTAAGTATAAAGGTACAGAGTAACGTACGTCATACATTTTGTATCAAGATTTCAGGAAGCGTTCAACATCGATTTCAAACAAGTGCTTTGAAACTTCAAATGCAAGTGTTCATGTCAAACACTCAGGTGATACCAAATGGACTGGACCTTATACGTTAAAGATAAAACCCGAGGATTCCTGTAAAAAAGTTTTGAGCGGGAAATACAAATATAAGATTTTTGGTAGGAACGAAAAAATAAAATAAAATAAAATCTTGCTGGTAAATACAAAAAAAAAGATTTTCAGGCGGAACGAATTGATATGATCGGTCGGTAAAGGGCAAACAAACAATATTTTAATTTAAAGCCTGAATTTGGCTATTTATTTTAGGTATTCTTAATAATTATCTCTTTAAAGATTGAATGAAAATGTTATAAAAGAAGAATACATTAATAATCCATTGTCTGTCATTTTTAGCTCACCTGGCCCGAAGGGCCAAGTGAGCTTTTCTCATCACTTGGCGTCCGTCGTCCGGCGTTGTTAACTTTTACAAAAATCTTCTCCTCTGAAACTGCTGGGCCAAATTAAACAAAACTTGGCCACAATCATCATTGGGGTATCTAGTTTAAAAATTGTGTCCAGTGACCCGCCCAACCAACCAAGATGGCCGCCATGGCTAAAAATAGAACATAGGGGTAAAATGCAGTTTTTGGCTTATAACTCAAAAACCAAAGCATTTAGAGCAAATCTGACTGGGTAAAATTGTTAATCAGGTCAAGATCTATCTGCCCTGAAATTTTCAGATGAATCGGACAACCCATTGCTTGGTTGCTGCCCCTGAATTAGTAATTTTAAGGAAATTTTGCTGTTTTTTGGTTATTATCTTGAATATTATTATAGATAGAGATAAACTGTAAACAGCATTAATGTTCAGCAAAGTAAGATTTACAAATAAATCAACATGACCGAAATGGTCAGTTGACCCGTTTAGGAGTTATTGCCCTTTATAGTCAATTTTTTACCATTTTTTGTAAATCTTAGTTATGTTTTACAAAAATCTTCTCCTCTGAAACTGCTGGGTTAAATTAAACCAAACTTGGCCACAATCATCATTGGGGTATCTAGTTTAAAAATTGTGTCCAGTGACCCACCCAACCAACCAAGATGGCGGCCATGGCTAAAAATAGAACATAGGGGTAAAATGCAGTTTTTGGCTTACCACTCAAAAATCAAAGCATTTAGAGCAAATCTTTCATGGTGTTAAATTGTTCATCAGGTAAAGATCTATCTGCCCTGAAATTTTCAGATGAATCGGACAACCCATTGTTGGGTTGCTGCCCCTGAATTAGTAATTTTAAGGAAATTTTGCTGTTTTTGGTTATTATCTTGAATACTATTATCGATAGAGATAAACTGTAAACAGCAATAATGTTCAGCAAAGTAAGATTTACAAATAAGTCAACATGACCGAATGGTCAGTTGACCCATTTAGGAGTTATTGCCCTTTATAGTCAATTTTTAACCATTTTTCGTAAATCTTAGTAATGTTTTACAAAAATCTTCTCCTCTGAAACTACTGGGCCAAGTTAATTATAGATAGAGATAATTGTAAGCAACTAGCATGTTCAGTAAATTAAGATGTACAAACACATCACCATCACCAAAACACAATTTTGTCATGAATCAATCTGCGTCCTTTGTTTAATATTCACATAGACCAAGGTGAGCGACACAGGCTCTTTAGAGCCTCTAGTTTGTCGAGCCATAGGAATAGTGTTCTGGCGGGGGCAGTGGGGTTGACGGTGGTGGCAGCGGCGTTAGCTAACTTCTTGTAAGCTTTATATTTTAGAAGGTGGAACACCTTCTTGCTTCCTACTTTGTACATAGAGGCCACCTGTGATGAAGTTTCCACCAGTCACACGTCCAATGTCCTTGACTTCATTTTCATGGTTTAGTGACTACTTGAAAAAAGAGTTAAATATTTTTTGTTATGTTGAATTATCTCTTATTATAAGTAATAAGATAACTATATTTGGTATGTGGGTAACTTGCAAGGTTCTTATGTGTACATGTCCAACTGGCAGGTGTCATCTGACCTTATTTTCATGGTTCAAAGCTTATAGTTAAGTTTTTGTGTTTTGGTATGTTTTTCTTATACTGTATGCAATATGCCTACTATATTTGTTGTATGTAATGACTATAAGGTGTACATATATAGCCGGCAGGTGTCATCTGACCTTGATCTCATTTTCATGGTTCATTGGTCAAAGCAAAGTTTTGAGTTTTGGTCTTTTTTTCTAATACTTTATGCAATAGGTCAACTATATTTGGTGTATGGAAATATTTTATGAGTGTTATTTCAGTCGTGCAGGTTTATTTGACATCATCTTAATAGGTTCATTGCTCAGTGTTAAGTTTTGTGTTTTGGGTCTGTTTGTCTTAAACTTTAAGCAATATGTCAACTACATTTATTGTATGGAGGAATTGTTAGCTGTTCATGTCTGCCTGGCATGGTTCATCTGACATTGACCTCATTTTCACGGTTCATTGGTCAATGTTTAGTTTTCTTGTTTAATGTTGAGTTTATGTGACAGTTGTAATAAAGCTTGATACTTAGGACTATCAACATATTATCAATGATTAGTAAAGAAGGCGAGACATTTCAGTGTGTGCACTCTTGTTTAACTTTCCCTATGCTTAGATTTTTGATGAAATACTTATTAATTACAAAATTTCTGGTCAAATAGAAATAATTCATTTTCTTAAAGATTTGTTACAGATAAAGTAATATGATAAATATAGAATAACCATACATTGTCTCGAAATATCAATGTTATTTGTACAAGGCTTAGAAACAGGTAGAAAGCAAGGCTGTGCCGAGCATTTCTATCTGTTTCGAGCCGAGTACAAATAACAAATTGATATTTCGAGACAATGTATGGTTATACTTTATATACTGCAACTCTTAAAAATATTCTAAATGAAGTTTTTTTGGTAAAAAACATCATTTCCTAATTTGAAGCGGACGACGTTAAATTTCCGCGAACCTGTATGTTTTATTGACGTCATAAATAAAACTCTACTGAAACCCATTGCCAACGTCATCAACAAGGTGATATACGGTCATGGACTGTATATGACATATGAATATACAGCCAATGCAATTTGACTGCTCAAATAGCACATCTGCAGTATATATGACATTTTATATTTTTTTCTTTTTCTTAAGTAGATTGTGTGATGAATTTAGTGGTAGGTTTTTAGGAAAAATTGCATTGTAACTTCTCTCACTCAGTCATGTGTACAATTATTGACAGATTTGCATTAAATTGATAACAAAGGTTTATATCAACAGCCACTTGGAAAAATTCCAAAATCAGTGCTGATCAACTATTTTATAATAAGTAAGGCCCTGGGAAATATCCACTATATGGACAGTTGTATTGTTTCACATTCTCAAGTTATTGCCATTGTTTTTCAATGCTCTAAACATGGGTTTAAAACTGTCAGTTACAATCAGAATTTTTTTTTCTTTAGTTCATTACAACAAATTAATTTACAAATCAGACATCAGCTTGTACAAATTGTTTTCTTTTCAGCTCACCATGACGAAGAATTAAGAGAATGGGAGCAAGACCAAACTACATTTTTGGAAACCAGAGCAACACATCACATACTTGAATCTCTACCCTCGCATAACTGTATTGTTGTGACAGGAAGCTCGGGATGTGGTAAGTCTTCAAACATACATCATGCTGCCCTACACTTACGTGACAGTTTGGAATATGAGATAATACCAGTGTTAACAGGACCAACAGACATAATGAATTATTACAATAGAAACAAAAAACAAGTGTTTGTTGTAGATGACATATTTGGAAAGGAAACAATCAACACACAAACACTACAGATGTGGAGAGATTATTCAGAAAAATTGGGCAAAATATTTGGAGTTGCAGAAACAGATGTTAGAAGTATAAGTGATGGCACGGTTTCCAAGATATCAAATCCAAGATTACTGATTTCTTGTAGACTGCATATAAATAAAGAATCACAGTTTCAAAATATTGCATTGTTCACAAAAAAAGTATTCAATTTATTATCACCCGAGTTGTGTCTGCTGGAAGCTGAAAGAATGCATATGCTGCACAAGTATCTTCCTGATGACATAATTGACAATATAAAACAAGTCAAGGAGAATGTTGATTACTTTCCCTTGCTTTGTAAATTGTCAAAAGACAAAACATGTGAGGAAGTGGAGAAACTATTTACAGCTCCTCTGGACAGTATTAAAACAGACATAATCACAATTATTGATACAAACAAAGAACACTTCTGTGCTCTTGTTCTGTGTATTGTTTTTAACGATGGATTTGATACAGATTGGCTTAAATTAGGATCAGTGTCAGAAAAGAAAAAAAAGGACAAACTTGAGCACATTGTCAAAGAATTTGACATAGACTTAAGCAAAGAGAGGCATAGAAATTCTTTAAAAACTGGCTTTTCAACATTACATGGCACATATTTCAAACTGAGAGGCACAGAGTACAGAATGATACATGACAAAATCCATGAAATGGCAGCTGTAATCTGTGGACAACACCTTACAGAAAGTTTTATCAAATATGCTACTCCTGAATTTATTCAGGATCATTTTATCTTCGAATCTTTAACAGAAATTCAAGAAAAGGATGATTTAATAGTACTATTGAAAGATCAAGAAGAAGATTATTTTGAACGACTGTTATGTGATTTAAAAGAGCATGCCGTTACAAGCATATTCAATAATGCACAGTTAATTAGTCAGAAATTTAGAGATAAGTTAATAAGCTTTTTAAGAAAGAGTGATGTAAAAACAGTATTAAAGAGCTTTGATACAGAAAGTTGCATTATAGACAATAATTATGATGAACTAGAATATAGAGATCAGAAGAAACACTTTAATACGACACCTTTAATAGAATCAGCAACAACGGGATACTTTGATATCGTTGAATTTCTAATTGTTAATGTTAAATGTAATGTGAATAACACAGACGAAAGAGGCAATTCTCCTATACATAAGGCATCTGAAAGAGGACATACAGCTGTAGCTAAACTATTATTAGAGAACAATGCTGATGTATTTCAATGTAACAACTATGAAATGTCTGCATTGTATGCAGCCTGTGCAGGAGGACATAAAGATACAGTAGAACTGCTTCTTCAGAACAATGCTGATGTCAATCAGTGTGATAATGATGGTGAGTCACCATTGCATGCGGCCTGTATACAAGGACATAAGGATACAGTAGAACTGTTACTTCAGAACAATGCTGATGTCAATCAGTGTAATTGGTATGGAGAGTCGCCATTGTATGTGGCCTGTGTAAGAGGACATAAAGATACAGTAGAACTGTTACTTCAGAACAATGCTGATGTCACGCAGTGTAATTGGTATGTAGAGTCACCATTGTGTCTGGCCTGTGTAAGAGGACATAAAGATACAGTAGAACTGTTACTTCAGAACAATGCTGATGTCAATCAATGTAGTAGAAGGGGAACGTTTCCGTTGTATGCGGCCTGTGCAGGAGGACATAAAGTTATAGTAGAACTGTTACTTCAGAACAATGCTGATGTCAATCAGTGTAATCAGTATGGAGAGTCGCCATTGTATGTGGCCTGTGCAGGAGGACATAAAGATACAGTAGAACTGTTACTTCAGAACAATGTTGATGTCACGCAGTGTAATCGGTATGGAAAGTCGCCATTGTATGTGGCCTGTGCAGGAGGACATAAAGATACAGTAGAACTGTTACTTCAGAACAATGCTGATGTCAATCAGTGTTATAGTTGTGTTCAATCTCCATTGTTACATTCATGTAAAAGTGGACATAAAGATATGGTAGAACTGTTACTTCAGAACAATGCTGATGTAAATCATAGTGATGAGTATGGCCAGTGTCCATTGGTTGTGGCCTGTGAAGGAGGACATACAAATACAGTAAAGGTGTTACTGCAGAATAATGCTGATGTCACGCAGTGTAATGAGGATGGTGAGTCGCCATTGTATCTGGCCTGTGCAGGAGGACATAAAGATACAGTAGAACTGTTACTTCAGAACAATGCTGATGTCAATCAGTTTAATCGGTTTGGAGAGTCACCATTGTGTCGGACCTGTGCAGGAGGACATAAAGTAATAGTAGAACTGTTACTTCAGAACAATGCTGATGTCAATCAGTGTAATCAGTATGGAGAGTCGCCATTGTATGTGGCCTGTGCAGGAGGACATAAAGATACAGTAGAACTGTTACTTCAGAACAATGTTGATGTCACGCAGTGTAATCGGTATGGAAAGTCGCCATTGTATGTGACCTGTGCAGGAGGACATAAAGATACAGTAGAACTGTTACTTCAGAACAATGCTGATGTCAATCAGTGTTATAGTTGTGTTCAATCTCCATTGTTACATTCATTTAAAAGTGGACATAAAGATATGGTAGAACTGTTACTTCAGAACAATGCTGATGTAAATCATAGTGATGAGTATGGCCAGTGTCCATTGGTTGTGGCCTGTGAAGGAGGACATACTAATACAGTAAAGGTGTTACTGCAGAATAATGCTGATGTCAAGCAGTGTAATAAGGATGGTGAGTCGCCATTGTATGTGGCCTGTGCAGGAGGACATAAAGATACAGTAGAACTGTTACTTCAGAACAATGCTGATGTCAATCAGTGTAATCGGTTTGGAGAGTCACCATTGTGTCGGGCCTGTGCAGGAGGACATAAAGTTATAGTAGAACTGTTACTTCAGAACAATGCTGATGTCAATCAGTGTAATCAGTATGGAGAGTCGCCATTGTATGTGGCCTGTGCAGGAGGACATAAAGATACAGTAGAACTGTTACTTCAGAACAATGTTGATGTCACGCAGTGTAATCGGTATGGAAAGTCGCCATTGTATGTGGCCTGTGCAGGAGGACATAAAGATACAGTAGAACTGTTACTTCAGAACAATGCTGATGTCAATCAGTGTAATCGGTTTGGAGAGTCACCATTGTGTCGGGCCTGTGAAGGAGGACATAAAGATACAGTAGAACTGTTACTTCAGAACAATGCTGATGTCAATCAGTGTAATCAGTATGGAGAGTCGCCATTGTATGTGGCCTGTGCAGGAGGACATAAAGATACAGTAGAACTGTTACTTCAGAACAATGTTGATGTCACGCAGTGTAATAATAATGGTGAGTCTCCGTTGTTTGTTGCCTGTAAAGGAGGACATACAAATACAGTAAATGTTGCCTGTGCAAGCGGGCATGAAGATACGGTCGAACTGTTACTTAAATATAATGCTGATGTATCTAAGTGCAACAGTTTTGGTATGTCTCCATTATATGTGGCATGTAAATTTAGACGTAGAAATACAGTAAAACTGTTACTACAGAAAACTGCTGATGTCTCTCAGTGTGAACAACTAGATGGAAAGTCACCATTGCATGTGGTTTGTGAACTTCGTATACATGACAACAATGAACCAGATGGCAAATTTTGGGATCCATATCTATTTTCAAAAAATCATTACAACGGCTGGATAAGACCTGATGATAGAGAACTCGAAGATACATATCAAGGTACCATTGAAACTGTAAAACTATTACTGGCATGGAACGCAGATGTTAGTTTGTGTGACAAGAATGGTAAGACACCACTTGATTATGCCCGTAAATCACAGGACACGAGAATCATAACACTTCTTGAAAAAAAAAATCATCAAATACAATTATCAAATTTAAAGTAAATATTTTATAAATAAGAAATTTCAACAAAAAATAATACGTGAAATGCAAGACTCTTTATAGAAAATCTGTAACAACATCTAGATCATGAACTAAGTGAAGACAATACTAAAAAAAAAGGTGAAATGGAAACAACGTTTTATAATATTAAGGCTGTTGAAATGTTGAAATTTGATAAATCCCATTGAGGAGACGGAATTGTTAATGCATTTTATAAAATGTTATGGTATTTGATAAGTGACTACCTCATAAACGTGGCTGTTATTAAGAAAAGATTTGACAAACATTTGCTCTTTAAATCTGAATAAAACTGCTGATTTTTTTTTTCACAAACCTTAATTTAAATAAACAAACATATTTTCCAACTCTGCCCTATATCATGTATATAGTAATAAACACAACTATATCTTTTTGTATGTATGTGTGTTGTGTTCAGGCTGAAAGTTTGTTTAAAATCTAATTTATATTTGGGTTCTGAATTAACTTATAAGTTTTTTTTACACGTATGTTTTCGCACCAGGCGATAAACGTTGATCTTCTAAATTAATCAGCTAAATGGCTTTAATTGAAATCAATCTACTGAAACCTAATATTAAGTGCCACTCTCCTGGTGTCAAAAACTGGGAATAAGGACACCTGAATGGTTTAAATTATATTTTATTGTTTTTCCTTATACTAAAATCATATCCATAACAATGCTTGTTGTTGTTTTAATAATTATTAGTATTATAATGTATAATTTAGTCCAACCCCCAATCTGTGCAAAATATAAGTTGTACAACATTACAATTTTAACAGAATATATACATTAATTTCAATAATTCAGCAATTAAGTGTTGCTATTCAGCAGAGAACGTATCAGTGTGACTCTAAAAGGGGTTGCATTATTTGTCATTCTGCATAGCAATATGGATATCTTTTACTGACATTTCCATTGATACATTAATTCTACTTACGACAATATGTTCATACATTTCTTGATATGTTATCAATTAAACTGAGACAATAAGACAATGTATCAACATTTTTTCATGCATATTAAGTAAATGTTGTTCTTGATTTTTCTACTTTGATGCATTTCCTGTTTACAATGTATTTACACTACTAACTGATAGACATGATTCATAGTGTATGCATTGAAAAAATATTTCTAATTTATAGTTCGACTTTCGGATATTCGTATTTAAGATTTTGTATTTTTTTTAAAATCAGTTTGACATTTTGTTCGAATATTTTGACTAGAAAATCTCGCCAGTATTAGATAGATAAAACATTTCTATGTCTTGCCTACGATAGAAAATTGGCAATTTGCTGCTGGTCTGTTTTTCCTTCAATTCGACTGTTTGTCTGCCCCGTATTATTGTACTGTAGATACCATGAAGTTGTGGTCACTTAAAATTGAGAATAAGTACCCGTATCCAATATGAAGCAATATTCTGTTGCAAATATTAATGTCATGGTTCACTGAACATTGACAATTGATACTGTTGCCTTTAATTTCTGGCGTCAATTTCATTTTACTTTTATGAATAGTTGTCTCATTGGTAATCATGTACAAATGATATTACGAGCAAGGAAATATTTTGTTTCAAGAAAGTGATAATGAAAACATTAGTTTTTAAATATTCCGTTTTGTAAAATAATGAGATTTTCGAAATTCAGTATGCGATCCTGAAAATACCTCTTTTACTTCAATAGTGTACAAAGCACGTCGAAATTGTGCATATGCAACTAAATTTAGAGTACATTTTGAATAACAGAGATTGCTAAAACAGTCAACCGAAACTGAAGGCTTGTAATGAGTCAGTTTATATATAAAATGTATGTGATTGGGTTGGTATATACTTGAAGTGTATGTTATTTGTCAGTATGTAGACAGGATATATGTAATTGGTCAATGCATGTATGGAGTATATGAAATGAGTCATAATATGCATATTTATTTATTGTATGCAATTGATTTTATACCCGTTATATAAATATACCTTCTATATGTTAATTGTAATTACTAGCTTATGATGGTTTTTTTTAAAATACAAGCGTACTGTTTTATCATGGCATAAACTGTAAAAATGCAGTCTTGTATGACTTGTAATCAGCACTCATTTATAATGGCAAACACTGTTATCTGTAAAGTGCATTCTTGTATGCTTAACTGTTTATAATGGCATACACTGTTATATGTGAAATACAGTTGTGTATGCCTTGTAAGAAACAGTCGTATATTATCTTAATTACGTGTTAAACGGTTATTTTATGTCTTTGTTAAAGAAATTAATTTTTACAGTTTAGTTCATTGTTGTTTATATTACTTAAGGGTGGCTCGGAACTTCTGCATCAAGCCATTGTGTTGTTGTGCTGTGGTCATTTATGTATTAGTGTCTTTATATTTTCTGATGTGCTTTGTCTATATGCCATTCTGTTTTTCTTTGTTGAGTTTTTTTTATAGTGATTAAGATAACAACCAAATGTTGACTGCTGTACCCCTTTTTGACATTTTACCCTGTTATGTGTTTGTTTTGTTCACCGATTGTGTTAAAATGAAATTGTATGTGTCTGTCATACTAGTGAGATGTTTAGCTAGTTATAAAACCATATTTTTTCCATCATTTTCTACATTAGGAAATTCCTTCACCCAATTAGAACTATGACAGTTGTTTTCCATTCGTTTGGTGTGGCCTAGCATTTTTTATTTTTTATTTTGGCGTTTAATAAGTGACTTTCCAATTTGAATTTTTCTTTGCATTGGGTATTTTTGCTATTTTACTTTTTTCATATTGTTGTATTGTAATAAACAATAGTATTACATTATTAACACTATGATTTTGCAATCAAGCAAAACTGCTGATTTTATATATGTTAGATACATGAACCATGTAAAATCACAATTAGTCTGCAAATTTACAAAGGTTTATGATTAAGGTTTAACAGGTGCTACTGTAATTGAATTCTACAACTTGTAAAACATGATGAAATCATTTTTGAATTCAAATAAAATTGAGAATGGAAATGGGGAATGTACCAAAGAGACAACAACCCGACCATAGAAAAACACAACAGCAGAAGGTCACCAACAGGTCTTCAATGTAGCGAAAAATTCCCACACCCGGAGGCGTCCTTCCGCTGGCCCCTAAACAAATATATACTATTTCAGTGATAATGAACGCCATACTAATTTCCAAATTGTACACAAGAAACTTAAATAATACAAGACTAACAAAGACCAGAGGCTCCTGACTTGGGACAGGCGCAAAAAGGCGGCGGGGTTAAACTTGTTTGTGAGATCTCAACCCTCCCCCTATACTTCTAGCCAATGAAGAAAAGTAAACGCATAACAATACGCACATTAACATTCAGTTCAAGAGAAGTCCGAGTCTGATGTCAGAAGATGTAATCAAAGAAAATAAACAAAACGACAATAATACATAAATAACAACAGACTACTAGCAGTTAACTGATAAGCCAGCTCCAAACTTAAACTAACTGAAACATTATGATTTCATCATATGAACATCAGGCACAATCTTTCCTGTTAGGGGTTTAGTATCATACCATCATAACATATATGAGTAGAACATAACCCTTGTCATGCCAACAACTGGTTTTTGAATAAATGTGCTTAGTTCCGATGCAAAGACCCTATAAGTGAATCAATATAAACGCCAACATATGCAATCTTTAATGACCTGACAACAGTATCGTAACTGTATCCCTTCTTAATAAGTCTATTCAAAGGTTTTGGTAGTTTTTGAGGTGAATACTTATACCTTTGCGCTTTATAAAGAATATTTCCATAAAAAATTGGATGTGAAATACCTGAACGTATAATATATGTATAAGTGTATTACAAACAAATGCATTTTTTTTTAATGAAACAGTGGAATCCATTATTCTCTGTATTTTGTAAATGTAGAAATTATGTTTATAAACCAAGTTACTATTAATAAAAGCTAGATTCATATTTGTACAAGTATTTCATCAATATTTATATCAATGTCAATATTTGAATTAACTTGATTTTTTGTTGAATAGTTTCATTTTCCAAAGCCCATTTCGACTTGTAGTTTGACCTTTATATCAATATGTTTTTACTGTATATATATTGAATTTACCATTTGACCTACATGCATATTAGAACTTTTATAGATTAGTGATTGGTATTGTATATATTGAAATGACCATTTGCCTTGTAGTATGACTTTCGTATATTAGTGTTAAATACTGTTTTCATTGAAATGACCATCTGACTTATAGTATGACTTTTATATATTAGTTTTCTATACTGTATCTATTGAAATGACCATTCGACCCATAGTATTACTTTTATATATTAGTGTTTTATACTGTATAATATGGCAATTACCATTTCACTTGCGTGTATAGTATAAATTTTATTTTTTAGTGATTGCTACTGTATCTATTTAAATTACCATGTTGACGTTTAGTATGACTTTTAGATATTATTGCTTTATACTGTATATATGACCATAAGATGCATATAATTTCTTTCATATATTAGTGTTTTATACTGTATATATCAAAATGACCATTTGACTTAAAGTGTGACTTTAAGATACGAGTGATTTATATTGTGTGTATCAAAATGACCATTTGACTTAAAGTATGACTTTAAGATAAGAGTGATTTATTCTGTGTGTATCAAAATGACCATTTGAATTACTCATAGTATGACAATAAGATATAAACATGATAAATTAGATATTCTGTATCTATTAAAGTTATCATTTTGACTTACAGTTTGTTTGACATTAACATATTAGTGCTTGCTACTGTATGTAATAAAATGACCATGTGACTTTAAGATACAGTATATATTTAAATGGCTATTTGAATTGTAGTTTGACTTAAAGATATTAGTGTTTTATACTGTATATATTGAAATCACCATTTGGACTCATATTATGACTATACAATTAAAATGATTTATACTGTATCTATCAAATTACCATTTTGACTTATAATTTGTTTGAATTTTAGATTAAAATTTTATTTGTATCAATACTTTTGTTTTACAACAATACATGTTTCAATTACATCTGTAGAATATATTAAGTTTAAAATACAACTGTGTTCATTTATCCCAGACGAAGGTTTTTAACTTTAGTTTTTTTAAAAGATTGTCCTTTTTATCATTCGAAAAGCAACGAAAAGGTCAAATTTCTGAACTAAATGGGGTTTTTTTAAACTAAATTCTTGTTTTATAGTGCTATATATGACACATTGGTATTACACACAATGGTGAACTCGTGGATATATACATGATTGAAATTCAAATTATAGTATTTACTTACAGATATTCGTGTTTAATAGTAGAATACAACATTATTGTACGATGTTCCATATATAAACACATATATTTTATTATTTGACTGTAAAAAATACCTTTTTTGCAATTAGTTAAATAATACCGGTACCTTGTAACCTTAAATTGCTTTCACATTTGAACTAACACTCATTATGAAATACAATAACGCTCAATTACATAATTACTTCTGAATTTTCTTTGCTTTTTACTGTTTAAGTGGGGTTCGTGTTGTTAAATCTTTATTTTTCTATGTCGTGTTTTGTGTACTTTTATTTGTCTGTTTTTCTTTTTCATTTAAGGCATGGCGTTGTCAACTTTTTTTCGATCTATGAGTTTGAATATCCCACTCGTATATTTCTACCCTCTTTTTTTTTTAAATTGCATAATCAAAATTCAATGAAATAAATAGAAATTGGGTAACTTCAATGAGACAGCAACCTGACAGTTTTCCGCGAAAGGTTTGTGTATAATAATTATACATCGGCATTTCCCATTCACATTCACCGTCAAATGTATAAACCAGTTGAAATCCTCCAAATCTAGAAAGACACAATGTTACATTGAACAATAGTGTATAGTGTTCTACATACATATAACCAACAATGAGGAAGCACGAGAACAACTATGACTACCGTCTGACATCGATTCTCTACATTGAGAAAAAAATAACAAAACATTTTCTTATATTGGGGAAATACATAGGGAATAAACACAGTTCTTCAAGTACTTTGTACTTTTTATATGACGACGTTGTTGGTGACCATAAAGGCAAAACAAACAAATTATATAATACTACACAGAATCAAAACTGTTTTGAACACTTTATGAAACACCAAAGTAAGAGTGCCTAACAATAAAATTGAAAATGGAAATGAAAATGGAGAATATTTCAAATTGACAACAACCCTACCAAAGAACAGCTGGAGGTGGTTCTCGGTTGGCCCTTTAAAAAATTCTGTACAAGCTCAGTGAAAAAAGACGTCATATCAAACTCAAAGACATATAAAGGAACTAAAATTAAAAACACACAAGACTAACAACGGTCAGAGGCTTCTGACTTGGGACAGGCACAAAAATGCGGCGGGGTTAAACATGTTTTGTGAGATCTCAACCCTACGTACTCTATACCTCTAGCCAATGTAGAATAAAGGAATACATATCAATACGTACAGTAAAACTCAGTTTAAAAAAAGTCTGAGTCCGATGTCTGCATAGGTAACAAAACAACCTCAAACATGTAGTACTGTTTTTCTTGTTATATCGATATTAAGCTGCTTTGTAATTGTCGTCACCAGTGTCTGAACAGAAAGTTCATGAACCATGGCTATGTTAAAAAATGTCTATTCCCTTTTCTAAAAAAAACCTGTATAGCAAGATACCAAGAACTTGTTGATAAATGTTGACAGTATCGGCTTCCAAAATAATACATTGTCGTTATAGTCGTCCGAAGACATATTTGGTTACCGGACAATAGCATATATAGATATAGGAAGATTTGGTATAAGTGCCAATGAGAAAAACTCTCCATCCAAGCAAGTCTGAAATTGTGCATTTTCCGGAAAAGAAATAGTCTGCAGAATTAAAAAAAAAATTAATTGGGAGAAGTTGAAAAAAATGTATGTTCTATGTTTTGTACTTGAATAACATTTTTGGGGGAAAGGATTAAAAAATAAACATGTTTAACTTGGTACAGGCATTTTCTCTTTAGAAATAGATTGATTAAACCTGGGTTTATAGCAAGCTAAACTTCTCATTTGTATGAAAGAGAGACGAGAGATACTGGAGGGATAGTCAAACTCCTAGATTGAACATAAACTGACAAGGCAATGACTAAAAATAACAGCAAAATAATAGTACAGAGGACACAACATAGAAAACTTAAGACTTCGCAACACGAAAAACTGGGGGTGATATATTTGCTCCTGAAGGGTAAGCAGATCCTGCTGCACATGTTGCACCCGGTGTGTTGTTTTTTGTTTTCAATGGTCAGATTAGACGAACTAATGAGACATTAGATACTTGCTCACCAAATTTTGCTGTTGATGTCAGTCATAACCACAACGAAAAATCTTCAAAGTCAAAGAAATCACACTACGTGACAGATACTTCTTCAATAGACGGCATCCATCCAAACACAGAGCTAGGAAGAGTTTGGCTAAAAAAGATCGCAGTACATGTGCAGAAAGACTGTTGGGGCAAGGTACACAGTCATAGGTGGGAGTATCCACGACGCACTATTTGTGCCTGACCCATTCACAGTTCTTTATCCTAGTCGATCTATTGTTTAACTTATATTTTGAACTTTAGTGACAGAGCTTTCAACGATGGTATTATCCACTACGTGTCAGCTCTGTTGTTTGATTTAAAAACTGCATTTACAACTATTTCTAATAGTAATCAACCTCTGGATATAAATGAAGCCACATATACAAAATCATATAATTGGAATATTGAAAAATCTTTAGCAAAGAAAATGAATTCTGCAAAATGCAATCAAATACCATACAATTGCACAGATGGTGGTTTTACAGCCGACCCAGATGCTGTCACGTTTGAGCTTTTTCTCAATGCTTGTGAAATATACTTCTCTCAATCAACACAAACCTTCAGTGGTGTTAAAAAAGATGTATCTGTTGATAAATCTTGAAAAAGAGTGCAACAAAAGTACATTATTCGTAAAAATGGGAATATATACTTTACAGTCATTTATTATTTTACCAAATTCTCAATACTTGGAAAGAATGCTTGCAATTTTATAAATAGTGACCTTATCAAACTGCACGAAATCATAAGCCAGACTGCTATCAAAAAGTAAAATCACAAAAATACTGAACTCAGAGGAAAATCAATTTGGAAAGTCCATAATCAAAACGCATCAAAAACGAATGGACAAGAACTGTCATATTCCTGACTTGGTACAGGCATTTTCAAATGTAGTAAATGGAGAGTCTGTGGCGCCATAAACAACTATACTGTACTCAACGACAGTGCAAATCCTATTGAAAAAGGCTACAAATACAAAATAACCTGTAGAAGCAGAGCTGTTTTTTTTTGTAAAAATAACCAATGGGTACACTTCAAATGCGAGAGACTTTCTGAATCTGAAATTGAACATCTTGAAAAACAAGACGGAAATGCTGTATATTAATGTTAACAATGTGTTAATGATTTAAATGATGGAAAGATAACTTATCACTAAATAGTAAACGTCCTGCTATTTTAAATGATAACAATACTTACTTCTAGATTTGATAACTCAATCCCTTCTACAAACAGCAAACAACCTTCTTTGGCTCAACAAATTTTATTAGATGAAACTATTGAGATATGTCCAGCTTGTTGTGATATTCTGACAGTAGATAAATTGACCTGCCTAACCTGTTGTCAACAATTTCACATTAGATGCTTCAATATTGACTTAGGTGTTTGCTATGCCTGTTTTGGTAGAAATTAACAAATTGCTTTGAACATTTCTTTAACTCAAAATTCTGAACCAGTGAAAAATAATACATTGAAAAAAGAATACTTGCCTACAATCTCAGATTCTGCAAGTACAGGGGTGACCCTACACACTCCGATTATGAGTACAATTCAGAGTAGTCCATCAATTCCTCTTAACAACAATCCAGGAAAACAACAAGTAATGCCAGACAGACAGCAAGATCCATCTACTTAATTAAATGATCTACGACAGCTTGAACAGAGACTTAAAAAGAAGGAGGAACAAATTAAAATCAAAGAGACAATGATGAATGAGGACTTAAAAGATAAAGAAAATATCATTGAGAGACTATTCAAAGCAGAAAATATAAATTTTGAACTTGAACAGATTATCGAAACTTTAAACCGAAGAATCTCCAATCTAGAAGTACAACCAACTCAACAGGTTAAGGAAACTAATTCACAACGGTAAAGTAGTTGTACACAGAGTTCAACCGACGAACTCATTAAAGGTGTCCGCGATCAAGTGACCCGCTTTGTCCTATCAAAAATTGACCATAAAATTGCTGTCAAATAATGATCGAAAGATTTAATTGGGCCTTTCAGTAATAATTCCAAGGTAGTTCAACCAATTTCACGAAATCATGAAAATATCTCTTTGACACCAACAGCAAAAACATTGCACTGTGAAAGCATCCACCCTTATATGAAACAACACCAATTTAATACTTCATATACCAACAATTCTGAGGTTAACCCTGTTCAATACAGCTCTACTTCGCCAAAAATGTCACAGAAAATTGAGGTACAGCATTCAATCAGAGATTAATTCAGGACAAACCTATATTTAAAAAATGTACGCTAAATGTCCCACCGCATCACAACCTTGCTACCTCAAGGCAAATTGTAAAGTTGGACAATCTATTTTTTATACCACTCCAAAAACATCAGACTATCATTTTTTGTCCAGAAAAGGACAGAAATACCGAATAGGCTAAATGACACAATATACAGTACACAAACTGACTGACAGATTGTAGATAGCGTAAATAGTGTAGATATATGTCACAAAACTGTCAGAAATTTATATATGTCTGATACAAGAGCATTGGTTATTCAACTACCAATTAAAAATAATCAATGAATTAAATGAAAACCTTATCGGTATAGGTAAAGCAGTGGATGACAGAGATCAACTGCCTCCTTCCCATAAGCCTAGAGGATACGGAGGGGTCGCAATACTATGGAAGAAAGAATTAAAGCATCTTATCACCACATTACCTATAGGAAATGAAAGAATGCAATGCGTCGAAATGAAAGGAAGCACTAACAAAAGAGGGACGAAAGATACCAAAGGGACAGTCAAACTCATAAATCTAAAACAAACTGACAACGCCTTGGCTAAAAATGAAAAAGACAAACAGAAAAACAATAGTACACATGACACAACATAGAAAACTAAAGAATAAACAACACGAACCCTATCAAAAACTAGGGTTTATCTCAGGTGCTCCGGAAGGGTTAGCAGATCCTGCTCCACATGTGGCACCCATCGTGTTATGTGATTACAAATCCGGTAAATAAACTAATTCGGTAGGTCACATTCATGAAAGGGAAGGGGATTGTAGTTACGACGTAAGGAACACATCCGATATCATTTGTGAAACGGTTATTCCATAACGGTAAACCAACTCGTGATGGCGTCGTAAAATTTACGAAGGGATGATTTCGACTTCACCATTTGGACCTCTTGGTTTATCAGCTTCCTTGTGACAGCAACCCTCTATCAAGAAGATCATGATAGGAAATGCAAGTACGGGAATATCGTAACAAATTACTACTTGTATCTATATATATGCCATGAAGAAGCTCAAACAATAGTACTGCTGAATTTCAGGAATATATTGTATGAAATTATACGAACTTTTGAATTAACACATATAATCATGATTAGGGGAGATTTAAATGAAAACCTGCTGGTCACCTCTTATAACAAAAGAAGCAAATATTTTTCTGAATAAATAAATGAATGTAAGCTGAAAACCCAGAACGTTTGAAATACATTTATACATTCTAATGATAGTGACTGTACAGCAATTGATTATATTTTGAACTAAGAGCACTTTAGTGACAATATATTACATCATATGATATTAGAAATAACAAGTAACATTTCAGATCATTATCCAGTGTGTGCAAATATTAAATTCATTTACTCAATGAAAACTAAGCAAGATACACAGCTAACTTTGCATAGGTACTATTTCTGTACTAATAATAGGTAGTACTGGAAATTTACTCTTAATTTTTAGTACTATTTCTGTACTTTAAAATTATTGTAATATGTAGGTTCTTGTATTTTACATTACTTGATTTGTACTTAATATTTTGGTACAGAAATAATACAATATTCCATGTTTGAAAATCATAATTGTAAGGGATTTGAAATAGAAGAAATTTCAAAATGCTGAAAATGTAACGGTAGTAGCCAAAAATCTGTAGTATCTAAATTTCAAGTACAAATTAAGGACTGTAAAATACAGGTACCTAAATATGTGTATAAATAGCAATAATGGACAAACTGTTCGTTCGTAAATTAGATTGGCTGAAAATTGACAAAGCATTAAACAGACAGGTATTATCTGATGAGATTGATAAATGTGTCTAACCAATTTGTAACCCACTAGAGATTGATAAAGCAGTTACCAACATCAACAATGCAGTGTCTAGAGCTTTAACATCTTTTGAAAAGGAAAAAAGCGTAAACCTTTACTGAAATGTATGACCCACAACATATTTTTTGCAATAAAAGCAAAGAGAAACGCTTCCTGCGAATGGAAACTCGACGGAAGACCAGAAATTATTACAAATCCTTATTTTTAAATAAAAAGCAAACTACCTACGAACCTAGAAAACTATGCAGAATCGAAAATTCAAAACATCCGATAACAGAGAGACAACAACTCGTTGACGCTAGAACAATGGACTGTTAACTCTTCTATCAACTCATAAAAAAAAAAGAGGGAAATTAAATCGATTCATTGATGAACTTCAAGTTGGTGAATCTAACCTAACAGATGACAACAATATCCTTGGAGGATGGAAGACCCATTTCGAAAACTTAGCGAAAGAATCAAATCCTATGAATTTTGATCAAGACTATTTAACCTAGTCGATGCTGAATATCTTTAAATTATTCAGATATGTCTAGTTGCCAACACACATGAAGAAGTAACTACAGATGAATTACAAAAAGCTCTAAATAAGCTAATTAGAAACAAGTCTGCTGATATATTTAGTATTACTGCAACATGCCTTCTATTCGGCGGTGAAAAATTTGATAGTATACTGCTTATAGTCAACAACGCATCATTTTAGCACTGCCATATTTCTGATTGGCTGATGTTATTTTGTTTTGAGCCCATAGACATAATTTAGTCATGTGACCGTGACGTCATCGACGTTTTTTCATGGTTTTCTACGGTTTAAAATGGAATTTAGAATTGAATTATAAGAAATGACTGTAATATATTTTCTGTCTATTCGAAATAACATAAAAAAGGGGGTGCACACTGTTAGATAACCCGCTACGCGCGTTACTCAGTGTGCACCAAATGTTTTAAGTTATTTCTTCATAGACAGAATTTTTTTTTCAGTCATTCCTTAAATTGAAGAATTTGGTGAAACAGAAAGTCAATATCTATTGGTCAAATCGAATTGAAAAAGAAATATTGTTAACATCTCTAGAACATCTTGGAGAAATATTTACTATTGGGAAATGTCACTCAATAGCAAGAACTATATCAGTCAATATAATAGACATAGTAGCATAGTACTAAATATTTAAAGTAAATTTCTAGTACTATATATGTTTAGTACATAAAATAGTACCTATGCAAAAGTAGCTGTGTATGTGAACCAAATTTTGTAAAACTGTAAATAGTGCATTTTTTCAATGTTGATAAATATACAGCAAACAAAAATACGTTTTTTCTCAATTCATGACCATTTGAATAAAAACTGCATAATTTTTTAGAATACTTCCCCTGCAAGATGAAATTCATGAACTGATATACCATCATGAACTGTTCATGGATCTCCATGAACAATAAGCGTTTGTTCATAATGAGTTCATTAAGTTTTTTCATGAATTTAGATCATGATTAGTTCATAACACATGTTCATGAATATTTTATGAACTTTTAATGAACAAATGAATTCATAAAGTTCATAAATTTATCAATAAAATAGTTTTTTCATGAAGATTTTAAGAATTTTTAAGAAACAATAGATATATGTCAACATTGAAAAACTTATTTTCAATTAAGACTTTCAAAATTCAACTCCGATTACTTTTTTTGTTTTAGTCAGTTATGAGTTCTCATAAATTATGACATCCATACATTGTATCATGACGTCACAATTAAAGTGTTTTTAACATGACTTCAAGGTCATTCATTGACAGATCTTGAGACAAAACTCAGTTGAATAGCAAAAGTATAAATATGTTTATTAAAATAGGTACGGCAGAGACATGATTTAAAACAAATCATACAGACTTGAACTACCCTTTCTCAGGTAAAGCCTCATATTACTTCGATACATGTGAAACATGATGTGTGTACAAATGTAGTGAAAGCAATAAAGCAAAATTATGTCCATGCAAAAAGATTTCCTTTTCATGTAACAACAGACATTAGCTCAGCACCTTTTTCTTTCTTTATTTGAGAGTCATACACAATTTTGGACTCAATTTTAAGTGTTGTTTATTACTTTAAACTGGAGATGTTTCTCATATTTTGTTTTTACAATGGTAGACTCAATTTCTTTCTTCCAAAGATGTAATTTCTGACTGTCTCTCCAAGTTCAAACATTGCCTTTTTTAACCCTAATACGGCACATAGAGGAACTTGAAAAAGCACAGATTAATGACAATTCATTCTTTCCCAGACATTGCAGACCGGTGTCAATAGTTATCATTATTAATGAATTACGTTTACCTATTGCAAAACGCTTAAATGACTTTGACAAATCATTGCAATGCAAACAAATGATTGCAAAGCATTCATATGACTTAGATCAGTAGAGCATTTATAGGAATAAACAATCGCGTGAATAACTTGGAATAGAAAAACGTCATAAATTTTGTCAGCAATTTGGTGTTGACTGACATAAGTGGCCCCGCTCCTGTCATGTTTCAGTGATCCCCTATATAATCAAACCCTTTTTTCCAACCAAAGGGGGGCCAGTCCCCAGACCACTCTTGGATCTGCATAGGATATATGCCCCCCTTTAAATCCATAAAGGGGGTTCCACACACACCCCAACAAACCCTCCTCCTGGATCGGGCACTGACCAACTACAAAATGATGAACGGAAAACAAATATGATATACAGCAACAAACGACAACCGCTGACATACATTACAGACACATCGTGACAGAATGTCTTATTGAGGTCAGGAGCTGGCATGACAGTAACGACCAGTAACTGCAGTCCTTTGTTATAGTAGTTCAACCGACAAAATTGGAATTTCAGGTTGGTGTAATTCATTTTCTTAAGAACGATATTGTTGTGATTTGAACACATAATATTTTATATTCTACGTATAAGGATAGGTGGAATATGTATTATAGGTTTGTTATCAGCTGTTTTTGTATCATGGAACGTTTGAGAGTAATAATCGTAGTGAAAGATTTGAAACGGTTTTTTTTCGGCTAAGGGATTGCTGATGATTTTTTCCTGTATGGGTATTTTTATTTTATTTTTTTATTATTTTTTTTTTTGGTTTCTTATAATAGGGAACACATTAATACTCAACGTAGATATTTTTAGAAACCTCGCATAATATGTTAGTCAGTGAGAGACACTACCAATCTAGCCCTGTGAAGTTTTGACAGTTGTCCTTTGTCGGAAATGTGGTTTCTCCGCTTAAAAATTGAGGGAGTGTAGTGTTATTGCCCTGCATATCCTCTTTGGAGTTTTCCCAACCTATAACCTTCTACTTGTAAGGAGCCATTAAAGACATTATGATACTGGTAGAGTCCCGAGAGATCCCAAAACGGATGATGACACATAGAGGTCATAGTTGACCATGCTCAGCCTCTTTATGATTCACGCCTGACCAAATTAGCTGCATTGAAAACCCTTAAAAATTGATACAGATTACCGCAGATAATGGTGGATATATCTCCATATATTTACTACCATACATAGTCCAAACTTCTGGTCGGACACTGCGAGACAGGCCAAATAATCATTTAATGTCTAACCTATATCACAAGTTTATTTTAGAAATCAGTTTGATATATTATTATTATTGTTTCTTCCAAAATCTTAAATGTTTTGTCTGTTTGATTATAACAACACATCAGAAGATCGTATCATATACTGAGTGGGATTTGGTTATCGATTGATACAAAGAGGCTTGTAAATTGTTATATTGAATTTTATATAATATATAGAAAAAAGGTGTGGTATTATTGCCAATGAGACAACTATCCCCAAAGGACAAAATGACACAAACATTAACAACTATATGTCACCGTACGGCCTTTAACAATGAGCAAAGCCCATATCGCATATTCAGTTATAAAAGGCCCCAATAAGACAATGTAAAACATTTCAAACGAAAAAACTAACGCCCTCAATTATGTAAAAAAATTAACGAAAAACAAATATGTAAACACATAAATAAACGACAACTACTGAATTACAGCAATATTCAACTCGCACGAGCTTTCACATCTATTTTTATCATAGTAATCTAAAGACAGATTAGATAAGTGCACAGATTGTGATTACAAATCCCACCTCATGAATAACAAATCAAATCAAATCAAATCAAATATTTTATTGTCATATAAACTTTACAGTTTGTGACCAACATATATTAATACAATAAACACAATAAACATATATACATATATATTAAACATACAAAATATGAACAGCATTAAAATTTATAACAACAAACAAGTTGTTAAGAGTCCCCTGCCCTCAGTTCTAATGACTTTTTCAAGAAGGATCCTAACTTATTTGTTTGTAAAGGCGATGATGGATTTAGTAAGTAATGAATTTTTTCTTCTTCATTTAAATTATTAAAGTTATTATTTTCTGCACATATGTGACGAAAAAAGTCATTTCTTAGAGTTTTAATATACTCACATTATAGTAAAAAATGTTTCTCATCCTCTAGTATTTTACATTTATGGCAAAGACGTTCCTCTCTTGGGATTTTAAAATATCTCCCCTTTTCAATCAAGAGGGAGTGATCACTTATTCTAAATTTAGTGATTAATCTTCTTATCTGAAAATTAGATGTATTTAGATAATATTCTAGTTTGTTATCTTTTTTAAGTTTTTTATAGAGAAAAAATTTACTTTTATGATCGATGTTTTGAAATTTATTTTGAATTAAATATTCATATCTATTTTTCATTTTTAACTTTATATCGTTTTTTATTTTATCTACATCTTTTATGTCTTTACAAGTAGAAAGAATATTAAGGTCAACGTTAGTCTCTTTAACAATTTTTTTAGCATATGTATACCATGAGTAACTTCCTGTCAAATCTAGAGACTGTGCTAGAGAAAAAGCCTCCTTTAACAATGGATTCATATTAATATTATATAGTCTAGCTAAATATAAAAGGGTTTGTGTTTTAATAAAACATCCTATAGGCAATCTTCCTAATTCAACTCTTGCTCCAAAATTGGATGCATTTTTTCTTATCCCTAGAGTAGATTTACAAAATTTAAGATGCATATTTTCTATGGGGGTTTTGTCTATAAAATCAAGTTGATTAATTTCTTTTCCTGAAGTTAAGGCTCTGCTTTTGGCTCGATGAAAAGAAATATATGTATCCATATATGTTACTTCTGAATTATAGGTCATAATTAGTTTTACTAAAGAATCGAAAAGATTATTTGCTACTTTTATAGGTAGATTATTCAATGATTTAGTATATGATTTTATTGCAAAAAAATACTTGTTTTGCTTTTTTTGTCAGCTCTAAAGTACTTTGTAATAAATTTCCATTACATTTTATCAACATTCCTAAAAATGAATATGCTGTTACACTCTCTATGGCTTTATTCTCATAGTAAATATGTGATGTTTCGTTTTTATGTTTTAACTGACTAAAAATCATGGATTTAGTTTTGTTTGTATTCAAAGAGAGATGCCATTTGTTACAATATAATTTAACGTTATTTAAACTGTTTTGTAGACCCTCTTTTGATTCTGACAGGATTAAAAGATCATCCGCAAAAAGAAGGCATCCTACCTTACTATTTATAAGCTTAAGGGGACTTAAATCATTTCCCTCAAAAAAATTTACAATATCATTTATAAAGACATTAAATAAAGTGGGATTTAGTGTGTCACCCTGTTTAACCCCTCTAGCAATATTAAAATATTCTGATACATAATCTTTATATTTTAAAGATGATTTAGTATTTAAGTATTGTTGTTTTATAACTCTATAAAAAGACTTGCCAACTCCCATTTTACATAATTTATAAAGTAAAGCAGTTCTCCATACTGAATCAAAAGCCTTGTTCAGATCTACGAAGCAGGCATAAATCTTTTTTTCTCTTTATGTGAATATTTAAGGGGGTACCCAACACTATACCCCAAAAAAAACCTGTCGTTTAATTTTTCTTATTTTTACATCATTGATAAGTTTGGCATAGCTGAGCATTCTGTAAAAATTTTTAAGAAATTGAACCGTTGGTAAAAAAGTGTTGGCCACCCAAATATGGCATAGATCACATGCTAATTCCGGTCGATTTTTGAATTTCTAAAAACATGGGTATAGGTCTATACATGTTATTTTTTTTTTTAAATTTAGCCTGAATCGACAAAAGCTTAATTGAGAGCGATGAATAATGCAATTTTGAGTCGATTCATACCCTTTACTTATAGTTTTGGTGTCTAAATTAAAATTTTGGTCTGAATTAAAAAAAGGGGTCTCAGAGGAAGCAACCCAAAATGACTATGATTGGCAAAATATTTTAATCTAAAAACTTGGATTAAAAAAAAATGTGTCGTTTATTTTTTTTTAAAAACTAACCATTTGTAGTATTATATTAGTTGGTTATTCTGGCAAAAAATTAGAACAATTTAACCGTTAGAATGTTTTTAATTTAAGATTGAAATAACCCCCCCCCCCCTCATTTAAAATGGCAAATTCCATTCTGAGATTACATTTATGCTATAACTTTTTTGTTTTTTTTATCTAAGCCTTATATATTTTGCATGTAGATGTATCATCAAGAAGCTAAGTATATTATAACATGATTACCTTTAAGTGACCTTCAAATTTGACCCCAAGGTCAACTTAAATATTTTTTTCATAAGAAACATGACCACAGGTCACCACTGTTTTGTCCTTTGACTTATGCCTTACATCTTTGGCATATGGGTGTATCATTATGAGGTTTATATGCCCCTTTATAATTATGACCTCCATGTGACCTTGACCCTAGACCTGAAGGAGGATAACTGTATTTTTGGCGATAAACACTTGACCTGGCTATGACTTGTCTTTGGAGGTAGGTTTGAGATATTTGTCTGTGTCATTCAAATCAATTCAATACAATTCACTTCAAATATTTATTTGAAGTTGGTATTTAGTAATATCCAACAATCTTTAATGATCTATACATATAAAACAATATAGACACATACATTATCACGACATATAAAAAAAAATCCATGCATACAAAATACATATTTTATTATTCCATGCATACAAAATATGGAAACTATCTGTTACAAGACAAAATTTACTTGCGGTTCCATACAATTTAAAGTAATGGCTTAGTTTCTATTAAGACAAATTAAACTTACAGACCAAGTACAATTAAAATGTACATGTATCTTTCAAGATTTTTAAAATTTTAAAAGCAACAAAAAAAACCAAATACAGATTCGCTGGACTGAACTTCATTAGTAAATTAGTAATATTTTATAAATTCAAAAGAAAGAATAAAGTCAAAATATTGAACACCTTATCTGTTAAGACCAAAAGGTATGAGAATACATTTTTTTTATAGGAATTAATTATGCTTTATTGAAGAAGTTGTATCTAGAAGACTTAGACAGATGAACATTCATTGTGATTTCTTTTGATACACAGGTAAACAAACCTTACAAAAGAAAATTAACTAGACCATCAGTACCTAAACTTTGGGACCAAACTTGAGAAAAAATCATGGGACCAGAACAAAATTAAATCTGTAGCTGTAAATAATGTCATGGTCTATATCTTCAATCATGACAAATAAAAGTATCAAGCATGATAGAAAAAAGAGTGAACTGGCATCAATAAATTGGTCATCATCCGCAACTTTTTTCCTTTCTTCCATTATCTTTAGAAATACTGTTTGATAACCATACTCAGTCCTACATGAGTGAGAAAGACAGGGATTATTGTATCATAGACCAAATAAAACTAACATGAATGAGATAGAATCCATCTCTGTATGCCCCCTGAAAAGGTTCTAATGTAAAAAAAGTGAGGAAGACTTAATTAAAGATTCTGGGTCCTGGGTACCCATCTGTGAATTACATTCTTTGACTTTAACCATTAACAAAGATATGTGGACATCATTTGAGACACAACTTCATATGTGATGCATATAAAATTATATATGAACATGGATATAATCGTGCCATATAATGTCACCCCAGGCTACTTTTAGCTGTTCTTAAGTAAAACAAATGAAATATTTTCAAACACAAATTCAGCTATCCCACATTGAATTCAGTAATTTACCTGGATTTATGATTTAAAGATTTGCCAAATAATCATGATATTCTTTTTGACAGTGCTAAACAACCATGTGGGTACCTTTACATTACTTCAAATTATTCTCAAGTTTATTTATAATCACAGACCAGCTGATGCAAGTGAACATACATGCAAAGTATAGACTTTAAAAATCAGGAGTAGATCTTTACTACATGCATAGCATTGGGTTCACAACCTTAGTTTTAACCTTATGATTTTATATAAGTATGAAACATCTTCTGGTGTTAATGAATAAACATGTGGTATGGGTTTTGCTCATAGCGGAAGGCTGTACAGTAACCTGTAGCTGTAAATATCTGTGTCAGATGGTCTCTTTTGAAGAGTAATTTAATGTCTCATTGATATCATATAGCCACATATCCTTATTTATATTTACAAGTATAATCTTTAAAATCATGACTGTAAAAAACTCATTGAGCTGACAAAATTTGATACTGGTGGACGGACTGGTTGACAGACAGATCAAATTATGGTTGAACCATAATATCCAGGTATTCTTATTCAATGAATGACATTTCAAGTAAATAAATATATATAAGCAATAAATTCTTCATTATGTCAATGGAACTGTTATTCATTCTTCATCTTTCAGGTATTCACTGAAGGCTTTCACACTTTTCTGTGGAACTTTATGGTCTTCGAATACAAATTTTATCCCATTGCTATCTCTTGAGGCAGCCAGTTTAAGATGTTTAAGAGAAATACCCTCTTTCGCCAGTCTTACACAGATCAGCCTACTTACTGCCTTGCTCTTTAAGATATCGGAGTAAGAATCCAGACATTTGTGGTAAACAAATGCATACAAATCATCAGATTTGATGTGGTGAGCCAATTTCATTTCATATAAACTATGCAAGGATTTAACATCCTCAATAGCATTGTGAGCCAAGTAAGTTTCTCCTAAAAAATGCTTCACAAGGGTTTCCTGTTTGAAGTTAGGAATATCTGAATTTGAAACATATTTTTTGGCAACTTTCAAAGTGTCAATAAATCCTTTAACAATAGTAGAAAATGTTGTAAAAAGTTTACATTCCTTTAATTTTTCACTAATTATTGGAATGTCAAAATTGCAAATATTATGTCCAATTAGAATTGGATTGTTAAATTCTTTGATGAAGGAAATAAAATCTAGCAGTGCTTTCTGTAGTGTTACAGGTTCCACTTTTTGACCTCTTACATACATTGTGTTTGTTGAATGACTATATGTTATTCCAGTTACCTTACTGGCTTCAATATTAATTTCAACTCGTGGAATAACATATCTCTGAAACTTTTTCCCATTTGTAAGTGCTGCTATTTGAGTGATGTCACTTTTTCTACCTAATCCGGTGGTTTCAAGGTCAAAGAAAACATAACTTTCAGTTCTATCTATTTTCAAAGGCGGTGGAATGTCAACTCCTTGGTCAGGGTCTTCTTGAATTGACAATTCCAACTGGTTTTCATAAGTTTTACCCTCTTTTACCAAATCTTTTCTGGAATTAATATTTCGCTTCCTTTTTTTCTGAATTCTGGTGATCTTGAATTCTTTTGACTGTTTTTTTATCTTTCTTTTTTCCTTTTTTTTGTCTCGAGCTGATGCAATTGACATAGTCAATTCACCAGGAGAAAGGCTGGCTGCTTCATTAACCTGAAAGATACGAAAAACTAACATGATCCATCTATTACACCAGTACACTGTCAATTTCTTGCAAAATACCACATAAATTGGGGTCAAATGCTTATTTAATTTAGAAAGATCATATCATAAGCAACAAGTGTACTAAGTTTCAAGTTGATTGCACTTCAGCTTCATCAAAAACTGCCTTGACCAAAAACTTTAACCTGAAGTGGGCCTAACAGATGCACAGACAAACGAATGGACAGACAGACAAACGAAAGAACAGAGGCACAGACCAGAAAACATTATGCCCCTCTTCTATCGTAGGTGGGGCATAAAAACTTAGCATGTTGACCTTAATTCAGCAATCTGCATAAGATCTAATAACTGACAGAGATTTCAAAATATACACATTTGACTTTAGTAATAAATAAGCAAACAGTTTTCTTTTTCTTCTGCTATTTTTGATAATGAAAGAATATATATTTAAGTCAGATCTAATAAGTCATTGCTTGATTTATGGTTGCTTAACGTTCAGTGGCAAATATGTCATGCATGTTCAGGACGATAACAAATGAACACTGGTGGCCTCACATTCTGTAAAGTAGTTTCAGTGGATTTTATATTTATCTCCACATTCCTGGTCAACCTTCTAAAATATAAAGCTTAACACGGCCATAGTTGCGGCCTGATCACTTTTCCTAAGTCAAGCTGTCTGTGACAAAAGTTGCAGACTCGACAAAAACCAATAACTTACTTTTGACAAATAACCATATCCCTCATTTTTCTGCAGAACTGCTGCCGACAGCCTATTTTGAAGGGAACAGGATCCACCATAATGTCTGAAATAGAATGATTGATTAATTTATTTTGCATATTATTAGTTACACAGTGTGCAATTGTCCTTATAGGAGAATGTTATTGGCCCAATAAATTCAGTATTAGGACAATTGAACACTGCAATGAATTTATCCTGCTTTTGTTATATGACATATTTAGACAATATATGTATAGTGTCTTGAAATATGAAATTTATTTGTATGAGGCTAAAAAACGGGAAAATGCCGCATACAAATAAATTTCATATTTCAAGACACTATACGTATATTGTTTTTATACTGAAATCGAAAAAAAATATTTAAAAATGAAACAAGAGTGCACACACTGAAATGTCTCGCCTTCTTAACTAATCCTTGATACTATCTTGATAGACCTAAATATAAAGCTTTATTACAACTGTCACATAAACTCAACATTAACCAAGAAAAGGAAACATTGATCAATCAACCATGAAAATGAGGTCAAGGTCAGATGAACCATGCCAGGCAAACATGTACAGCTAACAATTCTTCAATACAACAAATATAGTTGACTTATTGCTTATAAATAAACAAAAAAATAACCAATCAAATTGCGAGAAATTACTCTAAATCAGGATAATGTTTTTGTGGTTATACCTTATACTTTATATTGATTAATATAAATTAAAAACAAATTAATTATGAATGCAATAACTATATATATGATCATGAATATTCGTAAAGTGTACACACAAGCTGTAAATTACTAAACATTATAAAGTATGTACAGAAGTCAAACTATAACTATGAGTCGATTCAAACACTAAAGAAAATATTCTGTCCCACATTAAACCAAGAACATTTGTAAGTTCAATTATCTCCCTTGAAATATTTCAGACATAGATTATACTTAGTCATATTCATATCATAGTCCAAATGTGTAAAGTTTCATCAGTATCAGTCCATTTGTTCAGGATAAGTTGCTCTTCGAAGACATATGGACAAACAGACATAAGGTGATATATTTTTTGTTGGGGATTTTACAACAAAATGAAAAGACCCAATTTGCATACACATATTGGCATGTCATGCATTAGCTCTTTGTGAATACTGTTGTAGATACCTTGCTTTAGGTGCCTTTACTGATACAAGTTGATTAAAACTTTCATTGGCTTGTGTTGATCCTAAATCAGTTATGGATTCACTCCTACTTATCATCTTTCTGACTAAGCTGTTTAACTCCTCCTTTAATCCATCAGATGTCAGTGGTTTCCCGTTTGGCAGACTTTTGTACCTAAATTCAAATAAAAAATCAATACTGCAAGTATGACAATTAGTTTATGTAGAGTTTAAAAGTGGCTCTAAAGAGCCTGTGTTGCTCACCTTGGTCCAATGTGCATAATCAACAAAGGACACTCCCAAAACTTTTAAAACAATATATGAAAAAATTTCTGTTTTGTTGATATTTATTAATGGTTGTTTAGTCTATTTAGTTTCTCTCTATCTTTCATAGTATATTAACCATATTTGACTTGTTATTTGACTGGCTCATCATTTTTTTTTTAAATTCAGATTTCTATTATAATTTATCATTATTTACAGCAAATGCAAAAATGGAAAAATGGTCCCTATGGGCAATAACCCTAAATAGAAGATGTCAAACTATTTCCTTCATTGCCTCATATTAGATCTTGTATTGCTGATAATCCTCAATAATATTATAGGGTTAGTTACATGAATATTGGAGAATATTGTCCCGAGTAGAATTTTATGTTGCACAAGCTTGCAAGTGTAATATATGTTCTATGAGGGACAATATTCCCCAATATTCATGCAATAACCCTTTTATTGTATCATTGTATAGCAATATAATATTTGAAAGTAAAATTTGGTTTAAAGTAAGATTTTGTTGTTGATGACGTCATTAATTTTTGAAGATTTATTGCACTAGTGCTATATTGTAATTTATCATATACTTAGACTAAATAACATATGATTTTTACTGTGATAATAGCATTAAATGAACGTAAATTCCATATTTTTTTAATTGGTGCTTAGCGGGCTGATATGAAAAGTTTATCACATGCTTCGATTGTTATCACATGCTTTTCCGTAACGTTATCGCATGGCATTCCAGTGATACTTGGCAAATTCCACAAAATACACCTCAAATGCTACGTATTCAATGAAAAACATTACAAAGTAGTGTACAAATCAATGATTTGGATATTAGAAAGTTAATTGTGTAAAATAATAATAAAAAAATAGATAAATAAAAAACAAACAAACAAACAAATTATTAGTAAATGCATTTTTAAAGTTTTAAACAATATAATTTTAAAATTACTTTTAAAAAATTGATTTGCCAACATGTTTATTATGTATATTTTTGTCGATTCGTCCATATTAAAATATTTTTCTTCTCTGTTTAGTCATATGATAGAAAGATTTCATATCGAATGTACTAAATTTGGGGTTCGTGAACTTTTCACTCTTTGAACTCCTATATGGGAACCACGTTAAAGGATCAATATATAATTCTTTTTTTTTTCTCCACTGTTGAAGCATATGCGGCTCTTGTGCTGATATTGAACCTTGGGCTGATAATAAATGTGATATGAAAAAAGCCATGTAATAATCTGATATTATTGCATGCTATACTTTTGGTTACTTTCTGTGGGAAATATTATTTAAGAATTGAATGCTCTTTTTTGTAAATTTATTGGGGTGTAAAAGCGTTGACCGAAGTACATTTTGTATGAAGCGCGGAAGCGCTTCATACTAAAAATGTGCGCACGGTCAACGCTTTTACAACCCTATAAAGTTACAAAAAAAAGCATTCAATACTTATAATTACATTTTTACCTATAGTATCATGAAAACACGCCTTTTATCAAGTTTTTATTTCATTTACCTGTGCACTTTATTGTGGGACCTTGTGTCATCATGAATGAAAAGTTTTAATGTGTGATACAACTGCTTAAGGAATAACACGTGATGTACAGTTAGCCAATCTGAATAACGTATTATAGTGAAACATACATTTAATGTAATTATATAGCTATGCAATAATGGAATTTATTGCACACTAACTTTTGGTTACTTTCTGTGGGAAATATTATATTGCTATACAATAAAATGAGTTATTGTGCTTACTTGAAATTTTCAGGATTTGTGTTATATGTACACCAGTCAACATCTTCACATTTTTCATGACTACCAAATACATGTGGCACAATTCTTTCCAGATTACATTTGATGTCATCTTCTGTCTCTCCTCCTTTTATTGCATACATAAAACATCTCAAAATGTACTGCCTGGTTTCATCTTTCTGTAACTCCCTGTAACTGCAATATAAATTATTAAATAAATGTGCATGCATAGAACATTAAACTGCAAGTTGCAATAACTCTTTAAAAAATATGCATATCAATGAAAATAATGTAAGTATAATAAAAAGGGGCATTTTTAAAGCTCAAAATGTCAAAGTCTGGATGTTGGAATATATAAATTTTTATCAAAGAAGCCCAAGAATTAATTTTTTTATTGAATAACAAAAAATCAATTTTGGACCTTTTGGACTTCAATGTGGACCAGTTAGACAACAAAATATCAATAATCTAAATCCATGGTTAGATTCAGCATATTAAAGAACCCCATTTATTCAATTTCTGTTTAATTTTGGACCCCAATTTGGTGCATCTTAAAAACAGGGACCATAATTTAAAATCTATTGACATGTTCAGATTCAGCATATATAAAAGTATCCCTAGAATCAAAACTTCCAAAATCAATTCCAACCATCCTTTTGTTGTCATTAATGTTGTTTGCAATATCTGATAGATTTCTATTCACTTATAAATACTAAAATTATTGTGCAAAAACCAAATATGTTCAGACGACTACAACAACTTAAGGTGGTACCCAACACTTTCACTGAAATTAATTTGGCTCTTTTAATTTTCATAAAATTTTGACAAAGTATTTACGGCCCTTTGACAAAAATATAAAATTTTTAAAAAATTTGAACCAACCATTTTATCATAAAAAATACACTGGTTATATAGCAGTTTGACAAACACTAATTTTGATCAATGAGAAGCTTGATATATCCTTTCCAACACAACGTAATTAAAACGTTCAGCTGATTTTACAGAGTTGTCTCCCTGATAATCAGGTACCACCTTAATATCAAATACGCTTATCTAGCCAAAAAATGTTTTTGCGGTCACATAAAAATCTAAATTTGTACATACAAAACTTTTTTTTAAACCACATGTCTGTATTTTTAAAGGTTTGTTCTTTGTTGTTTTTTTCCAAAATTATTGATTAACAGAAGTATATACCTTTTAGAAATATTATGCAAGCTTGTAGATATTCCCTTTTTGACATGGTTCTGGTCGTCCTTTTTTGAAATGTTGTCAAACTCAACTTGTAGTCTTGCTGTTGTTGATGCATCATTATCTGCATGCACAACTGAAACAGAACTTGAGAATATACATAAAGGACTAAAATTTAGGACCAGAAAAAAATTGGCAATTGAAATTTTCATTAAACATGACAAACATACCATATGGGCTTTACTCATTGTTGAAGGCCGTACCTTGACCTATAGTTGTTAATGTATGTGTCATTTTGGTCTTTTTGTGGGTCATTTGCAATCATACCACATCTTCTTCATGGTTCATGGTTCATTCTGACCTAACTTAATGTTGAATTTGTATAAAACATTCAATAGAACACCATTTCCTAACACACATAGACTTAGGAAATCTAGAGATGATCTTATGTAATTGCAACTGCATATTATAATAATAGTTGATGTAGTTTTTGATTGACCTAGAAATGACCTACTGGAACATGCTTAAGTTAGCTTATCAAAGATGTGAACCTGAATGGCATTGTCAAAATCACAAAGGCAACACTTTAGTGTAACACCTTTTGGCTTCATCATATAACAGAACTGTAATGATGCTTTATTGTAAAGATATTATTAACCTTTGATTTCACATCCATCATCTTTCAACCTGTGAGCCATTGTAACAGCCATGTCCGCCTCCATAGCTTTACTTGATCCATGCCAATTCAAATGGCAGTCATGGTCTGGAACAGTTTCTTTCCTGGATTGGTGGTACTCACAAGTCTTACATGCTTTACTACGTAATTCAAAAGACAGTACTTTCCCAGATTCTTTTCCAATGAAGGTTGAGTGTCCTGTAGAAAGTTTAAATGTAATTATTATCCCGTACAGAAATTAATGGCTAACAAAAGCACATGAGTTTCACATGTGAAGCACATGAGATGCACGTAAGAATTGTATGCAAATAAGTTTGCTCACATGTGCAGTTAGATAGTTTATATGTGCACAAAAAAATTCCAGAACTGATTATTATAGTCCATTCTTATGTTGTACTGTAATACCACTGTTCCAGGTTAGGGTAGGGTCAGGATCCTGATAACACGTTTAACCCACCACATTATGTATGTATCATGTCTGCCCAAGCCTGTAATTCAGTGGTTATCATTGCTTATGTGTTACATATTTGTTTTTCATTCATTTTTTTAAATGAATAAGGCCATTATTTTATTAGTTTGATTTTTTTTACATTGTCATTTCAGTGCATTTTAGAACTGACTATGTGGTATAAGCTTTACTCATTGTTGAAGGCTGTAGGGTGACCAATAGATGTTAATTTCTATTTTTTTTGGTCTGTTATGGAGAGTTGTCTAATTGGCAATCATACCACATCTTCCTATATATTTTCTCAAACTCATTGCATTAATAAATCAGACATAACATATACAGTAACAAAAAAAACCACCATATTTAATTACTTTGTTTTGTTTCAATAAACTGGAGGTTTAAGAGTAAATTATTGCTTGATTGCTTTGATTTTTTAAGTTTGGTTTCAACTGGTTTTACTGAAAACATCATTCTTACCAGTATTACTATTGTAATTCCACCCAGAGCCTCTCTTTTGCCAACCACCATCAAAACTAGCTTCAACCTATCAAAATATAATTTTATTTCTAGTATTATATATATATATATATTATATCTGCCTGCATGTAAATATAATTTGAAAGAAAGTGTATCTATAGACAGACTGTAAGTCAGGGTAAATTTAATGACCATTTTATTCTTTTTATTCTTGTATAAAACATTCAATAGAACACCATTTCCTAACACACATAGACATAGGAAATCTAGAGATGATCTTATGTAATTGCAACTGCATATTATAATAATAGTTGATGTAGTTTGATGTAGTTTTTTTGTGCACATATAAATATTTTATTCTTCCTAATTTTTTAAAAATTAATTGGTAGAAAGTTTTTTTAATGTAAAATGTTTCATTTATATAGTTATGGGAAGATGTGGTATGAGTGCCAATGAGACTTGTAACTCTCCATCCAAACAACGATTTATAAAAGTTTAAAAAAAATAAAATGTATATATGAATCAATATACATGTATATGGTATATATTGGATATTTGTAGGAATAAAATATCTTAATAAAAAAGAGTAATTAAAATCAATTTTATAGTCTATATAAACTATATATATTAGAACAGGAACATCAAATCAGGTATATAAGTGCATACAATGTATCATAAAGGAATTCTGACTAATTTTCATAAAGTGTCCATATTTTATACCCTTTGGTCTATAGTTTTGCAGTCAATATATATATATTATATAGTAAGCTAACATGCATGAAACCTGACTGAAAACAGTTGTTAAAAGTTTGATCTTCTGTTATGCTGTAAAACAATGGTTTGGATTGGCAGAAAATACATTAAACCCCAAAAATGATGTTACACACCATGTTTCATTAAAATAAAAATTGTTTTTCTTCATTTCAAGGCATAAATTTATATTTATTAAACTTACATTATTATTGGTACTCTGTGCTTTTTCTTCTTCCTGTGCAGTTCTGCATGATGTGTTTGCAACTTCCCCAATCTGCTTACTTAACTCCTTCTCCTTCTTCCTCAGAGTGTTTTCACTGATAGATGGCAAATTACATTCAGCTAGAAAGTTTTGTAGATGGGTAGGCCCTATTCCTGCATGTATCATTCCTGAAACACATAAAGATAGTTAGAAAAAAGATATATTAAAAATGCATGTAATTTTCTCTAAACAAAGTTTTAGGTTAAGGTATGAGACATTTTTGAAGATTTTTGAATATATTATAAATAGACATTTGGTGATTAATATACTTTTTGCACTGGATTTGTCATAAGAACAATTTAAGAAAAGAATAGGGTTGTCTGCATGTGCATGGTGTATACATTATTGTACATTTAGTTTCTGCTTTAATGATGGCATTGTGGTATTTGTATAAATCATTTGTATTCATGGTTAATGTTTGAAAAGAAATACATTTCATTCACCAAATCAAAGACATATTTTCTTAGTTAACCATGATTTAAAAATGTAATAAAAAAATATAGGGGGCCTGGTCCCTCCTATTATATAATAAAAAATGATGCATTCTTTAAAGGGATCACTGTAGCATAACTGGAACACATGCCTCCTCTTACTGGAGCCTTAGGGGGTTGGGTGGGGGAGGGCTTATAAAATTTTGCATGGTTTTAATTTGCATTTAATTGCAAGCTTTAACATGTTTAAGCAGGGAGGGGAATATACAACTTACAAGTACAATACATGAGTCTACAATAGAATAGAATATTTTTATTTCCCAAATTACAGGGCCCATAAAGGGCATTAAATCAGATACTATGTATCTTAAATCTGTATGAAGTACAAAGGGACTCTCTATTACTAGCTACATTTATGGAAGATTCTAGCTAAACTTGATTAGGTTTTTTATGTTAAAAATTGTATTTTTTTCTAAATGTAAACCTACCTAATGCTGCTTTTGTGTTGATGTCATAACTGCCTGTTGGTCCTCTTTTTCCTGTCTGGACATCAGTGACTGTTTCACAAAGATCACATCGAATCATGATAATTCCACTTAAACCAAACAGCTTTTCTCCTACTGTATTTGACAGGTGAAGAGGGGACTTGCAGATACAGCAATACATTCCCACTGCGAGGAGATCTAATTCAACTATCCTCCTCCCCAAACCCCAAGACTGTTGTTTCCCATAAAGTGGGTCAGTGAATTCAGCCTCTGCTGCTATATCTGTGTGGTTATGAAAGTAGTTGGAGTGGTCATTGAATACTCCAACTACCTCAGGGTCCTTCTGCTTTAATTCATTTGACCATTTAAAAAAATTTGACCTCTTATTCTTTTTAACACTAGCTTTACCAAATTTGCCTGTTACATCTCTTTCCTGGTTCATTTAAGCAAAAATTTTAAATTATATATAGATTGGAATAGTACAACAATAGCCTGATCGTCTGCTCTTAGCAACAAGTAAACATTCTGATCTGGATCTTTAAAAGTCTTGAATATTGCATGTTATTTTAAAACGCTGCAATGAATTAGACCAAAGCACAAGAGTTATCTTTCTTAGGTGTTCTGTACCCCCTTAATAATCAAGGACTTCAATAAAAAGATGCTATCAGCTGTTCTGTGATTTTCTCTGAAACCAAACTGACAATCAAATAAACTTATATATGAATTGTTATATTATATTAGATACATGTATGAAGAAATGTTTAGATGAAAAGAGATGGCATTTGGTAAAATCATACAAATGGACAGAATTGTCATCTTCAAAATTAATTGATGTTCTATCAACAGAAAATGTTAAAAAGGAAATTTTAGATTTAGAGATGTAACATTTTGATAGCAATAAACTAGGCGTTGATGGTGCAACTGAAAAACTTACCAAAATTTTACAAACTATTGCAGAAAATACATGTAAAGTCATATCTTAACCAATAAAAAAGAAAAAGAAAAAAAGAAAACAAGTATGGTCAGATAATGTAGCATATGAAACAAAAAGACAAATAAACTATTTAGGAAATAAAATCAAGAATAACTTAAATGACAAAAGTTTAAAATCTAAATATTTTAAATTATGTAAAAAACTAAAAAAAATGATTAAACAGAAAACATTTGAATATCACCAAAAACTTTATAAATCACTTTCAGATAAATTAAAAAATAATCCAAAAGAATACTGGAATGTTCTAAAGGCAATAAAAAAGAAACCAAATATTGAAGAAGATATTCCTGAAATTTTAATGAATGAAAATAAAATCATAAAACATTTTCAGGATCAGGGTACACCAGCCTCATATGATAAATCCTTTGTAAATAAACTGGAACGTGAACTAAACATTATGTACTAAACCCAGTATACACATAAAAGTAAAATATCCCAGGGAATCTCCAAAACAAAACGACCATTAAGTATACGTAGCCTTGAGGACGAACATAATTCAAGTAATTTATTCCCCAATGTATTCAAAGTGCTATCTTGGTTAACTCTTCTGATATCAATATCAACATTGTTCGTAAATGTATATGAAAATTTTCTAGGCGCTTACAACGACACAGATTACAAATTGTTTGATAAAACATGTAAAAGCGGAACGAAAAATACCAGTGGACCGTCAAATTCATATATTGAAAATAAACTGACAACATCTTGGCATGGATAACGTTCTGTTTGGACAACAACATTTGATGACGTTTAGCAAGCAACAATGACTACATCATTTATGTGTGTGTATTTATGTAAACAATCAATGTATTGTTTAATACATGCCGTTCACCTCAAAATTAAAATAATCTTGCATAAATAGTTCAATAAGGAATTTTTCTATCAACTGCGTTGATTATACAATTTTTTAAATGATAGAAACCACTTTACAATACAACGATTAAAGAAAATAGTTTTTGAAAACATTTATTGACAGTGATCAGATAATTGATTAATCAACTAATTTGATTTATTTTTTTCAAAATTGTAAAAGTGCAAATCCATGTGTAATATATCATTTTACAGTGTATTGCAACTGTTAAAGTTGATTAAACTTTGAAATAAATATAATCAAAATATAAATGTCAATGTATTATCAACAGATAGAAAAAAAAACATATAGTATATAACGTTTATATGTGTACTTTAACCAAATTTTGAACTTATTGAAAAGCTAAGGATTTTCTTATCCCAGGCATAGATTACCTTAGCCGTATTTGGAATTTTTGATCATCAATGCTCTTCAACTTTTTAATTGTTTGGCTTTATTAATATGTTTACCAAGTATATTTAATAACATTAACGGTACCAATGTTCCTGCACCAGATGCGCATTTCGACAATACATGTGTCTTCAGTGATGCTCTTGGCCAAAATATTTGAAATCCAAAGCTTATATAAAAGATGAAGAGCTATAATCCAAAAGGTCCAAAAAGTATAGCCAAATTCGTAAAAAGGAACAAGAGCTTTGCACGAGGGAGATACATTCCTTAATTTATAATATTTGTTAACATTTTGTAACAGCAATTTTTAATAACACAACAAAAATCCGGATTTTCATGGCAGTACCGAAGTACTGGCTACTGGGCTGGTGAAACCCTTAGGGAATAACAGTCCACCAGCAGAGACATCGACCCAGTGGTATTAAGGTTGCTAGTGTGTAACGATGATGTGATGTGATTATACATTTGTTAAACTTGATCTATGAGTACATATTTCTGTTAAATAATAAGCTTTTAAATAAGTCGATTAAGTCGAATGTGGAGACATCAAAAATTGTCGACGAAGAGCACGATGATGGTGATGTATATGGCAGATACAAGAATATCGATTTTGTATTCGCACAATTATCGTATTGGTTATTACCAAAGTTAAAACTATTCCGTTAAAAAAGTAGTCATCATTTGTTCTATTCAAGGGGTTATTAGACAGTTTTTAACCGATCGAAACGACTGTACATGTTCAATAATTGTTTGTTGATTTAGAAAGCTTGTTGTACAATGTTTAGATCAGCGAGAACATATGTACTGCTGTATAAGTACAAATGCATGTCTCATCATTAGAATTGATTAAACTTTACAAACGTTAAACAATGTATGAATACAAATTTATGTATAACTTGTTCTGTTTCTATGCAACAGATTGAAACAAATTCATTTAAACTACATGTTGAGTGATGCTAAACTACCCTGCATTTCCTGTCTGATATCTTTATTTCATGTAAGACAAAATTAAAGACTTATTTTATAGTTTTACCACTTTTTAATTAAAGGGCTGTACCTTGGTGTTTTGGACTATTTTACCTTATACCATCACCTATCATTTACACCTAGAGGGAAAACAGTATTACCGAAGATATAAAATATTAAAGACTTTTGAAAATTAAGAGTAAGCATGTTAGATCCTTAAGATCTAACTTTCGGAGGAATTGCGCTTGATATTAATTTGATGACAAGATAAGCTTTCAATCGGTTTAATTGAGGTCTGGAGCTGGCATGTCAGTAACTGTTAGTAGTCCTTTGTTGAAGTAGTTCAACCCACAAGAAATGGTAGCATTATCGTGACCTCTGTATAAAGAAGCATTTCTAGTAGAATAATAAACTTGTTAAATCGGTGATTTTCTATTGCCATATGCTATTATCCCAGTTATTGCCTTTTTTTGTCTTTTCCCGTTGGGTTTATTTTAAAAGGGCTTGTTTTACCTTTTTGAAAAATTCAGGGTGGTGTAAAGTGTCTAAAGGACGAACTTTTAGTGATTTGTACATTTTTGTAACATTTTTTTATTCTATATACTTATAAGAATAGGTGGAACACTTGTATGTATTGTAGGTTTACTATCAGCTGTTTTTGAATCATGGAACATTTAATAGTAATAAACGTAAGATAACAGATTTCATACGGTTTTTTTCAGCTAAAAGATTGCTAATGATTTTTTCCTGTATGGGTAGTTTTAAGGTTTCAAAATTATTTTGGTTTCTTATAATACGGGACAAATTAATACTAGGCGTATATATTTTAAGCAACCTCACGTAAGAGACGCTACCAGTTTAGCCCTGAGAACTTGTTACAGCTGTGCTTTGGCGGAAATGTGGTTCCTCCTCTTGTTTTTTGGAAAATATATATTGACAGCAACAATGATGAGATATTTAATTAATCAACTAATTAGATAATTTTTGTTCTCAAAGTTTTAGAAGTTAAAATCTATGTGTAATATATTATTTTACAGTGCTTTGCAACTGTTAAAGTTGGTTAAACTTTAAAAGAAATATAATCAATGTCTAAATATAAATGTTGTAGTATATGCAACAACAGATTGAAACAACATATGTAGTAAAATATACAACGTGGATATTGTACTTTTACTATAATTGTCCGTTTTGCAACTTTTAAAAATTTTCTAAAACCAAGGTTACAACTCCCTCAGGCAAAGTTGACTTAAGATGAATTTGGGTATTTATTTTAGGTATTTTTGACGTATAGTTCTTCAACGATTTTAGGTTCTTATCTATCTTTGGATTTCAAATGTTTGGCTTTCAGTGTTCCTGATGAAGATAAAGCGAGAAAAGCGCTTCGGACGCAATCAATTATTAAACGTGTTGTTTTCAATTTTTAAATACACGACAAACCCGCTATCAGTATTATATAGTCATTGATTAATACAATGAACATTATGAATAAACTCATCATAGATGCCAGGATTCCTTTTTGTACTTTGTTTCGTCTTAACAAAACTCATCAGTGACGCTCGAATCCACAAAAAAATTAACAGCAATATTAGTACGAAGTTGAAGAGCATTAAGGACCAACTTCCTGAAAGTTGAAAATTGTCGACATTTAACTCTTAGCTAACAAAACATTTAAACAGACTTACGAAGAAGGTATTTATTCACGACTCTACTGGCATGATAAGGGTAATGAACTTCTCATATATTTTATCATGGTATGCCCAGTAGTCGGCACTTTCGTGTCTGGTACTTTTGATAACTATTCACACTACTAGGTCGATGCCTCTGCTGATGGACGTTTCGTCCTCGAGAGTATTTCGATTCCAGTTGCTAACACTTCGGTGTTACATGAATATCAATAATGTGGTCATTTTTTATAAACTTCCTGTTTACAAAACTTTGAATTTACGGAAAAACTAAGGATTTTCTAATCCCAGGCAAAGATTACCTTAGCCGTTTTGGTTCAACTTTTTTGATTTTTTTTTATCCTCAATGCTTTTCAACATTTTACTGGTTTGGCTTTATAAATATTTTTATATGAGCGTCACTGATGAGTTTTATGTAGTCGAAACGCGCTTCTCACGTACTAAATTATAATCCTGATAACTATTTACGACCAACAACAATACTGGTACCTTTGATAACTATCGTGTTGACTTGAACTATAATTGATATGTTCCTGATTATCAATAAAAATATAACAAAACTTTGAATTTTTGAAATAGTTAGTCTTTTCTACCTCAGGAATAGAATACCTTTGTTGTATTTGACAAAACCTTCTGGAAGTTTTCGTTTTCAACTTTGTACTTGACCGTTGAACATGTTTTAATACAAAAGTCTTTTGTAGTAGAACCGCGCGTTTGGCATACATATTAAATTTTAATTTTAATTATGGTATTTATGATGAGTTTAATCAAACTAACCCCAGGCCTTGCGGTCATAAAACTTTCGAGCACGAGTTTTATACTCAGTCTCAAGAATCAACCAATCAAAATGCTTGATTTCCTGTTTCAAGCATGATTTTTGTGCTTCGAGCACTGAGCAAAGTTTCATATATAGACTTCAACCCATGGAATTTTCTTAAACCTTGAGTTTTCAATGGCCATTGTTATATTATAGTTTGTTTCTGTGTGTGGTGCATTTTTAGTTTTGTGTTTCTGTTGTTTCGTTGTTCTCCTCTTATATTGATGCTTTTCCCTCAGTTTGTAACTCGGATTGATTTTTCCAATTTGATTTTTGAATTTCGGTTAGTGGTATACTACTGTTGCCTTTGTGTGTCCAATCTTGATTTGTTTTACCATTGGACCTTATAACATCACCTACCTAGTAGGAAAAACAGTATTGCAGAATATATAAGATGTTTAAGACTTTTAAAGATTAGGGGTACACGTGTCAGATCCTTTAGATCTAACATCGGATGGAATTGAGCTTGACATTCATATGATGAATTGTTTAAGTACGAAGGCATGTCTCATCGTTAGAATTGATTAAACTTTACAAACGTTTAACAATGTATGAATACAAATTTATGTATAATTTGTTCTGTTTCTATACAACAGATTGAAACAACAACTCTAAATATAGCATTCAACGTGTATGTATTGTACTTTTAAGACAGGACAATCACACGATCAACATTATATACATATATATATATATATAATGTCTCTATTACATTAATAAGCAGCGGTGATAACTCAGCAAGTTAAAAGTAAGACTTCTTTACAGTGCTTGAACATATATCTTAATGTATTGTAAACTCGGCATTTGTCTTTTGTCTTATTAAAAATAAAATACGAATTGTATGTGGATTTAAAACACAAAGTCACAGTTCAATTATACCTAAACATTACCGTTTTATAGGGTTGTTGCATGAATATTGGGAAAAATTATCCCGAATAGAATTTGATACTGCACGAGCTTGCTATTGCAATATGTGTTCCACGAGGGATAATACATGTATTCCCCAATTGTCATGCAATAACCATGTCAAGGTATACGTATAGCAATATGATATTTAAAATTAAAAAATAATTTTATCTAAGATTTTGTCGTTGATGACGTCATGGATTTTAAAGATTCATCTAGTGAAATATTATAAGTTAGTGCTCGCTAACTTTTAGTTACGTTCTTTGGGAAATATTCTATTGAGTTTCATTATTTGTAAAAACCGAAGAAGTCAGACTTACTTGATTGTTACAATTCTTGATAGTAATTTAAAGAGGGGAAAACAATATTTATCTTTTTTCATATTTTCTTAACTCAATTTACTTCTTTTCTATATCATTGAACAAATCAAAAGCCTCAAAACCAATCAATAAATTAATGAGAAAATATCAAATTTATAAAGGGAAATAATTCAGGAAATGTTAAAATGAATAGTCTAAAACACATTAATAGAATGTATTCCTAATAAGAAACAGTTAAACATGATAGATTAAACTTGATTTTATAGCTAACTCAACATTTTACTTGCATAACAGTCACAGATAAATCAATCATCTTGATAACGATTTGTGAACAAAATTAATAGACATAATAAATAAACAGGTAAAAAAAACGAGAGCAGCAGTCACATTGTGTTATACCAACACTTAACCAGCATTGGGGTAGACACAGTGTAACAATTAGGAATAACACTAGGTTTTTTTATTTTCTTACACTTAATCAGGTATTCTAAAAAAAACAGAAATAATATTTGTATCAATGTTTCTTATCTAGATACATGCTGGTAATGGAATATGTAATCAAACGTGTGCTGTAGATGAAGACGACACAGGTTCATGTTGCCGTCATAGTTATAGATGTTGCCAGACACCTACATGTAGATGAAGACGACACAGGTTCATGTTGCCGTCATAGTTATAGATGTTGCCAGACACCTACATGTAGATGAAGACGACACAGGTTCATGTTGCCGTCATAGTTATAGATGTTGCCAGACACCTACATGTAGATGAAGACGACACAGGTTCATGTTGCCGTCATAGTTATAGATGTTGCCAGACACCTACATGTAGATGAACACGACACAGGTTCATGTTGCCGTCATAGTTATAGATGTTGCCAGACACCTACATGTAGATGAAGACGACACAGGTTCATGTTGCCGTCATAGTTATAGATGTTGCCAGACACCTACATGTAGATGAAGACGACACAGGTTCATGTTGCCTTCATAGTTATAGATGTTGCCAGACACCTACATGTAGATGAAGACGACACAGGTTCATGTTGCCGTCATAGTTATAGATGTTGCCAGACACCTACATGTAGATGAAGACGACACAGGTTCATGTTGCCGTCATAGTTATAGATGTTGCCAGACACCTACATGTAGATGAAGACGACACAGGTTCATGTTGCCGTCATAGTTATAGATGTTGCCAGACACCTACATGTAGATGAAGACGACACAGGTTCATGTTGCCGTCATAGTTATAGATGTTGCCAGACACCTACATGTAGATGAAGACGACACAGGTTCATGTTGCCGTCATAGTTATAGATGTTGCCAGACACCTACATGTAGATGAAGACGACACAGGTTCATGTTGCCGTCATAGTTATAGATGTTGCCAGACACCTACATGTAGATGAAGACGACACAGGTTCATGTTGCCGTCATAGTTATAGATGTTGCCAGACACCTACATGTAGATGAAGACGACACAGGTTCATGTTGCCGTCATAGTTATAGATGTTGCCAGACACCTACATGTAGATGAAGACGACACAGGTTCATGTTGCCGTCATAGTTATAGATGTTGCCAGACACCTACATGTAGATGAAGACGACACAGGTTCATGTTGCCGTCATAGTTATAGATGTTGCCAGACACCTACATGTAGATGAAGACGACACAGGTTCATGTTGCCGTCATAGTTATAGATGTTGCCAGACACCTACATGTAGATGAAGACGACACAGGTACATGTTGCCGTCATAGTTATAGATGTTGCCAGACACCTACATGTAGATGAAGACGACACAGGTTCATGTTGCCGTCATAGTTATAGATGTTGCCAGACACCTACATGTAGATGAAGACGACACAGGTTCATGTTGCCGTCATAGTTATAGATGTTGCCAGACACCTACATGTAGATGAAGACGACACAGGTTCATGTTGCCGTCATAGTTATAGATGTTGCCAGACACCACATGTAGATGAAGACGACACAGGTTCATGTTGCCGTCATAGTTATAGATGTTGCCAGACACCACATGTAGATGAAGACGACACAGGTTCATGTTGCCGTCATAGTTATAGATGTTGCCAGACACCTACATGTAATGGTATGTAACACAGGTTCATGTTGCCGTCATAGTTATAGATGTTGCCAGACACCTACATGTAATGGTATGTAACACAGGTTCATGTTGCCGTCATAGTTATAGATGTTGCCAGACACCTACATGTAGATGAAGACGACACAGGTTCATGTTGCCGTCATAGTTATAGATGTTGCCAGACACCTACATGTAGATGAAGACGACACAGGTTCATGTTGCCGTCATAGTTATAGATGTTGCCAGACACCTACATGTAGATGAAGACGACACAGGTTCATGTTGCCGTCATAGTTATAGATGTTGCCAGACACCTACATGTAGATGAAGACGACACAGGTTCATGTTGCCGTCATAGTTATAGATGTTGCCAGACACCTACATGTAGATGAAGACGACACAGGTTCATGTTGCCGTCATAGTTATAGATGTTGCCAGACACCTACATGTAGATGAAGACGACACAGGTTCATGTTGCCGTCATAGTTATAGATGTTGCCAGACACCTACATGTAGATGAAGACGACACAGGTTCATGTTGCCGTCATAGTTATAGATGTTGCCAGACACCTACATGTAGATGAAGACGACACAGGTTCATGTTGCCGTCAAAGTTATAGATGTTGCCAAAAACCTACATGTGCAGGTTTGTAAATCGAATACACATGTTACGATTTAAAATACGAATTGTTTGTGGATTTAGCCTCTGGCTTTTGTTAGTCTTGTATTTTTTTAATTTTAGTTTCTTGTGTAAAATTTGGAAATTAGTATGGCGTTCATTATCACTGAACTAGTATATATTTGTTTAGGGGCCAGCTGAAGGACGCATCCGAGTGCTAGAATTTCGTGCTAAATTGAAGACCTGTTAGTGACCTTCTGCTGTTGTTTTTCTATGGTCGGGTTGTTGTCTCTTTGACACATTCTCCATTTCAGGCGCGTAGCAACGAGATATTAAAGAGAACAGAGTTAGTCTTTTTAGAGAAATTGACTCATACACACAAGACAGATGCATTGTTGGAATTATTGGCTGTCGGAATAGTGGGCTGTCGGAGTAAGGGGCTGTCAGAATATTGGGCTGTCGGAGTAATGGGATGTCGAAATAATGGTTGTCGGACTAATGAGATGTCACCAGTCAGGTTCGTTTGACTTTATAATTATTTTGATCTGAGCATCACTGTTGAGTCTTATTTAGACGAAAAGCGCGTCTTGCGTATCAATATAAAAAAAGAAGATGTGGTATGATTGCCAATGAGACAACTATCCACAAAAGACCAAAATGACACAAACATTGACAACTATAGGTCACCGTACGGTCTACAACAATGAGCAAAGCCCATACCGCATAGTCAGCTATAAATGGCCCTGATAAGACAATGTAAAACAATCTAAACGAGAAATTATAAAACGGGTACCTCTGATAACTATATTCAACACAATGTATAGAGTATAACTCAACAACGTTAGTGATGTACATGTATAACGGAACGTTGGACTTGTGTGACGATTAACACATGTTGTGCCTGTAGTGACGTATACCACATTATGGCAGGTTGTGACGTATAACACAACTTTGGCATAGTGTGACGATTAACACATGTTTACCTGGTGTTATGTATAACACATTATGGCAAGTTGTGACGTATAACTCAACTTTGGCCTAGTGCGACTTAGATTGTGTAACAATACTTTTGCCTACCAGTAAGTAGTTACGACACCTTCCAGGATGAACTTTGGTTCGAGAAAAATTTAGTAAGGCTTTATATTTGACAATTTACTACAAGCACTTAAAGAAACATAGAATTATAGAAATCATCAATATAAACGTTGAATGTAAATAGTTCGCATCACTGGTCAGCTGAACAATTACCCCAGCTACATCTGGTGATTCGATTATCTGAATACCTGAAAAATAAATTATAAATGAATACATCAACGTTATTGTAGTGAAAAAAAATCAAAGCATTCAGTCAGAAAGAGAGTAACAATAAAACACCAATCCTATGTTGAACATCAATACAACTTAATTGAATAATTTGATCAAACATTATGATACAAGAGCAACCATAACACTTCAAGGGGGTAAGTTTTTTCCCAAGAAAACTTTAAGGTAAGCTTAGTCTTTAGACAAAATTAAACACTATAAGGTATAGGTATACACTGCATTCTGAGTAATTTTTTTTGGTCATCTGCTTCATCAAAAAACATACCCCCTTAAATGGGCGTTCCTTAATGGTGGTCGATAACTATTTTCAAAGCCATTACAAATTGTAGGTGCTGTGTTTAAGACATGTAAAATAGTGTGGTAACTTGATTAAAGAGTTAGTGGTTTTAAAAACTTAATGTTGGTCCATGTGTAAAAAGTGTGTCATCGGTATCAGGGATGTTGTCAGAACGTCATTGCAGACCTAAAGAAAACGATATACACAAGTTTGTGTGTATATGAGTCAGAATAAGGGATGTTGTCAGAACGTCATTGCAGACCTAAAGAAAACGATATACACAAGTTTGTGTTTATATGAGTCAGAATAAGGGATGTTGTAAGAACGTCATTGCAGACCTAAAGAAAACGATATACACAAGTTTGTGTTTATATGAGTTAGAATAAGGGATGTTGTCAGAACGTCATTGCAGACCTAAAGAAAACGATGCACAAGTATGTGTGTATATGAGTTAGAATAAGGGATGTTGTCAGAACGTCATTGCAAACCTACAGAAAACGATATACACAAGTATGTGTTTATATGAGTCAGAATCAGGGATGTTGTCAGAACGTCATTGCAGACCTACAGAAAACGATATACACAAATTTGTGTTTATATGAGTTAGAATAAGGGATGTTGTCAGAACGTCATTGCAGACCTACAGAAAACGATATACACAAGTTTGTGTTTATATGAGTTGGAATAAGGGATGTTGTCAGAACGTCATTGCAGACCTAAAGAAAACAATATACACAAGTTTGTGTTTATATGAGTCAGAATAAGGGATGTTGTCAGAACGTCATTGCAGACCTACAGAAAACGATATACACAAGTTTGTGTTTATATGAGTTAGAATAAGGGATGTTGTCAGAACGTCATTGCAGACCTAAAGAAAACGATATACACAAGTTTGTGTTTATATGAGTCAGAATAAGGGATGTTGTCAGAACGTCATTGCAGACCTAAAGAAAACGATACACAAGTATGTGTGTATATGAGTTAGAATAAGGGATGTTGTCAGAACGTCATTGCAAACCTACAGAAAACGATATACACAAGTTTGTGTTTATATGAGTTAGAATAAGGGATGTTGTAAGAACGTCATTGGAGACCTAAAGAAAACGATATACACAAGTTTGTGTTTATATGAGTTAGAATAAGGGATGTTGTCAGAACGTCATTGCAGACCTACAGAAAACGATATACACAAGTTTGTGTTTATATGAGTTAGAATAAGGGATGTTGTCAGAACGTCATTGCAGACCTACAGAAAACGATATACACAAGTTTGTGTTTATATGAGTCAGAATAAGAGATGTTGTCAGAACGTCATTGCAGACCTAAAGAAAACGATATACACAAGTATGTGTTTATATGAGTCAGAATAAGAGATGTTGTCAGAACGTCATTGCAGACCTAAAGAAAACGATATACACAAGTTTGTGTTTATATGAGTCAGAATAAGAGATGTTGTCAGAACGTCATTGCAGACCTAAAGAAAACGATATGCACAAGTATGTGTTTATATGAGTGGGACTGGAGGGGTTACCAGCAATGAGAATAATGGACGAAAAAATGGAGAATAACGAGGTGCTAAAATATCAAGACTAGAAAATAGAGTGAGATGTTGATGGATTTTGTGATCCGTTGCACTGTCTGATATGTTTAGTATTTTCTGTTTTCCTTTATCTGTATTAATTCATTCAAACTAGCTGTTCAAATAAAGTCATTTCGGACTCTCTTGTGTTTGTTAGTGAGTCGTTTTCGCCAAAATTCTTATAAATAGCCGTTATTACATTCAACAAATATACAGTAATGATACGGCAGGAAAAAATAAATCGATTCCGAAAAAAATCCGCCTAGCACTTAACCGTACAAATAGACTTAACTCGTTCAATTTGCTTGTTGGCTTAACCACAAAAAGAACAACGCTCTGTGATGATCTCTATACGAACAGATTACCTTACCTTATTTGGCAAAAATTTTAGAAATTTTTGGTCCTAAATTGTTTTTAATTCTTAAACTCATTATTTTATTTTGCATTTTTAACTTTTTGGGATTCGAGCTTCATTGATAAGTCTTTTCTAAACAAAACGCGCGTCTGGCGCTAAAAAAAATAATTTAATCTTGGTAACTGTGATGAGTTTCTTGATAATGAATATCAAATGGTATTGTAGAACCCGTTCTCACCCTTCCGGAGCTACTGAGATCACCCCCAGTTTTTGAAGGTGTTCGTATTGCAGTCTTTAGGTTTCTATGGTGTGTCATATTTACTATAATTTGTCTCTTTGCCTGTTTAATTTTTCTGACATGGCGTTGTCAGTTTTTTTCATAAATCTAGGAGTTTGACCGTCCCTCTGGTATCTTTCGTCCCTTTTTTTTACTAGAATATATGCGTTTATTAAGCCCATTAAGCATTTTTCAAATCTGGGGTAGCGATTTTTGTCACCTTTTATTTTCATATCTGCTACCGTGGAATCTCCTGTTGCCTTGGTAACTGGTCTTGTCGCATCTAATACAACGTATGTTTCATATCCTGCAGATGACAGAAAACATGGACATTTGAATTAGTATGATAAAAATTAGACAAACAAGAAATTGTGACGCTATGCTCAAAATAGGTTTATAACCAAACAAGTACAAAGTCGAAGACCATTGAGGACCCAACATTCCAAAAAGTTGTGCCAAATACTTAGGTTAACTTATATGTAAATTGCACATGTAAGGTCATCTGGACCCTCCTCCATAAAAAAAAACTTGATTAACAAATACTCATAGGATGAATGAAGAAAAGATCAATATGTCACTAGTTTTAAAAACGTGTATTGATTTGTAACAGTATTGAAAACATTTAAGAAATTATGGCCGGTTCATGTTAACGTTACAATAATCAGAAATGAAAATCACACATACCTAATTTCTTAGCATCCATTGCTGTATAGTAAACACAGTAATCACGTGCCAGTCCTGTTATAATTAAAGAGTCTATTCCGGCTTCCTGGAGCTTATCGTGCAATTCCGTGTGGCGGAAACCGCCATTATCGTAAAATGCAGAATAAGAATCTACCTAAAGTAACACAAGAAAATCAGGTGTAGAATGTTTCGTGTTTAGTGGTTTTTTTTCTATCTTTCTTTTTAATATTTATTGTTTCACTTGCTGTATTTTATTGTGATCATGTCTTAATTACCATAAGAACGAGTAACTTAAAAGACATGAACATATAAGGTAAAACAAAGTTATGAATGTCTCCTAAGCTGATGTTCATAACATATATATGTTGAAGCATACTGTAATGTAGAACTAGTTATTAGAGATTTTAAACATGATTTCATTTACTTTCCAGATATGCTACATTCCGATTGTTCAAATATTCTCGTTCCATTAAAGTTTAACGTGATATTACGTTAGTTGGTAAGGATAAACCAACGGGCAACTTATTTTAAAGTACTTACCTTGCAGTTATATCCTTTTCTAACAACAAGGTCGGATGGCTCATGAACCAAGTTGTGTGAAAAGTTAGCTGATGGAGTGTTTATAACGCAATGGTCAGGCCACAGGTGCTGTGTCAGATTGTATGCCACTTCAGTGCAACTGTTGTTTTCATCACATAAGGAACCTAATTGAATATAAAAATAGATATAAATTACTCAAATGGTAATCTAATATCACAAGTTGGAGGAAACAAAACAACGAATAAGAACTAAATCAAATAAAAATTTAAATACAAACAACAGTCTAGTTAAAAAAATAGCACAATCAGAAAGTAATGATGAACTCAATAACTTGAGATCAAGGATTGGGAGTTCATATTGTGATCTCGTGTTAAGGAGGTACAAAACAACACCTTACAAAAATAAATTTGGCTGGAAAATAATTTTCAAAAAATGTTGACAAAATATTTACATTGACCCTTTGACTAAATAAATCCAACCTCACATTTCATTCAGGATACTAACTATTCATTCACTTAAACATATAGCAGTTTAACAAACACTGATTTGATTATTGAGAAGCTTAATATTTCATTAACAATAGAATGTGATTAAAACGTTCAGCTGATATTTACAGAGTTATCTCCCTGTAGTGGTATGTACCACCTTAACAACATTTGAAAGACAAATATCTTACGTGTTCTACTGAAATGTTCATGGACTTTTTTTTTTAGATGTTGTCAAATATATTTTGTTAAAATATTATATAATTCAATTCAGAAATTTCTGCGTGTCTATTATTCCCAATGTCGTACATAGCCATATTTGTTTATTGTTTGTCTGTTGGTCTGAGTTTATTTTCGGCTTATGAGTTTGAATGTCCCTTTTAGTATCATTCATGTTTCCTTCTTTAAAACTAAGATTTGATGATTGTTACCTGATTTATCATACAAAAGCTGAATTACTTTTCTGGCACCTTTATGCTGAGACGCAAATGAGATGTGGTCACTGCAATGCCAGTCTTGTGATAAAACCACCAATGAAAGGTCTGCTTTATATTCTGACCGGATATTGTTTATTACTGGTATCACCTGATCTCCTTCGGTTACCGCTAGACTTCCACCAGGTAGGAAACAGTTTTGGACATCAATAATCAATAATGCTATCTGTCTTGTACACGTTAAATCCAACAGCAAGATGAAAGTTATTGCCGATAACCTGCATAATATATCAAATGAAATTGAGAATGGAAATGGGGATAGTTTGCTAGAGAAATCAAACCGACAAAATATCAGAACGCTTGCCAAGGCCACTAATGGGTCTTCAACACAGCCAGAAACCTCTTACCCGGAGGAGGGCTTTAGCTGGCCCCCTAAACCAAGAAATTGTACAAGTGTCAGCGAAAATGGATGTCACTGCTATGGAAAAGTCTTCAGCTTTAATCCGCAGGGTGCAATTTTCATTTTTTTTTTACAAATTGTTCTTATTCTAGTACTATAAATATATGAGTTTAATCTTTTAGACCCATTATGCTCTTGTTTTAACGAAAATAGGATGTAAAAATATGCTGTTGCAACTTTTAGCTTTCCAAGAAGTCTTTTGCATATTTCAGTTAAGCGTAAGACTATTTGAAAAAAAAATCTTATTTGAATTTCCTATCAATTTTTGACAAGTGGTGAAACAAGAGGCTTTCACGAGGCTGAATCACTCACCTGTATCTCAGAGGAGAAGGTTTTTTAATGTTAGCATGCTTGATGAACACATTGTGTAAAGTTCTCTCTAAAGAGCAATAACTCTTCAAGGGGTCAATTGACAATTGTGGTCAGATAAACTTTTGTGTAGATCTTACTATGTTGAACATTATTGCTGTTTACAGTTTACATCTATTTGATAACAATATTCAAGATAATAACAAAAAAATGCTGAATTTTGTTAAAACTACCAATTCGGTGGCAGCAAGCCAACAATAGATTGATCGATTCGTCTGATAATTTCAGGGCCGTTACATTTTGACCAATTCAACAATTTTACCCAGCCAGATTTGCTCTTAAAGCTTTAGTTTTTGAGATATGTGACCAGCCACAACATATTCAGGCTAATGGAGGTAGAAAGTCATTGTGAGAAAAACGCCGTTAACTATATGTGACTAGCCACTTCAAGTCTTAGGAGGGTACATTGTCTAAAATGCTTTTTGTATACTTATCTTGAAGATCTAGTCATGTTATTATGACATATTTGTTGCAAAAGCAACGAGTTATTTCGAATACCTGTATGAAAATGAGACTGTTCAATGATGACTTTTATTTATTGAAGGCACTAATTTATAAAACACAAAGTTATTGAATGAATGAATGAATGAATGAATCTTTATTTCCTCCATGTATATGAAGATTTTGCATACAAAAAGAAATTAATAATTATTTACACAATAAACAAAATATCATACATTTCGAGATAAATACCCAATGAAAAACAAACATATTTAGATAAACACACAATTCATATAATGACATATTCTTGTATACACAACAAACACACAATGTTTTTCAATCAAAGTCTATTCAAAATTCAAAATTAAATCTGTTTTCAAATAATACATGTCTGAATTTCTTAAACATGGGGTAAACATGTTTTGCTATGTAATACATCATTCTAGACCAATCTATAGGATCGAGATCGTATACTATATCATTAACAGATCCTAGTAGTACTTCAAGAAGGTCATCGTCGTCTAAATTGAAAATGTCCACAGATTTTTGAATGGGAAGTTCTACAATTTATAAAACATAACATTTCTCTCTGTTAATAGAATATGACACTCCATTATTAAATGTTTAACGATATCGAAAGATTGTTTGTTACATAGAGTACATGTAGCTTTCTTAATGGCTGCCGATCCTAAAGCCACAAGTACTAGCATTTTTTGGCTCTTAATGATGTTCAATAGAGTATTTAAATAAAATATCAAAGACTTAAATTTACTACAATACAACACATGTAATTTACACTTGTTGTAATAAAGTTTGTTTAAAATTTGTCAAAGTAAACTTTAAGAATTCCTTTTTTTTAATTAAGATTTATTAGGCATGTCTCTAAGCATAGTTTGCGATGCGTGCAGTTTATGAGGTTTTCTCATGTACATGCATTTGATACGGTTAATTTATTATGGATAATTATATTTCGGACTTCATGTATGAAAGAAAATCTTTAGAGCAGAGCATTTTTGTTTTGTTTGTACCTCTATTTTAGAACATGTAATTTAAACTTAAAAGTTGAAATATGTTTAAAATTTGTCAAATTACGTTTTCATTTGAAAATTTATTATGGATATATTTAAAACTTCATTTATGATAGGTATAGAGCTGATTTTTTTTTGTATCAATTTAAAATGTAGATTAAAATATTTTTCTCTTCAAACGATAAACTAAAACTTTTTCAAAACTTATATAGGATGTATAGTTCGGCGTCTAACAATGACTTTCTACCTCCATAACGGCATATATATATATAAGCCTGCAAATGTCATGACGGCTCACATATAAGCTAAACACTACGTTTGACCCTTATGTTCTATTTTTAGCCATGACGGCCATGTGTGTCATTGTATCAAAACTTAGGATGATATCTATAAAGAAGATACTTTAAGGAGCATTTAGCTATCGTTTGAAGGTAATTGGACCAGTTGTTTCAAAGAAGGAAGAATTTTTAAATGCTAGCATACTTGATGAGGAAATTGTGTAAAATTGTCTTTAAAGGGCAAAAACTCATTAAGGGTTCAACTGACACTTATGGTCTAATTAACTTTTTTGTTATCTTGTGAACTATTAGTTTAGTGGCAGAAACACAACAGATTTGCTCTAAATGCTTTAGTTTTTGAGATATAAACCAACAACTGCATTTGATCCCTATGTTCCATTTTTAGCCATGGTGGCCACAGTTGTCGATTGATCAAAACTTCGGATACAAGTATTACACTACATACCCTGAAGGACATTTAGTTAAAGTTAAAAGGTGTTTGGCTCAGTAGTTTCAGAGGAGAAGATTTATTTAATAGTTTATGACGACAGACGACGACGGACGCCATGTGATGGCATAAGTTCAGATAGGCCCCGGTGAGCTAAAACGCGTTTTTTAGAGAAAGTGGGCAGGACGTCAACTGAGCGTGCGCGAAAATGTATAAGAAAATATACGGAAGATGTGGCGTGAGTTCCAATGAAACAACTCTCCATCCATATAACAATTTAAAAAATTAAACTATTATAGGTCAATGAACGGCCTTCAACACAGACCCTTGGCTCACACCTAACAACAAGCTATAAAGGGCCCCCAAATAACTAGTGTTAAACCATTCAAACGGGAAAACCAACGATCTAAAACAAGGATCGAAAACGGAGCGTGTTCTGTGGGAAAAAAATATTGTTTAAAAGACATTGGAAGTAAAAATCGCCACATTAATACGTCAATTTACAAATATTTCTGACTTAGTATGGTTTCAGAGGAATTGCGCCTCCAATAAAATTGGTATCTTCCTTTAGCAGTATCAATGATGTATCAAAAAAGAAAAAGGGGGAATTTGAACAAACTTTAAAACACTCCACATGTGCATTTAGAAGGTCGGTAGAGGAGGGGTCATACATGTATCTGAGTTGATATGGTCAGCTGTAAGATTGTGTCTCGAAGACTGTGGTGATCTTTGACTGTTGAACCAATTCTCATGTTTTAAACTTTAAAATTTTTAACCCTTTTTATTACCGAAAATCAGTATCAAAAATGATGGTCTGCATGGGTTTTATAGAGTAGAGACATACAAATAAAAAAGATGCAGAAAATTAAAAATAACTGTAAAATATAAAATTATTAGGGAATTCTTTACTGGTAACACTTATGATCAATGATCGATGTATTGTCAAATTAAAATAAAATGCATGATTTAAGTACAGTTAAATTCAGAAAAAAATACATTGATAAATAATATTTGTCAAGCGTCAAAGTCAATGAATTTCGGTCCTTCAACACTAGTATATGTCCATTTAGTTAGAAATATTATATAATGTACTTGGCAAAAAGTAAATAAACGCCTCGTTTCAGTGTTGAATTAAAACATATGATATGTTTAGTTTAACACTTTAGACCAAACGAAATTCTATATTCATGTCTCAAAATGCATATCCTAAACGTTTGAAAGACATCATTCACTCACGCCTTGGTAGTACATGTAAATCGTAGCAGAATTAAAAGCAGTTCATACAATTAAATCAGAAAACAGTAAAACAAATCCCTCTTAAATAATTTAGCTATTTTCATTAAAAGAAAAATCCGCAACACAACTAGTTAATATGTCTGTCCTATTATAAAGTAAATTTACTTGCTTAATGACTTGAAATATACCACACATAGTTATGATCAAATTTTTGAGTCAAACCGTACATGAACAATCTTTATCAAAAAAGACCTTCTAAAATACAATTTTTCAAATGGTTCAACATAAATATGCGAGACATATTTGCGACTGGACGTTTAGCAACAAACAATTTTAAAATAATCTTTAATTGGATACTACTCTACTCAATTTGCTGAAAAGAATGAAACAACGAAATTAAACGGTACAAAATGTGAAAACTTAGTTTCTGCTGTAGTACAGAAAACACACCTGCAATACTGAAGAACAGATATATGAAATTCTTGTCCGATGCTATGTTCATTTGTTTTCTGCAAATGGTTTTGGGACAAAACAGGCGGTCCAAATACTGCCCTTTGTGTACTTTATCCGTTCAATTTAGCTTGCATCGTAGATCTGATACCCATTGGTGGACTTCGGTTGTGTTCTGCTTTTTGGTCGGGTTGTTGTCTCTTTGGCACATTCCCCATGTTGTCTGTTTGGCATATTACCCATCAATGTTGTTTCTTTGGCACATTCCACATGTTGTCTGTTTGGCACATTCCCCATGTTGTCTCTTTGGCACATTTCCCATCCATGCTGTCTCTTTGGCACTTTCCTTATTTCTATTCGCAATTGTAGATACCATGAACACGTTGTATGCACTGTATATGTACCATAGCTGAGACCACACTCACACCAATTATCATCAAATTTATGTTTGTCTTTTTTATCATTATAATCGGAAAAAACACATTATGTGGCTGATATAGTGTTTGTGTGGGAGGGGTGGGGTCGGGAGTTAGACCCTTGCAACTCTCCTTTATCCTGGGTTCAAAATGGCTGGATTCGCCCTAGAATTCATTACTTTTATGTTGTTAGCAGGTCGATCAATTCAAGAAAAAGTTTGATGTTAATATTAAAACTGCATAGATTTATACAAAAAGGGGTAGTGGCGGTTGGGATATTTCTATGTGATTTTAACTCCTGACTAAAAAGTGTTTTAATCCTTTAGATGGTTAGAGATGAACTGGGTTGTGGGAGGGTGATATTTGCATGTGTTGTTCCTATTGGTTTATTTTTACTAGACTCAGAATAAATAAATAGACAGGGAACTTTGTGATAGTTTTATACGAAAAGGAGTACGGGCGGTTGGGATATTTCTATGTGATTTTTACTTCTGACTAGTAAGTGTTTTAATCCTTTAAAGGGTTAGAGATGGAATGGGTTGTGGGAGGGTGATATTTGCATGTGTTGTTCCTAATGGTTTATATTTACTAGAATAAGAACAAATAAATAGACAGGGAACTTTGTGATAGTTTTATACGAAAAGGGGTAGGGGCGGTTGGGATATTTCTATGTGATTTTTACTCCTGACTAGTAAGTGTTTTAATCCTTTAAAGGGTTAGAGATGGAATGGGTTGTGGGAGGGTGATATTTGCATGTGTTGTTCCTACTGGTTTATTTTTACTAGACTCAGAACAAATAAATAGACAGGGAACTTTGTGATAGATTTATACGAAAAGTGGTAGGGGCGGTAGGGATATTTCTATGTGATTTTTACTCCTGACTAGTAAGTGTTTTAATCCTTGAAAGGGTTAGAGATGGAATGGGTTGTGGGAGGGTGATATTTGCATATGTTGTTCCTACTGGTTTATTTTTTTACTAGACTCAGAACAAATAAATAGACAGGGAACTTTGTGATAGTTTTATACGAAAAGGGGTAGGGGCGGTTGGGATATTTCTATGTGATTTTTACTCCTGACTAGTAAGTTTTTTAATCCTTTAAAGGGTTAGAGATGGAACGGGTTGTGGGAGGGTGATATTTGCAATTGTTGTTCCTACTGGTTCATTTTTACTAAAATCACAACAAATAAATTGACAGGGAATTTTATGATAGTTTTATACGAAAAGGTATAGGTTAGGTGTGTTATTTCTTTGTGTTTTTCTCCTGACTAGTAGGTTTTTTTCTTATCCTTCTTAGGGTAAGAGATGGGGGGGGGGGGGGGGTAGGGGGCGAGTGTTGTTCTTTACTGGTTCACAAGATTTACTAGACTCAAAACAAATAAATTGATACGGCCTTTGATTTAAGTGTACATCCAAGATGTAATCTGGATTTTAAACCTCAATTTAAGAGCATAACATAGAATAAACAGATACAGGTAAGAAAACAAAATGCCAACTTTACAGCTAATTTCCTAATGCTTGTAGAGTCAAATTTTGGTAGGCTTTATTTGTTTGCATAATTGTTTATTCAAGCTTTGTAATTAAGATTGCCATCTCCAAACAATATATATGACATAGTTAAACCTATATATATATACTATTTTAATTCAATTAGACATTTTCCAAATATAATTGTACAATATACAAGCAAAGCAAGCAAGCTAACTAAAGTCTTTATCTGCATGCATTAGGAAAATAGCTGTAATTGAAAAAAAATATCTATTCCTCTTCATGTGGGTTCGGGTGGGGTTATCAGAATAAAGAATTGCAGACGATAGATATAGAATTAAGGGCAAATAAAATAGAGAAAAAAAGGGGCCAGCTGAAGGACTCCTCCAGCTGTGGGAGTGTCTTGTTGTATTGAAGGCCCATTGGTGGGCCTCGGTTGTTGTCGGGTTGTTGACACTTTGACACATTCCCCATTTACTTTCTCAATATTAAACTCTGGGGTTCGAAATTATAAACAAAAGAGAAAAATGGCATAAAAGAATAAAGTATATCGAAATGAAGGACCTCATAGTTTGCACCCTATCCTATTCAATACTTGTATTCGTAATTTTCATGTTTTTAAGCATTGATTAAAACCATTCTAAAGAAAAAAGAAAATAATTTAACATGTACAAACAATAATCTTACCAGCACGGAGATATCATAATGTCCGAATTATTCTGTAACTAGATAATTTAACATTCTTTTGATTTAAGGATGTATATGTATCGTAATCACTTAGTTTCTCGGAGGCTCCCGAGGGTTAATTTGATAACGTCTTCTGGGTGTAAGTAACGTAATCACTTAGTTTCTCGGAGGGTCCCGCGGATTAATTTGATAACGTCTTCTGGATATAAGTAACGTAATCACTTAGTTTCTCGGAGGGTCCCGCGGGTAAATCTGATAACGATGAGATAGAAGTAACTCATTCGTCTAAATTCGGCCGATTCCGTACCCTGATCGGAGAGAAGCGGACTATACCGAGGATTGCCGAAGAGCAGTTACTATCAAGATTGTATGAAGTGGATTAACGTAATATTTATAAGTTAACCATTCACAACAGAAGGATGAAGTGGATTAACGTAATATTTATAAGTTAACCATTCACAACAGAAGGATGAAGTGGATTAACGTAATACTTATAAGTTAACCATTCACAACAGAAGGATGAAGTGGATTTACGTAATACTTATAAGTTAACCATTCACAACAGAAGGATGAAGTGGATTAACGTAATACTTATAAGTTAACCATTCACAACAGAAGGATGAAGTGGATTAACGTAATACTTATAAGTTAACCATTCACAACAGAAGGATGAAGTGGATTTACGTAATACTTATAAGTTAACCATTCACAACAGAAGGATGAAGTGGATTAACGTAATACTTATAAGTTAACCATTCACAACAGAAGGATGAAGTGGATTTACGTAATACTTATAAGTTAACCATTCACAACAGAAGGATGAAGTGGATTAACGTAATACTTATAAGTTAACCATTCACAACAGAAGGGTGAAGTGGATTTACGTAATACTTATAAGTTAACCATTCACAACAGAAGGATGAAGTGGATTAACGTAATACTTATAAGTTAACCATTCACAACAGAAGGATGAAGTGGATTAACGTAATACTTATAAGTTAACCATTCACAACAGAAGGATGAAGTGGATTTACGTAATACTTATAAGTTAACCATTCACAACAGAAGGATGAAGTGGATTAACGTAATACTTATAAGTTAACCATTCACAACAGAAGGGTGAAGTGGATTTACGTAATACTTATAAGTTAACCATTCACAACAGAAGGGTGAAGTGGATTAACGTAATACTTATAAGTTAACCATTCACAACAGAAGGATGAAGTGGATTTACGTAATACTTATAAGTTAACCATTCACAACAGAAGGATGAAGTAGATTAACGTAATATTTATAAGTTAACCATTCACAACAGAAGGGTGAAGTGGATTTACGTAATACTTATAAGTTAACCATTCACAACAGAAGGATGAAGTGGATTTACGTAATACTTATAAGTTAACCATTCACAACAGAAGGGTGAAGTGGATTTACGTAATACTTATAAGTTAACCATTCACAACAGAAGGGTGAAGTGGATTTACGTAATACTTATAAGTTAACCATTCACAACAGAAGGGTGAAGTGGATTTACGTAATACTTATAAGTTAACCATTCACAACAGAAGGATGAAGTGGATTTACGTAATACTTATAAGTTAACCATTCACAACAGAAGGGTGAAGTGGATTTACGTAATACTTATAAGTTAACCATTCACAACAGAAGGGTGAAGTGGATTTACGTAATACTTATAAGTTAACCATTCACAACAGAAGGATGAAGTGGATTTACGTAATACTTATAAGTTAACCATTCACAACAGAAGGATGAAGTGGATTTACGTAATACTTATAAGTTAACCATTCACAACAGAAGGATGAAGTGGATTTACGTAATACTTATAAGTTAACCATTCACAACAGAAGGATGAAGTGGATTTACGTAATACTTATAAGTTAACCATTCACAACAGAAGGATGAAGTGGATTAACGTAATACTTATAAGTTAACCATTCACAACAGAAGGATGAAGTGGATTTACGTAATACTTATAAGTTAACCATTCACAACAGAAGGGTGAAGTGGATTTACGTAATACTTATAAGTTAACCATTCACAACAGAAGGGTGAAGTGGATTTACGTAATACTTATAAGTTAACCATTCACAACAGAAGGGTGAAGTGGATTTACGTAATACTTATAAGTTAACCATTCACAAATCAAGGATGAAGTGGATTAACGTAATACTTATAAGTTAACCATTCACAACAGAAGGATGAAGTGGATTAACGTAATACTTATAAGTTAACCATTCACAACAGAAGGATGAAGTGGATTAACGTAATACTTATAAGTTAACCATTCACAACAGAAGGATGAAGTGGATTAACGTAATACTTATAAGTTAACCATTCACAACAGAAGGATGAAGTGGATTTACGTAATACTTATAAGTTAACCATTCACAACAGAAGGATGAAGTGGATTAACGTAATACTTATAAGTTAACCATTCACAACAGAAGGATGAAGTGGATTTACGTAATACTTATAAGTTAACCATTCACAACAGAAGGATGAAGTGGATTTACGTAATACTTATAAGTTAACCATTCACAACAGAAGGATGAAGTGGATTTACGTAATACTTATAAGTTAACCATTCACAACAGAAGGGTGAAGTGGATTTACGTAATACTTATAAGTTAACCATTCACAACAGAAGGATGAAGTGGATTAACGTAATACTTATAAGTTAACCATTCACAACAGAAGGATGAAGTGGATTTACGTAATACTTATAAGTTAACCATTCACAACAGAAGGATGAAGTGGATTAACGTAATACTTATAAGTTAACCATTCACAACAGAAGGATGAAGTGGATTAACGTAATACTTATAAGTTAACCATTCACAACAGAAGGATGAAGTGGATTAACGTAATACTTATAAGTTAACCATTCACAACAGAAGGATGAAGTGGATTTACGTAATACTTATAAGTTAACCATTCACAACAGAAGGATGAAGTGGATTAACGTAATACTTATAAGTTAACCATTCACAACAGAAGGATGAAGTGGATTAACGTAATACTTATAAGTTAACCATTCACAACAGAAGGATGAAGTGGATTTACGTAATACTTATAAGTTAACCATTCACAACAGAAGGATGAAGTGGATTAACGTAATACTTATAAGTTAACCATTCACAACAGAAGGATGAAGTGGATTTACGTAATACTTATAAGTTAACCATTCACAACAGAAGGATGAAGTGGATTTACGTAATACTTATAAGTTAACCATTCACAACAGAAGGGTGAAGTGTTTTTTTTTAAAGGACTAGTCATCTTTATGGATATTTTTAAAATCCTTCAGTTGATTTATAGATATAACTCGATAAACGTCAAATATAACTTGAAATTTTATCCTGTCATAAAAAAACGCTTGGTTGAACAGTTCAAATTCATTTAAAAAACATTATGAACGTGTATAATTATAATACACTCCATTTAATATTACATTCTTTCTTATTTCCTTGGATTGTCCTTTTTTCATGATTTTACATATATGTCCCTCAAAATCCACCTCCTCCTCCTCCCTCCTCATTATCATTATGTGTTATTTTGTTATACCATGGACAATCTACTGTCATTACTATGAATTATTTGAAAAATGAAAGCTTTCATTATTGTTGCTATTTTTTGTAGAACGAACTGTTTTTTTTTTATATGAACATAAGAATTAGTCTAGGTATGATAGCCAATGAGACCATTATCAACAAAAGTTGAAATAAAATGGATGTAAGTAATTATAGGCAACCGTACGGCCTTCAACAATGAAAATCCCATAAAGAAAAATGGGGGTCAATGTGCAAATTTTGTTAAGGCATTCAAATGGATAAATCAGAGGATTGCGAAATAAGAAAGATATCTGCCGTTAGATATTTTTTCACGATCAGTTCTCTCGTAAAACCGAATGACACCCGTGGAGTTTGTAATAACACTAAATGCTTATCCTTCCGAAACACCAAAGATAATCACAGTTTTTGTGAGGTTCGTGTTATTCTATAGTTTTCTATGTTGTGTCTCAGTGTGTACCCTTATTTGTCTGTTTGTTCTTTTAATTTTTAGCCATGGCGTTGTCAGTTTATTTTCTATTTATGAATTTGAATGTCCCTATGGTATCTTTCGCCCCTCTTTCAATTCCCCCCTCCCTAAACCGATAGAATGTACATTTTTTTTGATTGAGTTAAGTCTGCCAATTGATATTTTATCGTTTGTTTTTCTATGTTGTGATGTTATGCTATTGTTTCAGAAAAAGGGAGAAGGTTTGGATCCATTAAAACGTTTAATCCCGCTGCAAATGTTTGCACCTGTCCTAAGTCAGGAATCTGGTGTACAGTAGTTGTCGTTTGTTTATGTAATATATACGTGTTTCTCGTTTCTCGTTTTTTTTATATAGATTAGACCGTTGGTTTTCCCGTTTGAATGGTTTTACACTAGTAATTTTGGGGCCCTTTATAGCTTGTTGTTCGAAGTGAGCCAAGGCTCCGTGTTGAAGGCCGTACTTTGACCTGTAATGGTTTACTTTTTTTAAAATTGTTATTTGGATGGAGAGTTGTATCATTGACACTCACACCACATCTTCCTATATCTATGTGTAAATATGTTTTTGCGTTATTTTCTTGATAACGTAAACCCTTACATTTTCTCTCTGGATATTTCATCTTAAAAGATCCTTTTGTCTGAAATTCATTCGATGTCAAAAGTTAATTTGTAAATAGCAGCTCGGTCGTGATAAGTTTGGGAGAACAAGAAAAGTACGATAATGAATTCCGATGATCTATAACCATCAATGAGGGGGGATAGGACCTTAATCGGCACTCCGGGATCGGGTGTTTTTAAGCTCGGGATTTCGGGATCCAGGAATTCTATTTTCGAATTTCAGGACCTCGGAACTTTGTGTTTTTAAGCCCGGGATTTCGGGATCAGGACCCCTCCTACTGTCCCCCATCAATCAAACTTGTTGATTTTATTCAGATCTACAATCAATTTTCCATGGTATTTCTTGATACGTATTTTATTTTATCAAAGAATTCCGATCAAACTCCCATGTTCCCTTAACTAGTACACCATTTTATTTAAGGGCCAGGTGAGGACCACCTCCGAGTGCGGGATTTTCTTACTGCAATGAAGACCCATTGGTTGTCTTCGGCGATTATCAGCTTTTTGGTCGGATTGTTGTCTCTTTAACGTATACCCCATTTCTATTCTCAATTGTACTAAAAGTGACCGTCTTTCAGTGAGGTGAGAGTTAATTTAGCTCCGTGTTAAAGGCCTCACTGTGATTTAGATATGATGAACTGCAACAAAAGCGCTGTTCCTTTGTTTTTGTGTGTTATTTTGTTGTTGTTGTGCATGAATTGATTTTTTGTCATGTATATATACGCTATATTTTTTTATTTTAGGAACTAATATAATTGTATTCCTTTAAGTAGACTCTACTATACATGTACTGTTATATATAAATAAGTTTACTTAGAAAAAAAATCAGGATGATTGGTACATGCAATTGAGTGTACACAACAAAATTATATAAGCTGAAATGAGAAGTAAGTAACGCAAGGTCAAAGTGAACGTCTTATACTGATCTAAAGGTCCAGAAAAAAACAATCATACAATCACATGTATCAACGACATTGTAGTCATGTTTGAACATCATGCAATCGGTAATACTCGGGTGAATCCGCTACAAAATCGGCCGAGTTGTGACGAATGGTTTGAACACCAATCGGTAATACTCGGGTGAATCCGCTACTAAATCGGCCGAGTTGTGACGAATGGTTTGAACACCAATCGGTAATACTCGGGTGAATCCGCTACTAAATCGGCCGAGTTGTGACGAATGGTTTGAACACCAATCGGTAATACTCGGGTAAATCCGCTACTAAATCGGCCGAGTTGTGACGAATGGTTTGAACACCAATCGGTAATACTCGGGTAAATCCGCTACTAAATCGGCCGAGTTGTGACGAATGGTTTGAACACCAATCGGTAATACTCGGGTGAATCCGCTACTAAATAAGTTGTGACGAATGGTTTAAACGTATCAGGCATTCTATACATGCTCCTGAGGACGTTAGAACGAAATTTGACAAGGTATTAGAGGTGATGTAACATCTTAATTATCAACAATTTAGAAGACATGTGACGTTATCATGGTTTAGTATCGTCCCCTTGACGTATATTATTTTTTAACTTCTATGTAACATTTGTACTGCATGGTTTTATGAGAATAAACTATGTATCTATTTAGGCATGACAACTGCTGAAAATCGAATTACAATTAAGATACTAATTTCTGTGTATGTTATTTGTTAACTTCTCTGTAACCTTTGTACTTGTATGGTTTTATAAGGATGAGGTATATCTTTATCAAAGTATTATTATAACGTAAGTATTTAAAGCAGGCATTTTGTATTGCTATGAGTTACAATTTATGACAAAAATCAGCAAAGACCCATCGGAACAACATCTCGTAAACAAATTTAATAATAGTTTTTATTACTTTTAGATATTTGGATGATATTTTGGCTCTCAATAATGACGACTTCAGTATGTATACTTTAAAGAAATTTATCCTGTTGAATTTACTTTAAATGAAGCTAATACTAACAATGACCACTGCCCTTTCCTCGATCTTGTTATCTATATCACTAACGGAAAGCTTAATACTATAATTTATGATAAAAGAGATGATTTTCATTTCCTATTGTTAATTATCCATTTTTAGATGGTGACGTTCCCTTGTCACCATCTTACGGTGTTTTTATATCTCAACTTGTACGATTCGCTCGTGTATGCAACAATGTTCCAGATTTTAACGAGAGAAATTTATGTATTACTGAAAAATTATTACACCTGGGTTTTCGATATCACAAATTAGTCAAAACATTTACTAAATTTTATCATCGGTATAAGGACATCATTCGTTAATATAGCTCAACATGCAGACTTCTTATACGTTCCGGTATTTCACTTCCATTTTTTTATGGAAATAGTCTTTATAAAGCACAAAAATGTCAGTATTCACCTCAGAAACCAACAAAACCTTTAAATAGACTTATCAAGAAGGGATATAGTTACGATACTGTTGTCAGGTCATTAAAGATTGCTTATTTTGGTGTTAATATTGATTCACTTGTAGGGTCTTTGCATCGCAACTAAACACATTTATTCAAAAACCAGTTGTTGGCATGACACGGGTTATGTACTTCTCATATATGTTATGATGGTATGATACTAAACCCCTAACGGGAAGGATTGTGCCTGATGTTCATATGATAAAATCATAATCTTTCAGTCAGTTTAATTGAAGTCTGGAGCTGGCATGTCAGTTAACTGCTTGTAGTCTGTTGTTATTTATGTATTATTGTCATTTTCTTTATCTTCTGACATCAGACTCGGACTATTATGCGTTTACTTTTCTACATTGGCTAGAAGTTTAGGGGGAGGGTTGAGATCACATAAACATGTTTAACACCGACGCATTTTTGCGCCTGTCCCAAGTCAGGAGCCTCTGGCCTTTGTTAGTCTTGCATTCTTTTAATTTTAGTTTCTTGTGTACAAGTTGGAAATTAGTATGGCTTTCATTATCACTGAACTAGTATATATTTGTTAAGGGGCCAGCTGAAGGACGCCTCCGGGTGCGGGAATTCTCGCTACATTGAAGACCTATAGCTAGGTGACCTTCTGCTGTTGTTTTTTTATATGGTCGGGTTGTTGTCTCTTTGACACATTCCCCATTTCCATTATCATTTTTATTTGGTTTTCTTGTTTGAAATGTAACGATTTTCGTCTTGAATGAGCCCGCAGATTTTGTTTTGCGTATTGTTGAAGACCAATGTTGAACTACATAGGCGGATCCAGGCAGGGGCTCCTCCCCTTTTCGTGAAAAAAATGTGGTGAATCACTGAAGCATGACTGGAGCGGGCCCTCCCTTATGTCAGTCAGCGCCCCCTCCCTCTTAGGAAAAGTGTTCTGAATCCGCCATTGAGTCGGTCGCTTGTGGATTGCAGTCTCAATAGTTATCATAAGATATATTCTATTCTTTATATATAGAAAGACCTACTCTCTCTGCTTATTAAGAGCAAATTACTACAATAAATCTTCGATGGGCCCGTAAGAAAGTGGCCTGTTGCATGAATTTATTTCTGTCTATTTTCAATATAACCTCTTTGCCAGCGGCAGTCCAAATCATCGTTACCTGAACCCCCAACGGTATGCATATATATATACTGCAAGACCTACCTTTTGTATTTGTAATTTTTTATTGTCATGTGTTTGTATAAAATATTTGCCACTGGACGTTAAGAAAAACTGTTTTATTAATTTGATAGTAATAGATAAACATTTCTATTGAAGATATGCCATAGTCTGCTCTGTTCTGTTTTATTATAGAAACTCCCTCCTTCAAAGGAGCACTTTCCACAATGTAGAATTAATAATATACTATAGTGAAGCATACATATTTATTATGTAAATATGGTTTGTGTACAAATAAACAAATATCATATTACATGTATTCATATACAAATGATTCTCCAATCCTAACACGCATTAAAGAATAATGGTCCATGTTAGAACAAATTAACTTCAATACACATACAATATCAAAATACAATATCACTTTTATCCTGAGCCATTTATACATAAATGGAGATATGCATACATAACGTTCCAACAAACACAAAAAATATTTAAATACTATATACACACAGTTTAAATACAGCATTGAAAGTTCATTCGCTAAGTAAAATTACAGATAAAAATTTCGTTCTTTGTGCAACTCGTCACAACCTTAATTGATTAACGCATTTAGTGTGTTATAACTGATTTTTAGGCAAAAAATGTATGCATGTGATTGCAAACATTGATTCACGCGACTTAAAAAATCATAAATCACGTGACAAAAAAAAGGATAAATCACATGACTGGAAAAGAGGATATACCAAGTGACAAAAAAAGGATAAATAACGTTTAAAAAATAAGGATAAATCACGTTTAAAAAATAAGGATATATCAAGTGTCAACAATAAGGATAATTCACGTGACAAAAAAGGATAAATCACAAGACTTAAACAAAAGATAAATCACGTGACAAAAAAGGGTAAATCACGTGACAATCTTAAACCAGAAGGAACTCATGATAAAGAGATCGTACTTCATATAATTTAAAACAAGAATCATATATATGTCGTAAAATGATTCATTTCCAATGCTTTTTTCCTACTGCTTATTAAAAACAAAATAATAAATACGCATAACAATAAATATCATTTAAAACACATGTTAAAATAGAAGCTTTCATGGCATTTGAAAACGAAAGGTTCGTGCTACTGTTAGAATAATTCAGGCAGAGACTATCCAAAGAAACAACTGCCTCGTTGCATTGGACCAGCCAATAACTTTCAACACTTATGTCCGTATAAAGAGAACTTATTTGGAATATAGTTACTGAGGTAACCATCACTAGAAGTTAAGCGTTCAAATGTTCATCTCTTTTTAACCCGCCTGCGGGTCATGATGTTATTTTAAGTACAACAAGGATAACAAAAAAACTAATTTGATTCTTATGTGAAATTTGGACGCATAAAAAATACATTATATTTGTTACATGAATACGTGACAGCCCGGAGGGAAGACATGTCGGACGAAGCCTACTCGGACCAGTTTTAAGATGACTTGAACCATATAGGAAGACAATTTGGGCCGGTCTAAAAGACCACTAGGATCAGTTTGAAACACAGCTCATACCAATTATGAAGGCAATACATAAATGCTTGAGAGACTAAATGGTCCGATTTGTTTTTGGTCCGAGTTGTCATGATTCCCTATTACAAGCATGTAAAGCTCGCCATGATTAAAAAGCACAATGCAGCTGCTGAGTGCATGTATCGAAATAGCTAAACATCAACATTGAATAATTGATTTTATAATATACACTAGTGTTACCTTTTATCAGCACAACATCCGTACATGCATTCATATAAAATCAATGAAAGACTATTAATAAACATTGCGTAAACAAATTTTCAAACCATTCAAAATGCTTATATATACTCGGTTAAGAATCAAATTTAATTTAGAAACATTTTTTTTATTATGCACACCTTTGTCTTATGTTCTCATTGTAGTTTAAAGTTTCCTGGTTTCCTTCAACAATAACAACACTTGTACTCTAGTATAGGAACCCAAATTGGTGTACACATGCACAACGATGTGCTGTTCCCGCGCTCCTTTAATTCTATTTAACTTAATCAAAAGAAGACTTTGAATTTAAAATAATGGGAGAAATAATTTGTTAGGAAAAAATCTGATGAAAATATTAATCAAAGGTTTGGCAAAATATCAGACACCTAGAACATCATTCCAGGTTTAAAAAAAATGAATAGCGTATGTTTTCTATTACGGAAATAGTCAAGTACATACGATTACAACGGAAATAGCCGAGTACATACGATTGCAAAATTGGATTCTACGTATACAAAAAATCCAGACTGATATAAAAGTCTTACTATTATAGTTGTGTATCACCTTTTTGTTCACCAATGTCATTGTTTTCAGAAGACTTCAGTTTAATATCTTGTAATTGAATTGACATTTGGGGTTGTGACGAGTCTGATTTAGAAGTTGAATCACTCTTCATTCCAGAAATGTCAGAATCTGATTCACTGTCACTGTTCACTTCAGATGGAATAAAATCTGCTGTATCGTATATGTTCTCATTTTTCGGCTCGGTTTTACGTTCGATTATCGCCCTTGTTTCATTTGTACAAGTTTCGGCAGATTTGGATGCTGGGATATTTTTTGACGTAGCACCTACTTCCATATCACCTGGCTCTAATTCGTCACTAATTATATTTAAGATTGGTTCAGCATAGCTATTTCTATTCGACCAAGACCCAAGGTCCGGTAAAGAAAAGTCGCTATTTGTCCTTTTCATTTTTTTCCCTATACTTCGGAACCATGAACTCCGTTTATCATCTTCCGATATCGTATTGAGGCTCGTTCGGGACTGACCGTGAATAACGGATCTGAGAAGAGATCCCCATTTGTCTCCTGAACCAGAACTTTCTGGTCGAGCTGATTTAGCAAGTTTTTGCCATTTGTCTTTAATGGCTTCCGCTTTTGTAAGTATACTTTCTTTATTTTCTTTATTTTGTTCCAATAGTTCAATCGCTTTCAGTGCTTTTTTACTTCGCTTCCTGCTTCCCCTGCTCCTTTTGCGACCTGTTTCTTCCTTAACAGAAGTTTCTTTCTTACTGCCTTCTTTTTCTAGATCGTTGGCTAAATCAAGGAAATTTTTCAAAAATTTTCCACCTAGATTTCCAGAGACAGGCTTGTCCCTGCGTTTGTTCCTCAGAAGTTTTTTAATGGTTTTCTTTCGTTTTACTTTCGGAGAATCGTCCATTGTCACACTGCTATCTTCTTCACCATCGCTACCTATCGTTGAAATCGAGCGGGCATCTTCGTCATCCTCAAACCTTTGCATTTCCTTAACGAGTTGCACTTTGCTAGTAATATCCATTGATGCAACCTCGTTTTGATTCGGCCTCATACAGTTGACTTCCGTCGACGCCATTATATGCAAAAATGTACCGAGTCGGTGAAATATCATGGATATAAACTGAATCAGCAGCGCAATCCCAAACACAGCCATGAAAAACATAGAAATAGGTTCTAGTTTCAAGTATTTTCCTTCAGTATCTTTACAAGGAAGAGGAATAGTGAGGCCAGCACCAGTGATAGCATTTGAATACTGCAAACTAAAGATGATGATGACAAATAAGGCATTTAACATAAAGAACATCAGGCTTGCTTTATTTCTTAATTGTATCAAATCTGTCTGCATTTTTTTCTGCTGTTGCGCATCAGATTGAAGAGGATATAAATACTGGCGAATCAGCTCCTTCCAAAAGTGTTTCTCTTCTTTGTTAATGTAACGAATGTTTCCATGACCAATATCAGGATCGTGAATCCAATATGGAGTATCGGCTTCATGGGGAAGCGCTTTTTGTTGAAATATTGGATTATCTAAAAAAGACATAATGTATTTAATTCGTTTATCTATATAATCTTACCCAGAAAAAGATTCAACTTCTAGCATAAAATATAAAAGAATACATAGATTACTCCCAGTAGATACCACAGTTCAGATTTTACACATCAATTTTCATGTGTCAATGTTTACGCCGACAGCTCGCTGTAGGCAATGATATTATTTTTTAAACTGTCAAAATTACAGAAAATAACAATTAATGTTTGTATCACATGTATTCAAGGAATGACTGTAAAATTGTTCTGTCTATAAAGAAATACATATAACCAACACAAATATGGTGCTAACTGAAAAATCTTCGTTGCAGGTTATTTTGAATGTTGAATTTCGAATAGATAGAAACCAGTATTTTAGTCTTTCTCGTTATTTCAAATTCTAGATTTCATTTTAAACCGGAGTACATCATAAAAAAATGTTGATGACATCACGGTCACAAGACAAAGTTATGTCTGTGAGCTGTTTAGACAAAAGACAAGACGCGTTACATTCACAAATAACTTTGTTTAATAATAACGAAAATAGAGGGTCTGGGTGATGATCTGTATTCTTAACGACAGGTGCTACATATGGAGCAGTATCTGCTTGCATAGTCTTCAGTTTTCTATGTTGTGTCTTGTGTACTATTATTTGTCTGTTTGTCTTTTTCTTTTTAGCCATGGCGTTGACAGTTTATTTTCGATCTATGAGTTTGAATGTTCCTCTGGTATCTATCGCCCCGTTTGCCAGTTATTCAATTTTTGTCACCTGTTTTTATTTATTCTTTATGTTGTTGGCCCCCTATTTTGCATGTTTTGTCTATTATTCTGTATTCTGTAAACCCAATTTACAGCATCAAAGTGATTATGCTGAAAATATCCCTTGCCTGAATTTGGTAAATATGTAATCAACTGGTTGCTAGTGATAACTACAATAAACTCTTCATAGATACAAGGATTACAATAGTGTACATGCGCCAGACGCGAATTTCGTCTTCAAAAGACTCACCAGTGACGCTCGAATAAAAAATGTCGAAGGCCAAAATAAGTACGAAAGTTGAAGACAAAATAACGACCAAAAATTTCTAAAATGTTTGCCAAATCATGCAAATACAGCTAAAATAATCTATTTCTAATCTGATGTAGAAAATCCTTAGGAAGGGGATAGGGTGCAAGCATGAAAAATTGTGTCCTGCATTTACTTTTAGTTGTAATCTATGTCCTGTCATTTTATTTTTCACTCTATTCGATCCGGCTTTTTTTCTTCTTTAGTTTTTCCTGACTTTTTTGGCAAAGTGGATCATCCTGCTTTTTTTTTAACTAAAAGAACAGTCCTGCCTAATTATTTTTAATTTCATCCTAGCGGACCCCCCCCCCCCCTTCCTTTTCCCCTCCTTAAAAATCAAATGATAACTCTCTTAGGTGTACAGAAAATCAAAAATACACAAGACATGAATCATACATGCACGTATTTTTTTTTCTTCTCTGTCACAAAATTGTCTAGAGCAAAGTCATGCTTATTGCTTAGTAATTTAAATTCTTTCTGAGGTCAGTACCATCACATCTTTTATCATGTCCGACATTTAACTAACCCATTAGTATACATTTGTGTTTACATTCCTTTATACACAGGATTTAAAAAGATGGGTATACAAACACAGTAATTACAAATAAAAGAACTTCTTAAATTGGTTTATCTCCCTGAACAAATATTTAAACGTTGATTAGAAAGTTAGAAGATAAATGTCTGAAGAGTCAGGTCATATATCGTCCGGGAATACAGTTATCGTCCCTAGGTGTGTTACTTGCCATTTCTTTATACCTCTTCTAAATGTTTATTTCCATGTTTTATGCCTCAAGTAGCAAGTAGGGGGATGAAATTACACTGTAAACAAAATTGGAAGATGTATTTTAAAGAAAAGTAGTGATTTGGTCCAGCTGAAAAAGGTTACCATTTAGCACTTTAAATAATAGAAGATGTCAAAAGATTTCAAGGCTCCCTTAAAGTAAATTGTTCATATTTTGAGTTTAATAGAGCCGATAAAGTTTTCTATAATTTTGATATAATTTGTCCAAAAATAGTACAACACAATGTAAAAATATTATTGAAACAGAGCAGGTAGATTATGTTTTTCTTATTTTATATCGATCCGGACGTGGTTACGTGTCAAAGTTATACACCCCTAGTCTTTAGTTTTTCGGTATGTACGATCCCAATGGAAGAAAATTAAAAAAAGCGAAAATGATAGATTGTAACTGTTGGAAAATTGTAATTTTTTGACAATTATCCACCAATGTGTATCTGGTTATTTGTCCCATTTTCTAAGGGTTTAAAGTTAGGAGCTGTATTTAAATTAAATGTCAATGAGACTATTCTTTTCCAGATACAAAATTACGAAAATTTCCAAAAAACATACAATCCGACCAAAAAGATGAAAAATCTCGATGGCAGCTAGGATGAAATTTGAAAAAAAAGGCAGAATGAGCAACTTGGACAAAATTAAAATGCAGGATAAAAATTCATATAAAAAAAGGTCAGGATTAACAAGTAATATAAAGGCAGGAGCGGATAGAGTGAACATAAAAAAGGCAGGACAGAGATTACAACTCAAAATAAAAACAGGACATTTAATTTCATCCTAGCCCCCAACCCCGGCCCCACCTTAAGAATCAAATGGTAGCTCCCTAATCTGATTTGACAACATATCCTGTGTCCCCCCTTTCTGTAAGCTAACCCAAACGTGGACATGATGGATGTTCGATTCTCTTGTTTTGCTATATATTCGTAATCTTCTGGTTTTATCCATGTAATGACGCCACTATAAATATTACCCGCTTATCCCTACTTTCCCCTTAACAATTAAATTACAGACACTTTAAAAAGCCATATTTAAAAATCCTTTAAAATCCTTGTTATTGTTTTTAAACTTTTTGAAAGATAAAAGTTCAAAATAATTTAAAATCAATTAAAAAAATCTTAAGCGAACCATTTACCACAAAATGTTCAATGAAAAATGGCATTAAACAAGCATACGGATAATTTATTGATTTCTACTGTTTTTAGTTCCTTTTTTATATTTTCTAAATATATAAGTCTAGCTTTTATAGAGCTTGTTTTTTTGAAACAAAGAAGCGAACATCTTTAATGACATTGATATTGGCACACGCTTCGGGATATTTGATTACAATTGATTGATTGATTGTTGCTTAACGTACAGTGGCACATATCCCATGCATGCTAAGGACGAAAACAGTTAACAATAAATAAAATAGGTAGGTCTAATAATAAAGGCCAATCGAAATGACGGTAGGGTAAAATTGGACAGCCACTGGAAAAGGAGGGTATACTGGATAGGAACAGAAATTTTGCCTTGTCACCAACAGATCCCTGAAAGAGTTGTTGCAACGGTTCATAACGTGTAAAGTGCGTTGCACTCTCTTCACACGAGGCATTAATTTAATGTCCCCGTTCTGACGGGACTTCGCTGCAAACTTTTTCATCATGCACAGCCAAACGGACGCCTGACGTTGGCGTCCGTTTAACTACGAATTGGAAGAAGACCACGTGACCATATTTCTGTTTCCCGGTCGTCCTTCGGGGATTAATTTTAAATACAACGATACTTACATCTTACGCCTGCTTCTACTTCCTTCTTTTCACTAGCTTTCCGTATCATCTCCTCGGCTTCTGGTTTGTTCACATCATTAGGTTGTTGTTTAACAATTTTCTGTTCAAGATTTTCTATTGATGCAAGTACTTGTGCAAATTTCGATTCTACTGTATTAACTGGTTCCTTTGGACAACACAAACACTTAAATAAATTCCCAAAGGAAAAGGCATAACTACTGGTTTCCTCATTTTTGTTATCTGCAAATTTATTTAAAATCGATGCAATTTTACTGTCCTGCTTTTTGGTTTTTGGTTTATCCGGCTGAGCTGCTATTGCATTTTCCCTGGTACCCCATGAAACGACATGCAAGTTACATATAGAGTAAATCATTAACAGCATAGACATGCTTGGAATCAGTAAGAAGTACAGTGCTCCATGAAGCAAACAGTAAAATTCTTGTGGATGTAATATTGCAGATATAATGAATATTCCGACTATAAATATCATGAAAATAGTGGTTGGTGAACAAATTCCTTCAAGTTTCATCTCCAAACCGAGGCCAACAACAACAACCATCATCACTAATGCATAAATCAGAGACAGTATCCCAGCAAAAAGAAGCTGTAAAGAAAATAAAATTATCTAAATACTAAGAACTCAAATATTTGAAAATGATTAAAAAAAAAAATGGGAATTGAGATCGTCTAGATAGCAATGAAACCAAGTTTAATCCACCTTTTTGTACAAAAGACAATTTATATATTTATTGATTTGTGAAATGTAATTTATTCATTTGAGTCTCGTTTTGAGAGTACACGTCAGTGTAATTGTTGCGCTGTCAGCCAATGAGAAGTTCCGTTTTTAAAGAAAAGCTACAAGTTACAAATCAACATAGTACAAATCAAGAAGTTTTACAATTCTAGAATGAAATAGTTTCGTAATATTCCACTCGAGGTCATAATATGAAGTAAACGTTAAATAATACAGTATAGCTTGGTTTCTGATGATGCTTTTGATATTAAGATAGTTGATTGATACCCGCTATTTATTGACTGTTGTCGTTTTCGATATACAAATGTATAATAAAAACACTGACTGACTGGATATTCGTGGTATAGTTAATTTATTGTCCCTCTTGATATAACTATTGCTCTCTCCTACAAAACTGTACGCATCAGGGCAAAAGTTTCCCCTATGGAGACAATAAACTTACTATTCCACTTTTACCCAGACAATAAGTATACATAACTGTATAATAAACTTGCCGGTTGTAAAAAAACTTTTTTTAATTGGCCGTTTCAGAATCTAAAACACTCATGTTATTGTTCGTGCCCCAAAATGAAAATAATTTCATCATTAGTTGGATATCAATTGTTTGAAAAATGTTTCACCGATCGTGACAATTTGATTTACACTTTTGAAAAAAAAATACCCAGAATGCATTAGATTCTAAAGCGGTAAATTAAATGGATCATCATTCTTACCTGCCATTTACTTTGGACTGTGAAACAAGAAATCAGAAACAAAAGCAATGGAACTAAGTTTATACACAGTGATGTTATCAAATCAATTTGGAATGCTGAGTTTAGTGCACCAACAACCAATAGGAAAATAGTTGCAGGTGTAACCATTGACGACAGAAATAGCAGCAGTTGATAGGCTATATATAGACCGGAAATGTTTTCATTCAGTCTCATTACATTTTTCCAATCGCCCAAAAGATCCAGTATGTTTGCCATTGTAGATGGAGACCATCTTCGTCTTTGATTATAAAATTCGTCAAATCCTTCCGGGGCATAGGTTAAAGCATCAGCCGCGGCGGAATATTCCACTCTATATCCTTGTTGTAACAACAGAGTACACAACCAACGATCTTCACCTTGAACGGAAAAAAAGATCGATATTACAGTCAAACCTGTGTATAAAGTTCATCTTTTAGACATCGATAATACAGTCAAACCTATGAACATACATGCTTTTGACGATAGAAAACTGAAATTACAAGCGAGATGACCTTTGATTGGGAGATCAAAATTCATAGCTATTACTACAACAGGATAATCAGAAAATTACCTGCAACATCAGATTATCGCTTAAAAGGTATGACCTTATATAAACAGATTGTACTGTATGATATTATAAAATCTTAATTCACATGCTACGAGAATATGTTGCTAGCATTAATGTTATAACATTAGGTAGATATTCCTTAATTTAGAAATATACAATAATGCATGTTTCACTCTTTAATTTTAATGCGGATAAAACGTGTAAATAAGATATGCACTGACAAGATGAAGATGAGAACAACCGTAGCAAACTGGTGTTAGAAATACATGACTCGATTGAGATTAAATTCTTTCCAAAAATAACTTTTATACCTTGATCAAACTGAACGTAATGCCTGGCTTCTGTTGAAACAGATGTGTATTTCCTCATGACATTGTCATCCATTAAAGCTGAGGCTCTAAACAGGGAGAAACATCCGGGGCTGCACAACACACAGCCAATCATGTGTTCAGTAGACTTTTGTAGCCAATGGCTGACAGCATATTCAAATTTCTGGTACCATATCATTGGTCCTTTAATGAAATAAATATTTGTATTAATTTATTCCTGTTTAAGAATGCCATTTTGATTTAAAAAAAAAAGAGTTAATATATCCGTTAATATATTTGAAACTCTATATTGAAGGTTTTCATAATTATTCATGAAAACCTTCAATTAATTTGTCATTTGCAAAACAAAAACATAATTGTTCGATCTCGTGACTGAATTTTATAAGAAACATGTCAACAAAAATCTAAAAAGTTTCAAATTCTGTAAGTTTGTTAATTTAGTATCTACATATAATGCTTGTTATACCAACAAATACTATTAACGTTTAAAATTCTAAGAAAACAATTTCTTAAAAGAAAAACAATTATGGAGAATGATATGTTGCAATATATGCCTTGTATAACATTAAAAGAACAAACCAATAATACATATAATCCATAGCTATAATTCTAAACGTATGTCTATTAAAGACACACACTGAATATGTAGCATGGTTCAATACCTGTTTCGCACAAACTGAAGATGTAGCATACCTGTTCCAATCGGATGAATACGCCCACAAGCCGCGCCCACTTTTTCATTTTTCTTCATTCTGTCAACAAGTAATTGGACAGCAGAAGGTTTGAAATCGACATCTCCATCTAAAGCTAGTATGTATGTATTATCAGCAAGTGTCTGTTTACGTTTTGAATCTAGAGGTTCTGACAAGAGCTTGAAGCCAAGTAGATAGTACATGTACATAACCTGAAAGAAATAAAGCTAGAATATAGGTATTTTCAGCAAGGGTCTGTTTACGTTTTGAATTTTGAGGTTCCGACAACAGCTTGAATCCAAGTAGATAGAACAATTTCATAACATGAAAGAAATGACATGTACATGACCTGGAAGAAATAACAAATTGTCTCAGCAGTCTTCAAATACGAAAAAGGCAGAAACAGACAAAAAGATTGAAAATCGTAAATAAACATAGGACAATGTAGGAAGGGTAAAAGGGTTTTAACAAATTTTTAAAGGTTACCGTAAAATATTCTTAGCAACAATTTCAGTCGGTTTTAAATACACTCATCATATATACCAGGATTGAACATTTGTATTTGCACCAAATGCACGTTTCATCTACAAAAGACTTGTCAATGTTGCTTGAATAAAGTTAGTTAAAAAGACTTAATAAAGTGCGATGTTGACAAGTATTAAGGACCAACAAATCCTAAATTAATTGCCAAATATAGCTAAGGTAATCTATTATTGAGGTAGGAAAAGGCCATGGTATTTCGAAAATTAAAAATTATGCAAACAGTTAATTTATAACTATGACCATAGCAATGATAAGTCATGTCAACACAGAAGTACTGACTACTGAGCTGTTGATACCATCGGGATATTAAGGCAGTCACGTGACAAGTTTAAACATACCTGGCTCCATCTTTTCTTGTGTCGTACTTTTACTTTATCTTTGAGGTGAGCACTGAGTTTATTATTTCCTGGTAAGGTCCATTCCAATCTACCGCCATAAGGTGTCGGGTATTTGGTTGGAGGCGGAAGCTTTATGTTTACATTATGTACTTTGCTGATGAAGAGAAAAAAAAATCAAAATTATTTTCGGTTTAGTAATTTCGTATCTAAAACATATAGCAACAAATTGCAATAAACTCATCATAAATACCAGGATTGAAATGTTTCTTTGTTGATATAGTAATTTATTTTATTGCGATTTAGATTATAATACTATTGCCTGCAGTACCCCAATTGTTAACACTTTTGCCTATTGTATCTGGTTGTTATGGTCACATCATTGTGTCAATATTATGGGATTGTCATACAAATGGGAGGTTTAGCACTCTGTTAAAACAGGATTAATCCCATATTAACTACATAAGGAAATGCCTTAACCACATCAGGAAAATGACAGTTGTTTTTGATTAGTTTGATTTGTTTGAGCTATTTATTTTTCCATTTGATAAAGTTCTTTGCGAATTAAATATTATTTGGAGTTCGCTAATTTTGTTATTTTACTTTTTTGGTTAGTAATAGTACTTTCATTCTTAAAATAACAAACGAGATATTTGTATTTCAAAGAAAAAGTAGGATATGAATGAATATTACTAAATAGAAGTGCCAGAATCTTAATGTACGTCCGTCGTATGCATATTAGTTTGATGTGTTCGTGCTTTTGAGTTTGCCATTTGATAAAGGACTTTCAGTGTATACATAACCGTATACCGTGTATACGTCATACGCACGTTTCGTCTACATAAGACTCATCAGTGATGCTCCGATAAAATAGTTATAAAGCCTAATAAGTACAAAGTTAAAGAGCATTGACACAAAATTCCAAAAAGATGTGTCGAATACGGCTAAGGTAATCTATTCATGGGATAAGAAAATCTTTAGTATTTCGAAAATTTCAAAGTTTTGTCAACAGGAAATTTATTAAAATGATCATATCATTTATAGTAAAACATTCCTGGGAGTTGGGTATGTTTGCTGTTTTTACTTCTTTCTGCTTACCTTGCTGCAGTATCTAGTACCCTCATAAATTGTTTTACAAAGCTATTCACATGGTACTCGTACTCATCATCGTCATGTGGCTCAAATGCGTCATCAAAGAAAATATGTGCTAGAAAGTAACAAATGTAACACATGAGTAATCAAAGAAAATATGTGCTATTAAGTAACAAAGGCGTCATCAAAGAAAATACGTGCTAGAATCGAAGGACACAAAGGCGTCATTAAAGAAAATATGCGATATAAAGTGACAATAGTGTTACACAAAAAAATATGTGCTATAAAGGAACAAAATCGTCACTCAAAGAAGATATGTGCTATAAAGTAACAATAGCGTCATCACAGAAAATATGTGATAAAGTAAGAAAATAGTCAGCAAAGAAAATATGTGGTATAAAGTAACAAATTACACAATAAAATTGTAATACATTAAATAATTCACCCACATTTTGAAACATGTATAATACGATATTATTATACGATCATAGGTAGATCGGCCAACTGTTCTTAATTTAATTATATGAACAGCAAGTATTCCCCATTTGCTACATAAGAAAATGCCTGTACTAATTCAGAAGTATGGCAGTTCTTATCAATGTTCAATGTGTTTGTGCTTTTGATTTAGCCATTTGATTAGGGACTTTCCGTTTTGATTCGGGACTTTCCGTTTTGAATTTTCCGTCTGAGTGTTTTTTATTAGGTTATATGTATATATCAACAGAATAATGAGGATAAGACAAGAATATAAAAAAAAGTACGCTGTCGGGTACGGTATATACACAAAAGAAAAAAAGAAATGTGTCGTGAATTCAATAGTGTGTTTACATTAACATGATTAACAGGATGAGAAAAGAATATCAAAATAAATCGTGAAACTCTGTGATACACAACGCATTATACATCAAGGCTTTGTTAGATGATTTTGGACTTAGTTTGAATATCACTTTTGTATCACTTCGCCTCTATTTTTAAAAATGAGATAGCTAAAGTAAAAAATATGACTGTTGTTATCTATTCGTTTGTTGTGTTAGACCTTATGATTTAGCCATTTGATTAGGAATTTTCTGTTTTGAATTTTTCCTCGGAGTTAATTTTTTTTGTGAATTTAAGTTTTACTTATAATCTGCAACATGAAGTTCGATACAACAATAGCTTACCTTCAAATTCGTAATAGTCAGGATCCACGACATCGAAAAATTTCTGTGCATTCTTTCTTGCACATTGATCATTGTCCAGTCTGTAATGAAATAAAAAAAAAACATCAAGATTATATTAATTTTCCATAGTCTAGCAAAATTAATATAAATGTATTATTGTTTTCCTAGCTTACACAACGGAGTATTTTACACTCCTTTCATAAACACATCATAAAAAATACACCACTGTACTAATTAATAAAACCAAAACAAGGCAAAGACCGCTGTATGAATGGAGTCATCGAAGGTACTGCCTCAATTGTATATTCGGATTCAACTATCATCCAGGGCTTGCCTTATATGCATTAAACTTCGTAAGTTAAAGTATGTTCCGAACGGACCTCTCCGTTTTCTTAAAATGTAATCAGTCGTTGGATTTGTATGTAGTGATATGCACTATTGTTTGTCTTTTTCTTTGTTTTAACATTTTTTCAATAAATTTTTCGATTATCGGTGAAATTTCCGTTTTCCTTTTGTATTTTTCACATCTTATTTACTTCGTTTCGATTTGACCTTCTTTGAAATAGTTTCATCTTGTAGCGCTCATCCGATTTGACGTCTCCATTATTACTCGACGTTACTGTGTATTTATTAATCCTTTTCAGACAATCGAACACATTATTGTGGCAAGTGTCATAGTTTACTCATGTTGAGCAGGATCTACTTCCCTTTCCTGAGGTTTCTACCAGTGTTCGGTGGGGTTCGTGGTGCTTAGTCTTTAGTTTTCTGTGTTGTGTGTTGTGTACTATTATATGTCTCTTTGTAATTTTCTTTTTCAGCCATGACATCTATGAGTTTCAATTTTTGAGTTTGACTGTTTCCCTGGTGTCTAACGCCCCTATTTTACTCACCTGAATAAAGACTGTAAAATCTGTTTCATTTCTCTCTCTGTCTCGTGCCACATAGTAGCACATACGTATATCCTTGGTGTGGGATTTTTCCTTACAGAAGGTCTGTTATAGTCAAAATATCCGGCCTCAGTTTTCGCCAAAGGACTGTCTGGCATAAACTTCAATTTTGTCTAATACAAAAGAAAGAAAATTAGTTTATATTTAGAAATACGATTGAACCTTATTCATCTCTTTATGCGTGTACGCTGAATCATTAAAATTAATTTCTGTACAATTTTTGATGGTGTAACTTCCAAAACACATGTATGGTGCTATGGTGTATGGCATATGGTGCAATGGTAGAAGGTGTATAGTACTATGGTTTATGGTGTAACATGTGTAATGGTGTACGACATTTAAAACTATGTAAAATATTGATAGAACTGATCTAAATTTCATACATTAAATAACAATATCGTGATCACAATTCGTATAAGTCTATACTTCAAAAATCGCGATAATTTTTTGTTTGATTAAAAAGTTAAAAAAAAAATAATGAATAAGCTTAAACTTGTTTTTTCATGAGCAAGACCATTAGTGCAATATTTAGCAGGATACCGTATAGCGGGTTATTTTCGCGGGTGTAAAATTTCGCGTTTTTCATTGAATAAGGTATACGAAAAATTTTGGCGGTTATTATTTTGGCGGACTCAACATTTTTTACATTACCTTTGCATGTACACTTTTAAATTGGCGGAAATTATTTTGGCGATTTTGTTCTATCCGCGAAAATAAGCGGAAATTTACACTATACGGTAATTTGTTCAATTTGATCTGTATCATATAACAACACAGTGTTATTTCTACATGTTGAACCAGTTGGCGTTTTTTTTTCACACGGGCAATATTCAGAATGCCACATAGACAGTCTAATTAGATCTATGAATATATGATAATCGTCAAACGAATAAAAATATGGAGCTGAAATAAAACTTATAGCAAACCTTGTAGATTAGTAAGTGGCATATCAATTTCATATTGAATAGAAAAGAGTGATACACTTTGTTATATGACTTTAATGTTTTTTAGAAAAGTGGGAAAAAGAAAAAAAAGGAAAGAAAGAAAAAGAAAGAGTTCCACGCGAAGATCAGGATAAGGGAGATAACTATGTGTTTACCTTGCCAGATCCTCGAAAATCTCTGTCCCTATCATCTCGTCTCCGATTCAACATCAACGACTGTTCCAAGAATACACCACAATACAGAGGTTGTACGAACAGCCTGATGATAAAAACAACATTTAATTTGCAATAAATAAATAAATGAAGGCAACAGTAGTATACCTCAGTTCGAAATTCATAAAATCGATTGAGAAAAAAACAAATCCGGGTTACAAACTAAATACCCCGTCCATAATATGGAGGTTGTCCGATCAGCCTGACGACACTAATTCTCATTTCTTAAAGAATACCATACAATACAAAACAGATGTTGGACGATCAGTCTGAAACAACATTTATTATTTCTCAAAGAATACCCAACAATACATAGGTTGCAAATTATATTTGATATTTTTTATATAACATAATTTATACGAACAAAGATGCAGAATGTTCGTTATTTGCATTATGAATGGTCTAGCATTGCTACAGAAAAACCGAACCTAGACATCACATGATCATTGGGTACTGATTATGTTTATCTAAATGTGTGTATATTTTGTAGGCTATTTTTGCTAGGTATATCCTATAACAACAAGAAACACACAAATAAATTTTATAGTAAAAGCATCTATTTACTCTTTCACAGTTCTTCATAAATGAAATGAACGGAAAGGGTTAAAAATCGCAAACAATTTAAAAACAATATACTAATAATAAATACGTGTACAGATAAATAATACCCAAGTTTTATTATAATCAGGTTATTAGAACACGATTATTTAAGGAACTTCTTCGGAACACATAAGATAACCCCCGATTTTGGTGGTGTTCATGTCTTTCGTTTTCTCTGATGTGTTTTGTTTAAGACATGACCAATCATACATGCGTATTCCCTACTATGCAAATTATATAAACTCTTACCTTTCAGTCTGAACCAGCCTTTCAACTCTTGGAATCCAGATGTGAAATGTCACCCACATAAAGGACAACCACCATCCAATAACCACCGGAAGATAATAAACTGATATCAACTTTTCCAGGAAATCATAAGAAATTCCATGTAGATCGCATGTCCACTGTAAATAATCTGGCATTATGGAATTCGTTTGACTTCCAGATTTCCAAGATTCACAATCACTCATAAAAACACCTGCCATTATTGGTGCAACCAGCATTAACGGTAACGAAAAGCTCGCAACTTGTAGCATTATTTTACACGCAGTTTTCGAAAGTGTGTAACACAAAAGGCAAGCAAAAATCTGTAAAATGGCGGTCCAAAATGGGTCGTTGTAGTAACTCGCTCCTTGAACGTTAGAAACATACAGTGGATATACCATATGTGGGCAGTCTGTTGCATTATTATTTCCATGAAAAAATAAAACTGAAAGACACGACGATTTGAACGTACTCATAAGAGCAGTCATCAACAACAATGTTAGAATAATTTTCCAAGCGCTAACAACCGCGTAAATTTTTGTTCTCATTCTTCGAATATTTTTCTTCAATTCCTTCAACTTGTCACCAAGCTTTCCAAGTTTTGTATATTTGTTAACGTAGTTCTCCCACCAACCGAGCGATATAAGAATCATAGACAATAGAATACCCCAACTCTCAGCTGTCTTCTCACCGCGAAGTATGCTAATTACTGGCCACAGTGTCAAAACCGATATTTGAAATATAAGTGCGACTATATCTGCCATTACGATATAAAACTTACGTCCTCTTTCACCCTGACAATCAAAAAGTTTCAGTAACGATGGAACGACAGCCACACCGAAGCATAGAAACAAACCTCGTATCGAATCAATTGTTGGTAGCACATAAAACGCAAAGATACAAATTCCAATTGAATGTAAGGTTTCTACAACTAAAACCTGAAAAAGAAAAAAAACAGAATTTATAAGGTAAGCATGTAAATATCATTTTGATTTTTTTTTAAACATGGCAATCAATCATTGGAAACTTCTACAACGCAAAATCTGAAGATTCAAGCGTTATACAACATAACAACAACTACACTGAGGCACCTATTTATAAAATATAAAGATATTATAAAGTTGTAATGTATATATCATTTTGGGTTTGCAAATTCAAATGACATATAAGATTTTAACGATTGAAATATAAATTTGAAGGAATGGATATTTTTAGCCAATAAAATAAATAATGTAGAAAGTAAAATAACAACAATATCGAATTCCAAGGAAAGTAAGAAAACACTTCATGTATCAACATAACAAAAGATGTAAATAAACTCATCAAAAATAGATACCAGGATTGAAATTTTATATTTACGCTAGACCGCCTACAAAAGACCCATCAGCTCCTAAAACCTTTTACCAAAAACAGCTAAGCAAATATTCCTGAGGTAGAAAAGCCTTAGTTTTTTTTTTTAAATTCAAAGTTTCGATAACAGTTAATTTATTAATAAAAACATATCAATGATAACTCAAGTCAACACCGAAGTGCTGACTACTAGGCTAATGCTTCTGACATTAACAAATTAACTAGGAGATAACTTTAATGTACTATCCAACTGACAGAAAACAACATCAAATCATACACTTAAAATCTGGCATACGTCGTTTTAGCTTGTGTGTATGTTTTCAAAGAATCAAATGTTGAATGTTTCTAAAACAATTTGTGACGTTATCAAATCAAAATGTACGCTACAAACGATGTTGCGTTATAATAAATAACTTACTATTCCTAGAACTGCAAGAGTTGGCTGTCTTGTCTTCTTGAAACATATCCTCCATAACGTTTTACAAAATGTAAACAAATATGGCGTCGTTATCACAACAAACAAAGCCCACAACCATCGAACTTCTACATTCTGTGAAAGTTGATACTTTTCTCTTTGCGGTAGGTCAGGCGGAACACGTCGACATTTTGTTACTATTGCAATGCCTTCTTTTGATCGAGAAGTTTCACAATCTAATGTCACATTCTTATAAACGTTTGAAGTTATAAGTAATAATGTACTTTTGCTGAGCATTGTCATGAGTATGATGAAAATTGAAAGAAATATGCTTGTGATGACCTTGACAATTTTTCTAAAGATGCTAATGTAATCATCATCTATGCCTGAGTCTTTGTCTCGAGATGTAACCCGAAAAACATCCCACTTTGAATTATTGGCTGGAAGTTTGACCTCGGGTCTGTCTATAATTGGATCTTTGTGTCTGAAAAATAAAATATAAACCAACATCGAAATCGATTACGTAATACGCATACATAACTGGGGGATTTCCAATGCACATCTACACGTGTCTGAAAATGTCAGCATGCTTACCTCTCTATTAACCTGAAGTCATTTGGGATTATGTGAACCAAAACTCGAATCAGATCTTTCATTGGATTGAAATACATAAACTTTCAGAAGAAAAAAGAAAACAACACATTATAAATAAATTTTGTGAATTTACCGTCTTCTGATTGGTTAAAATTATTAGTTTTATTTTCAATGTTGTCAATTTTTATGGCGACACGCCCACTCTGACATTGTATATTCATACGCCAACTTGTGTGTACGTTGTTATTGTTAATATAAATGATATCAAAAGTTCTTTAAGCCTTATTTTTGATAGAAATTTATTTATAATGAATGCCAATAATTTATTTTGATTTTATTGAACCATAAAACTAATTTTTGACTCTTCACATTTTACATAATCCGCTTCGCGGATTATTCAATGTGAAGAGTCAAAAATTAGTTTTATGGTTCAATAAATTCAAAATTAATAATAGCCATTCATTAAATAAATGTCATGCGTCCAAAACACTTTTCTTTATTTGCCTTTATCATTAACGGCCAAAGCCTAATGTTTTAAATTCAACGATGTATAAAATATAAATTACCAAAGTTTTTTGCGACTTTATTACTCGAACTATACGAACTGTTATATAATTTAATAAAAACAATTATGTTACCTAGATTAAGCTATTCTTAATCTAAACTTAAAACGTCGTGGAAATGAATGTTTAATTGATAATATCCTATATTCAGAAAAATCCTGCTTCTAAAACACTTTTGCTATTGTTACATTCAGTGGCGGATCCAGTCATTTTAGAAAAAGCGTTCCAACTATATGTCCCCAATCAAATGCATTGATCCCCCCCTCCCCCTGGATCCCCCACTGACATTGTACCATTCTCAACCACTGAGAGAAGTAATGATTGTGCTTTCATAAAAAAATAAAGATACCAAATATACAGAACTCAACGGTAAATTAAAAAAGGGGATGAACAATAAAAAAAAACTGACAAATTAAACGTTATTAACCAACGGAACAAGCGGCAAACAAATGTCATATACCTGACCCGGAAAGAATAATTCCGAAGAAAATAAATGCAGCCTTAAATTTCCATCATAAATTAAGGCAACAATAGTATACAGCCGGTCAATAGTCATGTATCGATTAAGCGAAAACAACATCAGTTATAATAGGATGATAACGGAAAAGCAAAATAGCAATTAAAATTGAATAGGAGAATTCTCCTTTAAAGTAGTAAAATTATGAAGCTATATAATTGACACTTACTGTACATATTTAGGAGGATAAGTGTTGTACTTATTTTCGGTCTGAGATTGCTGTTCTTCCTCAATGGCTGCTGCTTCAATATTTCTAGTAAGAGTTGATGCCCTTGAATCTCCTCCTATTTTCATGTTGTCACTACTGGTGTCGCTCCAGGAGGTATTTCCGTCGATGTTTACCGGATCCATTGAACCGTCAAACGCTGGGTTTATGACACCATTTGGCATAGGCTAAGCGAAAAATATTATATTGTCTAAATGTTTGTACGGTTACTAAATAACTTTTCAACCAAATTTAAAAAACAAAATATAGCAATATACCAAATAAATTATTGAGATGGTTAAAACTAAATTATTTAAAAGCAGAAAGAAATAAAACTTTATAATGCAAGGAGACTCGACTTAATTCAACAACCATACGAAGATGATTTAAAGAACGATAGTTTTGTTGGTCGAACTAGTCACAGATATCTTCGGATATTTCACGACTCCATGCTTCTTGTGTTTTTTATATTTATAACATCACTGTATTTGATCATGTCGTGATCAACACGACGGATTCGTCTATTGGAACTGGGTATACTTTCCCATCCCCATTTTTTCTGGGTTTTGTGTGTCTAAGCTTTGGTTTTTTTTCGGGTTGATCACATTTCTGTTCGGTTAATATGTTACTTGTGATTTAATATATCAACTTGAAATTGAAAGAAAACAAAGTTAGAAGATTAGTTGATTATAAGCATAATGATAATTTTAGTGGTATAAATATACAGATAAGCAGATGGCTATAAATGTCACCTATATGAAAAATAGAAAACAGTTCAATAACAAAAACTAACGGCCTAAATAAGCATATTCAAGTAGTACAGAATATTCAAAAAGGAACAAAATATCAAAGTAAATAAACTCATCACAATTAGCTGGATTAAAGAGCCAAACGCGCTTTTCGTCTACAAAAGACTCAACAGTGACGCTCGAAACAAAAAATGTTTAAAAGACTAAATAAAGTACGAAGTTCAAGAGCATTGAGAATCAAAAATTCCTAAAAGTTTTGCCAAATACAGCTAAGGTAATCTATTCCTGAGGTAGAAAAGCCTTATTTTTTTTCCAAAATTTTAAGTTTTGTAAACAATTAATATATAATTATGAATATATCAATGATAACACAGAAGTGCTGACTACTGCGCTGGTTGTTCCCTCGGAGAAATAAATCTCCATCAGCAGTAAACTATATATCTAACACCTGTACCTCTTTCTTGTCTTTCTGAACAAGTGTTTGAGTGCTAGTATAGCGATCTTCCTGCATTTCTGGTAACGTAATAGGTCTGTTGATTAGTGTACCATCAATATCTTTGACAGGGGCAGTTTCCTAAAATTAAATAAAATTGAAATAAAAATTCAAATTGTTGGATGGTTTACATAACAGAAATCATTTTGACAAAAATAAAGTTATATGCTTATGTTTGGCTATAAGACATCATTCGGATTAGGAACAAGGATGAAAACAAATGCAATTCACGGCTTTAAATGATCAAAATATATACCTGCCATCCTAACAAAAATCTAGCAAATACAAATAAAAACTATTTAAATTCATAGAATACGCTGCCCTGAACACAATGAAATCAAATGGGAAATAAAGACCACATTTGGAGCGACAATCTGATAATGTTACACCATTTATGACCTGAAGTGGTAGATTTTTAGCAACAACTCAAATATCGGCATGTTCCAAGAACAACGTAATAAAATTATGGATTCATTTCCTGTGTCCAAAACGCTTTTCCAGAATTACCTTTATCCAGAACGACCAAACAAATCTAGTTTGAAGGCAAACTAGCAAGGATTTATTAGACTAAACACAAATGAATAGCAAAATGGCCAAAAAGAACTTGTATTCATCTACATTTGCCAACAATAGACCAAACAGTGAATAGAATAATTGTATTATCCTTTTCACTCATTATTTGAAAATTGCTCTCTGCTACATCGCCATGAAATATTACAGAAGACGTTAATAGTGTTAGTCTCAATAAAAATAAATTCCATACTCCAAGATTAACGATATTGCAGGGTTAAGCCATTGTTTCTTGTCAATAACGCGATGTGTCCATCTAATTCCTGCTAGTTAAAATTTCCATGCAAGAGAAATAAATAGACATAGTGTTAGGTATAAAACACAATGGAGATAACCATCAAGTAATCAAAAACTTCTGTAAATACAAGTGTTGTAAAAGAAGTTTTTAAGAGCGAAAAGTAAAATCACAAAAATACTGAACTCAGAGGAAAATCAATTCGGAAAGTCCATAATCACATGGCAAAATCAAATAACAAAACGCATCAAAAACGAATGGACAAGAACTGTCATATTCCTGACTTGGTACAGGCATTTTCAAATGTAGAAAATGGTGGATTGAAGGCATGCCAAAAGTAAAATAAAACAAATACCGGACTCCAATGAATATTCAAAACGGAAAGTCTGTAGCCAAATTTTAAAATCCAAAGATCAAACACATTAAACAAACGCATAACAACTGTCATATTCCTGACTTGGTTCAGGCATTTTCTTAAATTCAACTTTTCACTATCATTGTAGATCTAAATTTCCGAAATGTGTAGTGCTTTTCCAACTTACAAGACCGGCATAAATTTTCCTCAAACGTACTGGAGTCCAGACTTCAGCAGACGATACTGTTAATTCCATTACTAATTAACTCAACTACCATCGCATTCACACGAAACATATTTAATTTGATTGTTTGTACAAATTCATGAAGCAAGTGCGAGCTCATCAGCTACGAAGGCGTACAACAATCTATAATATTCCAAAATAACCAAATGAAACGGATGAAAGTTAATGATTTTTTATTTACCTTACTTACAAACAATCATGTAAACAGAATTAAATAAAGACAGTAACATCTACAGCCGCGCATTTAAGAATCTTTGAAGCTGATAAGAAGATTAAGCATCCTTGTTAGATGATAAACAAATATAGGTAATATGTCTTTAATGGTTTGGCAAAAGGGAAAGTCGGAAAGGCGTACCAAACGACTAAACAAACACGGTAGCTAGTGATAGGCATATTTGGACATTGCGGTATGTCAAAAGCGCTCGTAATTGTGACGTGTATGGGTGTTTCTATAAGTTTTGTAATGTGTGATGTCATAATTAATTATTTTAATTACGTTGATTTTATTTTTAGATGTTACGTCATGATAAATGCGTTGTAGTGTGAAAATGCATTTAACTGCACGTAAATACTTTGAACCGGAAAGTCCCTCCTTTGTTTATGCTTGGTGAATATAATTCTTTTTCAAATTGTTTAATTAACTCGCTATTCCTTTAAATAAAGATCACGAGAATGTTACAGATTCAATGTAAAAGAGGGACGAAAGATACCAGAGGGACAGTGTAACTCATAAATCGAAGTAAACTGACAACGCCATGGCTAAAAATGAAAAATACAAACAGACAAACAATAGTACACACGACACAACATAGAAAACTAAAGAATAAGCAACACGAACCCCACCAAAAACTAGGGGTGATCTCAGGTGCTCCGGAAGGGTAAGCAGATCCTGCTCCATATGTGGCACCCGTCGTGTTGCTCATGTCATAACAAATCCGGTAAATAGTCTTAATTCGGTAGGTCACATTCATGAAAGGGAAGGGGATTGTAGTTACGACGTAAGGAACATATCCGATATCATTTGTGAAACGGTTATTCTATGTAACTGTTTCTGGAAAGGGTTCCGAATGCTTCTGGAATAAATTTTATTACAGGGTTCCGAATGCTTCTGGGATAACTTTTATTAGAGGATTCCGAATACTTCTGGAATCACTTTTTTTACAGGGTTCCGAATGCTTTTGGAATAATTTTATCAAACATTTTCGGATTTTTATGATAGCATTCATAAAAAGACCGTTAAATCAAAACCAAATAGGACACCAGGTAAAATCAGCTTTGAGCACTACTGTTTTTTTTTCATTTAGATTAACATAATTCGTCAATCAAAACTTTAAAATCATAAAGTACCATTTGAAAAGTGGTATTAATCACTGTTTTATTTCAGAAAATACATTTTAAAAAAGCCTGTACCAAACCAGGAATATGACAGTTTGATGTGTTTAAGCTTTCGATGTTGTCATGATAAGGAACTTTCCTTTTTTAATTTCCCCCGGAGTTCAGTATTTTTGTGATTTTACTTTTTGTTAATCATTCGTTTGATGTGTGTGATCTTTTGATTTTGCCATTTGCTTAGGAACTTTCCTTGGAGAAAAAATGTTTAGATCAACAGATTTCTTTAATGAAATATGTAGAAATACCACAAGCCAGAAACAGTGACAATTTTGTCTTATCTTTAAGTGGTAGATTCCAATATTATCATAAGTGTTTGTGTTTATAAAAACACCGAGGGTACTCAAAGTATTTAATCTTGTATTTGCAAATAACTCTATACCAACAGACATTTCACCCACAATGCAACATAAAGTTCACCAACAATGCAACAGAAAGCTCTCCCACAATGCCCACTCTCGATCTTTGATAATAATCACTACTTATGATTATAGTCTTTTTCGATAATGAAAAAAATATCATATATTTAAAAGTAGGAATTTGATTTACGGCATTTAGACAACACTCTATCAAAGCATGAATTAAAATCTGAAAGTGAACAAGTGGTCTGCAATGATAGATAAAATAGTGGTCTCATAACCGCCCGAGCTTAAAAAAGATAAATAAATAGAAATAGTAATTTTCATAATAAGAGGCAAAACTTCAAAATTTCCAAAATAATTTATAAATATATATAATAAAAAGTATAACACAATTTCCCATACGTTTCGGCCATTACTGTTAAAGGGGCACTAGCTACGATATATATAAAAAAATAAAGTATGATTTTTTTTAGATCAATCATTAATCAAATTGGAATAATGAAATAATAATTTGCTTTTAGCAATCAATTTCCTTTAATTTTGTTGAAATAAGCGATTAAACATAATTTTTGACTGATTCACTTGCAAGTGAAAACGTCATCATCATTCTAACCGGTATTCATGTGAACTTCAAGTTAACCCCTAGCTAGAGATTGACAACGCATGCATTGTACGTGTACTGGTTATTTAAAGAAAAAGAATGTCAACAATGAAAGTGAAACTACGGTAAATCATTTGATTACTAATTCGATGCACATAAAATCATTCTTTTATGGTTAAAAACAATGAGAAGCATCTATTTTTAATCTATAAAATAAAATCAAACAGACCTATACAAATGCAATTGCACGTGTTGGTTTAATCTATTCGTATCTTTATTTTTGTTTACATCGCTTATATGGTCATCTGAGGTCAAATCGATAGTTAATTAGATGGCGTCTGGACAAAATACACACGAAACGAACCTATATATATTATCTACCCCATGCTCTGTAAACTGTTTATTTTAGACTTTTGATAGTTTGGATAAATGTTTTACATTGTTATAAACCAAATATGAGAACTTGAGTCAAATCGGTTACAATGAATTTGACAGCTAGTGCCCCTTTAAATTTGTTATTATATATACAATCATTTAGAGACTTTATGCATGTATATATATTAAACAAATTATCACATTAAATGTAATTTAATTAAGAAATATTGATATGTGAACAAAAAAATAATATTAAAATTAATGTTGATTAAATTAAGAAATGTTACAATAGGGATAAAAACATATTATGGTTATTCGAGTGATGTATTCAAATGTGTACACGAAACATAACTAAACAATTGTATTTGAGGTCACGTGAGTGAACAAGTATACACCCGAGAACTAACATAAAACAAAAGAAGATGTGGTATGATTGCCAATGAAACAACTCTCCACAAGAGACCAAAATGACACAGAAATTGATAACTATATGTCATCGTACGGCCTTCAACAATGAGCAAAGTCAATGTTCGTTTTACATATAAACAACTAAAATAATTAGTTTAATTTTCGGTGATATAGTTTTTAAAAAGAAAACAAATTGGGCTAAACAAAACAATTCTAGAAAACTAATAGATCTAGAGGTACAACTATGCTTAATGATAACCAAGTTTAAACCTTTACACAGATGTTAAGAATATGATAATCTGGTTGTTTAACGAAACGAATTTGATTTTGTTATTAATGAATCAAGTTAATATATACAAAAGTATTACTGGTACATTTAGATATAGGCATGGTTTAGTTAAAACTGTCCAACGCCTAACAATTTGTAATTCATACTTAAATTTATAAACAACACAGATAATGGGGGACGAATATCGCCCTCTGTTTAGTGTGAATAAAACAAACAGCGACAGCATTGAACTTTAGTATCACTTGTTTCAAATTTTAGTTTTATAAATTTGATTATCTAATTGTAAATTTATATTTTCAAGCGTCTGATATTCCGAAAGTACCAATCATTTTGATATTTTAATCCAGTTTACACCAATGTGGAAATAAATGTAAATTAATATCCTGTATCTATATTGCTTTGATCACCATTAAAATAATTTTGAATCTGGCAATTGGCATAAACCATTGATATCAACTTTAAAATGAATGAACCCATTTGGAGTTAGGACTAGTAGTCTCAAAGGTATATACAGAAACACTTAAAACTGTAAGAAAGTCCAGACCATGAAAAAGGGAAATGAAATTAAGGAGGTAGACCTAGGTTAAGGGAAATAACTCTTAAAATCATCAGTATGTTTGAGTCAACCATTTTCAAAAATATATTCTAAGCTTCTAGGTTACATAGATTATTTTCAATCTGTTACAGGTAAATGCTTTAAATACATTGATGAACTTCACTTTTACAAACGCTTAACTGATTTAAAGAGTTATTTCCCTGAACCAAGGTCTACCCCCTTAAATTGAAAAAAAGATATTTGCATTGAATTAAAACCTATAGTCAAAATTAGTTTGTCAATTTTTTGGTGGCATGGCGGGCTATTATTTTGTGGCATTTTTTACATTAATTTTAGTAAAGTAAAACAGCTAAAATAATTTTAATCTGATCAAAATATATAGCATGTGTCCAGGCTTTGCTTACAAGGCCTTGTTGAAATATTGATTTTTTTTAAATTTCCCATTATATGAGAAAAATATAATACGTTTCATTTCGATCTAGAAATTCTTATTTATTATCTAAATTCGTATATTTTTTTGTCCTAGATCAATTTGTTAATTACAAGTCTAAACTCTAAATTCAATGTTAATTTATTTGACCTTGTCTCTAGCACAACTTAACTTTTAACAAGTCGCATGTTTACTATTTAAACAATCTACATTCATATTTATACCTTGTCTTACTTTTACAAGATAATGTTTTTAACAAACAATAAACCAAACCTCTCTAAACTACCAAATATTTTCTACATAGCATTTTATTAAATAAGAGTCGAATAGAGGGAAATATGGATGGGAGTTCCTTCATATCTGTAATTTTAAATTTTTATGTCGTTTTTCTCTTCTCTTTTTTTTTTTTGCTAATTTTTCAAATTTGTTTAAACACCCCATTATTTTCTATTCATATACTTTGCTTATTATTGAAATTTGTTTAAACACCCCATTATTCTCTATTCATAATATTTTTTGCTAATTATTCCACTTTGTTTAATCAGGACATTATTATCTAATTCCTTGTTTTTTGGCTTTTTTCCTTAAATTCTTAAATTTTCTGACTTTTTAAAATTAATTGTGGTATTTCCCCCCGTATACATGATATATCTATCAACCATGTAATATATCATGCTCTAAATGGCTGAGTGTAAAATTTGATTGATTGATTGATGGTTTCAAACGTCCAGTGGCAAATATTTCATGAATTTTCAATCCGATTGAGTCTAAGAGAAGATTAAAAATATTCTTAAAAGATATTAACAAAGATATAAACAAATCTAACACCAACTTATACAAATAACTAAAACAGTATGATTTCTTTTACTTGAACCTACTTGATGTGTTATATCATAACACTTTGACACTGACATTTGTCACCCCTTTTAAACAGGTACAATACAAGATGAATTATACTTGATATGCATGCAGCTACTTCGACAGAAAATAGGTTATTGGGAATTGATATCTTGTACATGCAGTTACTAACTGTTATTATCTAAGTAATATGATGTTGGCAACAGAATGTCTACTTCATTTAGTAAAAGGTTTAAAATATATAGTAATCATAATCGATCTATTTTTCAATAATCTGAGATTTGGTCAAATACTTGAATTCGTAACGAGTAGCTGTTTTAAACACTATTTAAGCAGGCTACGCAGGGGCGGATCCAGCAATTTAAAAAAAGGGGGGTTTCCAACACAGGAAAAAGGGAGGGGGGTTCTTACTATATGTCCCCATTCAACTGCATTGAATGGCAAAAAAGGGGGGTTCATACCCCCGGAACCCTACCCATGGATCTGCCACTTCTACGTAGAGGTTGTTTACAACGATATCTCATCATGTAAGCAATTGTGTCAAAAACAAAAATCAGACACGAATTTTATCATGGTTTTTTCCTTCACATAACAATATTTTTATTTCGAATATTACTTTGACTACATCTTCAACATGCACAATTACACAGTTGTAAATCACCGATCACATCAATAAGAGATCTCAAAAATAAACAAGGGCATGTATAAAATTTGGAGAATATTATTTTTATGACCTATCTATTAGCATTATGTGTTCTGGTCTGTGCGTCCGTTCGTCAGTTCGTCCGTCTGTTCCGCTTCAGGTTAAATTTTTTGGTCGAGGTCATTTTTGATGAACTTGAAGTCCTATCAACTTAAAACTTATTACACATGTTCCTTATGATATGGTTTTTCTAATTTGCAGGGCCGTAACTACATTGAGGCAAATGAGGCAAATGCCTCATGTTAGAAATTTCAAAAAAAAAAACTTAAACAAAAGATTGTCTTAATATCAAATTGTTTTCAAGGAAAGTGTCTAGCAAGAAGCAAGTTCTCTTCACTCTCTGGTGTCGCCCCTGCATGTTTCTATTTAGCTTTTAGTTTTCAGAGTTGATGGTTTTTTGTTTGTACTTCTATGTGACTGTCCCGGGTTTGTCTTTTGTTCATTTATTGTCCTACTTTATGACTATAGTCTGAGTGATGATTTTCATTTGTAAACGTGTGGTTTTGCAATGTTGCATGCCCACCGATGTCCAGATATAGTGAGAGAAAATATTTTAAGAATATACGATGCTACAAGACACAGAAAAAAATGGTCGTTTCTACATGGAGAATTGAATTTGATATCAAAGAATACAAAACTGGCTTTTTTGGGGGGTAGATAAAACTAGAAAGCTGACATAGTTTAAATAAAAGTAAGGTCACCAATTTCCCGGATTCAAATAATTTGCAAAAATAATAATAATGTATTGCCATATGACCTTTTCCATTGAAAGGATTAACTTGCATTAAGTCATGTTCAGACCCTCTAACAGAAAATAAAGGAATATGGAGTAAATGTGCACGAAACATAATCACACAGAGTCAATGCATAGAAAAAATCTAAAAGACAATGGTCAAGTTGCTGGAGGGTCTTCAACAATAAAAGAATCAGTAATACCGTAAAACAGGGTCAAGATGGTCCCTAGTGTAGACTGAAGCCGTACTAGTACTTAAAGTACAATCTGTCACTATATTCAAATCTAGACATAAAAAAATAACCACAGTCTAAGCACAATACAATTAAGACAAAAACAGACAGACAGATCCTGTATTAATGATTATGAGAATTGCGATTTTTGCTTTATCCTACATATCGGTCTTTTAATGTTTTCCATAAAACCTAAAAGTCTTAAATCACAATGAATCTATGTTCTTGCTTTAAGACCAGATAATGGTCGGATAATAGCAACAATAAATTGCATTTTAATGTCAGAAAGAGTCCGGGAAACTTTCAGAATGCACGATTTTTCGTAATTTTTCTCAGAGCTTCTGGGGACCTTGAGCGGCCCCCAAACCCCTCGTCACATGACATAAGACCATGACATAATTATGTCGATGATCTGATAAGCAAAACAATATACAATTATGGCCCGTTGAAAAGGTGAATATATTTTGCCTCACTATTAGAAGAGGCTAGTTACGGCCCTGATTTGGATACCAAATTAGAGTTCTTATCCCATATTTTCAAGGTCCACTGAACATAAAAATTATAATGCGGATGAGGCATCCGTGTACTACATTAGGGACACATTCTTGTTTTGTTAAAAAAAAAACAATTAACAGTGCTTTTTCTAAAAATTTAAAGTAACATACAATATATTTGATAGTAAAACAGTCTCAGATTTACTTAGAAAACTATATTGTGACTGTAACTGTCTCAATAGCAATTATTTTTGAATTTTTCAAACATTAATCAAACAGTTTTTTGCTTCATAAATGAATTTCTTTCCCTGTAGCAGATTTATTACAAAAGTCATTGTCTTGCACAAGAACAAAAATATTAAAAAAAGGATTCATATTGAAAATTGTACGGCAAGTTTAAAAAAAAAGTTAAGAAAAAAAGATAATTTTTTATTGTCTTTTTCTAGACAAACGTATTTTTTTTTTGATTTTGATAAGATAAAATGCAACTATGTTTCTCAATAAAAAAAACATACAATATTCGATTCAATGTTATTCTTAATTTTTACCTTATTCTCAATAGAAAACAACTAAATTCTACTTTTCTTTCTCTGACAAACAATTTTTCTTTCAGAATTTGTTTTCTAACAAAAGCAAAGACATTACATCATTAATGTAAAATCTTTGCACAGTGTAACGAATTGAATATATGAGGGTGTGGATTGAGTTTACAGAATAGAGAGTAAATGGTAAAAAAAAATGCAGAAAAATAAAGAATAAAAAATTAAAAGAATAAGAGAAAAACAGGTCAAATAAATAAGGAACAGATAACAAAATGGGGCTTAAATATAAAGAATAGAGAATAATTGCAAAAACATATAAAGAAAAATGACCAAAAATATCACAAAAAAAAAAAAAAAAAAAAAAAAAATGAAGGACCCCACCCCTCCTCGATGTACAGTCTCAGATATTTTGTAACAACAAATTTCTTACCTGAACATTGTTGTATATTGCTGACATGTTGGTTATTTGGTACTTCTGTTTGTACCCGAAAGTCCTAAAACACAAAATTGAATACAAAATAAAAGATTTACAAATGCCGGAACCGCATACAGAGCAACATTAACTTACTCTTTCGGAGCACTATATTTTACTTCCGGTTTTTATGGAAGTGTTGGTACTGCCCATGACAGATTTTATAATGTCTTTTTTTTTTGGATAAACGCACGTGAGTGTCATCAATTATGAATTAGCATTAATCCTCTCTAGTGTCCTGTAGCTTTTATGTTTAGTAATCCTTGAAACACTGTCCTTTTGCTCTTCAATTTCGTGCTTTATTTGGCCCTTTTTTGATTCGAAAGCCATTGGCGGGTCTTTTGTAAACGAAACTAGCATTTGGCGTAAATAATTGTATTCCTATTATGTACATGTATGTTGTACATTTCTACACATTTGTACAAATTAAATTCAGTTGCTGTCGTAACTAAAAAAAAATTAATATAGTCCTTGTTGGAAATGCGGATCCGAATTACTTTGAAGCAGACGAACAATCATTGAATGCAAATATCAATGAAACAGGGTCAATTTTTAAACAACAAAAACTGGAACCGAAAAATGTATATAAGTCTACACTTATGTTTGAGATTGTTCGTATTTTTATAAACTTGAGTAACATATCAGCAATTACTTTTCAGTTATTTGAAATTTTTAAAAGTTCAAATAGATTTTTTTTTCTAATTCCTTCAACATGAACTTACTCGTTTACTGTCTCTTCCGTAAACATTTACAAATAAGTGATAAAATACAAAGTTTACAATTTATTCTTCTATTCGGAACAAACGAAATATTCATTTGATTAAATTCTAACAAGTATTTCCTATTTATTTCAAAATCATTTCCGAAAAAAAAAATATGCGTACCAATGTTTATGATTATGACTAAATGTTGAATAATTTTACGCCTCACCATTTTAATGTCTTCTTGGCTGTCACCTCCGAAGGATGAATATTTATATTGTTAGGGTCCATTTTGGTATAAAATGGCGAAAGTTTGTTAGGGCGGAGAAATGTTTGTAAATAGAGCTTTAGTTACAAACGGAACTATTTTGAGGGCGGTATCTTTTACTCCATCACGATGTAAATATCTTTGTCATCAGGTGTACAGTATCATCAGCCTCGTTCTGGATCCAGTTAACGTTGACGGAGGCTACAATGAAATAATTAAATAGATATTTTTTTTAAACGTACCATATCTTGTTAATCTGTATTTCACGTGTCAAATGTGGTCTAACTTTAAAACAGTAGATTAATCCAATAAAAGGATTGCCGACGATTAATCTACCGGTAGATATGGACACTTTCTAATGGCGTTTGATGATACATGGTATTTATGATATGCAACTTACGATTAATAAAATGAGTTGGCGTATAATATTTGTATAAGTATGTCTTTAGTCTCTACAGTAGTGGAATAGTTGACAAAATACCACACTTTCTCTTCTGATGAAAGGCGTAACCTTTTAATAACTTATGACATCTGTATAACTGTAATATGTTTTTATAAGTACTCCTGCAGAAATACTTAACATTCATGAGTAACGACGTATATGCATGGATTACTGTCAGCAGATGCGTTCGGGACTAATGATTTCAGAGGGCACATGCAGAATTATCTTACATACATGTAACAACATAATTTCACGGAACATTTAACTGCATAACTATCCCCAGGTGCCTTTGGGATTAATGATTTAAGGGTCACCTACAGAATTTTACATACATGTAACAACATCCTGAAATGCATGGAACACATAACTACATTTAGACTATCAACAGGGGCGTTCGGGACCAATGATTTTAGAGGAGGAAACTCGTATATCAGGACAGCGAAGTATGTCCACGGTATACTTTACCTTTAAAGGTTCTGATCTGAGGTTAAGAACGATTACTAAATTAATATACACAGCTATCTGCTTGCTTTCTTATGGAGCTTCAAATATTGCTAAAGTTCAACTCCTAATTTTGAATTATTGATGCCCCCTTTTCCCAATCGGTATATAACATTTAAAATGTGTTACAGTAACTACCTAAATTGGGACCCTAAAAAGGACTTGACAATATCATATCTGAAAACCAATATTGACGATCTGAAATTTGCAAAAGAACAACAAACGTCTGTGTTCTGTTAAATGTGTTTTTCGTTCATTTTTTACATAAATAAGGCCGTTAGTTTTCTCGTTTGAATTGTTTTACATTGTCTTATCGGGACCTTTTATAGCTGACTATGCGGTATGGGCTTTGCTCATTGTTGAAGGCCGTATGGTGACCTATAGTTGTTAATGTCTGTGTCATTTTGGTCTCTTGCGGATAGTTGTCTCATTGGCAATCATAACACATCTTCTTTTTTTATATTTTACAATGCTGGTTTTTGCTAAAGTGAAGCAGTATTTCATGTTATATGTTTTGGGGTTTAGTATGATTCCTATTTTCAATGAACTACATTTGTAGTACACATTTCTGTTAAGGAATCAGCTGAAGCCCGCCTCCGGGACCGGAATTTTCTAGCTGTGTTGAAGACTTCGGCTGTTTTCTGCTCTATGGCCGGGTTGTTGTCTCTTTGACACATTATCCATTTCCATTCTCAATTTTATTTGCCAATGAAAATTGTGTACTACACGAGAAATTGGATAATTATGTAAGTTAATATGTACACATATCTTTTATGTAGCTGATTAAAATTTGATCAAGAGTAACAACTTACTTATTCTTTAAAAGGCATCAAAGCTTTAATTTTTGTTCATTTTATTATGTTTGGATATAGGAACTTGGTATTCCCAATCTGTGTAGTGACTGTGTACAGGAAGAAAGCAGCTAGAATTTACTTGTTATTCCATTTTGTATTTTATTTTTATTTACAGTTTGGCACTTAGACATAAATAACATCATTATGTATAATTACCATTAACTTTAAAAAGAAATACATTCAATCGGAAAGTTTCACTGCAATTTCAACAAACAAATTACAAACAAACTAATTTAATCAAATATATTGCTGTGTTTTTAAATACTAAGCATTTGTAAATTGCAGTCGAAATTGCAAATTGGATTATTGACAGAATTTGATTCTTAAATGGTTTTAAATTCAGGTAGGGTGTAACCTTGGAATTATTTCATTCAAGTTGTAGATACAGTACTTGATCTTATCAAAGTGAACATACAAATATATAGGGGGCGAAGAATCGGTATACAGGGAAGTAACTCTATACTATCAGTTTGCTTTGACGTTTGTTAGAGGCAGTTTAATCAATTTCTATCAGTTAATAACGACTCATTTTTGTTCTTCTTACGGTTCATAAACCATTGTTTATTCTCTTAAAAAGACGTGTATGTCATATTAGTTATTTTTTGTTCTTCGTTATCGCTATCATTATCCGTATTTCTACAGATTTTTTTTTTATATTTTTGTGATCCGTGATAATGGAAATTTATTTTCTGTGAATCGTGATTGACAAAAAAATCAACTCGTGAATCGTGATGAGACCCCCCATCAGGCCCCTCATTAGTTAATAAGGACTAATAAGTGATTGCCAATGCGACAAATATCTACCAAAAACCAAATGGCATAGAATTTAGGAATTAAAGGTTGTTTTGTTTTGTCGTTTTTTTTTCTTTTTCTTCAAATAAGAATAGGATAATAGAAGATGCGGAACATAGATAATTTATTGTCTCGTGATAATAACCGAACTATACATTTGTTTAATTCTATACAAACATTTAACAGGAAATATTATTGTATTGGTAATATAATCTTTATGGTTAGTCCAAAAGATTTCATATAAAACGCAATCAACCGATATACACATATTCGAAAAGTCTGTTCCACTGATCTTAGATCTCGCTTTTTATTGCTTCGGTCAGGTCAGAAACATACCGCTTAAATAATCCTATAATGTTGACTGTCAAAACCTAAATTAATTTATCAATAAAATACGGGGAGAAAATAACAGAGATTATCACAAGATAATAACTTATGAGATGTTTCTAGATAAAGATAGTTGAAAACGATACGACAATAATTTAACAAGGCAACAACACATACAAATATATATTTTCAGAAAAAAAAACCATTTAAACACCTAAAATGTGGCTATCAATCTCTTGTTCCTGCACAAAACCGTACAGGACACGTTATGACGCATGTCATCTAAAACGCGTTGATTTATAAAATAATTTAAAAATTATTATACTCAAGTTTGAGTTGGTAGCGTTCATACTTAACTAGATAGATATGGGAAGATGTGATGTGAGAGCCAATGAGACAACTCTCCATCCAAATAACAATTTATAAAAGTAAACCATTATAGGTCAATGTACGGCCTTCAACATGGAGCCTTGGATAATCTAATCAAAATAGCTTGTATTGCTATACTTATTTCCGATGATCAACTGTTTTCGTTATTTTTCAAAGCATTTGGTCACCAGACAAATTAGTATAACGCAAAAAATTACCAGAACAACAAAGACTTATTATATTTCATTTTCCTCTTTTTAACTAGTAAACTACTGAGGACTTTTAAGAGATTAACAAAAGATATTTATTTCATAATAGGTTGTGTATATAAAGGGTTGTGGACCATACGAAAATAAATCGGCAATGAAACAAGAATCAAAAACACACATTTAGATACAATGCATCACGAGGCTCTCGCATCTGACAGATGTCAATGACATGTGTTACAATGCTCATACCCGGTATATACCAGAAAAGGCATTATATATTGAATAAAATATTCTTTGAACCAAAATGTCAGAAAGACATACAGAGTTGTTGAATATTAAATTTGTTTTCATATTAATCTGTTTGATATAACTCTATAACAGTCAACATACTTTATTAACATTAATAGTATTTATTTAGTAAAATACCTTCTAAGCTATAATCAAATATCACTGGCGACATGAAATAGCGTATTTTATCTACAGAAATATTGAATTAAAATAGGTGAGGGAAAATTATATTAGGTCAAATTTTAGAACGCGAGATTTAAGATTACGGATTAGACATTTAAAGGGACTATATATGCGTCAAACATGCCGATGTATCTCTGACGTACGTCTCCTTATGACGTGATCAGATATATATGCACATCGCTCGTTTGGTCATAGTATTTACAATCCCATTTTATATTAATCTCATCATAGATATCATTTAAATGAAACGATACATACCAAAATAAGGATTTGAAAAAAAGAATACTTAATTCCTTGAATTTATAATCTAATTTGTCTTTAACTTTAGGAATTTAAAAATCGTCTACCGAAACTACACACAAAACAATTCATATATTGTTAAATTTCGATCTGAGTTTGACTGTCCCTGTGGTATTTTTCGCCCCTCTTTTGGTACTAAAACCAAGACATTACGATCAAATAAATATTCCCCTTTTTATTATGTTGATTCTTTTCTTAGTAAGTTTTTAATTTTGTACGCCTTATGTAAATATAAAAAAGAAGATGTGGTATGATTGCCAATGAGACAACTATCCACAAAAGACCAAAATGACACAGACATTAACAACTATAGGTCACCGTACGGCCTTCAACAATGAGCAAAACCCATACCGCATAGTCAGCTATAAAAGGCCCCGATAAGACAATGTAAAACAATTCAAACGAGAAAACTAACGGCCTTATTAATGTAAAAAAATGAACGAAAAACAAATATGTAACACATAAACAAACGACAACCACTGAATATACAGGCTCCTGACTTGGTACAGGCACATACATAAATAATGTGGCAGGGTTAAACATGTTAGCGGGATCCCAACCCTCCCCTAACCTGGGACAGTGGTATAACAGTACAACATAAGAACGAAGTATAAAAATCAGTTGAAAAAGGCTTAACTCATCAGATGGACAAAAATATAAGTGGACGTGGCCGGGTAAAGCTGTCATAGGCAGCATGTGCTGTCATATACTATAATGTTTGGTTGTTTTGGGCCAGACACCTTAACTTTCAACTTTTTTTAATTTGTCTGCGGCGATCACACTTGTTGAATCATTATTTGAAAAATACATTTCAAATCCTATATAATAATGAGGTGAAAAACAGATTTTGAATAGCCAGTTTAATCAAATACGATATTTTATAAATTAAAAAATTAAAAAGAAACTGTTTTTAACTCAATCTCCGGCGCAGAGCTCACATCCGTTCCGTACTTACTTCGTATCACTACACTAAATATGTAGTGAACTAAGTATACGGAAAGGAAACGAGCGCTGTACGGAGATTGTTTTTAACTGTGCTTGAAAATATCAAGCGGAAGTGAATAATTTGGTACCATCAGTATGAATATACCAGTGAAAAACTAAAATATGAATGGTAAGCTTGGTTTACTTCTTTTAATTGCTCTGACTTATACAGAGTAACAGAATGTTATACCTCAGGGTAGGTAACCTGTCAAAAAAATCATTTACGTCGGAATCAAAAGGTGATAATATAAAAATAGTGATTCAAAATACTAGATAGTCTATTCAAACTAAAAGATACTTGTGTATAGTTCATGTACTGTCTGTTTTCAATACACATGTGTCTTATAAATTTCCTGTTTAAAAAACTTTGAAATTTTCGGAAGACCAAGGAATTTCTTTTCCCACGCATAAATTACCTTAGCCTTACTTGACACAACTTTTTGAAATTTTGGATCCTCAATGCTCTTTTGGCTATTTTGATATAAGCGTCACTGTTGAGTCTTGTGTAGACGAAACGCGCGTCTGGCGTACCCAATTATAATCCTGGTACCTTTGATAACTATTGAACAACTTTATATTATCCTTTTGAACACCCATTTAGAGATGGTTCATGCATATTCAAGACACAACTATATATTGATTTGCAATACCGTTTTCAAACGTGATGATCTTCGCTTCAATATAGAAATAAGAAGATACGATCATTTTACCTCAAAACATTTTCGCCTTATTTAAGTTTGCGCCCCAGGCTAACCTCAACTCCTGGGTCCGCCCTTAGATTATACTACTTATATTTTTTTTTAATTTCTAAAATCGCATGACCTACCTGACTTGAAAAATCTGATGCGTCATTTAAAATCAACAATGTTTCTTAAACGATGAAAGAAAGAAATACTAAATAAACATTTGATAAAGAAGCAAAGCATCTCTGAAACTTATATTGAGGGTGTGGTAGGGGTCCTTCATTTCAGTCTGCATTCGTTTGTTTTTATGTCGTTCTTCTATATTTTTCATAAACTTTGCCCGTTATGCTCTATCTGTTTATTCAAGCATCACTATATTCTCTTTTCTTTATCTATTTTTTTGGCCTTTTGTATTCGATTCTGTACATTTCATTAACCCTCTATTTTGTACATTTTGATCATTATTCTCTATTCTGTCCACCCCCAATCCAGACCCTCTATCATTCTCGCGCAACCAACAAGTCATATACCATTTCCGGAAACAGAGTAAAAGGACCAGGAAGAAGGCCTATAGTTGACATAGATACAGAAATATTACCTTGTTTGAAAATTTAAAAATGAACATGCTATGTAGTTTTATATAAGAAGATGTGGTATGTTTGCATATAAGACAACTCTCCATCCAAGTCGCAATTGGTAAAAAGTAAACCATTATAGGTGGTTAAAGTAAGGCCTTCAACACGGAGCTTTGGCTCACACCGAACAAAAAGCTATTAGGACCCCAACATTACTAATGTAAAACAATTAAAACAGTAAAACAAACGGTATAATGTAAAAACACATCAACAAGCGACAACCACAAAACGACATGATCCTGATTTAGGACAGATGCAAACATGTACATTAAGAACTTTAATTATCAGAAATCCTAGTATAACATTTATAAAGTTTCATTTTTTTTTTTATTAAATTACAGAATTGTTTTTCCGGGGATTGTGTGTCTTGGGGATGGAAAGGTTGAAAGGGTGGTAGTTGGGTTGGTTGAGTGAGATTCACATTGGTTCGATCTGAGATTCCAGTGCATCAAATAAAATGGTATTTTATATATTTATTTTTTTGTCGAGCTAGATACACAAATACTTTATAAAAAGGATATTTTCCAATGTTTTATGTATACCCTTTTGGGATGAAAACGAAATCGAATAATTGAACAATCGTCGTGCGACAATTGCAAATATGACCACCATAAATAATAATAGGTACTAATAAAGTACCAAAACCTTCTTTAGAAATTGAATGCTCATAGAAAAGTACCGAAACACGGAGACAGCTATATGACTAAAATGGGCACATTTCTGCCGAATAATCATAGTAAACAAAATCGTTACAACTTTTTGTCAAATCAGTTGATTGCTTGTTGTTAGCTTATTGTCCAGTGGCCAGTATTTCATAGATATTCAAGACGTAACTTATTTACAGACAATGTGATGTCGGGTATGCTAATGTCAGTTTATGAAAGATGAAGTATATCAGAGAAAAAAAAACTTTTTTCTGAAATTATGTGAAATAATTTGTGTAGTGTTTTGTAAGGTTAGTCATATATTACAATCTTTTTGAAAACAGGCATTTATTGATTTTGATTATATTTCTTTATCTATGATTGATTGATTTTTTTATTTGATTTATTGGTTGATTTATAATTGAGAATGAAAATGGGGAATGTGTCAAAGAAACAACAATCGTACCTATAGCAAAAAAACAGCCCACCAATGTATTTATTTATTTATTTATTCATTCGTTTAGTTTTTGCTAAAAAAAAAAAAAAAAAAAAACTACTTCAGCTAGAGTACTTAAAAAATGTATCAACTCCTTTAACCGGTTTATACCATTCTGATAAAATACAAACACTTTTGTTTGGTTATCTTTAAGGTGGTACCCAACACTTTCACTAAAATTAATTTGACTCGTTTAATTTTCATAAAATTTTGTCAAAATATTTACTTTGACTCTTTAACGAAAATATAAAAAAAATTAAAAATTTTGAACCAACCGTTTTGTCAGAAAAATTACACTGGTTATATAGCAGTTTGACAAACATCAATTTTGATCATTGAGAAGCTTAATATTCCTTTTACAACACAACGTAATTAAAACGTTTAGCTGACTTTACAGAGTTATCTCCCTGTAGTGTTAGGTACCACCTTAAAGCTTCACAACAAAACTAATAAAGAACTTTATCAATATGATGTTTTTATACATGTAACTAGCAAAATGTCGTCTGCTAATCAACTATTTCAAACGTAACTTCTTCTTATCAAGAAAATAATTAACTGGAGTTTTATCTGTGTACATCAAACTCTCAAGTTTGTGTGAGGTTTGTAACAACTAAAACACTTCTGTATCCGCGCCTTAAAATCTTTCCCTTACTCAGCACCTGCGGAATGTTAATTTAAAAATTGTGTGATTCGGTTATCACGAACATACAACAAAAGACATTCTGATTGCGGATTAATAACTTTGATTATTGGCGACTGAAGACGGACAGTTATTAAATTACAATGTTTGGTGTCAAACTTTGATAAACAGAGATTGAATTTCGTAGTACAGTTGTCCAGACGGATATTTAAATGGTAGCCTTTAATGAACCTTTAGTGTTTCTTTTTCGTGCAGAAAACAAGCGCAGACTAATAAATCTGTCTCATTGAATATTCTGCAGGAAAAAACCTAGTTAAAATATCGTTCCGTAAAAAAAATTATAGGAGTAAGGAAACAATAAATTATACAAAACCCCGCCACACGTCCAAATTAAGGAAGTATTTTGTCATATCAAATTTTGTTTGCAACCGCAGACTGATAAATTTGGCTGGTTGAATATGGATCAGGGGACAATACTCTTCAATCTACACACAAGTGTTTCCTGCATAATTAAAAATCGTTCCGTTAAATAATACAGGATTTGGGATGTTATAAAATATACAAAAACCAGCAAAATGTCCAAATTATCATGTCATGAAGTCTTTTGTTATTTCAAAATAAGGCCACGGTTTTTTAATTTGTTGGTTTACGGATTTTCTCCATGAAAAAGTCGAGTCGGTCGGTCGGGAAAAAAAAGAAAAAAAAGATCTTTCAAGACAGAAAACTGATATGCAAAATAAAAATATATTTCACCTTTTTAATATATGAGCCAGTCCATGCGAAAAGGTACAAAAAGTCCTTTTGGTAAACTTTACAGGACACGTTATCAAAGTTTGTTATAGTATTTTTGAAAAACGATTTTATCCGGAAAAAAAATTACATTAATGTAAACATTCATAAGATTGTCAATTCTATCCCGAATTTGTCAACTAAAACCGAAAAAGACGTAGAAATATCTGAATTTTTGGTATTTGAGCAAGTGTAAAATCATTTGTTCCCCGGACTAATGCTATACCGACCAGAAACTACAAAAAATTATGACACTACAGAGACAAAAGTCAATAATTTCCGTCAGTTCTACAGGTTTAAAGAAAGAAAGACAACATTAAAACATGAGGGAAAATGCAAAAACTATGACATCTTGTGTTTTAGAAATTGAAATTTAAGTTAAGTTAAGTTAAGTAATTTAATATTATATAAATCAACCTTAGTTGCACGTTAAGTAATTTAATATTATATAAATCAACCTTAGTTGCACGGGATTCGAACCGTTGCCCGGTTTGATTGCATTGATATCCGCATCGTAAGCGAGAGCCTTATCCCCACTGCTACCAGGTTTAACGTTATCAATTGGCAAATCAAGCCATTTAAACTCTACTTTGAAAATGATTGAAATATATGAAATAATTCACTAAAAATCTTGATAAAACTAGGGGGGGGGGGGGGTCTCAACACTCGCAGGTGCGTGTAGCTCACAGCTTGATGATATGAGGGAAAGTAAATGTGTTTTATAAATCACAAGTCTACTACCAATAATTATGCACACTTTTTAGAATTTCGTAAATTTTTCGTTTTTGTACCTTTTCGCATGGACTGGCTCATATGTTTGTCATACTATTTTTTCATCGTTCTTAAATTTTAGTTTGATAATTATTATTGCTCAGCTGTAAACATCGCATGACATTGTCTAATAATTTCCCGTAAAAAAAGGGGGGGTACACTGACAAAGACGAAATTAAATCGTCAATTCACAAACAAGAAAAACAGATTCACGTCAGTTATTTGACTTAGCTTTTAATCAAAACTTGGTGAAAAATAATAAGCACGAAAACTAATAAAGAAAAAAAAAGTAAAAACGTCGTACGAAAATAAGTTTCAACACACGTGTCAAAAACGTAATAGACTCGTCCATTGGAAAAACGAGAATATCAGGTTAAATAATCTGTTGTCATGCATTCCCGTTTATTATCCAAATGGACGATATTTTTTTATTATCTATGAAACAAGAAAATATCAAATGATTTGTTAAAATTCAGTATTTTAACTTGATGTCTTGAACTTCCACCTGTCCACATTTGGACAAGTCTATTTATATGAGAACATGCATCTTACGGACTGGTGACAAATAAGGAAAACGAACTTATTGTGTAATTGGTTTTAAACACAGGTTTCGTTCCGCAAAATTATTTGCGCAAACAACCTTTCAAGGTCATTAATAATTGATTTGTCTATTTTTAGAAACGTAAACTGAAAGTTTCATTTTTCACAACAGAAAGTGTCATCACTTCTGTTAGTGATTAATGCATTTTATTTCATAAAAAAGGATATTTTAATTATTTTTCAGGGATAATGCATTTCTTAGGGTCGGCGAGAATAAAAAAAAAGCCTGAAAATTCGATTTTATTTTTATTTTGGAAATCGGCAAAATCGGGTCGGCGGATCCGTAAACCAACAAATTAAAAAATCCTGGCCTAATATCAAAGTGTTTTTTAATCATTTACAGGTTTTGTTATTGTTTGGAAAGTTGTGGACAGTCTCATTTGCTAGTCTGGTTGGATTACAGATTTCAAGTCTAGACTCGCAACAATTTAATAATATATTGTATATCTATACAGTTAATTTATATATACAGTCCGCCAAAAGTAAAGCACCACCTATTTTTATTGCATTGATTTTTTTTTCAAATTTAAAAAATCAATTATTTCTCGAAAAAAAGAAAACAATCATATAGCAATTTTGCTAATGTATACCATACAGAAACCACAAATACAATTTTGGTCACTTATGAAGGTTCTATGCATGTAGGTTTTTTCGTTCAAAGAAATAGTGTAAATTACATAATTCAGAAACGGAATTTAAGTTTCACTGTGATTTTATTTTTTTACAACAATTAGTTTAAACATATTTATTTATAGTGGATTGGGAAACAAGTTTTGCAACTTATATTAATCCCTTTCCACTTTGCGGGTGCGATTGCTGCCTTGTAACGGCATTAGCCTGCTCTTTTTCGAAATCTACAAGGGTGTCTTTAACGTGCAAGAGATATGGCTCTCTCTTAACACGGGTCAGCCATTTATCATCCCCTTCCGACGGACTATCATCGTTTCCTCGAGACCATACTCGCAAATGGTGTCAAGGGAGAGCCGAAAATTCAGTTCCTGAAATTTTCATCCCAGACGGGAATCGAACCAGGAACCTTTGTGTTAGTAGTCCGATGCACTAACCACTACACCACGGCTGTCAACAATTGATCACCCTATATCATTAAAATTTTCTACACATAATCTTTGGTATGTTCGGCAAAATTAATGTCAATATTTGAGTCAATAGCATGTGTAACAAGCTCTCTTCCGGTACAGTTTCATAACACGACGTATATCATTCTCGGTACAAGCCTTTAAAACTTTAGTTGAGGAAATCTGTTGCATTAAACAACAAATGCCACTTTTAAATTAAGAAAATATTGTGAAGGTGGATATCTGCGATTGAGATTTCCACCAATGGCATCTCAGACATGTTTGATAGGGTTTATGTATGGAGACATGGAAGGCCCAAAAATATTGTAAATGGTTTGTTGCTGTTTGAACTCGGTTAAAATCCTTGCCCAGTGTGGTCTAGCGTTGTCGTCCATGTACAAGGGTCTTGGCAATGTTGACGCAAGTGGGGCATTATTAAAATGAGGGACTACAATGTTTTAAGGCACCAAATCGGTGTATGTCCGTTTATGTTACCCTGCAGAATATGCATACCCAGCTTATAACGGTATAAGAAACAAGTTAACCTTGTATTGGAACACCACCAGCACTGAGTGCAGTCCTTGTGCAAACATTGTTTTGGTCATAGGTCTTTTTGTTTCCCCGCGAAATTCGTATTATGGCGTCTACTGACAATAAAAGAAACTGACTCCCATCTGACCAATGAGTATTTTATCAGCTTCTTATGTTCAAGCATAGATAGTCATTATCCCATTGAAACCTGACGGTAGAGTGCCTGCTCGTAAGTACAGGTCTCTATATATACACCACGACTTGCTCTTCGGTTACCTCTATGAAGTCGACGGACCAATATACGAACACTAACACGACCACCTGGAGAAACAGTGTATTTGTAAACGTGCAGATGACCTTTGTTAAGAGGTTGCTTGACTGCTTTATCGGAGTTCAATCTTTTTGGTCGTAATGAATTTTCTAAGTGTATGTTAAAGGTATAATTCATAACACCAACAATTAATATTTTTTTCGCAATAATTAAAAAAAAATTGCCAGTTATAGTTCGGTGGTGCTTAACTTTTGGCGGACTGTATAGATCGTATTTGGACCTTTATAAATATTTTATGTTCAGTTTGGATTTTTATTTATTGGGCTGATGCACAATTTACGAAAACCCTCATCGGAATTGATTGTATTCCTACTTAATAGTAAATCGCCTTATATTCCCGATATGTGATTTGTTTAATGCAACAAAAAAATACAATGACGGAAATAATTACATGTAAATATAGATTAATGATATAAATCCTGATTATACAAATTAGCAACCACTTTTACAGCTAAACAACTCTTAAATTCTGAATCTTAGCTTTTGACAAAAGTTGGTGACTTTATAAAGCAATCGTTAGAATTGTGAAAATGGGGTCCATGTTCATCTTTGCCATTTATAACTATTTTCTATGATTATATTTGTAGTTCTTCAATATCTGTATTAGATATGTTTGCCTGACCCATGATATATAGGGTGTTTTTTGCAAATGAAAATTATTATAACATACTAAAAATGATTATCATATACTTAGACTAAATAATATATGATTTTTACTGTATGATAATAGCATTAAATTAACGTAAATTCCATATTTTTCGAATTGATGCTTAGCGGGCTGATATGAAAAGTTTATCACATGCTTCGACTGTTATCAAATGCCTTTCCGTAACGTTATCACATGGCGTTCTGGTGATACTTGGAAAATTCGGAAATACACATCAATAATTCGTTTTCAGTGAAAAAGTCAGCTATAAAATCACCAAAAGCACAAACGAAAACATGATAAAACAAAACAAACGAGAAAACGATCAAATATCATCGCTTTATACCAAAGAAATCCAGTTTTGTTACGTTAAATTTGGATAGACAAGATGTCCATTTTGATAATATTCAAGACAACATTGGAAAATTCTTGTGCAGTTTCAGATTTTTCTATAAAGAAAACGGTTGATTGGGGTTATATACCTATTAATTTAGCAACATTAAAAGTCATACATGGTCATATTAAAAGTCAATTTTCACTCAGCGCTAAAAGTTCATGTATACAGATAAAACAGTAAACGTCAGTAAACTATTATACAGCACATGTTTAAATGCATATTTGTCAAAGCAGAAAACTTGTAGTCAACTGACTTTATGAAGTCTAACCTCGTAATCTCTTCTCTACTATACTAGACATACTGTTCGGATACGAATTTATTTCGTTCGCGGAAATTGTTACGGACTGGTGCTACCGCTAATAAAAACCGAATCTTCTGCAAAACGTTCATAAAAATAAATATGCTTGGATGACATGCATAGAACTGGGAGTTAAAATGGGAACGATTCCGGCCCATTTGTGCATCTTTAATATCATTATTTCCATTTTTACAGGTGAAATATACGTAAAAATGCGGTAATGTAATATCTATTTTTTTTTCGGAAAAGTAATGCACGAAAATGCGCGGAAACGTAAAACTGAATTTTTGCTAAAATTGCGGGAACGTAATATAATAATAATACAAAAACAATCAAACAAACAAAATTATTAAATAAATGCATTTGTAAACCGTTTCAAACATAATTTAAGCTACTTTAAAAAAAAAGTTGATTTTTCCAAACAGTGTTCATTATGTATATTGTTGAATTATTTTTAATTATTTTTTTCAATTTGTCCGTATTAAAATGTTATTCTTCTCTGTTGAGGCATATGATAGAAAGATTTCATATCGAAGTGACTAAATTTGGAATCCAACGTCCGTGAACTTTAACTCTTTGAACTTCTATATTTGGGAACCACGTAAAAGGATTAATATATGAATCTGTTATTTTCTCCATTGTTGAAGTATATGATAAATGATAATGTCATTTTTCATATCGCATGTATTATAAGCCCTCGATCAACATCAGCCCTCGAGCCATGCGGCTCTTGGGCTGATGTTGAACCTAGAGCTGATGAAAAATGCCATGATAATACACAACACGAGTTTCCCGTTATATGTCCCAAGTTAACTTTTTGCATCAGAATACATTTCTATAGTCCTTCAAACCATGAATTCTTTCTTTCTTTATTTAATATTATTTAACACAGATTACACATTTTTTGCAAATGCATATATCTTTATATAATCAATTCTTGTATAAGTATTTATTATTACATTTTAGAAGAACATGGTTAAGCTATCATTGAAAACTAGCTTTAGAACTTCTAGCCGTACGATAACCAGCCTACAACTGATTCAAATGTCTCCATTGGGAAACAGAATTTCTGTTTTTTATAGTTTTCTCATTTTTTCATATTTTATAATGAATTTATTATTTAAAATATTAATAAAGGAAAGATAACTGGAGTATACATTACGTAACTTTTAGTACAAGCATTTATGAATACTCAAGATGGACTTAAACAAGACCCCCGAATTTACTAGTGTAAAACCATTCAATCGGAAAAACCAACGGTCTAATCTATATAAAAAAGAAATGCCATGATCTCCAGCTCCAAAAAGAAACTAATACTTGTTCCTCAGAAACATAGTTTATATTTCAAACCTAGGTATCTTAGTGACGTTGAAATCCACGGAATACATGTATTTATATGCTATTATTGGACAACCAGAAATGACACAAAATGTCCGCGATTACGTAAAAGGGATGTAAATAAGATAAACCACAAATGAAAATAGCATTTATAACCATCTGAACTTTACGTTCTTGTTAGAGAATTCTTTATTAGGACAGAAACAAGGAGAGAGGTGATAAAACGTCAAAACATTACAAAAACAAGAAATGTATTCCAATTAAAAAACAAAATATACAAATTATAGTTGCCGAGAACTGAGGTATAGAGAAAATAAAAATAGCATTGAACTATACACCATGTACATTTGTAACATGATACCTTCATTTTAAAAATGACTGTCAAAATTTACCATTCTTCATCGCCCTGATATCATTGATAGAGCCTTCAATTTCAGATATTTAATAGTTATTTTTTTCTCGTCCCGAAATATTTGACACTGGGTCATGGATAAACGTTCCCAACCAGTTTATCAAATTAAAAGGACAAACGATACATAATGAGTAAAGAAGTATGAAATATTTGCCACTGGGTCAAAGATAAACGTCTCTCATCCAGTTAATCAAATTAAAAGGAAAAACGCATTTAATGAATATCAATGTTTGTATAACTTCATATCTCAAATAAACAACTGCCAAACATATTTTTTTAAATACAATTTTGTGGATTTTTTTTTTCTCTCTTTATCTTTTATAATTCACGTAGGTACAGAAGAGTACATAAAGATGTAACAAAATAAAGTGCTTTGTTTTTTGTTGTCTTTAACTCTTACTTTTTCATGTATTTAGGTTTTATAAATTTGATATATATTTGATTTGATTTTCTTTTGTTCCTTTTTCGTTTTCTCTTTTCTTACTTTCTTTTTTGCTTATCTTTTTTTTTATTTATATTTTTATTTATTTATCTTTAATTTTCTTGCAATTTCTCACATGTCTCGATATCTAGATACAAGTTTAGTCTCACCAGGCAAATGATTGGCCGTAATTCAAATATGACGTCTAGTTTTCTTCATTTCTTCTGATTTTCCCTTTTTAACGTCCTTAAAAAAGGCGAATTTTTTTACGTGATTACGTCACAAACAAGCCTCGTGATTTAAATTTTAAAAAATACATTTTTATATACATATTATTCAATTTATTTATTTATTCAGAGGGAAGAGAAAGAGGATTTTTTTCACCTTTTTCAGTAGCTATTTAGTGGCTGTTTATGTCCTTCATTCTATGGGAGGTGTTGTGTAACATTTGTACTTCTTTAACTTTGTTCAAATATGAAAAATTAAATCAGAAAAAAACGTGACAATATGACTTGGGCATCATCGAGGCGGATAGTTTAAAGTTCCAAAGTTTAGCTATTCCCTGACGTTATAGTTCTCCACATACGGGTTACAATGGTATTTCTCCACATACGGGTTACAATGGTATTTCTCTACATACGGGTTACAGTGGCATTTCTTAACAAAACTCCCACACCATATGGCATAAAGCAGGTAAAAGTTATCCTTAAATAAATTGTATAATTTGTCAAAACAAACAGATAAATAGACTCCAATAAAGTGGGTCATTATTTTTACCACTTAATATATACCACATAAAGAGAAAAGAAAGAATTTTAAATTGAATATACAAAGGATTAAAGGAATTTGATAAAAAGAGAAATATGAGGGACAGTTTTAACAAGATGGTCAGCCGCTAATGCTTAGATAAAAGGTTCCAGGTGAGAAATATATGTAAATAAACGATTTGGTGACCTGGATACAGAATTGTTCACATACCAGATGATGGTGATGATGTCGTTAATGGTAATGGTGAGATGGAGATGGTGTGATGCCTATAGGGGCGGACTCAGGACCTTATTATAGAAGGGGACGTGGGACTCTAAAAGAGCGGATTCTTAAAAAAAAAAAAAAACTTTGAATCTAACATTTCTCTGAAGTTTAATTCTTTAATAACTCACTAGGTGCACCACTCCCCCTCCCAATACACACCCCCTTCCGTTTTTCTTCCTCTCTTTTTTCCTCTATTACTCCTAGCTTAAATCCACCAGTGGTAGCTTTTCGTGTTTCAAGTGAAATCAAGAAATCTTCTTCGAACGCATTATGATTAAAACAAAACTAACAGCAACGCAGCTGTGATTTATAAAATCAAGAAGATGGGGTGTGATTGTCATGGATCTGTATCATTTTTTTATTCAATTTTTTTCTTGCCAGTGGCAAATAGTTCATGCCTATAATTTGTTTTATAGAATGAATACCAGCGGCAAATATTGCATGCCTATAAATCGTTTAATAGATTTTTGACAGCGGCAAATATTTTATGCATATAATTTGTTTTATAAAATTTAGAATATAAATGGGGAATGTGTCAAAGAAAAAACATTCCGACCAAAGAGCAGATATAAGCCGAAGGCCTAAAAAGAACTAAAATTAAAAATAATACACGATTAATAAAGGCCGGAGGCTGTTGACTTGGGACAGGTGCAAAAATGCGGCGAGTTTTGACATGTTTTTTTTTAAATCTCTACCCTCTCCATATACATTTGTACCTCTTAGTCAAGCCAATGTAGAAAAAAAACACACAACAATACGCACAGTAAAATTCAGTTCAAAAGAAATCAGTGATACATAAATTAACAAAGAACTACTAGCAGTTACTGACATGCATGAATGTCAGCGGTAAATATTGCATGCCTATAATTTTTGATAGCATGAATGCCAGCGGCAAATATTTCATGTCTATTATTTGTTTTATAACATGAATGCCAGCGGTAAATATTTCATGCCTATAATTAGTTTTATAGCATGACCAATTTGATGTTTATTGTATAAAAAAAAAGTAAAATTGAACATTTAAATTAATCATGAAAATCCTTTAATTCTGACACGTGTTGTTCGGTGCTTTGCTTTTGCGCCAATTGGTATTTCATATGCGCCAAAATATCTTTCATTTCAGCCACAAACCATATTTAATTTGCGCCAAAAAAGTAATCTTTCATTTCAGTCAATATTACAGGAAAATACAGATCATATTTGAAATAGTATTAAACATAGACTTTTTTTAAAGACTTTTGATAATAACGTCGAAATTAGTTCGCTTATTAATTGAACATTAGAAATTTAACGATATGGGCAATTGCATGCATTTTATAACACTTTTGTTCGAGTTGAGTATATTTTTTTGGTATTTTTTTCATAACAGAAAATTCGTCGGAATAGATTTAGCAACGATAAAAACTCGCAAATTTTGGTTACAACTGCCTTATGCAATGTTGACCTAATATGCGAGGCTGTTCAGTTGAGGCCCTTAAAGCACTATGCTCTCAAACGGTCTTTTTTTTTTTTGCATTTTTTTTATGTTTTCATATTTCAAACTGTGTCTCGTTCTTACTTGTTGAAGTTGTTCACATCTTTGTTTGATTGTTTGATTGGCACTTTATACCAAATAATCTAAACTTTAAGTCAAAAGTTTAAACTTTATCGCCAGCCTGTCAATACCGAGGTTGTGAGTTCGAAACTCGAACATGACGTGAACGTTCGATTAAGATCTGAACTGAATAGGATTGCTAGATTTCGATGCTACAGAAATTCGGTGATTCCCTACTGGAACCCGGGCTTCCTCCATCAAAAAAATCGAGACACGGAAATTACTACATTTTACGCAACAACTCGTACCGTCAATTTTGATCTTATTTCTGCTACTTAAAATAATTTAAACATCTTTTCTATATATGCATATTAATAATCAGTTAAAAAAAATAAGGTATTTGTTCCAGTAAAAGCCCTTGTACATGTAAATCGACTTTATTTTCGCTCGATGAATTAAACTTATATAAAGGTTGCTTGATCGTTAAATACCATTCAAAAAAGCCCAACTCCGTCCCATTGTGTTTCAGCCTTGTAAGAATATGGTCTCGGGACCTCTCCTATTCGACAGCAAAATCCACACTTAAAGAAAGTGGCTTTGCAGGATGTATTAGGATACCCAGGAACATATCTTCTTCATCTCAAATTGAGATGTTAAATCGATTGCATGCCATGAACATATATTGTTTTTCTCGTCGTGTTAAGCATGAACTATTTGTCACTGGACATAAAGTAAACATCAACCAATTGTGTTTCTTTAGACAAAAAATAATAGTGCTACAAAGAATGAATATATTTCTGTAATATACTAATCAACCAAAGTAACGAAACATGATTGAAGTCCAACTTTTCATAGAATATAATAAAAAGGAAAAGCTGTCCAACTATCCAATGAAAAACATTCATGCATATCACCAAAAGATTCTGGCTAAATTAGAAAGTGAGAAAGTACTATGTTACTGCACATAGAGGTCAAAATTATTTTGCGGCAAATGATGACAAAAGTCGGCACTTAAATTCGAAGATGAAACTTACATTGTAAGTGTTCAAACATTTGCAAAGGAATTCAAAATTTTAAGCAGACCATGATTAATAAGTTTAAAATTTTAATGTCGATTTTTGAATTTTGGGGTTGAAATAATAAAACTGTTTGCCGTAAATCAATGGTTTTAATAAGAAAATAACACTCTGTAGATATTTTTTAATCATGTCTGTATTGCAGATCGACTACTTAGCTGATTACCTGAAGGGAATCAAGTTAATATCAAGAACATTAGACCAATTGAACAATTATTTACCTTGGTACACCAATAGTGTATCCAATTTCATTATATACGTATCGCTTCTTTAGTTGACTAGTATACTTTCTGACTGACTGGAGGTTGTTGATTAATTCAAAAATTGTTATCCCTTCATTGTATTACTCAACTATTATTACTTATTTTTATCAATTAGTGCATATTTCTAAATCTCATACTAAATGTCATATACTATATAGCAACTACAAGTATGCGTGTTTATCAATAATTTTTACTTTACTAGGTAGTTTGAATAAATATTTTGATGCATGTTTTTAAGTTTGTTTATTTGTTTGTGTTTTGTATAAATGCTCTTAGTATGTTAAATTTATTGAAGTCATTTGGCATTTCCACTTAAATTTACCGCAGATTGAAAAAAAAGTAAGAAAAAGAATAACATCTCTAGTTTAATGTTCCTTTTAAGTCGAAAAACGAAAAAGAAATGTTCACAACGGAGGAAACGCGCAAGTGCTTTATGCTTGGACCCCTTTTTCTTTCGGAAAATAAGAATAGACCGAGGAACCTATATAAACTTTATAAATTGTAATATTGTATGCATAAGACAAAGAACACACTAAATAAATGAAAGTATCAATAGAAATTTAATAAAAAATTATTACAAAATAAGTAAAAAAACCCGAAGAAGAAGAAAACAAAAGAAAAGTTTTAAATTAGTTCTAAGAAAATGTATGTACCAGCGCTTGTTACAAAAACTAAGTGTGAGTTCTATATAGTTTTCTTTACTGTAAATTGCAATTGCTATGCATAGCTTTTGGTTATGAACAAGAAAACCGCTTTTTCAAGTAAAGAGAAAAATATACTTTTTTTTTACTTACATTCGGTAATAGTATTAGTTCTTTTCCAATAATTTTTTTTCAAGCTTCTGCAAATAATCCGAACATATACCCTCAGTTTCCGTATTGAAGACTGGGTGAGGCCAGACTTGTATCAAGTTTTACTTTTTGCGGTCCAAATCGATTGTTTATCCGCATCTGTGCTATTAATTGTCATAGATACTTTCCCTTCTGTCCAGCCGATCTATGTCATGCCGGTATCACTAATAACCGAAAGACGTTGTTTGTCCTTAAAGGTAGATAACGGCCTAAAGATACTTTTGTCGAAATGTAAACATTGTTTCAGGATGCAATTGGTCTTGTAATAACTCTCTGTATCAAACGTTGTATAGATAAAACATGTACATGTACGTTAATCTTATAAAATCCAAAGTTGACTGGATGGGTTGGTTATTTTCGGTACTTTTAACGTAGTCTTCCGAACCTACTTTATCATAATCCTTTTGTTTTAAAGAATTTGCTGCAAATGTTTTAATAAGGTGGCAACGCAGAAGACATCTATACAATGATAATGATGTTTACTTTTTACAGATGCAATAAACATTTAACATGAAAAGAACGCGAAATACGGATTATGCACAAATAAAAAAATACTAACAAAGCAGTTTTACTTTTTTTTATTTTGATGAAATGATGTTATGAAATTCACTTTTAACTTTTCAAACTTTTCAAAATTTATGAAAGTTATATTTATTCAAATAAACAAAAAATATGTCTTCTTATATCTATTCAACACTTAAATCTGCACGCATTTTTTAGAAGTTTTTTTTCAGTTCAAATTATTTTTCTCTGTTCATCCATACAGTCGATCAAAATATCAAATGCATCTAGAAAAATATAATCTCGTCAAACCACACGTGAAAGTTATCAACCCGTCTTCAATAATCCTGTACGAAATGTGTTTTTACTGCTGCTTCACATATTTGGTCGTCTGCGAATAAAATCATATCTGTAAATATCTGTATCATTTATAAAAGTGGTCACTGGAGACTTTTTTTTTTATTGAAATACACCCCTACTCATAAGTTACAGTATGAAACAAATATTTGAATAAATTGATAATATTAATACTTTAATAATTTTGTTTAATATTTTATTTGATAAATGATTGATCCCCGATTTAATCACTTTCTGAGCGAAAATTATACTGAGAAATATCCGAACAACACAAAAATTTGGCTGCAGCAGAAATATGCTGATTTTTTTTCAGATTGAGTAGCACATATATTATATTTATGTTATTTTTTAAATTGTTTGATACAATTCTTACTTTAATCTAGCATTAAACAACCCATTTAACGAGCATTTAAAACTCACCATAAGTAACAAAAAACTATAGAGCATAAAGAAACGCATGAAGGTTCCCTTAATCATGATATGTAGAAACAAACGTCTCTAGCTGTTTCTCTGCTAGTATTTTGAGTTGTAGTCAATTAGTAAGTTTGTAAAGTATTCCGCTAAAACCGGTGCTATATGGGCCGTCTTAAAACGTGCAGTTAAGTGATAGGTTTTACTCAAGTTAACTTTGAAATGAAAAACAACAATAAAAGCGTTGTTCCTTTGCTTTTGGTGTGTTTTGCTGTGCAAGTACAAGTTGTTTGTCATGAATGAATACCCCATGTTCTTTCTTTTCTATTTAAGAAAAAAGAGAGGTGTAATGATTGCCAATAAGAACACTCTTCACAAGAGACCAAAATGACACAGAAATTAACAACTTGTTACTATAGGTAACCATACGACCGTTAGCAATGAACAAAGCCCAAACCGCATAGTCTGCTGTAAAACAAGTCAAACGAGAAAACGAGAACATTAACGGCATAGTTTATGTACAAAATAATGAACTAAAAACAAATATGTAACACAGCAACAAACGACAACAACTGATTTTCAGACTTATGACTTGGGCCAGGCACATGCAGAATGGTGTGGAGATAAAAAAAAATCTCCCTTACCAGGACGGTGGTGTAACAATACAACATAAGAACAAACTATAAAACTCTGTTGGAACAGAAAGGGTCAAATCACCAGATAGATTCAATCAGAAAAAAATATCTAACACAAAACACAGTGGACGTGGACGGGTACTTTTACATCTCAATAGAAGAAAATCAGCTTTATCAATACTATGGTAGTAAAATCAAGAAATTGGAAAGAACGATGATGATTAAGGTGAACTAAAAAGGGCCACAAAAAAATTACAAGTGCAAAAACACTTATTAACCACATAAACAAACGACAACTACTGAACATAAACTGTTTTGAAAAACCTTAAATACCCATTGTGAAACGTGGTAAAATGTCAAAAATGTTAATGTTATAAAATAAGTGTGAACGTACTGTAGCTACCTGAGTATATATCTTTTTATCAGATCAACCTGGTCAGAGATGTCAATTGGTTTGTATAACAAACATACAACTACAAAACAATTAAGGAATCTAACGCAATTTATTTGTACATTTGTATTTCTAAATTCACCTTACAAATAAGGTCGTCTTTGTTTGAAGATGACTACGCCTTAGTGAGTTCATATTTTTTCTAAATAAAAATGTCTAAAGAGTGAAAGCAATTTTTTTTTTGGGTGGTTACAATTAGGGGTAATTATTAAATGAACGGGGAACTGGAGGTCTGTTTTGTACAATAAACTTGATATGATTTGAATAATAATGAAAAAAATTGATTAAAACAAAACAAAACAAAACAAAACAAAATCAATTTTCAAACTTCACCTCACTAATAAAGTCATCTAAGTTAGAAGACTATGCCTAAATGTGTTATTATTTTTTTAAATAAAGATGGCTCAAGAATGAAAGTTACAAAATCAATGTAATGATTTTGACGGTCACAATTTAGAGGTATTATTTATTGAATAAGTGTTTTAAATGGAAAAGTTAACAGCAAAATAAAAATGTCGATTAAAAAAAATAAGAAATAAGTGGGGAACAGTGTCAGGTAAAAAGTCAAATTACGAATATGTTGCCCGAGGGTATGTGGCCCGAGGTCATGTAACGCCCATGTAAAAAGACTTTAAAAGTTTGCTATCTTCCGTATTTCGCACAGGATTTGAAAGATTATAAGTATGAGTTTTAGGACCAAATCTTAGACGTCTTTTATTTGACAAATGTATTTTACATTTCGCTAAAAAGTTCTAACTTTCAAATGAAATTTTAGAGACAGCTGTATTATGAATTTTGTCTCTATACTTACAGACTATGTTTTGAAGGAAAATGTTGCATAATATTTTTTCATGTTGAGGGAGGGGAGGGGTGACGGGATGATAATGAAACATTTTGACTGTGTTTTGACTCATTATTTAAAGGCCATCATCAAACTGTACACAATTTTCGACAACAATGTAGGATTTGGCTGTTTTTACAGCATATGACCGTGAAGGCATTCCGGTGTATTGTTATCGCCTAGATTTCCATTACACAACTTTCCTTTTGGGTTTTTAACCGATCTATAAAGATGATGAATACGTAGACATCATCAAGAGCAAACTAACATTCCTTATCGCTTGTTATACATTCATTTCTTCAATGAATACTCACCAAATACTTTTTAAAGACAAATTAATAATATTAAATGTTTTGTTATATGTATATACATAAAAGTAAAAATTCATTAATATCTATGCACACGCATGCGGAAGAATATTTCGTGAACGTTTGCAATCTCAAGAAAAGATAACTCTATATGAAAGATTAAAAAATAAATTGCGGGAAAATACGAAAGCCTAACCAAATCCATTCTATTAGAAAAATCGATTTATTACAGAAGAGTGTCCATCATGCACTTGCACTGCACTATTTTTAATATAGTAGAATAACATGATATACAAATGCATGACAATTATATATACATGTAACTGTAATATACAAGTATTAATATAATATATAACCGTGAATAAACAATAAATAACAATAAACCAGAGTATACAGATTTTTATCACCATAATATAATAACGGTGAGATTGAATTCCCTGTCATTACTCTATCATCCATGCACAAGAACTTGCGTTCATCCGATGTTTATTACTTCAGTACTTTGATTTCATATATAGTTTAGATTGTTAAAAAAAACAGTGGCAAATATTTCATATATACATATACAGGACGACAACAAAGAAACACAAAATATATTAGGCAGGTTTTGAATTTTTTAAAGTATCATAGTCGGAATATAAAGGTAGCTGGAAAGTTCTCTATGTTGTGTACTTTTGTTTGTCTGTTTGTCTTTTTATTATTTAGCCACATCATTCAAAATGGAAAATTTAATACAGATTGAATCACCTGGGTGCAATGTTGATGGATATGTATAATACAAATGTTGAAATTTAAATTACAATACTTAAATAACTAATTACCCATTTTTATCATATATATATCAGAACACTATAAGTATAAAAATCGACCCTTTGCAAAAGTTTAAAAAAGTCAATGAATCATGAATGGGGGAGGAAAAATAATCATCATGCAAAAGCTAGTACATCTTATTTAATCATCGTTAGTGACAAGCCTTAAACTGACCAAATCACAAACATTGACCTGTAAACTAACTATGTGCATTTATTGCTCTATTGAATATAACTGTGTAAACCTAATTTTGTGACTGAATTCAGTCATTCTATTTTTTACTTTTGCAGAATTGGTCTTTTCAACAAATATTTACTGAATTTGTGTTGACTGAATTCAGTCATCTGTTTTATAGATGTTAATACTATGTAATCTCACTTGGTGTAATTTGTCTTATAAAACACTCTTATTTAGTTCAATTTCTTGTAGCTTCTTACAAATGTTGTGTGACTGAATTCAGTCAACATTTTGTGAAAATAATGAACAGGATACAGAGTTAATTTCATTTAGCTGTTATTCTGTTATATGTTGTTTGTATTTAATCTGTAATCCGAATTCTGTTTTATCTGAATTTACAGTTTGGATTTTATTTAAGAAGCAACAAGTACAAATAAGAGTTATGTTACTTTCTAATATACTGATTGAATTCTTTGATATAAAGATGAAACCGAGTGACTGAATTCAGTCACTCAAATAATAATAACAATACAATGTTGTTTTTTTTCTTCATATTTTGTAAGTTGATAATACTAATAAAGTATTTATGAAAATATTTCTTTGCCACGGTTGACGTTTTAATCCGTTTTAAATAAAATGGAAATGAAATTATGCACATTGCATACAATGTTGAATGTTAAATGGTATAATATAATGAATAAGATATCTACTAAGTTCAACCCTTGAGATTTGACAAATCAGAAAATTGACAAGTTGAACCAGACAGTGTTATTGTCCGTTTGTTTTTAAATCTATGAGTTTGACTGTCCCTCTTGTATCTTTCGCTCTTCTTTTAATTGGTTACATTTTCCTGTATTATTTATGACGTAATCATTAATCTATCAGCATAGCACTTATACAGATTAAACACATGCCTTACAGTCAGTTTGAAATATTAATCAATAAGGCTTCAACATGTTCAATAACCAATAGGCGTGTATATATACCTGTACTATAGCTGTAAAAAACATAGCAGTTGAACAGAGTCGTGTTTATATACACAAGTACTAACAGTCAAACCATACAAAGCAGTTGGACATTCTGTGCAAAAGTAACAAACTCCGGATCCGTACAGTAATCGTTTCTGTTCCGAAAATATTGTCCTTTACTGCACAATTGCCATCATTGTGTAGATATTAGTATGCGGATCGAAGCTGGAACTGCCGGGTAGTTTGAAAAAGTATAGACATAAATTATCAACGTCATTATAATGTTATATTTCAATTGTGTATTCCAATAATGGACTAGGTCCAGTGTTTCGATTTCATCGTTGATGTAGAGGAAATTGTGAAGTCAGAATAATTCAGTGGAAGACATACATTCAAACAATTATATTACAGTAAAACCTGTTTGAACCGAACCTCCTCGGGACTTGTTCGGTTTTATCAGGTTCACAACGCACTAATAAGTTTATGCAGGATTCGGTTTAGTCAGGTTTCACTGTATTATAAACTGTACAGACGAACTCTTATCGGTATAGACTTTATCGCTATTTGGGAATCTGCGACACTTGGACTATTGACATCATTCACTTTTCCTTTTTGGCGTTAAACTTTGTCTATATTGTGACGTCACAATTTTACGCAAACCTTTCTGATGGTAATGGTGGATAATGGCGATATTGAATTGTAATGTAAAACAGTCACCTACAAATACAACGAATTATATAGATGCTATGATGTAAATATGCGCAGTGAAAGGCGCAGTGGAGGTTAAATTTGACTTTTTTTGTGAAACATATTAGCCTGTAAATTACAAACATTGCGTAAGATTTAGAATCAACTATAACTACGACTAAATCATCAGTCTCCGAAACAGAACTCTGACCAATTAATTCATAAATTTCAGAAGCAAATATGACTATGAAGAATTCGTCATTGTCAGCAGCAAATTTGAATATTTCGTCAGAAGTGAATATTTCGTCATTGTCAGAAGTGAATATTTCCTCGTTGTCAGAAGAACATCACGTGATTAATCCATTGGATGTCTTTATACTTAGTATCTCAGTTACTCCTGATCTGTGGATCATCCATACTGGAGCTGTTACAACTTATACTGTTATTGCTTTAAATGCTGTCGTTATATCAGCCTTCCTACGAAGAGATTTCATTTCCCCATCAACAATAATTCTTGCAGCATTAGCGTTTTCAGACTCCATTGGCGCCATTTGTCTTTTCCTTCCAAAACATTTTGGATTTTTATTCCATCAGTTAGAGTATGGGGACGAGTACAATGTGACCGTCAGGGTTATTTCCAGATATCCATATTGTAAATTCGTTTTCTGGTTGGACACTGTTCTTATCGGTGCATTTCATTCTATATCACTGACTCTTACAACATTGCTTGTCCTACAGAAAACATTTGTTATAGCATTCCCAATCAAGAGCAGGTTATTTGTTTCAAGAAAGACATCAACAATAAGTGTCCTCTTAACTTTTATGATACTGTTAATTAATTATCTCTCTTTCGGATTGATGTTTCATTTCCAGGAGAAAGGAGAGTTCTGTGAAATTAGTTATGAAAACTGGGTCATCGAGTATTATTCAAAATATATTTTCATTCTAGGGTCCATAATTTATATCTCTACAACTGTTCTGCTAACAATATGTTCAATTTACATCAGCGTAAAATTAACTTGCCGTAGCACGACTATTCAACGAACAGAAAACGAACGTACACGAAATTTACATACAAGATCTGCTGTCATGGTGGCCCTAATTGTAATTATTTTCATCATATCAGAATTATTATCAATTATGTGTATGGTTCAAGTCACTTTAATTAAGTCTGATTTTCTATGTAACAATTCATTTTACGATTTCAGTGACTTATCGCTGGTTGTAGGTTTTGCAGCAAACTATTTTGTGTACCTATCAATAAGCAAACAACTCCGCTCTAACTTAACACGACATTTGAAGTGTTGCTGCCCTCTCATCAAGAAGCAATATATGCATAATATAAGGTCTTCGAACATATCACATGCAATGGGGGATAGATATTAAAACATAGCATATGTGGTCGAGTGGTCTAAAGCGCTGGAAATGAGGCTACGCGATTCAGTGGTGATGTAGTGTATCAAAGGTGTTAGTTTGAATCCCGCTGAGGGACGGACACAAATTTGTCAGCATAAAAAACTAACTAAAACACAATTGGGTTCAATTTTCAGACTTATATATATAACACATAATAACGTTACCATGGTTATTGTATTAATGTTCTTAATTTCCTGTTTTCGAAACACTAAGGATTTTCTTATCCCAGGCATTGATTACCTTAGCCGTATTTGACACAACTTTTTGGAATTTTGGATCCTCAATGCTCAACTTTTTACCTGTTTGGCTTTATCAATATTTTGATATGAGCGTCACTGAATGGGCGTCAAGTTGGTTACCTATTCCCTATTCCCTATTCGTTACCTATTCCCTATTCCCTATTCGTTGCCTATTCGTTACCTATTCCCTATTCCCTATTCGTTACCTATTCGTTACCTATTCCCTATTCCCTATTCGTTACCCATTCGTTACCTATTCCCTATTCCCTATTCGTTGCCTATTCGTTACCTATTCCCTATTCCCTATTCGTTACCTATTCGTTACCTATTCCCTATTCCCTATTCGTTACCTATTCGTTACTTATTTGATTATGAATATCCTTCCCCCTTTTTAATTATGGCATGGAATAGTTTAATATGGCTGCCGTTACCATGGAAACGGCACAATTGTGAAAAAAATGAGCTTTTGGTTTTTGGTGAACTGTTTGGATATGCTTCAACTCAGAATCATCATATTTTAAAACAATGTAGGTGCCCACTATATACAGGTGTCGGATGATTTTGGCGATCATTGGAACTACTATGATGCCATGGAAACTACACCAAAATTTTCAAAATTCTCAAAATGCTCAAAACTTCATGAAACTTCACAGTAATGATGAGCAACATTGGAGTTGGAATTTCCAAAATAGGTCTTGTTACCATGGAAACAATGCAAAAAGGTCAACAATTTCAAAAATAAGAATTTTCCGCAAACTGGATGAAACTTTACAGGAATGGGAACTGGCATAGGCAGAGTTGGATTTTGAAGTTAGAATTTTCAAAATGGCCGCCGTAACCATGGAAACAGCAAAAATATCAAAAATTCAAAATGTTCAAACTTAATGAAACTTTGCAAAAATGTTACTAGACATCTGTAGATGCTCTCTTTGACTTTGGAATTGTCAAAATGGCTGTCGCTCACCTGGTAATAGGGGGAAGGGGTGCCTTCCGTTATTGCTAGCAATTACAAATCTAGTTGTTAATAGTCTTACATATGGTAATAGTTCTGAATTGGTTGAGGTAAAATGATCTTTTTATGACCTATTTATATGTGTTTGTGCTCAACCGATCCTTTTACTTCATGTTCGATACGCATTTGTTCCTTACTTGTTTTTTATACGTTCTACCTTTTAACTGCTTTATGTCCGTATGTTTGAAGATGGATCTTGGTTCGACGGGATGAAATCACCGTGTTAGCGCTTGCGTAAAAACGAAGATGTGGTATGATTACCAATGAGACAACACTCCACATTAGACCAAAATGACACAGAAATTATCAACTATAGTTCACTGTACGGCCTTCAACAATGAGCATAGCCCAAACCGTGTAGTCACCTATAAAAGGCCAAGACATGACAACCTCATACAATTCAAACAACAAAACTGACGGCCGTATTTCATATACAAAAAAATAAACGGAAATATGTAACACAAAAACAAACGATAACTACTTAATTTCAGGCTCATGTCTAGGGACAGGCACATACTTACATAATGTGGTAGAGTTAAACATGTAAGCAGGGTGTACATCGTTTCGGAGCATGCTATTACCTTGTTTAATTCGTTCCATCACTCGCTTATAATTCGCTTATAATACGTGTATCTTACGTTGCACCTTTTAAAACATGATTTTCAATTGTTTTGTTGTCTCTGGTGGAAGATTTGGGCTCTTAGAGGTGATATAACTCTATAAGTGCATTTGTATCCGTTCCAGCGGTCGGATAATACCCTGTTAAATATTCGTTACTAATTCGCTTTTAAAAAGTTTGTTGTACGTTGCACCTTTTAGAAAAGGATTTCCAATTGTGTTCATATCTCTGGTGGTAATAATGTGTTCTTATAGATGAAATACCCCTATAAGCGCATATGTACTCGTTCCAGCGATCGGTTAATATCCTGTTACCTATTCGTTACCTATTCGTTACCTATTCGTTACCTATTCGTTACCTATTCACTTATAGTACGTTTGGTGTACGTTGCACCTTTTAGAAAATTTAATTTTCAATTAAATTCATATCTCTGATGGTAACAATGTGTTCTTAGAGATGAAATGACCCCATTAGAGCGCATGTACCCGTTCCAGCGCTCGGTAAATAACCTGTTACCTATTCGTTACCTATTCGCTTTTAATGCGCGGGGTATACGCTGCACCTTGAAATAAATCGTGTTTTAATTGTGTTCATGTCTGGTAGTAACAATGTGTTCTTAGAGATGAAATGACCCCATTAGAGCGCATGTACCCGTTCCAGCGCTCGGTAAATAACCTGTTACCTATTCGTTACTTATTCGCTTTTAATGCGCGGGGTATACGGTGCACCTTGAAATAAATCGTTTTTTAATTGTGTTCAGGTCTCTGGTGGTAAGAATGTGTTCTTAGAGATGAAATTACCCTATTAGCGCGCACGTACCCGTTCCAGCGCTCGGTTAATACCCTGTTACCTATTCGTTACCTATTCGTTACCTATTCGCTTATAATACATTTTTTTATACGTTTCACCTGTTAGAAAAGGATTTTCAATTATGTCCAGGTCTCAGACGGTAACAATGTGTTCTTAGAGATGAAATGACCCCATTAGAGCGCATGTACCCGTTCCAGCGCTCGGTTAATAACCTGTTACCTATTCGTTACCTATTCGCTTTTAATGCGCGGGGTATACGCTGCACCTTGAAATAAATCGTGTTTTAATTGTGTTCATGTCTGGTAGTAACAATGTGTTCTTAGAGATGAAATGACCCCATTAGAGCGCATGTACCCGTTCCAGCGCTCGGTAAATAACCTGTTACCTATTCGTTACTTATTCGCTTTTAATGCGCGGGGTATACGGTGCACCTTGAAATAAATCGTGTTTTAATAGTGTTCAGGTCTCTGGTGGTAAGAATGTGTTCTTAGAGATGAAATTACCCTATTAGCGCGCATGTACCCGTTCCAGCGCTCGGTTAATACCCTGTTACCTATTCGTTACTTATTCGTTACCTATTCGCTTATAATACATTTTTTTTATACGTTTTACCTGTTAGAAAAGGATTTTCAATTATGTCCAGGTCTCAGATGGTAACAATGTGTTCTTAGAGATGAAATGACCCCATTAGAGCGCATGTACCCGTTCCAGCGCTCGGTTAATAACCTGTTACCTATTCGTTACCTATTCGCTTTTAATGCGCGGGGTATACGCTGCACCTTGAAATAAATCGTGTTTTAATTGTGTTCATGTCTGGTAGTAACAATGTGTTCTTAGAGATGAAATGACCCCATTAGAGCGCATGTACCCGTTCCAGCGCTCGGTAAATAACCTGTTACCTATTCGTTACCTATTCGCTTTTAATGCGCGGGGTATACGCTGCAACTTGAAATAAATCGTGTTTTAATTGTGTTCATGTCTCAGGTGGTAACAATGTGTTCTTAGAGATGAAATGACCCCATTAGAGCGCATGTACCCGTTCCAGCACTCGGTAAATAACCTGTTACCTATTCGTTACTTATTCGCTTTTAATGCGCGGGGTATACGGTGCACCTTGAAATAAATCGTTTTTTAATTGTGTTCAGTTCTCTGTTGGTAAGAATGTGTTCTTAGAGATGAAATGACCCTATTAGCGCGCATGTACCCGTTTCAGCGCTCGGTTAATACCCTGTTACCTATTCGTTACCTATTCGCTTATAATACATTTTTTTATACGTTTCACCTGTTAGAAAAGGATTTTCAATTATGTCCATGTCTCAGGTGGTAACAATGTGTTCTTAGAGATGAAATGACCCCATTAGAGCGCATGTACCCGTTCCAGCGCTCGGTAAATAACCTGTTACCTATTCGTTACCTATTCGCTTTTAATGCGCGGGGTATACGCTGCACCTTGAAATAAATCGTGTTTTAATTGTGTTCATGTCTGGTAGTAACAATGTGTTCTTAGAGATGAAATGACCCCATTAGAGCGCATGTACCCGTTCCAGCGCTCGGTAAATAGCCTGTTACCTATTCGTTACTTATTCGCTTTTAATGCGCGGGGTATACGGTGCACCTTGAAATAAATCGTTTTTTAATTGTGTTCAGGTCTCTGGTGGTAAGAATGTGTTCTTAGAGATGAAATTACCCTATTAGCGCGCATGTACCCGTTCCAGCGCTCGGTTAATACCCTGTTACCTATTCGTTACTTATTCGTTACCTATTCGCTTATAATACATTTTTTTTATACGTTTTACCTGTTAGAAAAGGATTTTCAATTATGTCCAGGTCTCAGATGGTAACAATGTGTTCTTAGAGATGAAATGACCCCATTAGAGCGCATGTACCCGTTCCAGCGCTCGGTTAATAACCTGTTACCTATTCGTTACCTATTCGCTTTTAATGCGCGGGGTATACGCTGCACCTTGAAATAAATCGTGTTTTAATTGTGTTCATGTCTGGTAGTAACAATGTGTTCTTAGAGATGAAATGACCCCATTAGAGCGCATGTACCCGTTCCAGCGCTCGGTAAATAACCTGTTACCTATTCGTTACCTATTCGCTTTTAATGCGCGGGGTATACGCTGCAACTTGAAATAAATCGTGTTTTAATTGTGTTCATGTCTCAGGTGGTAACAATGTGTTCTTAGAGATGAAATGACCCCATTAGAGCGCATGTACCCGTTCCAGCACTCGGTAAATAACCTGTTACCTATTCGTTACTTATTCGCTTTTAATGCGCGGGGTATACGGTGCACCTTGAAATAAATCGTTTTTTAATTGTGTTCAGTTCTCTGTTGGTAAGAATGTGTTCTTAGAGATGAAATGACCCTATTAGCGCGCATGTACCCGTTTCAGCGCTCGGTTAATACCCTGTTACCTATTCGTTACCTATTCGCTTATAATACATTTTTTTATACGTTTCACCTGTTAGAAAAGGATTTTCAATTATGTCCATGTCTCAGGTGGTAACAATGTGTTCTTAGAGATGAAATGACCCCATTAGAGCGCATGTACCCGTTCCAGCGCTCGGTAAATAACCTGTTACCTATTCGTTACCTATTCGCTTTTAATGCGCGGGGTATACGCTGCACCTTGAAATAAATCGTGTTTTAATTGTGTTCATGTCTGGTAGTAACAATGTGTTCTTAGAGATGAAATGACCCCATTAGAGCGCATGTACCCGTTCCAGCGCTCGGTAAATAGCCTGTTACCTATTCGTTACTTATTCGCTTTTAATGCGCGGGGTATACGGTGCACCTTGAAATAAATCGTTTTTTAATTGTGTTCAGGTCTCTGGTGGTAAGAATGTGTTCTTAGAGATGAAATTACCCTATTAGCGCGCATGTACCCGTTCCAGCGCTCGGTTAATACCCTGTTACCTATTCGTTACCTATTCGTTACCTATTCGCTTATAATACATTTTTTTATACGTTTCACCTGTTAGAAAAGGATTTTCAATTATGTCCAGGTCTCAGACGGTAACAATGTGTTCTTAGAGATGAAATGACCCCATTAGAGCGCATGTACCCGTTCCAGCGCTCGGTTAATAACCTGTTACCTATTCGTTACCTATTCGCTTTTATTGCGCGGGGTATACGCTGCACCTTGAAATAAATCGTATTTTAATTGTGTTCATGTCTGGTAGTAACAATGTGTTCTTAGAGATGAAATGACCCCATTAGAGCGCATGTACCCGTTCCAGCGCTCGGTAAATAACCTGTTACCTATTCGTTACTTATTCGCTTTTAATGCGCGGGGTATACGGTGCACCTTGAAATAAATCGTGTTTTAATAGTGTTCAGGTCTCTGGTGGTAAGAATGTGTTCTTAGAGATGAAATTACCCTATTAGCGCGCATGTACCCGTTCCAGCGCTCGGTTAATACCCTGTTACCTATTCGTTACTTATTCGTTACCTATTCGCTTATAATACATTTTTTTTATACGTTTTACCTGTTAGAAAAGGATTTTCAATTATGTCCAGGTCTCAGACGGTAACAATGTGTTCTTAGAGATGAAATGACCCCATTAGAGCGCATGTACCCGTTCCAGCGCTCGGTAAATAACCTGTTACCTATTCGTTACCTATTCGCTTTTAATGCGCGGGGTATACGGTGCACCTTGAAATAAATCGTTTTTTAATTGTGTTCAGGTCTCTGGTGGTAAGAATGTGTTCTTAGAGATGAAATTAGCCTATTAGCGCGCATGTACCCGTTCCAGCGCTCGGTTAATACCCTGTTACCTATTCGTTACCTATTCGTTACCTATTCGCATATAATACATTTTTTTATACGTTTCAACTGTTAGAAAAGGATTTTCAATTATGTCCATGTCTCAGGTGGTAACAATGTGTTCTTAGAGATGAAATTACCCTATTAGCGCTCATGTACCCGTTCCACCAGAGACATGAACACAATTAAAAAACGATTTATTTCAAGGTGCAACGTATACCTCGTGCATTCAAAGCAAATAAGGAACGAATAACAAGCAGGGTATTAACTGAGCGCTGGAACGAGTACATATGCGCTAATAGGGGTATTTCATCTAAAAGAACACATTATTACCACCAGAGATATGAACTGAATTAAAAATCCTTTTCTAAAAGATGCAACGTACAACAAACGTATTATAAGTGAATAGGTAACGAATAGGTAACAGGGTATAAAGCGAGCGCTGGAACGGGTACATGCGTGCTAATAGAGTCATTTCATCTCTAAGAACACATTGTTACCACCAGAGACATGGGCACAATTGAAAAACGATTTATTTCAAGGTGCAGCGTAAAACCCGCGCATTAAAAGCGAATAGGGAACATATCAGTAACAGGGTATTATCCGAGCGCTGGAACGAGTGCATACGCGCTAATAGGGGTATTTCATCTAAAAGAACACATTATTACCACCAGAGATATGAACTGAATTAAAAATCCTTTTCTAACAGGTGCAACGTATAAAAAAATGTATTATAAGCGAATAGGTAACGAATAGGTAACAGGGTATTAACCGAGCGCTGGAACAGGTACATGAGCGCTAATAGGGTAATTTCATCTCTAAGAACACATTGTTACCACCTGAGACATGGACATAATTGAAAATCCTTTTCTAACAGGTGAAACGTATAAAAAAATGTATTATAAACGAATAGGTAACGAATCGGTAACGAATAGGTAACAGGGTATTAACCGAGCGCTGGAACGGGTACATGCGCGCTAATAGGGTCATTTCATCTCTAAGAATACATTCTTACCACCAGAGACCTGAACACAATTAAAAAACGATTTATTTCAAGGTGCACCGTATACCCCGCGCATTACAAGCGAATAAGTAACGAATAGGTAACAGGTTATTTACCGAGCGCTGGAACGGGTACATGCGCTCTAATGGGGTCATTTCATCTCTAAGAACACATTGTTACTACCAGACATGAACACAATTAAAACACGATTTATTTCAAGTTGCAGCGTATACCCCGCGCATTAAAAGCGAATAGGTAACGAATAGGTAACAGGTTATTAACCGAGCGCTGGAACGGGTACATGCGCTCTAATGGGGTCATTTCATCTCTAAGAACACATTGTTACCGTCTGAGACCTGGACATAATTGAAAATCCTTTCTAACAGGTGAAACGTATAAAAAAATGTATTATAAGCGAATAGGTAACGAATAGGTAACGAATAGGTAACAGGGTATTAACCGAGCGCTGGAACGGGTACATGCGCGCTAATAGGGTAATTTCATCTCTAAGAACACATTCTTACCACCAGAGACCTGAACACAATTAAAAAACGATTTATTTCAAGGTGCACCGTATACCCCGCGCATTAAAAGCGAATAAGTAACGAATAGGTAACAGGTTATTTACCGAGCGCTGGAACGGGTACATGCGCTCTAATGGGGTCATTTCATCTCTAAGAACACATTGTTACTACCAGACATGAACACAATTAAAACACGATTTATTTCAAGGTGCAGCGTATACCCCGCGCATTAAAAGCGAATAGGTAACGAATAGGTAACAGGTTATTTACCGAGCGCTGGAACGGGTACATGCGCTCTAATGGGGTCATTTCATCTCTAAGAACACATTGTTACCACCTGAGACATGGACATAATTGAAAATCCTTTTCTAACAGTTGAAACGTATAAAAAAAAATGTATTATAAGCGAATAGGTAACGAATAGGTAACAGGGTATTAACCGAGCGCTGGAACGAGTACATGCGCGCTAATAGGGTAATTTCATCTCTAAGAACACATTGTTACCACCTGAGACATGGACATAATTGAAAATCCTTTTCTAACAGTTGAAACGTATAAAAAAAATGTATTATAAGCGAATAGGTAACGAATAGGTAACAGGGTATTAACCGAGCGCTGGAACGGGTACATGCGCGCTAATAGGGTAATTTCATCTCTAAGAACACATTCTTACCACCAGAGACCTGAACACAATTAAAACACGATTTATTTCAAGGTGCACCGTATACCCCGCGCATTAAAAGCGAATAGGTAACGAATAGGTAACAGGTTATTTACCTAGAGCTGGAACGGGTACATGCGCTCTAATGGGGTCATTTCATTTCCAAGAACACATTGTTACCGTCTGAGACCTGGACATAATTGAAAATCCTTTTCTAACAGGTAAAACGTATAAAAAAAATGTATTATAAGCGAATAGGTAACGAATAAATAACGAATAGGTAACAGGGTATTAACCGAGCGCTGGAACGGGTACATGCGCGCTAATAGGGTAATTTCATCTCTAAGAACACATTCTTACCACCAGAGACCTGAACACTATTAAAACACGATTTATTTCAAGGTGCACCGTATACCCCGCGCATTAAAAGCGAATAAGTAACGAATAGGTAACAGGTTATTTACCGAGCGCTGGAACGGGTACATGCGCTCTAATGGGGTCATTTCATCTCTAAGAACACATTGTTACCACCAGACATGAACACAATTAAAACACGATTTATTTCAAGGTGCAGCGTATACCCCGCGCATTAAAAGCGAATAGGTAACGAATAGGTAACAGGTTATTTACCGAGCACTGGAACGGTTACATGCGCTCTAATGGGGTCATTTCATCTCTAAGAACACATTGTTACCACCTGAGACATGGACATAATTGAAAATCCTTTTCTAACAGGTGAAACGTATAAAAAAATGTATTATAAGCGAATAGGTAACGAATAGGTAACGAATAGGTAACAGGGTATTAACCGAGCGCGAGAACGGGTACATGCGCGCTAATAGGGTCATTTCATCTCTTAGAACACATTCTTACCACCAGAGACCTGAACACAATTAAAAAACGATGTATTTCAAGGTGCACCGTATACCCCGCGCATTAAAAGCGAATAAGTAACGAATAGGTAACAGGTTATTTACCGAGAGCTGGAACGGGTACATGCCCTCTAATGGGGTAATTTCATCTCTAAGAACACATTGTTACCACCAGACATGAACACAATTAAAACACGGTTTATTTCAAGTTGCAGCGTATACCCCGCGCATTAAAAGCGAATAGGTAACGAATAGGTAACAAATAGGTAACAGGTTATTTACCGAGCGCTGGAACGGGTACATGCGCTCTAATGGGGTCATTTCATCTCTAAGAGCACATTGTTACCGTCTGAGACCTGGACATAATTGAAAATCCTTTTCTAACAGGTGAAACGTATAAAAAAATGCATTATAAGCGAATAGGTAACGAATAGGTAACGAATAGGTAACAGGGTATTAACCGAGCGCTGGAACGGGTACATGCGCGCTAATAGGGTAATTTCATCTCTAAGAACACATTGTTACCACCAGACATGAACACAATTAAAAAACAATTTATTTCAAGGTGCACCGTATACCCCGCGCATTAAAAGCGAATAGGTAACGAATAGGTAACAGGTTATTTACCGAGCGCTGGAACGGGTACATGCGCTCTAATGGGGTCATTTCATCTCTAAGAACACATTGTTACCACCTGAGACATGAACACAATTAAAACACGATTTATTTCAAGTTGCAGCGTATACCCCGCGCATTCAGAGCGAATAGGTAACAAGATTATTTACCGAGCACTGGAACGGGTACATGAGCGCTAATAGGGTAATTTCATCTCTAAGAACACATTGTTACCACCTGAGACATGGACATAATTGAAAATCCTTTTCTAACAGGTGAAACGTATAAAAAAATGTATTATAAGCGAATAGGTAACGAATAGGTAACGAATGGATAACAGGGTATTAACCGAGCGCTGGAACGGGTACATGCGCGCTAATAGGGTCATTTCATCTCTAAGAACACATTCTTACCACCAGAGACCTGAACACAATTAAAAAACGATTTAATTCAAGGTGCACCGTATACCCCGCGCATTAAAAGCGAATAGGTAACGAATAGGTAACAGGTTATTTACCGAGCGCTGGAACAAGTACATGCGCTCTAATGGGGTCATTTCATCTCTAAGAACACATTGTTACCGTCTGAGACCTGGACATAATTGAAAATCCTTTTCTAACAGGTGAAACGTATAAAAAAATGTATTATAAGCGAATAGGTAACGAATCGGTAACGAATAGGTAACAGGGTATTAACCGAGCGCTGGAACGGGTACATGCGCGCTAATAGGGTAATTTCATCTCTAAGAACACATTCTTACCACCAGAGACCTGAACACAATTAAAAAACGATTTATTTCAAGGTGCACCGTATACCCCGCGCATTAAAAGCGAATAAGTAACGAATAGGTAACAGGTTATTTACCGAGCGCTGGAACGGGTACATGCGCTCTAATGGGGTCATTTCATCTCTAAGAACACATTGTTACCATCAGAGATATGAATTTAATTGAAAATCCTTTTCTAAAAGGTGCAACGTACAACAAACGTACTATAAGTGAATAGGTAACGAATAGGTAACGAATAGGTAACAGGGTATTAACCGATCGCTGGAACGAGTACATATGCGCTTATAGGGGTATTTCATCTATAAGAACACATTATTACCACCAGAGATATGAACACAATTGGAAATCCTTTTCTAAAAGGTGCAACGTACAACAAACTTTTTAAAAGCGAATTAGTAACGAATATTTAACAGGGTATTATCCGACCGCTGAAACGGATACAAATGCAATTATAGAGTTATATCACCTCTAAGAGCCCAAATCTTCCACCAGAGACAACAAAACAATTGAAAATCATGTTTTAAAAGGTGCAACGTAAGATACACGTATTATAAGCGAATTATAAGCGAGTGATGGAACGAATTGAACAAGGTAATAGCATGCTCCGAAACGATGTACACCCTGCTTACATGTTTAACTCTACCACATTATGTAAGTATGTGCCTGTCCCTAGACAAGAGCCTGAAATTAAGTAGTTATCGTTTGTTTTTGTGTTACATATTTCCGTTTATTTTTTTGTATATGAAATACGGCCGTCAGTTTTGTTGTTTGAATTGTATGAGGTTGTCATGTCTGGGCCTTTTATAGGTGACTACACGGTTTGGGCTATGCTCATTGTTGAAGGCCGTACAGTGAACTATAGTTGATAATTTCTGTGTCATTTTGGTCTAATGTGGAGTGTTGTCTCATTGGTAATCATACCACATCTTCGTTTTTACGCAAGCGCTAACACGGTGATTTCATCCCGTCGAACCAAGATCCATCTTCAAACATACGGACATAAAGCAGTTAAAAGGTAGTACGTATAAAAAACAAGTAAGGAACAAATGCGTATCGAACATGAAGTAAAAGGATCGGTTGAGCACAAACACATATAAATAGGTCATAAAAAGATCATTTTACCTCAACCAATTCAGAACTATTACCATATGTAAGACTATTAACAACTAGATTTGTAATTGCTAGCAATAACGGAAGGCACCCCTTCCCCCTATTACCAGGTGAGCGACAGCCATTTTGACAATTCCAAAGTCAAAGAGAGCATCTACAGATGTCTAGTAACATTTTTGCAAAGTTTCATTAAGTTTGAACATTTTGAATTTTTGATATTTTTGCTGTTTCCATGGTTACGGCGGCCATTTTGAAAATTCTAACTTCAAAATCCAACTCTGCCTATGCCAGTTACCATTCCTGTAAAGTTTCATCCAGTTTGCGGAAAATTCTTATTTTTGAAATTTTTGACCTTTTTGCATTGTTTCCATGGTAACAAGACCTATTTTGGAAATTCCAACTCCAATGTTGCTCATCATTACTGTGAAGTTTCATGAAGTTTTGAGCATTTTGAGAATTTTGAAAATTTTGGTGTAGTTTCCATGGCAACATAGTAGTTCCAATGATCGCCAAAATCATCCAACACCTGTATATAGTGGGCACCTACATTGTTTTAAAATATGATGATTCTGAGTTGAAGCATATCCAAACAGTTCACCAAAAACCAAAAGCTCATTTTTTTCACAATTGTGCCGTTTCCATGGTAACGGCAGCCATATTAAACTATTCCATGCCATAATTAAAAAGGGGGAAGGATATTAAAAATCAAATAAGTAACGAATAGGTAACGAATAGGGAATAGGGAATAGGTAACGAATAGGTAACGAATAGGGAATAGGGAATAGGTAACGAATAGGCAACGAATAGGGAATAGGGAATAGGTAACGAATAGGTAACGAATAGGGAATAGGGAATAGGTAACGAATAGGTAACGAATAGGGAATAGGGAATAGGTAACGAATAGGCAACGAATAGGGAATAGGGAATAGGTAACGAATAGGGAATAGGGAATAGGTAACCAACTTGACGCCCATCGTCACTGATGAGTCTTATGTAGACGAAACGCGCGTTTGGCGTACTAAATTATAATCCTGGTACCTTTGATAACTTTTCGTCGTAGTTGATTGTGAATGAGATTTTTTCCATTGTTCATGAACAAGCAAAACAAAAATCCAGGGAAAGCTGAAACTGTGGAATTATATATTGGTTTTCACCTTGATCTGTTTGATGGCGAATCTGAACATGTTATCACTCGTTTATATACTACATTTGTATATATGTTGTATGTGTCATCCCCTATTTTCTACATTTGAAAATGCCTGTACCAAGTCAGGAATATGACAGTTCTTGTCCATTCGTTTTTGATGCGTTTTGTTATTTGATTTTGCCATGTGATTATGGACTTTCCGAATTGATTTTCCTCTAAGTTCAGTATTTTTGTGATCTTACTTTTTGCTCACATGTGTAATTATATTGCATTTGTATATGTGTTGTACACATGTATAATTATACTTCATTTGTATATGTGTTGTACACATGTATAATGTGTTGTTGTTGGGTTGTATCAATATAAAATTTAAAATAAATTGTAATAATTCATTATACATAATCTTTATTGCAAAATTACACCCATAAGGGTCAAGCAATACAACCAAACAATTTTATACAATACAATGCAACTACAATACAATGTAATCCAATACAATATATAGAATAATAGATATATTTTAAGAGTTCATTTATAAATTTATGTAAAAAACACCACCATAAGCTTGTGACATGGGTCAGACTCCCTCAGTTCTAAGGATTGCTTAATGAAGACTCCAATATGACAAACAAGTTCAGGGATGGGGTTTAGAATATGTTTTAGTTTACTAAATGCATCAAGACGTTTTTACATAACTCGAAGTGTTTATTAGTTATGAAAGTCTGAATGGGGTATGCAGAATAGAGAATTAAAGGCAAATCGTGCAGAATAACGGGCCAAAATGTAATAAACTTGAGACAAATGGACCAATGAAATAAATAATACATGGTGTACTAAAATATAAAAATAGAGAATAATGGTATAAAAAGTTAAACAAATCAGAAACCAAGGAGCCTCATCCGTACCCTCAGTTATTTACACTCTCAAACTGCATACACAAATTTACGACAAATTTTTCTTTTCCTATTGTTGATTTTTCTTTTTTTGGACTTGGTTCCTTTGTCAACGTCTTACGGTGTTGATATATAAAAATGTGTTCGCTATGCCGGTATCTGTATTGGCGTGTTTAGATTTCAATGAGCGTAATCTATGTATAACTGGTAAATTATTCAATCAGGATTTTCGTTACCGCAAATTACCGAAGACCAAATTCATACATAGGTACACAAATGTGGGTTGTAAGTTTGGCTGTACCTGTGAAAAACTTATTTCGAACGGAATAGCATGTGGCAAAATCAAAGGTACTTTATTCAAATGATTTTCACCCACGTGAATTTGTCCCTTTTGGTCAAATTACTTCCTAAAGCTTAAAATTGAAAATATAATTCATTTTAGTCTTTTCCCGTTATGTATCTAAAACTAATGTATCTTTAAAAACTTCCTTTGGCGAATATTTACAAAAATGTGGTGCAATTCTAAGGGAAAATGATTAAAATTTGACTTTATACGAAACGCCTTACGGGAAGGTTGAAATCATGTTTTTAAAAGAATTTGGCCGAAAACTTAAGAAAGCAGATAAGTTTAAGGTTATTTAACTTTAAAATTCAACCTACAAGGTGTTTCCCTATATGCGAACAAATCATGACCAATACCTTCTTGCATATGTATTTCTGTTTTGAATCTTGCTATTTTACGATTTTCCGTAATTTTTTATGATCTTGCATAGCAATTATGCTTTTACTACGCTTCCGATTTTTAAACTAAAAAGGCCGAAAGATTTCAGAGTAGACAATGTCCATTAATTTTGTACACGGACAGAAGCCTAATAGCATGTATATTTCACCTATATGCAAAAAAAAATGTTCATTCGAGATAGGTATTGGCATATTGGCATTCTTATTCAAGGGGCTTATATAATCCTATTGTAATGACTGCCATAATGATAAGGCAAAATGGCCGCTATGCAAATTAGCAAATTACCCGAATGATACATCCTAATTTGTGCGATAATGTTGTTTACCGAACTCGGAATTTTATATATGATGCGGATAAACTTATCAATCCTTAAATTAAGCTTATTCTAAAAGTTTAGCAATTCAACACTGCATAACACTTTTGTATATTTTTTTGATTGGTATACATATTGATTTTGTTATCAGTAAATTAAAAGCATACTAAATAGTACACACATGTACTGTTACTGTTCTACAATCTGTGTACATGATGGTCTTGATGTATAGATTCTGCGTACTAATGTTGTTTATCATCTTAACAACGTGTTCCGTATTGTTCTTTCATTTAGGCGAGTGACTTATTTCAAAAAGACGCTTAGTTAACGACTTTAATGCACCCACCTAACACACGGCTGTATTATATATCATTCGAAAGCTGTTAATCTGTACTTTCTGTTTTGCCCGGTCGTAAAAAAAATCGTACGGTGCAATTTTTGTTAAATCAAGGTCAAAGGTCATGAAAAAAAATTCCAATTTTTGCGATTACTAAATAAAACGCCATTTTCTAATTCTTGTACCATAACATTTTCCAGAAGATCATATGAACTTTATGGAACATGATACATAATTTCCAAATCAAACAAAAAATAAGAGATTCGATGCGAAAAATTTCCCGAAAATTGAAATTTATCACAAATCCTAAAAAAATGAAAAATTATTCAAAAAGCAAAATATATCTTTGGGAATCGATATTTGAATGCTAAAAAAATAGATAAATGTATATGTTTTAGGTCAAGGAATATTTGTTTTGTAATTTTAAGATGCAATTATTAATTATTGTTCATGGAACAGCCTTCTATTGAAGTGTTTGCAGTTGCCCAAAAATCTGCCATCTGCAACTAGCGATCATTTTGTTAATCTATATTAAAATAGCACATCGGTAATTGTGAATATCAGGGAGGAGAATGATTTTCCATAATAAAAAGGGGTATTTAAAGTAAGAAAAGAATATATGCGAGGTAATTGAGGTTAAAATATGTTTTTTACGAAGTCAAACTGTTTTACTTTTTGTAATCTTGTTTAAATGCAAACATTACTTTGCGACTAAATCGTAGACAACATTGAAATAAGTAACCTTGTTTAGAAACACTTGGTTGTCTAAAGTGGGATGTAAACGAACTAAATAAAATGCGGCTGCTTCTTATTTAGTTTAAAATCGTGTTATAGTAAGTCATATTAAATGTGTTTAGAAGTTTAATCGCTTTAATTATTTGAATAAAATATGCTTTGAGTATTTTCTACATAAGCTTTAAAAATACAAATGCATGTCATTGTGTATGTAAAACACTATAAGCAGTTGTGAAATAACAAAATGAAAAAGTTAAATACCCTTCCTGACCTCATAAGATCATTCGCTGTTTTAGGAGTGTTCGTTTTCATGGTATGCTGTGTTTTTTGGACTGTTGTTAATCTCTTGGACTTTAATCTTATTTTGTTCATGGTTTTAATTAACTTTATTTGATTCATGGTTTGAGATGTTGATTGTCCCTTTGGTATTATTTTACTTTAAACACATTAACTTGCAGTAATGAAAATCAGCCAAAAAATCACCTCACAGTAAAGTGAAGAAGATTAACGCAATAAGACAAATATCCGCGAAAATAACTTAATTTGCTAACGATGATATATATATATAGAACCAAATCGTTATCATGATACATTTAGCTACACTGATCTATAATTTTTAAACCTTTTACTACTTGAATAGTGACGAAATATATCAAAGGGACATCAAACTCATAATTAAAAACGAACTGACAAAGCCAGGCAAAAAACGAACAAGACAAGCAACAGTATACAAAACACAACATATAAAACTACAGATTGCGTAACACAAACCCCCAAAACATTTTTTGAGTGAACTCAGGGGCTCCCGAAGGGTAGGTAGATCATGTTCCACAAGTGACACCCGTCTTAGTTTAAACATGTATAGTGGATTGGGAAACAAGTTTTGCAACTTAAATTAATCGCTTTCCACTTTGCGGGTGCGAGTGCTGCCTTGTAGCGGCATTAGCTTGCTCTTTTTCGAAATCTACAAAGGTGTGTTTAACGTGCAAGAGATATGGCTCTCTCTTAACACGGGTCAGCAATTTATCGTCCCCTTCCGACGGACTTTCATCGTTTCCTCAAGACCATACTCACAAATGGTGTCAAGGAAGAGCTGAAAATTCAGTCCCTGAAATTTTCATCACGGAACGGAAACGAACCAGGAACCTTTGTGTTAGTAGTCCGATGCACTAACCACGACACCACGACTCTCTTTTATCCGTCTTGTGGCTCATGTATTTCCTAACTCGGTGCCAAGCCTTATTCGGTTGGTGACATTCACGGCAGAAATGACGGCAATTTGGTTACGTCGATGGAACTTTTCAGTCGTCATCTGGCGAAACAGATATCTCATAATTGCAACCAATTCGTAGTGGCGTCCATGAAATTTTCAAAGGGATGATTTCAACTTTGCATTTGAACTCTGGTTTAAAACATGTTTAAACCACCATTTTTCTTCAAATGTCCTGTACCAAGTCAGGCATATGGCAGTTGATATCGAATAATCTGTTTCTTTGTATGTTGGCGTTTGTTTTTGTAGCAGTGCTGTGTTTCTGTTATATCGTTGTGTTCCTCTTATAGTTGATGCGTTTTCCTAGTTTTTGCTTTGTGACCCGGATTTATTTCAGTTACTAGTAAATCGATTGATGACTATTTAATAGCGGTATACTATAGTTGCCTTTATTTCAGAGGAGTTGAGGCTCATATCGGTCTCTCCTTTAGTAGTATAGATATGCAGGCGTTGCTATAATGTTGTAACATAGAAATGAAAAGTGTATAATTTGGAAGTAAGGGTGTTTTTATGGGTTGTTTTATGCTCATCTCTTTTGTCGTAAAACTTGTTCTCAACCAACCCTCATCATCGATTTCAAGATACGTGATAGAGTAAACTGTATCTTTTGAGTCTTTTATTTTTATTAAAAATACGAGTCCAACATTGTCACAAATTTTGCGATATTCAGTGAGATGACATCATCTATATAATGGAACGTGAAGTTTAAAGATAATGATAGCTTCTTTTCAGTCGTCATCAGAAACTCTTGCATGAAGTCATCCTCGTATGAAAAATGAACTAGTCATTCAAGCTATTCAGGAAGTCTAGTTGTAACTAGAATCGTTGCGTATTAATGGATATTTTTTCTTCAAAATTATTCTTATTTGACGAATTAATGCATGTAAACAATGAACAACGCAATTTAAGCAATCAAGTAGTCAAGTTTTATAATGTGTTTACTAGTTTTTGAAATTCTTTGAAATTTCAATTTTCATCAATTTATTTTCTATTTATTTTGGTCTAAATTTTCTATTCACATTAAATAAATAAAAGATCTTTTCAGTACATCAATATTTATAATGAAGCTACAAATCAAACAATTAGAAAAGTCGAAATATGTTTATTTCAGTCTGGTAGTTACAATGCAGATTGCAATCTCTTAGTTTCACCCCTTTATTTCAAGCAATAAGATGATTCGCGCACATATTTTTTCTACTCTAAATTTTTCAGATTCTTAAGAATTTGTTTATTAAATCTTATATTGACCACATACAATGTTTAAATAGGAAGAAATGCTTAAAAGCTGTTTTTTCGCAGATGGCGGTATTTTGGGCAACTGTATGAGTTGTTATGATTTGCTGTTTGATTAGAAGTAAGCATAATTTTAGGAAATTTTATGATGTCAAAAACTTCTTTGATAGTCATTACAGGGTTTTACTTAGTTTTAATTGATTAGCATTTGCACCAGAAAGAAAAATTTGGGTTTTCACACATTTTGTTAACTTTTACTCGAATTTCAGGAAACATGTGCTATCTGTCAAAAACACGCTTTAAATATTAAAAAATGCATTTAAATAATGACTGTTAATCTCTCTGCTTAAAGTTTAAATTGTTTGCATATGTGAATTTAGTATATAAAAGTCATCTTATGCAATCAGGCTGAAATCTTAGAAAATATGCACTTATTCGTCCTTGGCCTTTGATCTTGATTTGACGGAAATTGCACCGTACGATTTTTTTACGACCGGGCAAAACAGATAGTACAGATGTGTAGCTTTCAAATGATATATAATTTAGCCGTGTGTTAGGTAGGTGCATTAAAAATTTATTTTTATGGTTAAAGTCACTCGCCTAATTTGTCTTTGTTCTATTATTAATATTACTTATACTCTTGGATTGTTTTATGTGATATTCATTTAACATGGCTCGGTACTTAAACATCCCGTCAATGTATAAAAAGAAGATGTGGTATGATTGCCAATGAGACAACTATCCACAAAAGACCAAAATGACACAGACATTGACAACTATAGGTCACCGTACGGCCTTCAACAATGAGCAAAGCCCATACCGCATAGTCAGCTATAATAGGCCCCGATAAGACAATGTAAAACAATTTAAACGAGAAAACTAACGGCCTTATTTATGTAAAAAAAATGAACGAAAAACAAATATGTAACACATAAACAAACGACAACCACTGAATTACAGGCTCCTGAATGTCTTTGTATTATCTTTCATTTTTTGCTAGTGTGTTTTATATATGCGACTTTTTGTGTTTCTTTGGTTCTTATAACGTGACTCTGTACTTTAAAAGATCCTGTCAGTATGGTATTGTTCTATTATATGTCATTATGATATATTTCTATTACATGTATTATGAATTTGAAAATACGTTAAACCACAAACGTCAATATTATTCAATCGCGTAGTGGAATGAACTATTTGTGGATTCTTATAAATTCTATAGAACTTTTGGACTATTCTAAATCTCGGTCTATTTCTGAAATTAATTCTTTAAGTTACATACTTTTGATTTTTTAACCCTGTATGCTAACATTGCCCATGTGAAATTTAAAATTGTTTGTATACACATTGAACGACAAAAAATATGTGACGTATAAAATGTTCTGACGTCAGACACGCGAATGAATGAATGTGTTTGCAGCTAGATATTTTTGTGTTCTGTTCAATGTTTTTCTTTTAAAATTGTTACACGATGATGACTGCTGTACCCATATTTTGACTATTTTTATTTAGTATGTCTGTTTAGTTCACGCATCATTGTAAATATAACGGAATTTGATGAGACCGCAACAAAGTGAGAGGTTAAGCGCTATAAAACCAGGTTTAATCCAACATTTTCTACATTTGAAAATGCCTGTACCAAGTCAGGAATATGACAGTTCTTTCCCATACGTTTTTGATGTGTTTTATAATTTGAGTTTGCCATGTGATTATGGACTTTCCGATTTGATTTTCCTCTGACTTCAGTATTTTTGTGATTTTACTTTTTTCGTTACCTATATTGTGGCATTGCACAAGGTCATGTTTTCTCTGTCCTTCGTCTATACACTAAATCCATAGTATATTGGATGTGTACTGATTGATATTTTAGTCTAAGATACATGATTTTTTATTATTAGTTGTTATGGCTTTGAACTTGCTTTTAAAAATTGCATGTACGCTCAGATCTGTACTTTGTGTCATATTTGTTGAAAGGGGTGTCTAAATACCGTTCAACTTATGGTCTGTGTTTTTGTTATATTTTTGTCTTCTTTGTACTGATCTGATGAGTTAAGCCCTTTTTACCTGATTTTTAAGTTTTTATTTATGTTGTACTGTAAATTTCCTGTCCAAGGTTTGAGGAGGGTTGAACGCTCACAAAAAGGTTGACTATGCGGTATGGGCTTTGCTTATTGTTGAAGGTCATGCGGTGACCTATAGTTGTTAATTTCTGTGTCATTTGGTCTCTTATGGGTGGAGAGTTGTCTCATTGGCAATCATACCATATCTTCTTTTTTATATGTCTATATCTCCGCCACATTCTTTATTTAGTTTAATTGTTGTTGCTGGTTCATTTCTGTCATATTTGTTTTCGTAAATTGTATTGTTATAAATTAGGCCGTTATTTTTCTGAATTGAAATGTTTCATATATTTCTTATCATGGTTAGACATGTTTATGAGCGCTCAACCCTATCTTAACCTGGGACAGGGGTGTTACAGTACAACATACGAACAAACTATAAAAATCAGTTGAAAAGACCTAACTCATCAGATGGATACAAATCACAGATTGGACTTGGACGGGTACGTATACATACAAAAAGAACAGATCTTAGAGTACACGAAGTTACTGACAGCTAGTTCCGTTTTATGCGTTTGAGCTTTTAATTTTGCCATTTGATTTGGGACTTGCCTTTTTGAATTTTTTTCTAGCTCAAAGCCAATAACAACTAATGAAAAACCAACATGTATCTAAGTCTTAAATATCATTCAGTACACTTCCAAAATCCAATGAATTCAGTATAAAGACGTCAGAGAAAAACTTGATCTTATGCAATGCCATACTAAAGGTATAGACAGATTGTAGTACGGTTAAAGTATATGTGTGTTTTATTTAGTATGGGTTTAATATAATGATAATAAAGTCAATAACTGTACCAATAAAACAATTTAAAAGATTCAATTACAATTAGAAATTTAAAATAAGTTAATAAATAAAGGCAACAGTAGTATACCGCTGTTCGAAAGTTCATAAATCGATAGAAAAAACTAAATCCGGGTTACAAACTAAAGGTTTCATAAGTTTAGGGACATCCGGATCGTATCTCAGTTTGTGGGCCCAGTTTACAACATCACCGTCAAATTTTGGATGTGCTATTTCGTTAGAAATAAGTTTTCTACATGTCAGCCAAACTCGCAAACTAAATCTTTATATCTATGAAATAATTTAGATAATGCTTTTAGTAATTTGTGGTAACGAATCCTTGACTTAATTCACTAGTTATTATAAAAAAGAAGATTTGGTATGATTTGCCAATGAGACAACTCTGCACAAGTGCCCAAATGGCACAGGACATTACAACTATATGTCACTGTACGGCCTTGAACAATGAGCAAAGCCTATACCGCATAGTTAGCTATAAAAGGCCCCTAAAAGACAAATGTAAAATAATTCAAACGAAAAACCTTAATTTAGGTACAAAAAATTAACGAAAAACAAATATATAACACATCAACAAACGACAACCACCGAATTACAAGCTCCTGACATCGGATTTTGTCAAATTCTTAACGTTTGTACTTATAAATCTTATTTTATCTGTTGTATTCGTGTGTTATGGTACATGGAAATAATAATCATCCAGTTCATTTATTTAAGGAATGACTGTAATATTTTTTCTGTCTATGAAGAAATAACATAAAAAATTTGGTGCACACTGAATAACGCGCGTAGCGGGTTATTTAACAGTGTGCACTAGATTTTTTATGTTATTTCGAATAGACATAAAAATTATTACAGTCATTTCTTATAATTTAATTCTAAATTCCATTTTAAACCGTAGAAAACCTTGAAAAAACGTCCATGACGTTACGGTCACATGACTAAATTATGTCTATGGTCTGATTACAAAATAACGTCAGCCAATCAAAAGACGCGTTACATCCAAAATTAAATTAAATTATTAGATTTTAGTTTGGATCAACGAACTTTATACGATTTATTTGGTTTACAGTTTGATTCATAAGAAACACGACCGACATAGCTAGATAATATAATTAATTATCTAATTACTACCACAATTTGATATTAATTAGTGTAGTAATTTGCATGTTATTAATAAATGTTATACCAGTCTTACAAATCTAATCTTGAATTCTATCCTATTTCTATCTTATGTTTGGGAAATCTCTTTAGAAATTCAAATGTGACGTCACTTTGTACGTTGTTGGCTTTGGCTAACTCGGTTGTATTTTTCTAAGTGCTGGTTTATGTTGTTTTATGTTATATATCCGTTTTATTCTGTAGTTAGTCACCACCTCGGTGTTTTCATGTATATCTATTATAAAGTCATTTTATAAAATTTACTATTTGCAGGGGTATGAATTATTCTAGATAATAAGGATGTACTTATCCCAGGCAGAAAACCCTAGCCGTATTTGGCACAACTTTTGAGAACTTTTGGTCTTCAGTGCTCTTCAACTTTGTACTTGTTTTGGCTTTCGAACTTTTACCATCTAAGCGTTACTTGTTAGTCTTGTGTGGACGAAACGCACGTCTGACGTATTAAATTTTAAACCGGGTATCTTTTGTTAGCTATTATTCTAGTGTTTCTCTGTCATATATGTTCTACCATTTATTTGTATTGTAGTCTCGTTGTAATGTTGTCATTTTAATTTTATATTTAACATTGCCATAACAGCCGGAGTTTTGGCATGCCACAAAACCAGGTTCAACCCGCCGTTTTTTTTTTCTTAAAATGTCCTGTACCAAGTCAGGAAAAGGGCCAATGTTATATGATAGTTTGTTTCTGTTTGTGTTACATTTTAATGTTGTGTTTCTATTGTGTTGTAGTTCTCTTATATTTGATGCGTTTCCCTCAGTTTTAGTTTGTAACCCGGATTTGTTTTTCTCAATCGATTTATGAATTTCAAACAGCAGTATACTACTGTTGCCTTTATTTGGGACAAGCACATATATACAGATTGTGGCGGAGTTAAAAATGTTAGCGGGATCCCAACCATCCGCTTATAACCTAGGATAGTGGTGTAACAGTACAACATAACAACGAACTATAAAAATCAGTTGAAAAAAGCTTTACTCATCAGATGGATGCTTATAGAAATATAAATAACAAAAACACAGAGTGGACGTGTCCGGGTACTTGCATATTAAAAAAAAATAAGTACTTATCTGAGAGTACTCGCAGTTACTGATGGACAGCTAGTTCAAAGCCAATAACAACTAATAAAAACAATCATGTATCTCAGACTAAATCATCAATCAGTACACATCCAACATCCAATGGATATAGTGTAAAAACAGTCATACTCATAACAGTACCAAAACAGGTATTATTGAAGGGATGCAATTAGTACCCACTTGAATACCTACAACTTGCCGAAAACTTTGTTTACGAAACGTACATAAATATTATACATAGATTACATAATTAAGTATTATACATTGATAGATAAAAATTATACATAGATTACTCACTAAAATCTGAAACGTCTCTTCAGATGCGACCAAGCGAAGGACTAAGGATAAACAAATACCTTTGACAAAGGACCACCAACGTCTAAAAAGGGAAAATAAATAATAGGGAAAGCAAAACCATACCTTTTGTCGTAATTTTGGGTGAAGAGCTTCTATTGTAATACTGAAATATTTTATATCTAAATCTAGTATTTGCGCGGATCCAGGGGGGTCTGGGGGGTGGAAACCCCCCTTTTTTGGGCGATCAATGCATTTGAATGTGGAATAGTTGGAACCCCTTTCCCTTTGTCTTATCCGTATTTTTTGCGCCTGTCTCAAGTCTGGAAGAATAGAGAAAACGGTTTCAGAGAGGAAGCCTAATTGATTAAATTAAGTTAAAAATTCCCTTGGGTTTTATATTGATCAGTTTGAGAATTATATACATTTGTATAATTATTAATTGGTTTTGCTGATTACAGTGTCTGGTCACCGGTCGCTTACCAGAAAAAAATCCACCTTGAGGCTTATATTCCCATTATATGGAAACACGTTTTCATCTTGATAGCAATCTACTAATTTATAAACAGGGCTGCGTTCAATATCGTAGCAGTTACGCAGTGCTACGTAGATTTTGACTACTGAACGTGTAGCTATAAAATTGAGAATGGAAATGGGGAATGTGTCTAAGAGACAACAACCCGACCATAGAAAAAACAACAGCAGAAGGTCACCAACAGGTCTTCAATGTAGCGAGCAATTCCCGCACCCGGAGGCGTCCCTCAGCTGGCCCCTAAACAAATATATACTAGTTCAGTGATAATGAACGCAATATTAATTTCCAAATTGTACACAAGAAACTAGAATTAAAATAATACAAGACTAACAAAAGGCAGAGGCTCCTGACTTGGGACAGGCGCAAAAATGCGGCAGGGTTAAACATGTTTATGAGATCTCAACCCTCCCCGTATACCTCTAGCCAATGTTGAAAAGTAAACGCATAACAATACGCACATTTAAAATTCAGTTCAAGAGAAGTCCAAGTCTGATGTCAGAAGATGTAACCAAAGAAAATAAACAAAATGACAATAATACATAAATAACGACAGACTACTAGCAGTTAACTGACATGCCAGCTCCAGACTTCAATTAAACTGATTGAAAGATTATGATTTCATCATATGAATATCAGGCACAATCCTTCCCGTTAGGGGTTTAGTATCATACCATCATAACATATATTAGAAGAACATATTCCGTGTCATAGACTATTTGTTACAAAGATATTGAACTCAACCCTGTTGTTAATAAATTATTATTATTAATGTCAATCTGAGGTTACGTTCAATATCGTAGCAGCTACATAGATCTAAATAGGCCTGGAGCTACATAGATATTTGACTACTAAACGTGTAGCTAGCCTAGAATAGTGATCATGTTCAGTAGAAAAAATCGAGTTGCCCTATATATGTAGCTGCTACGATATTGAACGTAACCCATACAATTACACACGCAGCTAGGTACACGTAGTATAAGATTGTGAGAAATTTTTATACATTTTGTTTTACTAAATCAAAATACCAAATAGGCTCGTAATTTTGTACTTAAGATGCGAGTTGCGTTTACATAAGATTCATCAGTGGTGCTCAAATTAAACCGATTAAAATGCCAAATTTAGGACGAAGTTGTACAAAGCATCGAGGACCGAAAGTCCCGTAGGTATGCCAAATCCAGGGTTGCGTTCAACATCCTAGCAGCTAAATAATGCTACGTAGTGCTCCGTATGGCAAGCCGTTCTCGTCAAAACTATGTTTAAACCCTTTTTTCGAAAAAAAAAATACACACTGAGATTTTAAAACCTAAAATAACACACTGAGAAATCGAAATTACACACGGAGATTTAAAAAAATAAAAAACACACACTGAGAATTCAAAATTACACACTGAGATTTTAAAAAGACACACTGAGATGAAATAAATTGAAAAACACACATTGTGAATTGTTAATTACACACTGAGATTTCAAAAATACACACTGAGATTAATATGCAAATTATTAATGAATATTCATGAGATGAATAATTCAACAGATTAATAGCTTGATCTCAAGAACTCTCGTCATTATAATGAAATGCGATTCCTTCAAACAACATTCGTAATAAATTTCAAGACTTAACATCGCTCATATTCATAAGTTTGTTGCCTATAATTAAAATTATTACTACCTGTGTATCGGGTTTTTTTTTTAACTTAAAACCGTTTAAGCATAGGTCCCTTTTCAAACGTCTTCCAACTTATACCCTGATTTCGCAAGGTAATCTATTATGTTTTTGTTGCGTTTATATGCTATAATAGACACTTGAGTAAAAATTTCACTGCATTCTTTGGTTTTTTGGAGATTGTTCCAATGTTTTCATATAATTTTAATAAAGTTTTTCACCATTTGGTTATATTTTGTAATAAGAGTAAGTGGGTATTTTTCTTTTTCTTGTATTTCTAAAGTTTTTTTTTATAAATAATTCGGAACCAAATCGAAGGACTAGTTGTATAACGAGTTCTGTCCCCTAGTTGTTTCAAGCTTGTAATAGATTCAGATTAAGTATGCTAATTAGATATGTGCGCATAAAAAGTGCGCACAAATCTCAGTGTGTACATACATTCGGCAATCCTCGGTAGAATCCGCTACTCTCCTTCTATGAGGGTACGGAATCGGCCGAAGTGAGACGAATGTGTGTACATACCCAACTATATCAGTCCTATTTAGGACCGATAACTCTGTCGATAGACATTATAGGGTATAGAATATTGTTGAAATCAGAGCAATCGTATTATACGTCTCTGTTTAAATGTAAACAATAAACTATTTTTTACAAATGTTAAAGATTGATTGAATGCCTGGATTTAGCTTAAAATATTGATTCAGAATTAAAAAAATAAATCATATGCAATGAAATCTCGTTGAATTTCCTATAAAAAAATCCATTTGAATTAAAATTTGAATCATAATATTTCTTTATAATAATTATGGAAAAATGAAAATATTTGAATATCGTTGAAGCAAAAATTATTTTTTTAAAGACATTTTCATAATATTCATATTTTCTTAAAGTTTATTATGATAGATACTTAAAATCTTGTAGACAGATTTTCTCTATTCTTAAACCTTTTACACAGATTTTCTCTATTCTTAAATCTTATGGACAGATTTTCTCTATTCTTAAAATCTTTTAGAAAGATTTTCTCTGTTCTTATACCTTTTACACAAATTTTCTCTATTCTTATATCTTTTAGACAGAAATATATAAGAATAGAGAAAATCTGTCTAAAAGATATAAGAATAGAAAAAATCTGCCTAAAAGATTTAAGAATAGAGAAATGAGGAACCTCATCCAGACCGTCGAATATCCTTAATATTTTGAACAATATATACTATTATATCGTACATTTCATTTCATTTCATTTCGCTTCCTGTCATATTGAAATTGAACCTAACAAAATAAAAAGATGTGGAATGGTTGCCAAGAGACAACTATCCACCAGAGTTCAAACTATGTTGAAGTAATACATCAAAGGTCACCGTACGACCTTCCACAATGAGAAAAACGACTACTATCGGAATAATTCGTGATAAAGAGCACTGAACAAAATTAACAATCAATTCAATCTAACAGACACGAACCAACGACAATCACTGGATTAGAGGCTTCTGATTTCAGACAGGTACATAAAACGGAATGTGCCGGGGTTTTAAACATGTTTTGTGAGCGCTTGACATTACATTATTCATTTCAGTTGTTTGATGGTTGTCAAAGCGCTACAATTTAGGGACCGGTCAATATATATATATATCCAGAGGGCGACAAAAAGCTTCTTTTTTTGGGGGAGGGAATATGGCAAAACGGGGTCAGAAGTGTTTTTCTGAAAAAAGAAAAGGGGATCATGAATTTTTCAAAAAGATAAATATAATAAGAGAAAAAAAAAAGAGAGCGAGCACCAACTAAAAAACAACTGAATTTCTCTTCAATCTGAGGTAGCTTCCTTAACAAGACCTTTGTCATTTACTCATCTTCTATAGTTAATATACCTTTTATACCATAAAAAAAATTATGCCGTATCTGTATCAAACTCCGAAACAGTGGTGACATCTAGCTACGCTTCTTTACAGAGAAAGGGAAGTATGACCCGACCGATAACGCTGTATGGATTTGGTCAATGATCTGTATATGTGGTTCCAGTCTTGTAGACTATGTATACACTTGTGTCTTCTAATATATTACAATGCATTGGAAACTTGATTTTACTCCAATATCAGATCACTGTCCCATCAGTTGCTCTTAACTTACTTGCTTTCAAAAATGTAAAAATATAGGGACAAAATTAGATCCTTTCCCTGGTAAATGTTTTTCGGATAACAAAGCAATTGATTGCTATACTACAAACATTCAAAGTTCACATGTAAAACAAAGACTAGGTGAACTCGTAAGTAATAGACAGATCGATTCTAATTCAGCTATTGAAAAATTTAACACACAGCACTTTTATCCACTAAATTTGTCCAAAAGAAAATCATGAATAGGCCTATTAAGAAAAATAAAAAAAAAAACATGGTTCTCAGACTCTTGTCATGACCTCTATACTACAGTTAAAAAATACTGTTTACTTGTAAATAAGTTTCCAGACAATGGATCCTATAGAAAATCATTTTACTCATTCAAATCTAAATTAAGAAGAAGGTGTAAACAAGAAGAAAGAAGTTACAAAAGTCAAATTTGTGACCAAATTTCACTAAATATGAAAAAAGACCCCAAAACAATTTGGAATTTACTTAACAAATTAAGTTCTCTATCAGAAATAAAAGAGGATAACCATTTCGATCAAGAATTATTTATAAACTACTTTAAAAAATGAACAGTACTTCTAATATCCAAAACAATAAATTCCATGACATAATTATTGAAAAATTAACAACCTTAAAAAAGACACTAAATACATGCAACTCTGACAACGAATTTAATAAGCAAATTCAGCCAGTTGAAATTTTAAATGCAGTTAAAACACTTAAAAATGGTAAAACATCAGCTGAGGACTTAATTTCTAATGAAATGATTAAATGCGGTATGCCAGTATTGTTATAACCCCTATCAAAACTTTTCAACTTAATATTTATGAAAGGCAGCTTCCCAAAATTATGGAACAAAAGTCTGATCACTTTAATTCATAAAAGGGGAACAAATCTGACCCCTCTAATTATAGAGGTATCTCATTGACTTCAAATTTGGGAAAAATATTCAATAAAATTATACACACTAGACTTATGAAGTTTATTAACACTAATAATTTGATAAGTGAAAATCAGATTGGCTTCAAAGAAAAAGCTAGAACACCAGATCATATCTTCTCATTAAAGTCAATTGTAGACAAATGTAAGACTAAAAAAAAAGAAAGTTTTTGCAGCATTTATAGATCTGCGAAAAGCCTTTGATACTGTCTGGAGGGAGGGTTTATTCTACATCCTACTCCAAAACAGACTTCCAGGCAAGCTTTTTAATGTCATCCAATCAATGTATAATGAAAACAAATCCAGAATTAAATTTATGGATTTATATCAAATTGTGGAGTAAAACAAGGGGATGTACTTAGCCCCACTTTGTTTAATATTTATATAAATGGCCTTGTAAATGACCTTGATCATGCAAACACTCAAACAATTATTATAGGAGATGTCAAACTAACATCATTATTATATATATGCAGATGACATTATTCTATTGTCTGGAACCCAAGAAGGGCTACAAAATGCACTTAATGAGTTAACTAAATGTTGTTCCCTATGGAAACTTGATGTAAACAAACAAAAATCAAAAGTTATAATATTCAATTCTAATGGAAAATCTCATTGTAATTATTTTAAAGTAGAAAACGAACATCTGAGACTGTTAAATCTTATTGTTACCTTGGAATAACTATTAATTGTTCAGTCAGGAAGTTTAAGTCATTCAAAAAAAAAAGTCTTATGGAAAAAGGAAGAAAAGCTTGGTTTAAAATTAAAAAAAAACAGTCTCTTTAGATAATCCCTGCGATATGCTTGAAAAGTTATTTGATACTTTAGTTGTTCCAATAACTCTTTATGGAAGTGAAGTTTGGGGTGTAAGCCAAGTGTTCAAAGATTCAGATCCATTTGAACATTTACATATTAAATTTATTAAAGAAATTTTAGGAGTACAGTGCAAAACAACAAATGTAGCCTGTTTAACTGAGACAAACAGAACCCCTTTGTACTTTAAAATTCAGCTTTTAGCTATAGAATTTCTAAACCACATTGTGAACTCGCCTAACACTTTAGTCCATAAAATATATAATAATGTAGAGAAAACAAGTAAATGGGTTAACATTGTAAAAGATTGGTTAAATAAATTAGGTTTTGGTCATCTCACTTTTGATACTATTATGTTATAGTTATTGACCAAGCAAGTCGGTATATGTCATTTAATCTGCACAGCACGAGATGACACAATAATCCGAACGACGTAGGAGTTCGGGTTATTTGGTCATCTCGTGCTGTGCAGATTAAATTACATATACCGATTTGATTGGCCAATAACTGTTTTAACACATGACGCAATCAATTTACGTGAACGTTTAAGAAATGTGGACGTTATTCCGCAATCCACGGATCCTAGGAAAGTTTCTTGTAGGATAACGAAAGGGGGAAATACGACTGTGGTAAGTTTTAAATTAATATTATTTTTTATATTTAGACTCATTCTAAAATTGCGATTTAATAGTCTATTTTTTTTTTATCGTTTCCGTTAAATTTATTCCAAATTTTGTATTTAATTGGTGACGATTAAGACTTTGACAAATTGTGTACTTTCAAATCGGTGTATGAAAAAAAAACATAACTGCAAGGGTTATTGAGTTTAAATTAGATTAATTGTTTTTGAATTTCTTTCCGTCAATGATATGCTTAGAGGAAAAAAGAACCGAGGAAGATGTTAAATTACCTAAATTTAAATGTTAAATAAATAGAAAATACGTTTCTCTTTCAAAACCTTTTACCTTTTACTCCCCGCACCTCCCCCCCCCCCCCCCCAAAAAAAAAATAATCTTTTTATCAACTGTATTACTTTTTAACACACGTCCGTCTAAATGAAGTCTGCTTGATCCAGCTAATTCCCCTGTTTTAACACAAACTTAAGTATGGTCCTCATTAAATTCGATCCAAAAATAGTCCCTTTAGTTTATAGGAATAGATATCCAAAAAGTCGTTATAAATTCCATTGAGTCTGAAACTAATCCAAATCAGATTTCTTTTATTTGGATATTCTTAGATATACATTTCTTCTTTGGCAGAAATTACCAAAAAATGTTTTAACTATCTTTCTAACTTTAAAACACTGATTTAGATTTACGTTGTAAACAAAATATAATAAAATAGTTTATGTCCCAGCTTAGATAAAACAAAATAAAGGAATGAGAAACCTTTCTTTTTCCTATTTTGAAACTACGATGTTTGTACGAAGTTCAACTTTGTCGTAATTTCAAGGCAGATGGCGGATTCGGGGGTGGGGGCGAACAGGTCGTTAACCCTTTGATTGGACAAAGTATCGTGTTTTAGCTTAAAATCGTTAATATTGTCTTTAGTCGCGCTACACTCGCTGATATTTTTTTTTAATTTGATAGAATAACGCCCCTTTCAAAATCCAGGAACCGCCCCTTAAGGTAAAAATAGATTTGAACTGTGCAGTATATCTGAGGTAGTTAATGCACACCTTTGCTGTGCATTATCCAGATTATAGCACAGTAAGAACAAAGAGATTTTACTCTTGCCATGTGTTAATTTAAAATATCGCATAAATACTATCCAACAAAGAATCTATGACCAGGCTTATCAAATTATATATGAATTGCTCTACAAATAAATGTGAAAAATTAAATTTCTTTTGTCTAAATACTAAAAGAATTAGAAATTAGATATTGATATGTAAACTCAAAACTGACCGATCAGTTTTCAGTAAATTTAAACTAAGTGCCCATTCCTTAGCAATTGAAAGAGGGCGTACGTTATACCAACATTGAAAGAAGTAAACGCATTTGCTTGTCCTGTAACAGACAAGAAATTGAGGATGAATACCATTTCTTCTCAATCTGTCCATTCTATAAATCATTGAGGGATACCTATATACAAAATATTGATAAAAATCTTAATTTCAATTTTATTAAATTGAAGTCCGCTATAAACACTGAAGCATTTGACTGCACTTTTTAATAGCAGTCTACCAGTCATTATAAAAATCACCATAAAGTATATTAATGATTGTTTTTTATTGAGAACATCTGTATAACTTGTATTTCTTTTAATATGCAACATAATTTTTGTTTGTGTTCTTTTTTTAATTGTTCATGAACATTAATAATGTGTTATTAACTGTTGATATTTATAGTCTTTTTCTTCTTCGCTGTGACTGTCACTCTAATATAATTATAATCAATTTAACTATAGTCAATTTATTGTCTTAATTTTGTATGCCATAACCATTTAATGTAAATGTGTTTGTGCTAATAAATATTGTCTATTGTCTATGTATCTGTACTTTGATTGATACATGTATAATCATGTAAAGGCTTTTATACACGGTGGAGAAGAGCGCCGTTGTTATGGGTGGTCCTCTTGTTAGTTGAAGGTCGGTCTTAAATGCCTCTACAGAGCCTACAGAACCCGCATGCACAATTTTATCGGGTAGTTCAGTATCAGTAAACAAAATTGCTAGATTATTAAACTCAAGTCGTTGAAAAAAATCTGTTTCATGAATATTTGGATGAAGAAATTAGTTGAAATTCTTTTTGATGGAAAATTTTATAAATAGTATGAAGCAATAAGTAAAAAAATACTGAAAAGCGAAAGAATTTTGTTTTTAACAACTAAAACTGTATTGAATTTTCCCGCTAAAATACTTCCGTTAATTTTGTCCAATCAAAACGCATTATAAATTAACTGCATTACTGTTGTCTGGACCACTTCCGACATTTCCGTCGTTGTGATGTTGAACAAATGAAGGATAATAATATAATATATCTGAGCTAAATTGGGTTCAAATAGCATAAACACTGTACCTGTAACCACACAAATTCAATAGTTCAACATTATTTTCCCACAAAGTAAACTGCTTTTTAATTCATATTGATGATTCACACAGAATACCGACCCGGCACGAGCATCTTTTTGGGTGCGCTGGTTTAGAAAAATCAGCTGATACCAAAGAACTGACTATATATTGCTAACCATGATACATGGTCGCTATGCAGTAACTTTTAAAGTATAGTAATGGGGAATAAGCAATCATGCTGTTCATTTGGAGGGTCCAAGCCGAGACGACCTGAGGATGCATACAGGACTTCAACCACACCTCAGTCTGCTAATCACAGACAAGATGATGTACGTGTGACGTTAACACACAATAACCTGAGTACACCTTCTTTGTCAGCGGTACCACACATAAGTGACAGGGAAATCTTACCTGAAGGTATTGAACATATGTCACACCATATAATTGGTTTTTAAAACCTGACACCTTTACTTGAAAATATCCGGCTCTGTTCGTCCAAAACAACATTCACTCCCTTTGCACCATTTTTTAAATCTTTCTACTTGTGTACCTGCTATTATAAAAAAGGAAAATGTTAAATGTTAGTTAAACAGACAAAACATACATGTAAACAGTCAGGGGACTTCCTGAAATAAGTGATTTTTAAATCACTTATTTGAGTAGCAAATTCAAGGTTTTGTCACAAATTGGGATCTTGTATTTTTTTCAAAATTTTAAACACATAGGTTTAAATAATATCTTTTAATTAGTAAAATTAAAAAAAAAAATGAACTTTTTGCTTCTTTCAAGTACCAAGGTTTATGCCTTTGATGCTATCATTTAGCTGAAAATTCTATTTTAGTTGAAAAAATGATATAATAATGGCTTTACATAATGAACTGATACTTTCTTAAAAGATTTTTCCCAGCAGTGGGAGTATTTTTCCTGTGAAGTTCAAGGTTTCATCTTTCAGATTATGTAATAAAATTCTACTGTTGGCGATAAAAATTTCACTGTTCAGGGGTGTTGAAATTAGTAGGGGTTATTAAAAGAATGATACTTAAAGAAGTGATTATTGGGAAGGAAATTGAGGTCTGATACTTAAACAAGTGAATTTTATGTCATTATCCTAGATTCAGTACAAGGTCATCACCTGAAATGACCTGGTCATCCTAGACAACACAGATAATGGTTCTGATAAGTTCAGAAACATAATTAGTCCCTGGATCATTTGTATTCTATATTTAAAGCTACAATAAAATTAAATCACTTCTTCTAGTGATTAATTTGTACTACTTAAATAGGTGATTATTTAAGAAAGACAACTCTAACTTCCAACCGTTATGGAAATAATGTTACTTGAATCAGTGATTAAGAAAATCACTTATTTAAGTAAGTCCCCTGACTGGTAAACAATGATAAAGGCAATCAATCAAAAGATAAGAAACCAGTATTAAAGCAGAATGGGTTTTTCATCACTGAGGCTACAACCAAAAGGGGATTTTAACACTGTTGCTGCCAGTTATTTTTCAAGGTTGCATTTTATGTGCCAGAAAATATGACAACTCTATGTCTAAGTTAACGTTAGATGTCCAACAATGACATCATTCGATGTATGACGTCACGCCATGATGACAGTTACATTCTGGACACATTGTTATTGATTTTTTATTTGAAAAAGATACAGCAAAAAAGCTCATAAATTAAAACATTGACCTATGTGTCCCTCCCACACAGTCAGTGTGGAGTTTGTGCACACATGTGTCCATCTGGCAGCAAGAGGGTTAAAGTTTTTTTTCAATATTAATTTTCATATGAATTTTGCATACATGTATCCTTTAACCATTCTCAAAACCTAAAATAGGTATATGGCTCATCCCACTATAATCTTTGGACTAAAATTGATTGTAAAAGAACTTCACAAATTTCAAAAAATTTTCTCCTATCAGGGGTGTGGAAATGCTATGTCTGACTCGCCTGACTCGTACATTTGAACAATTGGACAAGTAATTATTTTTGTCTCGGTTGCCGGCGGACAATTAAAAATAAATTCAAGACAAAGTTCAAATCCAACTAAAATATAGAATTATTTCCAAAACGTATAAAAATGTTTTAATTTATGTGAAAGAAACTTATGGTCAGCGAGTAAAAACATCAATGTTCATGACGATAAATATCACATAATAACGGAAATAGATTGATTTATACCAAAATAGATAAAAATAAGTATAAAATTGAGAATGGAAATGGGGAATGTGTCAAAGAGACAACAACCCGACCAAATAAAAAACAACAGCAGAAGGTCACCAACAGGTCTTCAATGTAGCGAGAAATTCCCGCACCCGGAGGCGTCCTTCAGCTGGCCCCTAAACAAATATATATACTAGTTCAGTGATAATGAACGCCATACTAATTTCCAAATTGTACACAAGAAACTAAAATTAAAATAATACAAGACTAACAAAGGCCAGAGGCTCCTGACTTGGGACAGGCGCAAAAATGCGGCAGGGTTAAACATGTTTGTGAGATCTCAACCCTCCCCCTATACCTCTAACCAATGTAGAAAGTAAACGCATAACAATACGCACATTAAAATTCAGTTCAAGAGAAGTCCGAGTCTGATGTCAGAAGATGTAACCAAAGAAAATAAACAAAATGACAATAATACATAAATAACAACAGACTACTAGCATGACTAGCAGTTATATATGCCAACCCCAGTCACGTAACATTGCCATGGCTTTGTCCAGTGACTCGGGATTGCCGATAAGGTTTTATCCATTATTCACTGGAGTATCATTTCTGTAGATTTTGTATCGAGATTCAGATTGATTAATATTTAATAAAACAACGGTCAAGCAAGACAAAAAGAGTTATGAGTCGAGTAGAAAACCTAAAACGCAAATTGAGACTCAGAAAAACACTATGTACATGATGTATATTAAAAAAGATACGGAAGTGAGAAGTTCAGACATCGTGGATATCGGATTGCCCCTGGCTATCTTGGATGGAAATTCGGAAAATAAATTATTTTTTGTCTTATCTATAGAAGAAAGGTCAACATTATTATTGTCAAAGTGGTAAATAGAAGGGAAAAAAACAAGTGTGTCAGTTGAGAGAAACACCAAAAATAAATAGTTAATCTATTAATTTAGTTTCCATTGCTTTGCTCACTGTCCTCTTAATTTAGTATATGTACCTACTGGCTACAATTTTTATACAAAAACTGCTGTAAAATCGTCCTCTGCATGTTATCTCATTGGTTGGTTTGCTGTCAGGTTTCTGTCCCTTTGATGTTAACCCATTTCCTACTTTCCTAAATTTTCACACAATATAAACAATTGAATTTCATTTGTGTGTGATGCAAAAAAAGTGCTAAGAATCATATATTAGCTAACAATGAAATACTTCAATATTTATTGGGACCATCAGGGCAAGTAACTTTTTTTCCGGACAAGTAAAATTTAAAGTTTTACTTGCCCAGGGACAAGTGCTCACAACAAATATTTCCACACCCCTGCCTATTAATTGTTGTGAAATGAGCATGATGAGTCCTGAATATTGCCATTGAATTAAGATAATAATAGAAATGATTAGTTTTGATTTAAAATAAAGTGACATTTTAAAAACGTAAACTAGGTTCCTTAAGCATGTTAAGTGTTTTGTGAATTATTTTATTAAGAAAGAAATGAATAATATTATTTATATATTGTCATGATGAACAAAGTTCAAGTTTACTCATTTAACATGTCTAAGATTTATAAAATAAAGGGGGAAGCTTACATGTAGATAACAAGAATGCTAAATTAGCTACATAACACCAATTAACACAATGATTAACAGTAAATTTTATATATACATGTACATGTATATCTGTATAGTTAACATTTAAATCATTTAATTGCAAAAAACAATTTGTCATTTAGAAAATTCACAAAATTTTATTCATGACAATATAAACATGATAAAAAGTAGGATACACATATCTTAACAATAATGAATAGTTAAAACCAGCATTAAGAATAAAAATAGGGTGTGATACAGGGAAGGAACAGAAGTGATGCAGTATGGGGTGGAAATGCGTTTTCAGATCTAGAGCTAATTGAACCCCACTAAACAGAAGCTAAAGGATATCCCTTTAATATGTTAATTTGAGATTAGAATTCTAGTCATGAAGTGAGCACCATTATTAAAACTATTTTGTACCTTAAAGAGGACAGTTTCTTTATTTCTTCAATACTGATGACTTGTATATACATTGTCAGGGCTCACACTACTTCAGAATCATAGGGAGAAGTGACTTCTCTTTTTAAAACTGATAGGGAGAAGTGGTGAGATTTGAAAGAGAAATGCTCCCTCCCGCGCTGCGCTACAATGTTTGCATTTTACTATAGTATAGAGGGTCATATGTAACTAATGTTCTTTTTATATTGTTCAATTCATATCTAAGTATACAATTAAAGTAACAGTTCAAATTCAAAGTTGCTTAAGTTAAGGTTCTTGTGAGAAACTACCAACTAAATATCTAGCACTAAAAAGATTTCTTTTTTCTCAAAAAGGTAAAGAAATTATAATACATCAAATACAATTTAATTAAAAACTATCTTGTGTATAAAATTCAGTGTTTCTCATCAAAAGATATATGTATACGAATTTAGCTGGGCCATAATATATTGATTTTTTTTTTATAATTACAGAAAATGAAGCTGACCCTTCAATTCATCCTACAGCTACAACCTTGTTTTCTTCAAAGTCCCAAAGTGAGATAGCAAAAAGTAAGTTTATCATGTTATACTGATGATTCAAAAAATTATTGCGTGCATTTATTATTGCAATTTTGTCATTTTAGACTAATATGCGATTTTAACATTTTGCGATGTTGAGAAAAATCCTGTTAAATTCATACAATTATAAAAAAATTCAAAATGTGAGTTTACATTATTGGGATTCTAATCATAATTTTTGAATTTACAGTATTTAAGGAGGAGAGAAAGAAGATAGTAAGAAGAGAATTGGAAAATACCAAAGGGATAAAATATAATAAGCATAATAAATCGATCAAAATACAAACAACAGTATGTGTAAAATCAAAACATAGGAAGCAAAAGACAGAGCAAAACAAACCCTACAAAAAAAGCAGTGTGTGGTCTCAAGAGCGTTAGAAGATTATTTTTTTAAGAATTAAATGCTTCTTTTTGTAAATTTATTGGGGGTATAAAAGTTCTAATCTAAATATTTGCTCACAGTCAACGCTTATACAACCTTAAGGTGGTACCCAACACTTTCACTAAAATTAATTTGGCTCGTTTAATTTTCATAAAATTACTTTGACCCTTTAACAAAAGTATAAAAATTTCAAAAATTTTGAACCAACCGTTTTGTCAGAAAAACTACACTGGTTAGCAGTTTGACAAACACCAATTTTGATCATTGAGAAGCTTAATATTCCCTTTACGACACAATGTAATTAAAAACGTTAAGCTGACTTTACAGAGTTATCTCCCTGTAGTGTTAGGTAATCATTACATTTTTGTTAGGATCATGTATTGATGAAAACTCGTTTTCCATCCAGTTTCATTTAATTTACCTTACCTCTTTATTGTGGATTGAAGTGTATTCAGGAATGTTACATTCCTTTTTGAATTTTTGAACTTTAATTTCAGAACAATATGAGATTGCTAGTGGCCAATCAAAATAATGTATTATAATGAACATGATGAAAGATACATGTATTGTAATAATTTGATTGTAGATTATAAGAAAAGAAGGATAAGTCAGTATGAACCCAGAAGTTATCAAACAGAACACCTTCACAATGTATGTAAATATTTAGTCAAGTAACATCAGTACTTTTAGATTGAATTTATGTCCAATATTTGGACACTCTCTGAATTTGCAAAAACTCAGCTTGTGGGTTTTTTCACCTCAAATGCTGTTGAATTTTGATAGTTCAATTTCAATCATTTTGCTGTATGCAGGAAGTCAGAGAAATTATTCCTTTTCATTGAGCTTGTTGGAAAATTGACAAATTTACAAAGTTAATTGTGGTGATTTGATGCACACAAATAATACAATCAAAATTTAAATGTGTTTTTATTTTTGCTAAACCCAAATTTTTATTGCAATTTTCGCAAAAAAAAATTGCATCAGTCAGGGGTCACCACACCAGGCGAAGTGAGCGACAAAGTCGCTCTAGGTCTCCCCACTTCGCTCTAGAGAAGCTCCAGGGAGAAGTTTATGTCGCCCTCGATTTTCAGTAAAATTCCCCAATGTCACCTCATGGTTTTTGAGAAATTCTCGATTCAAACGTAAAAGACCGATAGGTATTGAAATACAAAGCATGTTTTCCTCAAATTCAGAACTGATTTCTCCACGATAGTATCATACTTCAACATAAAAATTGCTTGCCCAGATGTACTATAAGCAAGAAAAAAGAAAAATCTCGATTTTGTTATGATTGTTTATTGTCCGCCATCTTTGTTATTGAAAATTGTAGATGGCGCCATTTCATCTTTTCAACTCTCATCATTTACCTAATCCATATTGATATGCACTATTAATTTTGATTTTCTTATATTTACTGACAATATGTGATGCCCCATAAAAAATTTCAGATTTCTTTTCAAAAACGGAATATTATCAACTAGTATCCGCTTGTATTTTTACTACGTACATAGTTTAGTACACTGCCGGGAACCAGCACAACGATTATAAACTACAAAACGAAGTCAGTTTATTGTTCAGGATTTTGTTTAACAGACCATGCAGACTGATACATGTGCTTTGTTTCAGCTAAAGGTCCTTTAACAGTATTTCAATGAACATCTGCTCATGAATTTGATTAGGAACGACAATATTTACTTTCAAAGTCGTATATTTTTGAAAAATATAAAGTAAGAATTTTTGATGCGGATCGCACCGTATTTGTTTTTAATTTACAACATGTACAAGTATCAATTCAATTCCGGTTATGAAAAATACCACTTTTCCGATGTTACTTTTTGTGATTTAGTCATATTTAAACACTCGTGTAGTGTTTTAGAATCATTTACATACATTTCTAACGGCAACTTGATTTTGGAAATCGGCATTTCCATAAAAATACCGCAAACGTGTGCGATTACATGTACACGATTTGAAATTAACGTTTTCAACTGTTCAACACATGTCAAACAGTTTTCTCTCTGAATTCTTATAAAAAAATTATTTTAAGAACAGATACATTTTTATACGACCGCAAATTTTGAAAAAATTTTCGTCGTATATTGCTATCACGTTTGCGTCGGCGTCGTCGGCGTCGTCGTCGTCGTCGTCGTCGTCGTCGTCCGGCGTCCGAATACTTTTAGTTTTCGCACTCTAACTTTAGTAAAAGTGAGTGGAAATCTATGAAATTTTAACACAAGGTTTATGACCACAAAAGGAAGGTTGGTATTGATTTTGGGAGTTTTGGTCCCAACATTTTAGGAATTAGGGGCCAAAAAGGGCCCAAATAAGCATTTTCTTGGTTTTCGCACTATAACTTTAGTTTAAGTTAATAGAAATCTATGAAATTTTGACACAAGGTTTATGACCACAAAAGAACGGTTGGGATTGATTTTGGGAGTTTTGGTCTCAACAGTTTAGGAATTAGGGGCCAAAAAAGGGCCCAAATAAGCATTATTCTTGGTTTTCGCACAATAACATTAGTTTAAGTAAATAGAAATCAATGAAATTTAAACACAATGTTAATGACTACAAAAGGAAGGTTGGTATTGATTTTGGGAGTTTAGGTCCCAACAGTTTAGGAATTAGGGGCCAAAAAGGGACCCAAATAAGCATTTTTCTTGGTTTTCGCACCATAACGTTAGTATAAGTAAATAGAAATCTATGAAATTTAAACACAAGGTTTATGACCATAAAAGAAAGGTTGGGTTTGATTTTGGGAGTTTTGGTCCCAACATAATAAGGGGCCCAAAGGGTCCAAAATTAAACTTTTGTTTGATTTCATCAAAATTGAATAATTGGGGTTCTTTGATATGCTGAATCTAACTGTCATGACTGTGTATGTAGATTCTTAACTTTTGGTCCCGTTTTCAAATTGGTCTACATTAAGGTCCAAAGGGTCCAAAATAAACTTAGTTTGATTTTGACAAAAAATGAATCAGTTAGGTTCTTTGATATGCTGAATCTAAAAATGTACTTAGATTCTTGATTATTGGCCCAGTTTTCAAGTTGGTCCAAATCGGGGTCCAAAATTAAACTTTGTTTGATTTCATCAAAAATTGAATAAATGGGGTTCTTTGATATACCAAATCTAACTGTGTATGTAGATTCTTCATTTTTGGTCCTGTTTTCAAATTGGTCTACACTAAAGTCCAAAGGGTCCAAAATTAAACTTAGTCTGATTTTAACAAAAATTGAAATCTTGAAGTTCTTTGATATGCTGAATTCAAAAATGTACTTAGATTTTTTATTATGGGCCCAGTTTTCAAGTTGGTCCAAATCAGGATCTAAAATTATTATATTAAGTATTGTGCAATAGCAAGTCTTTTCAATTGCACAGTATTGCGCAATGGCAAGAAATATCTAATTGCACAATATTGTGAAATATCAAAAAAAAATTTAATTAGAGTTATCTTTCTTTGTCCAGAATAGTAAGCAAGAAATATCTAATTGCAAAATATTGTGCAATAGCAAGATTTTTTTTTAATTGGAGTTATCTTTCTTTGTCCAGAATCAACTTAAATCTTTGTTATATACAATATACAATGTATATTCACTTTTTACTACCAACTGATAAATTAAAATAATCTTTACCATTCAGTGATAACAAGCAGTTTTTTTACATCTTAATATTTTATGATGTATTTAAATGAGTTGTTATTGTTGCAAACTCCATTAGAAATTTTAATTGAGATTAGTTTTGGAATAAGGGAAAGGGGGATGTGATCAAAAAAATTGGGTTCAATTTTTCTCATTTGAAATTTCATAAATAAAAAAGAAAATTTCTTCAAACATTTTTTTGAGAGGATTAATATTCAACAGCATAGTGAATTGCTCTAAGAGAAACAAAAATTTTAAGTTCATTAGAACACATTCATTCTGTGTCAGAAACCTATGCTGTGTCAACTATTTAATCACAATCCAAATTTAGAGCTGAATCCAGCTTGAATGTTGTGTCCATACTTGCCCTAACCGTTCAGGGTTCAACCTCTGCGGTCGTATAAAGCTACGCCCTGCGGAGCATCTGGTTGAATCATGATTTTAGCTATGAAAGACAGTGAAACCGTATTTTAACTTTTCATAATTGATTATTATTTTTGTTTTAAAAGGTTCTTGGACTTGGTTTAATTTTAAAGTCTTTGAAATGCAGCATAATTTGATCCATGTCAAATCTTCAATTCATTTAGACCTACCAGAATAAACATAGCTCTTATGCCATTAACTTATGGTCCTTATGTCATGATTTTTTATGACAATTTGCATAGGTACACATGTACATGTAAATAAAAAAGTATTTCAGACTACAAGCATGGCAAGACAAGGACTTACAAAATGAACTTCCTTAGCAATTGTCATGCAAAAATGAAAAGTAACAAAAAGGTGTAGATTCTTAGAATATTTTATTCATAAAAGGTATAAACGCGATCTGTCGATTTTCCCTGGTCTCCCTGTTGGGACTTCACTTCTCCCTGAAGTCTCCCTGTTGGGTCTTCACTTCTCCCTGTTTGGCTGCCAGGGAGAAGTGACTTCTCCCTATAATTTTGAAGTGTGGTGACCCCTGATCAGTTGGTGAAATGATGATGTTGACAGTAAATGATAGACACAAAGGGGTTACACAAATACACAAAGGGGTTACACATATACACAAAGGGGTTACACATAGACACAAAGGGGTTACACATTTGACAGTAAATGATAGACACAAAGGGGTTACACATATACACAAAGGGGTTACACATTTGACAGTAAATGATAGACACAAAGGGGTTACACATAGACACACAGGGGTTACACATATACACAAAGGGGTTACACATTTGGTAGTTAAAACATATTTATAGAAATTATAACCTTGGTTGCTTTCCCAGTGAAATAAAAACCAATACTTTCACATCTGAAATAAATATTTTCAAATCTTGGCTGAACATCACTGATAATTAACTCATTTGCTACACATATTTGTGAATTAATGTGTTATTTTGTCACTCGTTGAATATTTTTCTCTATTTTAATTCTTGAATTAGTTATTATAAAAATACCCTGTTCCATCACCTGAGTTATTTTTAGCTGAAACACAATTTTTGTACTGTAATTATTTAAAATAATGTATTGCCATATAAGAATAGATCCGTTGTATTCGTTGAGAGTTGCTTTCATTTTTATATATGCCTGATTTAGACATATACGAGATTCCTGTAAAGTTTAGAGAATAAATTCAGTTGTAAGACTTTTAACAATTTACTGGAACAGGTAACTAATTTTGTAAGTACAGTTATCTCCCTTTGACTAGATTTTATTTACTTGTTCGAAAATTATATTGTTTCTCTAGATCTCCTTGTGAAATCTTCTTTACCGAAATACTGCAATTGAATATTAAAGGGTCTCTCTTTACAATATGAAATAGTTTGTTATTGACAATGAAATCACGTTTTTCGAAGAAGATAAAATACTACAAGACAACAATTTTGTAAATTTTATCATGTTTATAGCACTTTTGTTTTAGATAACATGAATGAGTTGTAGAATTATTTGTAAGCATCTTGAGATCAAAGATTTTGTTAAAAAATATGATTCAAACCAGGAGTTGCAATTGAAGACATGTTATGACTATAGCTTTAGATTTAATGGTTGTTACATTTTAAAGTAGAAGTTTTAGAGAAGCATATAAGGGGAGATAATTCAAATATTGAAAAGAAAATTGAGATTTGACAAATTTACTTTTTGCAGGTAAAAATAACTTATCTCAAGTATTTTAAAATTATATGAATAATTTGTAAAAGAGATTCAAAATTGTATATAAATATATATCTTTGTAAATCTTCTACTTTTTATATCCAGTCAGAAAGTCTTATTCTTGTTTCTATTTCAGAATGCTTTAAGAAAGTGTAGTTCGTGTTCTACGATATTTATAGATGATTCCACCGTCAGTCAACCAAACCTTAAAAACACAATCAAGGCCGTAGCTTATGCTGTATACTTCCACATCAGAAACAGAGAAAGTAACCGAACTCTGGAGATATTTGATGAGAAGGCACATCCGCTATCTGTATGTATTCTCCTGAAATTTTAATGTGTAAATTATATTAAGTCTTGAAAGTACATCAACATTATTCACTTCATATTATTATTATAAAGGGACATAATATTATTAGTGTGATTTTCTCATATTTTTACTTCTTACTCGTCCAGAGCACCTCAAATGGACCCTGGTTTTTGATGGGGTTTGTGTAGCTGCGGAACCGTAGCTCTTAGGTCCTTATGTTATTTTTTGACTAGTTGTTGTTTTTTTTGAATGAAATACAAAAATCACTTATTTGTTTAATTTAATATTTATTATTAAAATTTATGACAAAAATAACAATAAAAAAGTAACCTGAACAAATTATTATCTTTAAGGAAGTACATAACACTACAGGTAGATAACTCTGTAAAAATCAGCTGAAAATTTTAATAATTTTCTATTTTTCAATTGGAAATATTAAGCTAAAAATATTAGTGCCGTTCAAAATTAAAGGCTTTATATTTTTTATGCTTTTTATAAGAAAATATAATAAAAACTACTAAATCAATTATTTTGATAGATGTAGGAAGATGTGGTGTGAGTGCCAATGAGACCACTCTCCATCCAAATAACAAATTAAAAAAAAAAGTAAACCGTTATAGGTCAATGTACGGCCTTCAACACAGAGCCTTGGCTCATACCGAAAAAAGCTATAAAGGCCCCTAAAATTACTAGTGTAAAACCATTCAAACAGGGAAACCAACAGTCTAATCTATGTAAAAAAAAAAACTAGAAACTACTGTACATCAGATTCCTTACTTAGGACAGGTGCAATCATTTGCAGCGGGATTAAACATTTTCAATCCACAATAGAGCTCTGGACTATACAGAATTTAAAAACTTTCAAATAATGGAATGACACAAAGTTAAGAATTGATTATACAGATAGATAATAACCTTTGAACTTATGACAGAAACAAAAACATATATATATAGGTCTGTAGAACATCAAAGAGCATACTATGTAACTTTATGCTAGAAAATTGTTTCCAATCAATTGTATCTATTTTTCTACTCACAGAAGGAATTAGTTCCTGAAGATTACAGCACACGTGACCCTGAACATAAACATATATACAGATTTGTACGGAATTTGTTTAGTGCTGCTCAACTTACTGCAGAATGTGCAATAGTAACATTGGTAGGTATATCCACATGTAAAGTGTTCATTGGGACTGTTCCAAAATCTATTAGAGGGTATGGTCCATATGGGCAGTGTTCATTGGGACTGTTCAAAAATCTATTAGAGGGTATGGTCCATATGGGCAGTGTTCATTGGGACTGTTCCAAAATCAATATATTGTAGCAGTAAAAAAAAAAGCACTGAAATAAATTTTAAGTGAGTGGTTAGATTAAACATTTCTTCTAGCTCAAAATGACAATTGGATCAGTGGGTATAAAACAGAAGATGTGGTATCATTATGAGACAACTCTCCACAATGACACAGAAATTAACAACTATTGTCACCCTACAGACTTCAATATTTTTGAAAAAAAATATATGTACAACAAAAAGTATGCGTGGAATTTGTCTAAAAAAAAGCCATACTCAAAATTTTGAAAGAGCCCCTGCCATAAATATTTGATAAATTAAGAAATAGATAATCATATAAGAATTTAATATTTTATTGTAAATTATGAATGCAAGGTTTTATTATAGCAAACCTGATACTCAGTAATTTCCCATAATGTGTGTCACAATAGACCAATTTTATGCCCCACCTACAATAGTAGAGGGGCATAATGTTTTCTCGTCTGTCCGTTCGTCTGTCTGTCCAGCTTCAGGTTAAAGTTCTAGGTCAAGGTAGATTTTGATGAAGCTGAAGTCCAATCAACTTGAAACATAGTACACATGTTCCTTATGATATGATCTTTCTAAATTTAAAGCCAAATTAGACTTTTGACCCCAAGGTCAAGGTCCACTGAACATGGAAAATGAAAGTGCGAGTTTCAGGTTAATGTTTTTGGTCAAGGTAGTCTGTCCAGCTTCATGTTAAAGTTCTAGGTCAAGGTAGATTTTGATGAAGCTGAAGTCCAATAAACTTGAAACTTAGTACACATGTTCCCTATGGTATGATCTTTCTAATTTTAATGCCAAATTAGATTTTTTACCCAATTTCATGGTTCATTGAACATAGAAAATGATAGTGCGAGTGGGGCATCCGTGTACTTTGAACACATTCTTGTAATTATCTGGTTTGTCTCCAAGCCGATGATCCTCTAAAGTATTATATAACAATAAATAGTATGTCATGTCATTTTTAAGTTCACATAGTAATTGCTTTAATTAATGTAGCTTAATTAATTAAACCCCAAGCAAAGTTAGTAGCTGGTTCATTTCAACTTTGGAAAAAAAAGAAGAGAAATGAAACAAACTTGAAGTAATGTGTTTAAATATTAGATTGTTATCTTCTTCTCTTAGTAAATTCCTCCTTTCTCTGAGCACCCGTGTCACACAGAGACAGAACAAAAAATACTCCAGACTCACACCACTAAGTTCACAAAGTGTTTTACATCGTTCATTTGTTCATTAATGCATTCATCATGTTCTTTGTGTGCATATTTTTAATAATAACATTTTTTAATAATTTTTCATTTGCACAGGTATATTTAGAAAGACTTTTACACTATGCTGAGATAAACATTATGCCGGCTAACTGGCGACGTATTGTATTAGGTGCTATCCTTCTCTCGTCTAAAGTATGGGACGATCAAGCCGTCTGGAATGTGGATTATTGTCAAATCTTAAAAGACATTGCAGTTGAAGATATGTATGTATATGTCAAAGGAAAAAAAACTAATAATAACATGGCTTTTAGGCCTGTAGGTAATAAAAAGTTCAATATAAAACTTATGGTATGATTGCCAATGAGACAGCTCTTCACAATAGACTAAACGACACAGAAATTAACAGCTATAGGTCACTGTACAACCTTTAACAATGAGCAAAACCCATCAGGTGTGGTTTATATTGTCCTCAGACTCAGAATTAAACCTTTAACAATGAGCAAAACCCATTATATTGTCCTCAGACTCAGAGTTCAACCTATCACTATACTGGATTGAGGTTTCAGAATTCAAGCGATTAAATTATTGGATTTCAGTGTTTCAAGCACACATTTTGTAACCCAAGTACTGAGTATAGTTTTATGACTGATATAAACATGCACACACAGAATTTTGAGATGCGCATGCTAATTTGTAGAATTCATTAATATCCCTCTCCACAGAAAGTTCGTTAAAACCTGTTTTAATATTCTTATTGGGGGCAAACCTCGAACTTTTATAGAAGTCATTTGTTGTGACATGTTTACAAAAAAAATAAAATATTTTAGTGTTCTCTATCATTGTCAACCGAGACATTGAAAGAAGTGTTGGATTTAAATAGGTAAAAAAGATTTTAACCAAATTAAGGCCTTCGAAACATAGAACTCATTCATAGACAAACTTAATATGCAAGTCATATACCAAATGTAAATTGTCATAACAAACATTATGTTTTTTTACTGTCTGAAAAATTAAATGAATGGAAATTGACCTGTTTTGTATGATTTTTTGTGGAAATCAAAATGATTGCTATGTTACATTATGAAATTCAATAGAAGGCAAGTATGTCAAGAAAGGTTCTCACAGGTACTGAATGTATCAATAACACAAACAAACAAATAAAGAATGTACTGTGGCATCTACAATCAACAAATTAAGACATCTAGAAATCTACTCAGGAATTTGATTAAAATAGGCATCAAAGTTTGGTGTATAGTTAGAGGTATAGCTGTTAGGGACAGCTGTATACTGATGTTATAAACATGTAATATAAATGAGAAGATGTGGTATGAATGCAATTGAGACATCTCTCTATCCAAGTCACAATGTATAAAAAGTTAACAATTATAGGTCAAAGTCTTTCAACTCTTAGCCTTGACTCACACCGAACAGCAAGCTATAAAGGGCCCTATAATGGCTTGTATAAAACCATTCAAACAGGAAAACCAACGGTCTAATCTATATAAAATACGAGCAACTGTAATCCCATACAAACTACACTAACAAACAACAACCACTGTACAACAAGCTCCTGACTTAATACAGGTGCACAAAAATGCAACAGGTTTAGATGTTTAAAAAGGTTTAAAAAGGCACTATTTGATATAGTGTGGATTCATTAATATATATATGTGGGATAACAATTTCTGTGGATTTCATGTATTTAAATGTTGAACAAAGTACAGGTTTTATATATATGCTATATGCTTGTATGTTTATGACAAAATGATGCAAATCAAATATCCAGGATAATACAAGTTCTCCTAAATCCACGAAAAAAAATGAATCCACAATGTATCAAGGAGATGAAAATACTGAGATGATATTGTGAACCTCAATTTAGTGATTTTGTATGAACAGAGTTTCGAAATATTCTGAGTATTCTGCAGCTGACTGAAATAATTAAATCTTATTTATTTTTGATTTTGACAGATATTATCTTGAAAGAAAGTTTTAGAAATGATAGACTTTAATATCAATGTTTTTTTTTATTTTGACAGAAATGATCTAGAAAGAAAGTTTTTAGAAATGATAGACTTTAATATGAATGTTTTTTTTTTATTTTGACAGAAATGATCTAGAAAGAAAGTTTTTAGAAATGATAGACTTTTATATCAATGTTTTTTTTTATATTTTGTTAGAAATGATCTAGAAAGAAAGTTTTTAGAAATGATAGACTTTTATATCAATGGTTTTTTTTATTTTGACAGAAATGATCTAGAAAGAAAGTTTTTAGAAATGATAGACTTTAATATGAATGTTTTTTTTTTATTTTGACAGAAATGATCTAGAAAGAAAGTTTTTAGAAATGATAGACTTTAATATGAATGTTTTTTTTGATTTTGACAGAAATGATCTAGAAAGAAAGTTTTTAGAAATGATAGACTTTTATATCAATGTTTTTTTATATTTTGACAGAAATGATCTAGAAAGAAAGTTTTTAGAAATGATAGACTTTAATATGAATGTTTTTTATATTTTGACAGAAATGATCTAGAAAGAAAGTTTTTAGAAATGATAGACTTTAATATGAATGTTTTTTTTGATTTTGACAGAAATGATCTAGAAAGAAAGTTTTTAGAAATGATAGACTTTTATATCAATGTTTTTTTATATTTTGACAGAAATGATCTAGAAAGAAAGTTTTTAGAAATGATAGACTTTAATATGAATGTTTTTTATATTTTGACAGAAATGATCTAGAAAGAAAGTTTTTAGAAATGATAGACTTTTATATCAATGTTTTTTTATATTTTGACAGAAATGATCTAGAAAAAAAGTTTTTAGAAATGATAGACTTTTATATCAATGTTTTTTTATATTTTGACAGAAATGATCTAGAAAGAAAGTTTTTAGAAATGATAGACTTTTATATCAATGTTTATTTGATTTTGACAGAAATGATCTTGCAAGAAAGTTTTTAGAAATGATAGACTTTAATATGAATGTTTTTTTTTATTTTGACAGAAATGATCTAGAAAGAAAGTTTTTAGAAATGATAGACTTTAATATCAATGTTTTTTTATATTTTGACAGAAATGATCTAGAAAGAAAGTTTTTAGAAATGATAGACTTTAATATCAATGTTTTTTTATATTTTGACAGAAATGATCTAGAAAGAAAGTTTTTAGAAATGATAGACTTTAATATGAATGTTTTTTTTGATTTTGACAGAAATGATCTAGAAAGAAAGTTTTTAGAAATGATAGACTTTAATATCAATGTTTTTTTATATTTTGATAGAAATGATCTAGAAAGAAAGTTTTTAGAAATGATAGACTTTAATATCAATGTTTTTTTATATTTTGACAGAAATGATCTAGAAAGAAAGTTTTTAGAAATGATAGACTTTAATATGAATGTTTTTTTTATTTTGACAGAAATGATCTAGAAAGAAAGTTTTTAGAAATGATAGACTTTTATATCAATGTTTTTTTATATTTTGACAGAAATGATCTAGAAAGAAAGTTTTTAGAAATGATAGACTTTTATATCAATGTTTTTTTTATATTTTGACAGAAATGATCTAGAAAGAAAGTTTTTAGAAATGATAGACTTTAATATCAATGTTCCTGCTAGTGTTTATGCCAAATATTATTTTGATCTGAGAGTGCTGGCTGATGCTAACGATCTGAGTTTCCCTCTGGAGCCCCTCAATAAAGAAAGAGCTATCAAGTTGGAGGTATGTTGAACTAAAATGTTATCAAAATGTGTAATTAAATCCACAGTATACAATAGTCATTTTTATGCAGTTAAGCTGCATTATGCGAGCACCCTAGATTTGTGTTCTACCCAATAAATGCTGAAATACTTGCCATTGTTATTATCTAGCTCGCTACTATGTTATATATAACTAATTGAACACTTTTTTAATACTTTTTATTCTGGATAACAAAAAATATGACCAGAAAAACCTAAAATGATCGTCGATTTATCCAAAAGTTTTAAAGTTACACATAGGAAGTGGTGCTTATTCAGAATCTTTGTGTAGTTCATTATGACTTGTGCTTTTAGCTAAGATGTCAAAGAACAACTGTATGAAATATTTAATCGCCGAAAATCTCTTAAGACAAGTAGTTTAGATTTCCCAAATGACAAAAGTCGTAGGAATATTGTTTGTCATCAATACGTAGTACAAGTACATCAGTAGTCTATCATATAATATGTTCAACTGTTCATGCTGTTGGCGGCAATTTCAAATTAGAAAAAGAAATTTTCGTAGCTTTTCAATTTGGAGGCAGGTGTGCAAATTAGCGGTGGTCCGAGGTCCGCGACCTTCCACTTTTGCAAGCGGAATTTCGACTAGGATAGTGGGTTTTTTAGCTACGTCCGACGTAGTCACCTTCCACTTGAAAGAGAATAAGAAATTACTTTGCAAACCTTTCCACCATGTTCACCAAAGTCTCCAATTAAACGAGCTAAAAACTTATTTTTATCATTATTATTCATGACAGCGATGTTCATTTTGTTCAACCGCTAGCTTTATACAGAAAATCGCTGACAAATATTGTATAAATTCGAGTAAAGTCGTATCTGATAGACAAAAACAACATTGTAAAACATAACAATGGCGGCCGTGAAGACAATATCGGACCCGATTCCGGAAGCGGATAAGGGTAATTCCGGGTTTGGCGATCATTTACAAAATAAATCCATGCAGGTGAAAAAATACATCTATGCATGGTAAAAAAGAAAGAAAAAGCAGAAAAATATTTTATTCAGAAACTCAAAATTACTTTTTGACAAATTTTAATTTAAAAATCCAATACAACGTGACAGCTGGGAACAGTATATCTAACAATATACATGTTCATGGTCACAGTCTAAATTTTCTTTATAAATGATAAATGATGATAATGCATGTGAGATGCTTTTAAAGTGTAAACATATTACTGCAATTTCGAAGGGTTATTTGTTTTTCTCAATTTTGAAGGGTCAATTAAAGTAGCTGAAAGTTTCTTTCTTCATTTTCACAAATAATGCAACTATATTATATATACCTTAATGTAAGTAAATCATATGATAAATAGGTGTCATTCTTTGGGCCACTCTACCCCCTCCTGTTTGATAACTTGGAAACAGTCGAGCTCCCCACCCCTAAACCATATAAGGGGCAGATCCAGGATTTTAGGTTAAGAGGGGCGCAAACTTAAATTTTCGCCGAGCACAGTGAAGCTAAAATAAATTTGAGGTAAAATTATCGGAATATTCTTTATTAAGCTGAGAATAACCCATGCTTTGCAAATTTAAGGGGGGGTGCAAGCCCGCAACCCTCCCCCGTCTGAATCCGCCCCTGCATATATTCAAGTATAGGACAATATAATAAATAAAAAATGAAATATAGGGGGAGTCCCTGGAGTTACCCCACCCCCTCCTGTTTGAGAACTTGGAAGCGGTCGAGATCCACACCCCTTAACCATATATATTCATGTTTGTGACAATATGAAAAATCAAATGAAATATAGGAAGAGTCGCTGGGGTCACCCCACTCCTCCTGTTTTAGAATTTAAAAATGGTCGAGATCCCCACCATTAAACCATATATATTCATGTATGGGACAATAATATTATAACAAATCAGATGAAATATAGGGGGAGTCCCTTGGGTCACCCCACCCCCTCCTGTTTGAGAATTTGAAACCCGTTGAGATTGCCACCCTTTAACCATATATATTCATGTACGGGACAATATAACAATTCAAATGAAAGATAGGGGGAGTCCCTGAGGTCACTGTTCACCCTCCTGTTTGAGAACTTGGAAACGGTTAAGATCCTTACCCCTAAACCATATAACTCATGTACGGGACAATATAACAAATCAAATGAAATATAGGGGAAGTCCCTGTGGTCACCCCAACCCTCCTGTTTGAGAACTTGGAAATGGTCGTGATCCCCACACCAAAACAATATATATTCATGTATGGGCCAATATAACTAATTAAATGAAATATAGGGGGAGTCCCTGGGGTCACCCTACCCCTCCTGTTTGAGAACTTGGAAACCAATGAGATCCCCACCCCTAAACCATATATATTCATGTATGGGACAATATAACAAATAAAATGAAATGAAGGGGAAGTCCCTAGGGTCACCCTACCCCCAGTGGCGGATCCAGAAATTTTCATAAGTGGGGCCCACTGACTGACCGAAAAGGGGCCTGCTCCAGTCACGCTTCAGTGATTCCCTATATAAGCAACCAATTTTTTTCCCAAAAAGGGGGCCCCCTGCCCCCTAAATCCTCTGCCTACCCCTACCTGTTTGAGAACTTGAAAACCGTTGAGATCCCCACCCTTAAATTCATATGTATGGGACAAAACAACAAATCATTTACATTTACTATGGGCAGGTCAGTCAGACCTCACCTTTGATCCCTGTTGTGGTGAACATTTGTCTGCTTCGTGTCTCATAACTTTTGTACTATAGAAAACAAACTCAGTTTTCTTTCCAGGGAAACGGGTTGCCTTGGTTTTTGGTTAACTGCCTTCAGCGCTTACAGCGCTTTGATTTTTTCAATGCTTTCATATTTTGTAAACATAACAGTGCCTTTTAATAAAATACTCAGTACAAATGATTTTCTGAATAGTGATGAAGTCGCAAACATTTCTGAATGATGCAGAATATAAACAAACTTAACGTAATTGCCCCCTCCAAACAACAGGTTTTGGGGGACATATAATTGATTGTCATCCATCTGTCTTGTCTACGTCAGTCAGTCCAGTCTTGTAAGCACTGTTATGCTTATTATTCTTGACAAATTAAAATAAAATATCCAAAGGATTTAATCAGCAACTGCTTGACAAATTTTGAAATGCATTTATTGTTAGACCTCATATATTATGCAAATGTACTTCCTAATAAATTCTTATTAAATTTAAATCAAAGGTTTGTATCGGACCCCATGCTCGTATTTCAATTAAGACTTCTCTTACAATGTAAAAGGGACGAAAGATACCAAAGGGACAGTCAAACTCAAATCTAAAATAAACTGACAATGCCATGGCTAAAAATGAAAAAGACAAACAGACAAACAATAGTACACATGACACAACATAGAAAACTAAAGAATAAACAACTCGAACCCCACCAAAAACTAGGGGTGATCTCAGGTGCCCTGGAAGGGTAAGCAGATCCTGCTCCACATGTGGCAACCGTCGTGTAACATGCTTTGAAGGGTAAGCACATGTTGTAGTTTTAAGTATTCATATTCATTGTACAATTTTGCATTAATACATTTACATAGTTGTGGTTTTTTTTAGGCAATGTCTACAGAAGAAACCCTTGCCAAATTACAGAAACCGTCATTATTTAGATCTAACAGTCTAGATGGTATGACCAGTAACCCAAGACAGAGCATAGTTATCATATCTTAATTGTCTCTAATATTGTCCACTGAACCATAATGTTGTCATTCATAACGTCATGCCTTCAAAGATCACCCTGAAGGTAGATAGGGTGTCTTCCTCCATTTTGGATTTTGAAATACTAGAAAACAAGGTCTAGATCTTTGATAAAATGTGCAAATTTTTATAGTAGTAGGTAATTCATGTGTAAAAATTTTCATTATAATATAGAAAATGCCATGTTTGATCATATTTATGATTGTATTTTACAAAAATAAGAATTCTTTGTTTGATTCATTTTTTCCCCAAACTTTGTCAATTAAGGGGAGGCAACTCAAATGCAAGGGCAGATAATTCAGATACTTTTACAATAAGGGTGTTTGCTCTTCTTGGTTTTTTTTTAACTTTTGCAAGATATTTGAAATCCTCCAGTTTTATCAATGAAGTGTTATTGAAAAAATTTCCCCACTAACCCCTACTTTTCTTATCGTTTCAAAAGCCATATTTGAAAATCCTATAAAATCCTTGTACTTTTTTCATGTTTTTTTTAAAAGAAAAAGGGGTCAATGTAAAAGTATGAAAAGTCCAAGGAAAATAATTTCCTGCCAAAATTTCCGTGGGTCATATCACGAAAACAAACACATATAACCTTCATTTTTTACACTTTTTAAGTTCCTTTATTTATACACTCTCAATATATAACAGTACTTTTAAATGCTTGTTATTTTGAAACAGATTAGCGAACATCCTTAAAGAATTTTATGTTTGATGTTGCCTTTCAATGCCTTGTATGGTAGGGTAAGGAGTAAGTTTCTATTATTAATAAATAATAAGTCATTTTAAATGGGGAAAATAAACCCTTAGTCTAGCCTTTTCAAAAATTTCAAAATATCTTGTTGACAAATGTTTGTGGTTCTTTCTGGTTACTCCATCTTCTTTGAACGAAAAAAATATTAAATGCTACCATTTTGAAAGTAGTGCTGGAAAAAAAATTGAAATGTAGGGTTGCAGGATAAACTGATGTTTTTTTCCAATGTTCAGTCTAGGTGCAAAAAATTGAGAAATATAATTTGAGAATATGTAGTTATTGCTAACTATTTATAAAAGTTCAGTGCACAAGAATATAATCCACTTTAGGTCTACCTTTTACTTTTAGCAGCCATCTTGCTATAGTTCACTATTAAAAGGCTTTGCTTTGGCAGATTGTAAAAAAATAAAATAAGGAAAGCTTTTATACTGAAGCAATAAAGGAAAAACAATCAGCCACATTTAATAAAACAGTTGTTTTGGCTTTATATGGTTGGTGTTGTGTTCTGCTGGTTTTTTTTCAAAGAGCTGAGCTCCTTTTTATAAGCAAGATACATTTTCCTAATTACTTTTTACCTATGATATGTGGAAACCATTTTTCTTGCATGACAATGTAAGTTTTTTATTACATTGATATTTAATCAGTGGAGTTTTTATGAATATAAAGATTTCCATTCTTTTTTTGAAAACTGTGATACTAAACAAAAAGTCCAAGATTTAGTTTTGTTTTTGTGAATGATATTGGTCAGTATTATATAGAATCATATTCAAAACAGTGTAGCTGTGGTCATTGATTGACAACCTTAAATTATCCCATTGACTGGGGCAGATTAGGTGAACGTGTGTCTGTAACAACCGCTGCACACTATGTACTTGTTAAAGGCAGTTAAACTGTGGGGTCACTAAAGGTTCTCAACACCTAAATAACGAAATTAGAAAAACTAATCAGGAATAACATGTTTTGATTTATATCAATAATATAAATCAAAACATCAAGTTATTCCTGATTGATTTTTTATCTATTTTAATATTAAAGGCGTTAAGAACCTTTGGTGACCCCACAGTTTAAATTCTATAATAAGTAAGTAGTGAGCAGTTGTCGTCACAGACACGCGTTCACCTAATCTGCCCCAGTCAATGGGATAATTTAAGGTTGTCAATCAATGACCACAGCTACACTGTTTTGAATATGATTCTATATGTGTCTTTGACTTGAATTAAAAGTCAGAAAACATATGCTGTAAATTCTGAAATATTGCACAAATTTAAATAGATATGGACAAAACTGTGAAATTTATTATTGCAATTTTAGGAGAATTTGCATATAAATGAATGTCTAAGATATCTGAATGCGAGTTCTAAGTATTGTGATTATCACCCATTATCTGTATTAATATAAACTGAATTGACAGTAAACATATGCATAATACTATATTGTCCCTGGGCTTCTAAAATGTCGTAAAAATGCTTTTTGACACCAATGGTCTGGACAGGAGGAAATCTTTGGTATAACAAAATAGCATACAGTTAGACCAATAAAAAAATAAGACATATTACAAAATTGCCAATATCAGTTGTTTATAAAGTTTGCTTCCAAAATGTTGTATGAAAACTTGAAAATCGTTGTAGAATGGCTTTGGGAAAAAAATAATTGTACATTTCTTTATTTCTGTGAAAATAAAGATCCAATGAAAATAAAAACATATGCATAATACTTACTATATGTGTAATTGTCTTAATAGTTACCTATATAGTAGACAATTCCCGTTATACTAATCTCACTGTTTTACCCCAAAAAAACATTAAATATTTAGATCCTAGGACAATAGTAGACAATTCCAATTATACTAATCTCACTGTTTTACCCCAAAAAACATTAATATTTAGATACTAGGACACCATAAATTGTACAATGTAATTAAATAGGTCACCAAAACTTTTTTAACTTGCTTTCTAATTAAAGAGAAAGATAAAAGAAATAATACATGAAGATTTCAGAACATAGTTGATTCTGTTGAAGTTTTATTTTGATGAATTACAATTTTAAATTTGTCCATTTCCAAGTCGGAGCAAATAAAATTTAATCAGGTTTACAAATTTTCTATAGGATAACATGCATATGTGATCCACAAATATATACTTCTAAAGTTCTGATTGGAAAATTGGCAAAATATGCCCATATTTTGCCTTTTCATACAATTTAAAAAGGTATCAGATATTGGGTCCTTAAGCTTTAATATCATACCAAACTTATCCAAATGTTTAACATATTTTGAGAATGTTAATACTTAATACATAGGAACTTTTTTGGCTCAAATGTTAGAATAGGCATACAGAGAGTCCAGCTTGCTTATTTTTAGGATGTCATGAAAATATGTATAACTTTTTTAATGAAGGAAGTATACCAGAATTTCTATGATAAATTTGAAATAAGTTAGTAATGCATTATGATTGGGGCATTCTTAAGATTTTTCATACACTATAAAAATGTACTGTCCAACTTTTGCTGAATGATCTATGTGGGGAACTTGTGAGAATTCTTTCTGACTGGAATGCTACCAAATACACATGATCATTATATTTGTTTTCCTTAGACTTGCCATGTAATATTGATTAAAGGTTAGGTCTTTTATTGACTTTTTAAGGATGTTTTACTTCTTTGTTTCAAAATATCAAGGTCTTAATAAATAGTAATTCTGTGTCCTGGTTTTTGAGATGAAATCATGATATGGTGGTAAATCTTTCTCTTAGAATTTTCATGCATCTGACATCAACACCCTTTTCCTATCAAAAACAATTGAAAAATAATTAAGGTTTTCTAAGAAATTTCAAATATGAATTTTTAGACTAAAGAAACGTAGGGTTCTTAACATCTGACAAAAATCAAAAGCAAGAGTCCTTAGTGTGGTACCAAACTCTGATTAAAACTAATTTGGCTCGTTTAATTTTGAGAAAATTTTCATTAAATACTTACTTTGACCCTTTGGCAAAAATATAAATCATTAATCATTGGAAAACTTAACATTTCCTTAAAAATAGAAAGTAATTAAAACATTCAGATGAATTTTACAGAGTTATCTCACTGTAGAGTTATGTACAAAATAATAGGAAAATAATAAATCCTTTTTTTTCCATTATCATGCAATATATAATTGATGCATTTTTTCGTGATGTACAAAACCAATGATATTGACCACACAGTTCTGCATGTGGATGATCATGTATTGTAAATATTACATTGTTATGTGTGAATGAGTGATTAAAGTGTGTATGAATATCATGCTAACAAGTACATATATTGCTTTTATCATGTTTATGGTATAATCTTGTATTTATTTTCACGAGTTGAAATAATGAATTAGATTTCTGATTTAATTTTCTGATTATTTTACAATAGAAAAATGCTGATTCATTAGGTAATACAAAAGTTACAAATATTTGACATTTTTGTGGATAAATAGAATTAATTTGACTGTTGCAAATAAAATTCAAAAATCTTTCATAACTGCATATTTACAACAGGTTCAAATATACCATTGAATGTTCATTATCTGAATTATGGTCAACAGATTGAGTGGCCAAAAGTATAATCTTGTGTATCTTTAATTATCAAATCAATTTTCAATGGCATTTTTAAACACAGTGTAATGCATTTAGCCAATCAGAGCATGAGTTTATAGGAAAATAAATACAAGTTTTGCATAATCATTTGATATAAACCAAGGATTTTATCTAGTCCATAATTATTGTATTTATGTATTAGTAAGTGCTGAAAGCAAGTAGTTTTTATTGTATATTTATTGTAGTCAATAACAGGATTTTATTGGCTAATTTTTATAGAACCAGATTTATTTTGTTATGTGTCTATTACCCTAATGATGTTACCTGGTCCAACAGGACATCCATTTTTTAATTCATTTTGAAGAATTAATAATTTAGTGTTTTTTAATGCAGTTGAGTAACACTTGTATTGAAATTTGATGGTTATAATGTAAAAAATTTCATATCTGCTGATCTGTTTACCCTTGTCTGTGCATACATCCTTAAATTGGTTTAGTTATCTTACTTTAGTTTACCACAAAATACTGTTCTGAAGTTTTGTCCCTTTATAACATTGTATGCAAGTGGGGGCATCATCTGTGTCCCATGAACACATTCTCCATTTATTTCACATATAACACAAGGTAGTTTTTCCCAAAAAAATGTTTGGAATTGTGTCAGTTTAATTTCCACCCAATGTCATACATTTTGACTGATGCATACATTTTTGTATCAGATTTCAAAACCTGTTCTTGATTAACTGTGATAATATTGGTACAGAATATAAAACTTTAAGTGAATTTTAAAAAAAATCTTTTCAGAAAAAAACAAGATCAGTTCAGCTGAGCTATTCATGCTCAGTGGCCGATCCAAATATTTTCATAAGTAGGGGCCCCCTGACTGCCTAAGAGGGGGCCAGCTCCAGTCACGCTTCAGTGATTCCCTATACAAGCAACCAATTTTTCTCCCCAAAAGGGGGACCCGGGCCCCCCACTAAAACCGCCTCTGATGCTGACATGGTACTGTTCTGCTTCTACCTTGTAACTTGTATTCCATAACTTCCTGCAATAAAGGAGCACCTCAATCAGCTACCCATCTTATGTAAATTTTTGGGTATTATGACATTGTAGTGTAAATTTATGTTTTTAGAATAAAGCTGCAACAGGTTCAGTAAGAATTGGATACATTATTTGATGTTAAGGTATTCATTTTCCTAATGTATTTTCACTTATTACAAGTGACATTTTGAAAAATATTTTTTTCTAACTCAGAAAATTTTGAAATTGAATTTTGCATTTGTTGTGCAATTTGTCAAAAGTTGAAATGATCATATTTTCATGTTTTGATGTTTTGAAATACAAATGATAAGAATAAAAGTACAAGTAACCTTTAAATGAAGATTTTTTGTTTTTGTTTTTCAAGTCTTTCTCAATCATTGGAAACGGGTGCCACATGTGGAGCAGGACCTGCTTACCCTTCCGAAGCACCTGAGATCACCTCTAGTTTTTAAATGGGGTTCACGTTGTTTATTCTTTAGTTTTCTCTTTTGTGTCATGTGTGTTGTTGTTTGTTTGTCTTTTTCATTTTTAGCCATGGCGTTGTCAGTTTGTTTAGATTTATGAGTTTGACTGTCCCTTTGGTATCTTTCGTCCCTCTTTTGGAATTGGTGCATGTCAGAAATTTTTAAACACTAAGTTTGAAAACTTCACAAAACGATTTATCAGCAGGGTCAAATAGAGTCCTTCCCTTGAATAATGAATGTTTGGTGTTATTTTGAGTTTTTCAAGTCTAATTGACTTTGTGTAATACAATTTTCATAAGACACACGCCACAAATTTTTGTTCCCCATTACTATCCACGTTAAATGTTTCCCTTTTAAACCTTTTTTTTTTGGGAGTGGGGGTGGGGGGGGGGGGATTGCAGCACATTATTTCTTACTGGTTACCAGGAATTTAGGTACACTAAACCAGGTACGTCATGTATGATAAACAGGTAATATATGCCCTCAATTTTAGAATTTATTCATACATTTTGTAATATTCATAATTATCAGTCAGTATGTGTTCTACAGGGATTACCAGTGCTTCACCTTTCATTTACCTCAATTACTATAATAGTTTCTACATAGTATGTGTTCTACAGGGATTACCAGTGCTTCACCTTTCATTTACCTCAATTACTATAATAGTTTCTACATAGTTAGTATGTGTTCTACAGGGATCACCAGTGCTTCACCTTTCATTTACCTCAATAACTATAATAGTTTCTACATAGTATGTGTTCTACAGGGATCACCAGTGCTTCACCTTTCATTTACCTCAATTACTATAATAGTTTCTACATAGTTAGTATGTGTTCTACAGGGATCACCAGTGCTTCACCTTTCATTTACCTCAATTACTATAATAGTTTCTACATAGTTAGTATGTGTTCTACAGGGATTACCAGTGCTTCACCTTTCATTTACCTCAATTACTATAATAGTTTCTACATAGTTTGATATTTACATCTAATATGCATCGGAACTAATTGTTTTAGATAATATGTACTAGTTTCCAGTATGTTCGTTTTTGATTGGGCCCGATTTGGTGGTGTAACATCTAACAAAGTCTATCCAACTCATTTAGCAAAGAATTCCAGTCAAGCTAGAAGGGCGTCTTAAAATTGAAGTGAGGTTCGAATTTTTGCTTCGTTATGAAGTGGGGTTCGTCTTGTTTATTCTTTAGTTTTCTATGTTGTGTCGTGTGTGCTGTTGTTTGTTTTTCTTTTTCATTTTTAGCCATGGCGTTGTCAGTTTGTTTTAGATTTATGAGTTTGACTGTCCCTTTGGTATCTTTCGTCCCTCCTCTAACTGTGACTTTGAGATGAAGAACATTTTATGCTGTTCATTCACTGACTTTGTGTCATGGAAGGATACCACATATCTTTTTGACACATTGCCAAACATAGCAAATACAACAAAAGGAGGAATACGTGAAAACAACACTACACAGAAAACTAAATACTGATCAACACAAACCCCAACCAAAAACTGGGATGAATTCAGGAGATCAGGAGGAGGAGCAGATGCATTCTGTTACCAGGTGAAGTTAAATAATAATAATATCTTTTACCACAAAGTTATAATAAAAAGTAAAATAAAAAAAATACTGAACTTAAAGGAAGATCAATTGGGAAAGTTCATAATCACATGGCAAAATCAAATAACAAAACGCATCAAAAACGAATGGACAAGAACTGTCATATTCCTGACTTGGTACAGGCATTTTCAAATGTAGAAAATGGTGGATTAAACCTGGTTCTATAGCGATAACCCTCTCACTTTATTTTTGAACGTTTGATATATTGACTGAAGCATATTGGACAGAACGACAGATCACATTTGAACCACCGATGCCGGGTTATACCATAGAAAAACAACAACAATCAAACAAAGAAAGGAGCCTCGAAGAAAAGACTGTTGAAATAGAATAACTAGTATCACCAGCCCAGTAGTCAATACTTCGGTGTTATCAATTATATGGTCATTTTTATAAATTTTCTGTTTACAAAACTTTGAATTTTTCGAAAAACTAAGGATTTTCTTACCCCAGGAGTAGATTACCTTAGCCGTATTTGGCACAACTTTTTTGGAATTTTGGGTTTCAATGCTCTTCAACTTTGTATTTGTTTGGCTTTTTACATGTTTTAACTATTTTGATCTGAGCGTCACTGATGAGTCTTATGTAGACGAAACGCGCGTCTGGCGTATAAAATTATAATCCTGGTACTTTTGATAACTATTGGTACTAACACAAGACAAGATAGGTTACATTCCGTTTAACGTGCACACAAATCTTCCTCATTTTCATTCTTGAACATGTGTAGTAAAGTTTAACACATAATAAAAAAACTACCCGGTGTAGCTACCAGTAAAATAACCATACATTTAAACAATAGATTAAAAGGCAATACATAAATTGGATAGTACGGTCAAAATGTGTTCAACGGAAAGATAACAAACACAGCTACGGCTGCTTTGACAATACTACCTCTAAAATGAACAAAAAAGCTTGATTGCAACTTACTGCTCTAGTCACAGTGTATCTTAGAATTGAGAATAGAATTAGGAATGTGCCAAAGAGACCACAACTCGACCAAATAGCAGACAACAGCCCAAGACCATCGATGGGTTTTCAACACAGCAAGAAAATCCCGCATCCGGCTTCAGCTGGCCCCTAAACCAAAATGTGTACTAGTTCAGTGAAAAATGGACGTCACACTAAACTCCGAAACATATAAATGAACTAAAATTAAAAAAAAAACCTATCAAAGACCAGAGGCTCCTGACTGGGAACAGGCGCAAACATGCGGAGGGTTTTAACATGTTTTGTGAGATCTCCCCTCTCCCCCCATGCCTCTAGCCAATGTAGAATAAACAAACACATCAATACGCACGGTAAAACTCAGTTTAAAAGAAGCTTGAATGTATATGAGAAACAAGAAAGTGATTTGTACAAAACAGGTACGAATACAAACGGTACTTGGATCGGTCTGTACGATTAGTTGTAACATTTGGCAAACAAATAAGGTGAACATTTGTATGTATCTGTTAAATAATCATAAATATGGTCCTCCATTACTGAAGTAGAAATATTCAGAAATATTCAATAAGAGTATGTTGCCAACAAATCTTACGACAAAAGTGATAATTTCAGCTTCCCTATGATGAAGCTTCACTTTCTTCGTATAAACATTCCAGCAGCTCCAATATATAGAGTATATATCTCCCAGTTAGTACGAAATTCAAACACTAGCGTTTCCTACATGTATCATGATTCCCTTGCTAAAGGTTTGATAGTAACACGGGTTTCAATTTGTGTGCCGATTACAGGTAAATGAATAGTAGGTCAAACTACTTCGTTTTTAAAAAATCTGAAACTATAAAAAGTAAAATCACAAAAATACCGAACTCCGAGACAAACTCATTCAAAGAACGAGTACCAAATCAAATAGCATCTCTAGATTTGAGCCGCAGTTTTTCGTCAGATGAAATATTCTGCTGTGAACCATCATTCAAAAATATACCTTTTATGTTAACACACTTCTTAACATATAATTTGGGCTTAAAGAGGTAGGGCTAATTTCCACTGAATTAATTTCACGCCATGATAAAGTCATGTTCGAAAAGAATTATAGATTATTCATTACCTAATCACTAAATTACAGACGATTAAACATAGCTCTAACCGCATTGAAGATGTTAAATTTTGGCAATATCTGAGTAAAAAACGGTATAATTAGTACATCCCTCAACACAATCAACATTCTTTGCTTTGAAGTAAAGCTAAAAATGTTCCTTCTAAATTTTTGTCTTCTTGTATTTGTTTGTTTAATATTTTACAGGAATGTTGATTTTGTGTAGCAACATGCCTGAATCACCTTGTATCAGGAACAATAACACAGTTACACTATTTTTAGTATTTGACGTCCTTGATTTTATCAATGACAAAACAATGAGTATGGGGTCATCTTTTAAATAAACTTGTCGTGTTGTTTTCATTTAAAAAAAACCAATTTGTTGTGTATGTGGAAAGTTTATGTTCCCTGTACCCAATATGCTTACGCAAAGGTTTGTGGCTTTGCTTTAGTATTCGTTATAATTAAAAGTATACACCTTTAAGCTTTATATTCCATAAAAAATATCTATTCAGTTAACTATTTAATCTTTGGCTCATATTTTAATTTATTTGTGTATTCGTCTGGTTATGATTCATATATTTTACTAGTTGTTTTGTTGATTAATTTTCAAGAGGGAAATGTGTTCCCGGGACAATTTACTTTATTGGTCACCGGTAGTTTAAATTGTCTTCTTTATACCTCTTTGTTTTCTACCCTCCTCAATATCTCGCATCTCCCGCTGGAGCTTATATTTATGCTCCTCCGTTAAGGTACCTAAAGGGTCTCTGATTGGATACTCTTCTCTTATATCATCCACATGGGGATATATATAAGCGCAGGAGTCATTTCATTTAAACACTGGTGTAGAAAACATTGAACAAATACAAATTCAAAATTCAGTTCCAAAACTACTTAATATATTTACATTGAGAATTAAATGTTATCTTTCATAGACAAGTGTGAGGAGAAACATAGCAAAAAAGAAAATAATGCAGCTAGAATTCGAAAAATTGAGATTCATGTTACTTGCTTTGCTGTCTTCAGTTTTATGTAGGTATATGTATTGTGTAATAAGGCTTGTAAACATTCCAACTAGTGTACATAGCTTCTGTCCAGGCAATCGGAAATAATTGTAATAGTACTAGTGTAAGTTATCAATTTTAACATTTAACTTGATATCCTTTCTACACAGCAAATGATACAGTTGTGTTCGTTATGTTTTCTGTTAGGACTTTTGGGTGTCCATACATGTATTATGTTTCTCGTTCTACATTGTCAACTGTTCGCTTCCTTCGTGAGACAAGATAAATCCTATCGTAAGTGTCTTTGGGAACGTTCCACATATTATCTTTGTTAAGGTTAACATTATTCTATAAATATAAAGTTAGAATCAATCCTTCACACATTGTTTACTGCATTGCACTACACCAGAAAAATGAAATTCATGATCCTTCAGTTGTGTACTTTAATGGGTAACGTAGACATTATATATATATTATATATATCTGAAATTATTATATCTAAAACTTGTTAATGATTTTATTCATATATATATTTTTAATCTGTTATTGGCGTTTAAGTAATATGGGTTGTTAACTCACAAACCAAATATAATTCCAAATAATGCAAATGTTAATTATTTTATTTCATACTAAAGCGATGCAAAAAGGTTTATATCCGGCGAAAGAAATTTAAACGTTAAATTGTCCTGGTTATTCTACTTTGAGGCTCCCTCAACTAATAAAAAAACCGACCACCACGAACTAATGCAAAAGATCTGAAGCGGCGTTAAACATCAAATAACTTACCAATCAATCAATATCATTTATCTTAGGCATATGCATGGTGACAAGCAAAGAGTTTTGCAGCAAGGATACGGACTGTAATATAACTAAATGTACAGCTAACATCACTGTACAATGTTTGTACGGGAGCTGTAGCTGTGTTGAAAACACTTCCAATGGTAAGATAAATTGATAAAACAAATCACATGTGCTTGTCAACTCGTTTGCCATTACCCTCGTTTATGTTTGGTTAATTTGTCTTCTGTCACTTTTATACGACCATTTGCATTGCCTATTATGATTTTTTAAGTTTTTGTGTGTGAATAGAGGTTCCTGGCGGTTAACGATATTACTGAGGATAAAATGCATAAAACGCTAACCTATGTACATACGACGATGATAAATATGTCTCAATTCTTCTTCGTTGTCCTGATATTTTCCAAGTTTCATTCCCTTTATATGTGTTATTCCAATAATACCGAATACATTTAATGCAATTTCTTATGCTCCTAATATCTTGATGGTTATCACTTGAAAAAAAAGAATATAATACATATCTATTTAAAGACATTCTAACACGTGTTAGGGTTAAAACAACTGTTTGCCTTAGAAAATATTTAGAAGTTAACCAAAAAGGAGACTACATTTTATCAATCATGTCATTTACCCTTCCGGAGCACCTGAGATCGCCCCTAGTTTTTTTGTGGGGTTCGTGCTGTTTATTCTTTAGTTTTCTATGTTGTGTCGTGTGTGCTGTTGTTTGTTTGTCCTTTTCATTTTTAGCCATGGCGTTGTCAGTTTGTTTTGAGTTTGACTGTCCCTTTGGTATCTTTCGTCCCTCTTTTAGATAACATAAACCTCTATCATGCATATCATGAAGCAAAAGGGTATTCAGTCGATATATAAAGTTGTTATGTATGCAATTCAAATTAAAATAATCATTTTGAGGTTGAACTTAATTGTATTAGAACATTGGAAATTAGTAGCTCCAAAAATACCTAGCAAAAAGAAATATGAAACAATGAAAAAAGTCAACGTCGTCAACCGTTTTCTATTAAAAAGCTGGCAAAACGGTAAACTTTATATTCGTTTCCAACATCAAGTTGTCTATATATCTCAAACAAATACAAATACACAAATACAGGTTAAAAAAGAGGGACGAAAGATACCAAATGGACAGTCAAACTCATAAATCTAAAACAAACTGACAACGCCATGGCTAAAAATGAAAAGGACAAACAAACAACAGCACACACGACATAAAATAGAAAACTAACGAATAAACAACACGAACCCCACCAAAAAACTAGGGGTGATCTCAGGTTTAAAGCTGTATGATGTGAAATCCCAAAATAAGTCAGACTTCGTGCAGAGTTAACCTTCTACTTATATTTTTGCGTTACAAGAGTTCAAAGTCGGTAAATTAACTGATGGACGAATGTTCTGATGTAAGATAGAAGACCGCGAAAAAATGTTGCATGTGAGTTACGACAAAGCCATATCGAATCGGTCAACCAATTTGAGATGTTGACCATAAAACTGACGTAGTGTCAATTTCAAACTGCCTTAACTCTGTTAGAGAAGATTTTGTGTCAAGAGCAAACCGCTGTTCATGAAGTTTATTGTGTGTAAAGATGAAATATTGTATCATATTGTATATACCATGTAACTATATGAACACGTCATACGAGTGGCCAGATGGTATGTTATTACTAAGAAAAATATTTTTCATACATTATTTGTTGTTATATGTTGATGTCAAACAAATTGAATAAATGATAACTTCCGATCTATATATAATTTTAGTTTGTGCCGGACTTTTTGATTGTGTGTCAAACATTTGTACCAATGGTGGAATAGGAACGTGTGTTCAATCAAAGTGCATTTGTGTACATAACCAAGGTAGAGACTATAATAATAGCCAGGAATTCAATGTAAATAGCTAGAAATTGAAAATTGTTGTATAATTTCTGATAATGATTCATGCAACATATGCAAAATTCATCATTATTATAGTTTCACCAGTCTTATCAAGTTGACGATGCATACCAACATAAAATTGCTATGCCTCAAAAAACAACTTCTGAGCGGCCATAATGTTTTCTTTGAAAAGGAAAAAAAATGTTTCTAAACATAGCTTCATTAAATTTTCGAAAATGAAATAAAAGGTTAACTTATTATTGCTTCTTTAATTAAACAAAATTGTACAATTGTAGCATGTAGCAGTGTCAATGAATGCTCAACCTTAGACTGTAACACTGGGAGTGTTAAGAACTGTATCAACTCACAGTGCCTGTGTGTAATACAGTGACCGGAATATCAGATATTGCCAGACAACAAATAATAGCTGTCACCCATGACATTTGAACTCTAGTGGATAGTTGTCTCATTAGCAAACATACCACATCTTCTTATCTTATAATCAAAAATAATAAATAAAAGATGCACGTTTTTGGATTCATTATAAATATAATCATATTATATATTACAACTAAATAAGCTTTCGAAGGTGTTACAACATCTAGTAAGGAAATATTTGTATAGTAACGATTTTCGCCCATATAAGCTACATAATGTATCTTTATGGATTCCTTACTGGGCTAACATTTTATTCGCAGACACGTCGACCAAGTAACAAACGAGAAGGATTGTGCCTGATGTTCATATGATGAAATCATAATCTTTCAGTCAGTTTAGTTGAAGTCTGGAGCTGGCATGTCAGTTAACTGCTAGTAGTCTGTTGTTATTTATGTATTATTGTCATTTTGTTTATTTTCTTTGGTTTCATCTTCTGACATCAGACTCGGATTTCTCTTGAACTGAATTTTAATGTGCGTATTGTTATGCGTTTACTTTACTACATTGGTTAGAGGTATAGGGGGAAGGTTGAGATCTCACAAACATGTTTAACCCCGCCGCATTTTTGCGCCTGTCCCAAGTCGGGAGCCTCTGGCCTTTGTTAGTCTTGTATTATTTTAATTTTAGTTTCTTGTGTACAATTTGGAAATTAGTATGGCGTTCATAATCACTGGACTAGTATATATTTGTTTAGGGGCCAGCTGAAGGACGCCTCCGGGTGCGGGAATTTCTCGCTACATTGAAGACCTGTTGGTGACCCTCTGCTGTTGTTTTTTATTTGGGCGGGTTGTTGTCTCTTTGACACATTCCCCATTTCCATTCTCAATTTTATTCAAATTATCACTAATATGTTTGTAAAGGCAAATCTTAAAACGGTCTTTTCAGATTTTAAGAAATATTAGCAATACCTCACTTATGCATTTGCTATGAGTGATTTAAAAAAATATGAGTGTACGTTTTAAACTTTTTTTAAAACAAGGCAAAAGCTGTCAGAATGTTTATACTAACAGTACATGTCGGTTGTATTAGTATTCATGGGAGAAGCAAAAGAGATTTTAAAGATACCAGTCGGACATTTAAACTCATACGTCGAACATAAATTGACAACGCCATGGCTTAAAAAGAAAAAGACCAACAGACAAAGAAGAGTACAAGAACACAGAAAACTAGACTGAGCAACACTGACCTCACCAAAAACTGGGGGGATCTCAGGTGCTTAGGAAGGGTCAGCAGAACACATGCATTCTTTTAACTGTTTAATGTAAATTGAAAGCATCGAGGTCCATTTCTATCATAAGACAAGACGATATAATGTTGCGTTTTCCAAAGAGATTTTCTTCATAAACCCTTATCAGGAATTCTAAACTCACTCGATTCCAAAAACAACGATGGAACAATAATTGTGCTGCTATAGGTAAAAAGATAGTAATACAATGATATCGCTCAACCCAATCTTATATGACATTGGTATCTTGCGCGTTGGAGGTCGTATAAGACATATAAACATTAAGAAGGGTCGTAACACAGCAGATTTGCCAATAGACATACATCCGTATATTTTACCAAGAAACCATCATGTGACAACTCGTTTCATTAGACATTATCATGCAAAAAGTCAACATCAGGGCAGAACAATGAATGAAAGCGCTGGTTCATGACGAAAAGTCAGTAGTGTTATCAATTGTTGCGTAGTTTGCAGGACATTACAAGGAAAAGTAGGTGGGACTCAAATGGCAGACCTGCCTGCTGATAGGTTAAAAGTTGATGCACCTTTCACGTATGTAGACTTAGATATTTTTAGTTCATGTCAAGTTATCGTCCGTCAAACACACGCAGAAAGTTCTTCAAATAAACGTTAGGGTCTATTATTGACATGTTTGGAATATCGTGCGATACATGTAGAACTTATCGAGGAATTAAGTAGTGCTTCCTCGTTTAACGCATTGCGTTGATTTATTGCCGTACACAGACCCATCCATCAATTGAGTCAGGCCGTGGTAATAATTTTATATGAGCCGCAAAGGAACTTAATGTTGTATTTGAATTCGTCTAAGATGCTCCGATGAAACAGTATTTATCAGACAATGACATCGCTTGGATTTTCAACCCGCCTCACGAATCAGATTTTGGTGAAGTATAGGAGTGCATGCTAGGGGCGTGTAGACGTATTCTGGATGCATTGTTATTGCAAAATAAGTTCACGGATTTAACGCATAAAGTACCTTCTACACTAATGCGCGGAGTTTGTGCTATGGTCAATTCGAGGCCATTGGTTTCAGTTTCTAGCGACCCCGAAAACCCGTCAGTTCTTTGGCCGTCTCTTCTATTAACTCAGAAATCTGCGTTGTCTTGTGGATCTCTTGGACAAGTCGAATTCGGAACAAAGAATGCGATGCGTAGCCAGTGGAAACTTGTTCAGTATCTAGCCTATATATGCTGGTCCCGTTGCCAAACAGAGTACATTTTGCCTGTCCCAAGTCAGGATCCTGTAATTCAGTGGTTGTCGTTTATCGCTGTGTTACATATTTGTTTTTGGTTAATATTTTGTACAATAATTATGCCGTCAGTTTTTCCGGTTGATTTGTTTTACATTTGTCATTTCGGGGCCTTTTATAGCTGACTATGTGGAATGGGCTTCGCTCATTGTTGAAGGCCATACGGTGACCTAAATTTGTTAATTTCTGTGTCATTTGGTCTCTTGTGAAGAATTGTCTCATTGGCAATCATACCACATATTCTTTTTTATATATACATTGACAGTCTATAAACTCGTTCGAAATAGAAATCTGGTGGAGATAACTTTTCTGAAAGTGATGTCATTCTCATGCGGAAGACCGATTATCCTAGAAGTCATTGGCCAATTGGCAGTATTGACAAAGTATTCCAAAGTGATGATTCTAAAGTTAGAAAAATCCAAGTGTCTGTAGTCGTTGATGGACAAAGAAAGTCGCATTTGAGACCAATAATCGACTTGGTTCGATTAGTCGAAGCATTTTAAACTATTCAGTTGATAAGTGATAAGTTGTGCATTGCGAGATTTGTTGAGAAACTCAGTGTAGTTACATTATTTGATTTGTATGTGTATTGTGAGTAACAATGTATAACGCACATTTTTCTCTATGTTGTCAAAGTTACGGAGTAGAAACCTTTTGATTATTTTGATTAAAGATAAATAGGTAATATTCATAGCGTTTTTCAATTAGAAATATCAGAAAGGGACTGTTGTGTTACCGGAACCAATTCCGGATATGTTTCCTCTTTTAGCATATTTGTAATGTCAGACACATTTCCTATCAAATTTATCGTGCAAATATAATACTTATATTTGCTGGTTTGAAGCCCCATAGAGTAAATTCTTTACAATTAATTATTTTAAAATCATTGTTAAATAAAGTTTACATAAGTATTTTTACTGATTATAAAGTATAACATGTATAAGCATGAACATTATTTCACACACAAAACACGTTGTTCAGTTCACTGTATGTAATATTCGAATCGGTCAAATTATTTGCTGACGGGTCATGCAGGATTTTGTCACAATTACAGCATATAATGGGTTAATCGTCATAAAGTTTACTTTTGAGAATTAGGCGACATACTCAACATTTTTCTGTTTCTATATTAAATTGTATATGTATATGTTTACGTACATGAATTGTGTTTGATATTTTGTTTGTCCCCACCAAAAACTAGGGGTGATCTCAGGTGCTCCGGAAGGGTAAGCAGATCCTGCTCCACATGTGGCACCCGTCGTGTTGCTTATGTGATTACAAATCCGGTAAATAGTCTAATTCGGTAGGTCACATTCATGAAAGGGAAGGGGATTGTAGTTACGACGTAAGGAACATATCCGATATCATTTGTGAAACGGTTATTCCATAACGGTCAACCAACTCGTGATGGCGTCCGTAAAATTTACGAAGGGATGATTTCAACTTCACCATTTGGAACTCTTGGTTTAATAGCTTCCTTGTGAGCAGTAACCCTCTATCAAGAAAATCATGATAGGAAATGCAAGCACGGGAATATCGTATCAATTGGGAGATATATACCCCGTATGCAGGTGCTGCTGGAATGTTGCTACTTAGAAATGGAAAGTTCACAATTGGAAAGCTGAAATCATCTCTTTTGTCGTAAAGTTTTGTTTTCAACCGACCCTCATTGTCAATTTGTAGATGTAATTCAAGATATGAAGCCGACTTAACTGTATCTGTAGTATCCTTTATCTCCAATTCTATGGGATAGATGCGTTCCACATAGTCACCAAATTTTGAATTGTTTAGTGAAAGAACGTCGTCTATATAGCGGAAAGGATATTGCTAACTTCTTATCCTTCTTCCTAAGAAGTTTCTGCATGAAGTCAGCCTCATAATAATAAAGAAACAAGTCGGCAAGTAGAGGGGCACAGTTTGTTCCCATTGGGATGCCGACAGTCTGTTGAAAAACACGTCCTCCGAACGTTACAAATATGTTGTCAATCAAGAAATCAAGCATCTTGATAATATCGGTTTCAGAGAATTTTTTGTTTGAATCAGAGTGATTCTTTACAAAGTATGATTTATCCCTCCCTAAGACAAGATACTTGTATCTACGTTGGGCATTCTTTTTTATGAAGCAAAGTAATACCAACTCTTTCAATTTGTCTTTTAGTTTGGAATGTGGAATACTTGTGTAAAGAGTAGAAAAGTCAAATGTTATAATACTGTTACAAGATGAAAGAGAGTTAGATTGTATGTACTCTAAAAGATCTTTGGAATTTTTAAGTATCCACATCTGATTCACGCCACCTCTAGAATAGGCAGTTTCACAATAACTTTGAAGCCCGTCTTTGATTGCTGATAAAATAGATGTTAATAATTTAGAAAGAGGTTTCGTGGAGCACTTGGAAGACCCAGCAATATACCGTTGTTTGTAAGGACACTTATGTAGTTTAGGTATCCAATACAGTGATGGAAGATCCAGTTCTTCATCTTTGGTTATAATACCAAAGGAACAAAGAAGAGACCTATGATTATCCAGGATTTCCTCTTTGGTAAGTGTCGTGAGGGTATATGTTGAGTTTCCAAGTGAATTGTCTATACCTAATTCGTTTATCAAGCAATTAATGTAGTGACTTTTACAGACAAAAACGATGTTATTTGGGGCTTTGTCTGCGGGGACAACAACATATTTATCATGGAGGTCGGATAAGTGTTTAGCAACATTTGGGTCTTTAAAGATTGACGTAGCATGGGCATTGATGGACCCATTCAGTTTCTTAATTCTGATTTGTATTAACGACCTCACTGCCTTAATCCATTCGGATAGAGTGTCTACGTCTTCCTTTTCACGTTTAGCCCATTGCCTGGCATAATCCTCGACTGAGTCCATCAAAATTTTAAAGTTGTATTTCCAATTGATGGATTTAGGCTCACGATATTTCGGACCTTTCGATAACACATTTCGTAGAGAAGTGTTATTAACAATGTTAAGGTCACTTGTAATAACGTGGCCAGCAGGATTATATGTGAATTGGGAACTAGCACAAGTGCAATCAGGAGGTTTAGACTTGAAGTCGTCAATATCGAGATTCTGCAAAACGCGTTTGCAATTGAAAATTTTAGTTGCAATAGGTTTGGTATAGGTATAAGAAATTATTGGTACAGACTGGTCTTTGAAAGAAGGAGGTATTTTCGATTGAACTAATTTATGATGAAGGATATTGCCTAGGTTGACGCCATCGAGACCTTTGTTGGCAAAGGAAAGATTTAGAAAAGATCTTTTCTCTTTTTCATCTTTTCCAATGCGAACTGGCTTGAAAAGTCTGTGACTTGCAATATCCGAAATTATAGCTTGAAGTTTGTATTGGTTTGAATGAGGGTTTGTAACAGTGGATTCCAAACATAAATTGAACAGAGAATGAAGTTTTGAAAGGGGTAATGAATAAAGTTTTGTGCGAATGTGATGAATACCTAACGGCTTTTGTATGAATGACAGCAAGTCATTAATAGAGACATCATGCAGAGAAGGTGATGTATAATGACGATGACCATGACTGCGTCTACGTCGAGGAGTCGAGTTGAAAATATTCATCACATTCACCGAGTTACACGAAGGACTAGATATAATACCTATACCATCAATTTTGTCATTGCAGCCATACGGTGTTGCAGTTCCCAATTGTCTAATCCAGTAGTCTTCTTTTTGTCTACGGAGAGTCGTTGAAAGATTAGGATTGTTAGAGCTATGGTATATCTTTTCGATAATGCGAACTGTCATAGAAACGATTGAATGATCGGGCTGATTGAAATGCTGGTATAGAATGTCGTTAGCATTGAGGTTAATGTCTGATCTATGACCGCACATACGTTTGTTTAGCCTTCCTTTCGTTTCACTGACGTATACCAATCCGCAAAGGTTGCACTCTAATCCGTAGACGACATTTATCGATTTACAATTCAGATCATCGTAACTTCTGGTAAAATATGACTTCTTGGTCAAATTGCTAGTGAATTCAGCATCTGTAATTAAAATAGCACAAGTTTTGCAGCCTTTGGTCTCACATTTTGAAATGCGACAGTGTTGTACTGTGTCATCAAAAACCAAAATGTCTTTAAGGAGAACTGAAATTGGCTGTATATGTGTAATATTGCTATTGTCACTAGGACGATGATCTGAATGAGTCGTGTTTGAGATATTTGTCATGTCTGGTGATGAGGGGACACCTGCCATATCAGACGACATTAAGGTGAATAGTACCTTTCTCTATTCTATTAGACGCATGAAACATAGTAAGTCTTAATTAAGCTGAATAGTACTTTTCTCTATTCTATTAGACGCATAAAACATAGTAAGTCTTAATTAAGGTGAATAGTACTTTTCTCTATTCTATTAGACGCATAATTCATAGTAAGTTTTAATTAAGGTGAATAGTACTTTTCTCTATTCTATTAGACTCATAAAACATAGTAAGTCTTAATTAAGATGAATAGTACTTTTCTCTATTTTTAGTCTCTGCTGGTATTGATTGCTGTGTATGAACTAGAGGAGATGTGGGATACATAATATTTGACAGTAGCACAATAAGTTTGCAAAAATAAAGTAAAGGGGTAATTAGATGGTTATCAATGATAGACAAACACCAACATGTTAAGGCGATTTATTAATAGATCTGAATCTAAAACAAATATGAATAAATGAATGAAAAAAATGTATGCGACTGACATACAAGTGAGACGTTTAGCTAGCTATACAACCAGGTTTGATCTACCATTTTATACATAAGGAAATGCCTGTACCAAGTCAGGAATATGACAACTGTTTTTTCCATTTGTTTGATGTGTTTGAGCATTTGATTTTGCCATTTGATCAGGAAATTTCCGTTTGGAATTTTCCTGGGAGTTCGGTATTTTTGTTATTTTGCTTTTTCCTTAGAGACAATCAAAGCTGACAATTCTTTTATGGACAACATGTCTGTCCATAAATCGATATTGAATGCTATTTATGTCCTAATGCCTGTTCATTCATCACAGTATCAAACCTATACCAATGTTTAATATGTTTCAGGATAAGTCTTATTTATACTGTCTGCTGGATGACGTTTGTCTTTTGTTTCATTCCTTTTTATGGGAGTATGGAAGGTTTGAAGTCCTGTAATAATTCTTTAAATAATGTTATATGTTGCCTTTAATAACTTTTTGTAAACTGGTATCTTTTTATCCTTTACATCACTTGTCACTTTGAGGTTTATTTCATGCGTTGCTCGTTTTTTTTATAGATGTTTTTTTCCGGTTTGAATGGTTTTAAACTAGTAATTTTTGGGGCCCTTTATAGCTTGCTGTTCGATGTGAGATAAGGCGTGTTGAAGACCGTAGTTTGACCTATAATGGTTTACCATTATAAATTGTGACTTGGACGGAGAGTTGTCTCATTGGCACTCATACCACATCTTTTTATATCGATTTGCCTTAATTTGATAAAAGGTTAGTGGACTGCATTCAAAATGTCAAAAACTTCTTTTTCCTATGGACCTATTGAAAACACAATAGCATGACTAGTTTAGAAATCATTTATTGTTGCATATTTACATGCCAAGCTTGTTTTATTATTAAAGCTATATGTGAGAAACGTGCAATTTTTCTATATTTTTTCACGAAAAGCTATATATTTTTTTGGAATGTCTCACAACTTATTACCACAGTATCATATTAAGGAACACATTGTCAATTTCATATTCTATGACATAACAAAACAGTGACTTCAGTAGCAAATATTAAAAAAAGTTACAGCAACATTAGGTCACCTACATGTACAAAGAAAGGACTAAAAACTAACAAAAAATAGTGAAAACAGTGACTACGCAATAGCAAATATAAAAAAAATGTAACAGCAACATCAGGTCAACTAACTTGGAGAAGACGTTACTAAGTTGAAAAACATGTGTCTAATCCATTTGTCTCTTTTTGGAACAATAAAATATGTTTAAACTAGGTCAACTACATGTACAAAATGTGCAAAATAATGGACGTAGAGTATGTTTGAGTAGAGCTGACATTTACTGAATCAATACAATTTTGTATCAAAGGGAGGCGAAAGATACCAGATTGAAATTCAATCTCACAATAAACTGACAACGCTATGACAAAAGCGAAAAAAGACTAAAAGACAAACAACAGTATACAAAATATAGCATAGAAAACTAAAGACTGCATGAGCACACCAACATCAATAAGTAAATTCAAATAAAATGGAAACAATATCATTGTAAACCCAGTTATTTGAGATTGTAGTTGGTAGGGTTGTTTAAGATTTGACTACAACATTAAAAATGAAATTTCGGCCAAGGTTATTAAAATGTTTTCCATTAAGTATTTCAGACTTGGTTTATTTAATTGTGATTTGTCATTTTTAAATGGACAGTTTTATTTTCATTGGTTGAAATTTATGATGGAGACATGAAGAGATGAGCTATAACAGAAAAAAATCAAACGGGATCATGTTAGATATGAGATTATAAATAGCTTTCATTTCAATGTATTTCAAACTTAATCTCAGTTTTAATGTTACACCCTAAAATTCAATCTAAATTAAGATAAGAACAATTTTCACAAAACCGGGAAAAAAATTTGCTCATTGGAATTGTACAAAATTACGTGAGATTATGATAATACCCATTTTTAAAAGTGACTTAGACTTTGTGTCGCCGCTGAAAACTTGGTGTATTTCTTGAGTTAAAAAAGGGACAATAGCTTACTATTTAACCCCTGTTGGTCAAAATTTGGCCACCTTCCATGTGCTGATCAGAAGGCAATTTGGGTGTTGTTGTGGATTACAATGACATTTAACATTCGGTATATTCCCGAAAAAAAAAACCTAAAAGAAAAATTTCTAAATAAATCATAAAAAACGCAAATATCACATTATTCAACTTTGTACTTGTTTGGCTCTATAACTATTTGATCCGAGCGTCACCGATGAGTCTTATGAAGACGAAACGTGCGTCTAGAATATTAAACTGCAAGCCTGGTACCTTTGATAACTATTAGCAAAGACAAACCACTATCTACTAACTAGGCTATTGCTCTCTAAATACACCAGAACAGTAACGACTCCTGTTATAAGGACGTTTTAAAAGTGAAAGGTGTTAATATATCTTTAAGTAAAGTTAGATTATGTTTAATGCATCAAATCTATCGACATGCCTTCTTAGATTGAGGAACAGCTCAAATCATGAAACAGCATAAGAGTAAACAAGAGGCTCTAAACAGCTCGTCGCTCAACTAGGTCTATGTTCATCTTAAATAATGGACACTATTCAACCTTGTAGACTAGAACAACAACCCATTTGGAGTCATTACTTGTTTAATATCCTTTTTTTTGGTTAATAATTTCACACTATTCTCTTTAGTTTTGTATAAAACACACACAAAAAAACCCTTAACAACTATTTATTTGAGGGCATTCAATCCTCTAAAGAGTCTGCTAATGATTTTGACAAAATTTGACTTATATGTCAATTTTGTCTTGCTGATCATGTTTGCTAATATCTAAAGTGTTTATATATTTGGTATAACTTTAAAGATGATAAGCAAAAACGTAAAAAAAAAAGTTTGAAATCGTAACCAAATAGCAAAAACTCTAGTAAGAAGTCGCCTGACGATTTCAGCTAGTTAACCTATTAGAATAACTTGTCTTGCCAATAATTACTGCTCTATTTTTATACTTAAGTTTGTAAGATAATGAACAAATAACTTAAAATGAGTAAAAATCGTCAATATAGAACAATAACTCTTAGAAACGATTTCTGGCATTGATTATTTGTAGACATTGTCTTGCATGTAATATTTGCATATTTAAGTTTCTATTTATCATAGTTTTTAAAACGTAAAAATAATTGAAAATCGTCGTTAAAAAGCAACAACTCAGATAAGGAGCCGTCTGACGATTTCGGGATCATTTTATATATTTGTAAATCTGGTCTTGCCGGTCCTTTTTGCGTTTTAATTTTTTATGCATGTATTATGATTTTTAACACAATAGGCAAAAAAGAAAGATTGATAAAACTCGTCGTTTAAGAGAAAAAAGTCGTCTTGTGATTATAACTTAAATGGACTGTAGTTTAATCTCAAGATTCCGAAAATTTATGTCTTCTTTTTATGCCTTTTTTTAAAAAAATTGGAAAAACACTCGCATACCTCTTTTTTCAATTTTTACTATGTCAGCCATGTTGTTTGACAAGCGTGGACACAATTTAAAACTAGATTCCCAATGATGATTTTGGTTTATAGACGTTTGGTTAAATTTGGTCTAGTAATTTCAGAGGAGCAGATTTTGGTAATAGTTAACAGACAATGGGCGTCAAGTGATGAGATAAACTCATTTTTACCTCCTTTTAGCGCGGTGCATTAACATACGAAGAATGAGTTCTATAATAATTACCCATGTTGGATGCGTGTTTTACCATTTAAAGCTTAATACATGTACATATACATATTGCATGGTTGTATTGGAATAACAGTCATGAAGAGTTTTGGTAATATATGTAGTTAACAGACAACGGACGTCAAGTGTTTTGCCATTTGAAGCTTAATACATGTACATATACATCTTACATGGTTGTATTGGAATAACTACTCAGGTCATAAGTATTATATAGTCTACAGATTTGAATAGCAGTCATGGAGAGAAGCAATATCAATACTGGTTACATTTGTGTGTTCTATTTGATTTGCAAGATCTGCATAAATGTCATCAGAACGTAAAGCATTTAGAAATTCTATAAAGCATTTCTCTCCACAATGCAATAGTCGATCCATCAACTTCCTGTTCTTTTCAGTCTGTGCTGGACAAGCCTCTATTGTTTGCTGGTCATCTATTGTGAATACTTCACACGATATCAAATGATCTACTATGGCTTCGTGTTTGATAGTAGATATGATATCTACGTAATTCTTTTGCAGTCGTACCTTATGTAATGGAACAGTCCATGCTGATAATCCTTAAAAAGGTCAGAAGAAAAATATTATTATATTAAGCACAATGACATAGAAAATTTACAATAATACAAATACAATTTCAAAGTTCCTTCATTAATTTCAAACATGACGAAAAGAGCAATATATTAATGCAACTAACGTGACTCCATGTTTATATGAACAAATCTTTTTTGCAATCAAGAAAATATCACAATTTTGACGTATTCCTCGATGTCAGAACATTCTGTATTGTTGATTTTACGGTGAGCTTTTCAATTTGTGTATCAATCAACAAACTCTGATGTATTGGTTGCTTTTTTTTACTTCCGTAAATAAACAAGACGCGAAGTTTAGTTGAAATCTAAAAACAAAATGTCCAACATTTAAACATTAACAAAATATGTTTCATTCATGTCATGTATTGCCAGTAGACAATTACATTTTAGTTTTCATCCATTGTAGAATTGTCAGTTGATGGAAAACAAACACTATTCGATTAAAATACTTTAAATTTGTCGAATCCATAATTTAAGACTTTAAACTACGTTCATGCAGCCAAGCCATAAATTGACATGCAGATTTGTAAAAATATACTTAGATAAGAAATGTATACGAATGCAATTATTTGAAAAATAATAACTGGGAAACTATATGAATCATAAACAAATGAATACCTTCCATTTGTGCCGTTCGTATACATGGTATATCAACGGTGACATCTTCTAGATCGCTGCTGAGTAGATCGGCCATATCATCGTATTCGCTCTCCCTCAAAGCATCTATAAATACATTAAAGGTGTAACGATTCCTATCAATGACTAAATCTAACAAGGCTTTATTTTGTTCAATCTGTTGGACATGTTGTTCAATATGGCGCCTGTCATCAATGGATAAGCTGCAGTGGGTCATCATTTGGTCCAAGATTTGGCTTACCGATATTTCCTGTATAATAATCTGGTAATGGCGTCTGATGTTGACTTCGAATGTATCGGGGATGATTTCTGAAATATTATAAACTAAAAATGTTGTAACGTTCGAACGCACTAACGTCCTATAAATATTGATTATAAGTTTATTAAACATTTGAAATAATTCAATTTGCCGATCTGTACAAAATAAATAAGATAATGTTTTTATCATACTTGCGATCAGAACACAAATTAATAAACAAGTATTATACAGGTTATAGGCCGAGGAACCGAAAAAGTGCCCAAAAAACAGAAGAAATAAAACGACAAGATAAATAATAGAATCATATTCAAAACAGAATGGTCCTGACCATTGATTGACGACCTAAATTATCCCATTGACTGGGACAGATTAGGTGAACGTTTGTCTGTAACGACCATTGCTCACTTCTTGCTTATTATAGAATTTAAACTGTGGGGTCACCAAAGGTTCTTAACGCCTTTAATAATAAAATTATTCGAAAATTTATTCAGGAATAACCTTTATGTTTTGATTTATATTATTGATATAAATCAACACATCGTATTATTCCGGATTCGTTTTTCGAATTTTTTTATTTAGGTGTTGAGAACCTTTGGTGACCCCACAGATTCAGTGTCTTTAACAAGTACATAGTGAGCAGTGATTGTTACCGACAAACGTTCACCTAATCTGTCCCAGTCAATGGGATAATTTAGGTCGTCAATCAATGGCCAGGACCACACTGTTTTGAATATGATTCTAAATACAATGATTCTAGTCAAATCTTCAGATTCAGCAACAACGAATCGTGGGATGAACTTAGATGATCCTAGTATATGGTATGCAATTCATGTTTCATTTAAATTAACTGTCATATGTAAAAAGTCACCTGAGGTCGATTCGAGCAAGAGAGAAGCGGTCGTGGACCTCTTAAATTTCGAAAAAGAGACATCGGTTTGGCATGAAGTACGTCAGCCCAGTTGATCGCGTCAAATCCCGAATCTCGAACTCTTTGAAACAATATGAAACTATTTGCTTCTTAAATTCACGACACAAAGTAATATAAATGTAATAAATATTGAAGTAGTTATCAAAGGTACCAGGATTATAATTTGATAAGCCAGACGCGCATTTCGCCTACGTGAACAATTCAATCTATGTTGTTAATTAAAAGGTAAAGATAGGAATATACTTACCATTGTTTACCTTCTGTAGAAAGCTAAAGATAGGAATATACTTACCATTGTTTACCTTCTGTAGAAAGCTAAAGGTAGGAATATACTTACCATTGTTTACCTTCTGTAGAAAGCTAAAGTTAGGAGTATACTTACCATTGTTTACCTTCTGTAGAAAGCTAAAGCTAGGAGTATACTTACCATTTTTTACCTTCTGGAGATAGAAATCATAATCTTTTGCTTCAAACATTTCAGTCATTATCTTCTCATACTTTCTAACGAATGAGTACTTTTCGATTTTTTTCTCAAATCTGATGAACACATTTGCCAAGACATTTGCAAGAGCAACGAAAGATTCTTCGCTTATTTTGGAATGATTCTTGAGTTCAGTGAGAACAAAACGCCAACGTTGAACATCATCGCCAATACTTATTTCCGTGTCTTCATTTGGACAGTTTGAACTTGCCCACTTTCCAGTAGTTGGTATATATTTGTTTTGTAGTTGGAAAGAGGTGAACAGAGATCGAGATGTCAAGCTAGTATTTCCTACGAAATCGAATCCATCAGATTTTAATTGCTCTGCCATCATTTCCGGCATCAAGTCTGTAACTGATTTTGCTAGTCTCACATAATTCAACATTTCAGGATTCAATTCTTCCTACAAAATACAAGCGAATTACATTACAGGACACGAAATGACCACAAATTAAAGAGTTTAATGGAAGGATAGAATCTTTGAAATGATTATTGCACAACTTAATATTTTTTAAATGCTGTTCTTTCATAAACATTACATAAACTGTATACAAAATTAAAATTTTCCGACCGTACAAGATCCTTATAGGTAGTTAAAGTCGTTAAAAACCACACGCATTACAAAATCAAAACATCTAATAATGTAACCATGTTTGGAATGTAAATACATTATGTATATATACCTTAAACCAAGAGTCTAACAAGTCTTTTGAATTGTGTAGTACTGCGTGCTCATCACAAAAATATTCTTCGTCAGACTCTAACTTTGTCATTTCCATCATTCCATTTAAGTTGTCGTAGCTTCCATTACAACACTTCATTTTCACAGTGTACGATACATTCATTTTGTATCTCCCTTTTATGCCAGTTATGCAGGCTTCTGCATGTTCCCAGATACCTTTGAATGAGATCTGGGAATACTTGCCCCATTTCCAGATCTGAAGGAGTATCACGTGTTTGCTAACACAAACTGCCAGCTTAGTTCGGCCTGATGAATCGAGATTAAAGACCCCCATGCCGCGGTACAGTGCTGGTCTACTTCTATGTTTTGATGGTTCTAGACTTATCTGATAACGGCGTATGTAATTTACAAGAAAATGGTTGAAAAACGCTGGAGGAAGAAAATCAAAATTCATACATATCCAAGATGTCCTGTTAAAATCCTTCCCATCTACTTTGAAACTGTCCACTATATTTCTAATGGGTTTCGATTTGATGAGACATGGCACATAATAACTAACTGTTGGTATTTGTGATTTGTTGATTACGTCATTTTCTTCTAATGCTGATACAGATTCTTCCTCAGCCATGTTAGGTTTCACAATTATATCAAACTTTTCCATTATTTGTAGAATGTGACTACGGTATTTAAAAAAACCTGTCCCCTCTTCTTCTCCTCTAAATGCTTGTGTAATCAAATCTTCTGTCAATTTACCTGTTGTTTCTAACTCTTTCCAGTCAGAGTTGTAAACAATGTTTCTTTGGATCTGGAACTTCCTCGCTGACACAAGACATTTCAACACATCAACTAACCACTGAGGTTGCAAAATAATTAAATCTGGAATGTCATCAAAGTAAATGAGATTTCCTATTTCATGTTGATATCTAAGAAACAAATTCACTTCGTTCATGTCTTTGATTTCAAGTCCAACTGATTTCCCTAGAGATTTCATGTCCTGATATGTCATGACTTTATCTTGGTTTTTTCTGTGTTGATCCAGGACTTGTTCATACTTTATCCAACGAGTCGGAAGTTGTTGTCCCCATGTTTCAACTTTTGAAGCTAGTTGTACAATACGGTTTCGAAGGACGTCAAAGTCGGTTTCAGAGGAAGTAGTGTTTGACAGCATGATAAAATCTTTTATATGCTTTCGTTTTGGATGGTCTCCTAGTATTTCATCAAATTGTTTCTGAATTTCCCATTTCCTTGTTTCCTTATCAATCTACAAATAGTGTAGTTAAAACATCAATAAAGACAACAGTAGTGTACCGCTATTCAATAGTCACATACTGATGTTGCTAACATAAGTGGGAATTCACCAAACCAAGGGCAACGCATTAACTTAAAGTGGGAAAGATTCAAAGTTGTCTGTGCTAACCACTTAATAACACACATGATATCACGCAAAATGAAATCATAACTTACTGATGTATAATGTATTTCAAACGCAGTATATTTAATTATTTACCAACTTTAATAAAGGGGCAGCTGACACAGAAATATGACTCGCCTTATTTTATCATGATAATAAAATCCCAATGTTGATATTCAAATGGCAATACATTATCATGTTAAATCGTTCAAAGACAATGAAACATGACTGAGAAACCACACAATCTATGTGGGCATGATATATGAAAATGTTAGTACAACTACGTACCGTATGTTTTTGACTAGTTATTCGTGGTTCCCATAAACTAAACTTAAAAAAAAGTAAAATCCCCAAAATACTGAACTCCGCGGAAAATTCAAAACGGAAAGTCCCAAATCAAATGGCAAAATCAAATGATAAAACACATCAAACGAAAGGACAACAACTGTCATGTTCCTGACGTGGTACAGGCATTTTCAAATGTAGAAAATGGTTGGTTGAACCGGGTTTTATAGCGCTAAACCTCTCACTTTAATTTTCTTTTTAAGTTGTTTAGAACATATACAACGACCTATAATATCAATATGGTCCAGCAATGTCATATTTTATTTAAATTGTCGAAACTAAAGTTATGTATAATATACCTGTAATTTGTCACAACATGTTCCAACGACAATAATAGAGGGAAGCGCTTCTTTTGTGTTGTCGATTTCCTGTTCTTCATCACCATAACAATGGATAGCATCCATCCAAAAGTTTATATATTCTGTTAAAAGACCATCATATATATAAATGAAATACTTCAAGCTTACGATACCAACATCACTAACATATACATGAAATAATTAGTTTTTAAGCTTTTATATAAACACATAATTGAATTCAATTTGGAACAGAAATGACATGTCCTGTACTACTGTGATCAAACGAAAGCATAGCACAATTATGTTAGGCATGTAAACATTAAACGTTACTTATAAGGACATAACTTATGAATAAACCAAACAAAGGTCAGAGCCTCATCACCTGCGACAGGCGCAAAAATATGGCGGGGTTAAACATGTTTTGTGAGATCTCAACACACCCTCCTATACCACTAGTCAATGTTGAAAAAGAAACACACAGCTATACGCACAGTAAAAATTAGTTTAAAAGAAGTCCGAATCCAATGTCAAAATAGATATTAATAAAAGAAACTTAGCAAAATGACAATGATACATAAATTAATAAAGGACAACTAGTTATTATTATACTTCACGCTAAAATGCCATATTTTGATTGGCTTATACGACGGTGTTTATTTTCAATATGACATGGCTAAGCTGGTGACAATTTTTTTGGAATGTCACCCCGTCCAGACCAATCAAAATTTGATGATTTTAAAGAACAATGAATTGAATTTACATCAAGTTATAAAAGACGATGATAAAGTTCTACCTTTTGGCTTAGATTATATTACAATGTATTTGACTGTCAAAATAAAAATAATAAAACATCTTGTTTCGCTTTCCTAATACCTGAAACGTTGTTATGTACGTGACGTTATAGAAAGTACTCTTAAATAAAATTCATCTGTAAAAGACAATAATGGTAAGACATTCAGAATAATAAATTAAATAGATTAAAAGCTGAGAGGATGATAGACCACATTGTCCACTCACAAAAGCATTTCAACCTTGGTACCAATCATGTGTTAACTGGCAGAGGTAGAACAGTTTACCAACACCATTTAAAGTCTGGTTATAAAGAGGCAGTCATTATCATAGGTTTACAAGGACTTCCATAAATATTAATTAACATTTACCTCCTATGTCCTCAAATGGAATCTCGGACAAATCAAGGAAATTCTCATCTACAACTTCACATGTCATCAATCCTTTCATGTTCTTACTAACATCAATAACCAACAAATAAATAGCATGTTTATTTAAAAAGGCTTGGTGTGTTGCGTAGAATTCGTACTGACCAGCGAAGTCTAGAAGTGCCACTTCAGCGAAGTCCTCTAAAGACGCTTCAGATTCGGACCAACCATTCAGGTCAGAATATAAATCAGCCTTTTGAACCTGAGCAGGATTTACAGCATTATCTTGCAGTTTAGCGTTAATTTTTTTTGTGTTTTCACATTTTTCGCTAACAGCAGTCAAAGTCGAAAGATTTGTTTTTCTCATTAATTCCTCAATCATCTCTTCATCTGGAGATTGTTTAGTAATTTCATCTATTTGATCATCGGAATAGGTGTTTGCTACCTTATCGTCTTTTACTGAGACAAAAGGGTCAGGTATATGTGCCAGATCTGCTGTTGTATTTGAGTGTGTTTTTCCTTTTAAAGGAGGGACCAATAGGTTCTTTGCTAATCTTGATTGTCTTCCTTGGTTTACATCAAAGCGAATATCTATAAAATGTTTTCTATTTTTATATACCGTACTAGTAATAAAGGGTTGGGAAAACATAATGAATACTGTTAATTTACAAATGACACTCGGTTTACTAATATCCGAACAACAATAACAATGGAAAAACTCATCAAATATATCAGGTTCAATGCTTTAATAATTAATATGCCAGATGCGGGTTTCCTCTGCATACGACTCATCAGTGACGATCGAATCGATAAAATAAATTTTGAAATTAAAGAGCATTTAAAACCATGATTACTAAATTCTTAAACGTGTTTGATAATTTGAAGTTAAATTAACAGTTAATGTACCGAAAAATATAATATTTAATGCTACCACAAGATCACTAACTACTAGTCTGAAAACCTGCACATCAACGTCACGCCTAGCAGCTATGGCTTTGGCCTTTCAAAGATACCAGACGTTTAAAGCAACATGACAAACGCCCTAGTCGACTACAGTTATTGCACTTGAATGTCAGAAAAATTCATATTAAATTATAAACCTGTTGTTTACGAATAAAACTGAATTAAAATAAATCCATATTCCGACAATAAAATTAAGTAATATGTTCTATCCTTTGTAAATAACTAAAAATTCAGTCCAGAATTTATCACGACATACTGTGAAGGGTACTATAAAAGAAGTAATTCATGGGGGCTTGAATATATCGCGATTTCACCACGGGTTGGCTCTTTATGACAAGTGTTCAAGAGATATTCAAGCCCAATGGATTATTTCGATTCTAATAGAACAAATACGGCACTTCTTTTGGATCGCAGCGCTCTAGGTTTAGGCAAATATTTGCCGTTCCCATAAATAAACGCAGTATTAAATTGGCGTTACAGAACGGAGCAAGTGAAATAGTGACATGCTTAAACTATTTATAATAACGTATTTAGATAGTTTTGGATGATGATTTACTTATATGTCTTATATGTATAACAAAAATGGCTTATACCACATTTCAGCACCGTTTGTTTACGTTTCCTTGTTGTGATTATATTCGGTTTCACAAACGTGTTTTTCCCGTAAAATGCTTATTTTGTAACGGCATCATCGTTCTATGACGTCTGGTACCTCATTCATAAAAAAAAACTTATGATGTGGGAGTATGCTCGGAACAGCCCAGGCAATATTTTCATATTTTAGCACGGGTGTGTACTCATAACGTTTGCAGGACGTCAGACAAGAATTACAATTAAATCATTAAAAAAAATATCCACTTTATAAATTTAAATGCCATATTTACTTTTATTGTGTATATTAATGATCTTGTTGTTATTTTTTATTTTCATTGTTGTTATATTGTGTCACATACTATAAATTTGTAGTTTTATGGCAACACAAATTTTAATTGAATTGAATTAAATGCTTACCTTGAGAAAAAATCCAAGTATCATCTGTTAAACATACTCTACATTTTTGAGTCATGATTTCTATGCCATTCGTGCTTGTGACATCTGATATTTGTTTTCTTAACAATTTTCTGGTTAAGCACGTTTTCCCTACACCAAATGGTCCAACAACAGGTAAACGTATCATGTATCTATTTTCGACACCGCTTTGTAGAACTTCTCTGTACAGTTCTTCTGCTGCTTTTCCCATCTTCCAAATAGTCAGTGGTATTTGATCTGTGGCAATAGGCGACAAGAAATTAAAGGATGTGAAGTGGTTTACATGTTTCTCTGTTAGTGATCAAACACCCCCATAATCAGTAACAGTAGCGTGACAACACAAGCCAACTGTAAACTAAAGGCTCTTCAAAGCATTGTCCCTCATCTGCATCTCCACCAATAGCAACGTTTTAGTAAAGATTAACATTAAGCTGAATAACTCTATTCAAATGTTACTGACCATTTCAGTCAAATTGACCTATTTTAAAATCTTATCCTGCTCTGCATGTTTCCTATTTAAAGTTTCTTTTTTCTATTATAGTTTTCAAGATAATAGGTTAAACTGCATAGATAATGGCAAAAGTTATTATTCAAGGGCAATAACCCCAATAACGAGTCGACTGACAATTTCGGTTATTACAGCGTATTTGCAGATCTTGTCTGATAATGCTTGCTATTTAAATTGTTTATCTATCTACATGTATCACAGCTTTCAAAATGATAGGCAAAAATTGGAACAAAATGGGGAAAAATCGTCATTAAAAAAATATTTCTACAATAAGGATTCAACAAACGATTTTAATATATGTTTTATTCTGGTCATTGTCTGCCATGTTTGTTGGCAGGAGGGGGTCATTTGAAACAAGATTCTTCATAAAGGATCTTGGCCACGTTCGGTTAAGTTTTTGGAAAATAGTTTTAATTGGAGATTATCTGTATGCAAGTAAACAGACGACAGACACCAAGTGATGGCAACAAAAATGTTGAAAAATGGCCTGAATCATCGAAATAGCACTTAAAACGAACACGCATACTACAAAATTTAGCAAAATAACAATCTGATACATGTAGTACGAGTACATTTTATTACTATATTAATTAGGTTGATACTTTTACCGATGGGATGTATGATATCACAAGCAAGTGCCTCGGTACTGGCATGGACATATGCATATTATGATAAAAATTAAGATATGATATGATTGTCAATTAGACACCCATCAACCAGCGACCAAATGACGTAGATATAGGCAACACATATGGTTTTACTAGTTTTTAAATCTGCTGTTACAATCTGAAAATCATTGAATATACAATTAATATTTCAGACTGTATCACACATTTGTGCAGTATTAGTTTTCAAGGTTTGTTTTAAGAACTTTTTAATTTTCAAGTCTTACCATCTTCTGAAAATTGAAACTCTGTAAGCTGCGATTTGAATTGTTTGAAATCACATATTTCCTTATCCTCTAAATATTCCTTTATTTCTACAAAAGAATAAAAAAAAAATGTAACGTTAAATGATAATTTGACCAATACAAATATATATTTAAACAGTTCATATACCTACATGTAAATCATTTCAGTTTCTGCTACGCTTAAAACAAGATATTAATTAAAGGAAACTAAGAAATTAACGAATTTTATTCTATAACCATGAACAAATGTACCATTCCAACAAATATTTTCATTTTAACATATCCTCTCATTTTTATCATTAGAATTTGCCATGAAAAGGTCATAATACTTTATATTGCCAATTGAAATTGTATTAAAATTCAAATATTACATTGAGAGAAAAAAAAAACCTTCAACATGCATCCTATCAACAAAACTTTTAATCGTTGGACTTGAACGAATGCCCAAAAGAGGGAAATTTTTGTATTCCACATTTAGATTGTGATGGTAGTCACCAACAAAAAAAAAATACGAGGCTCTCTTTTTTTTTCCAAGATCTGAAAGGTTGGAAGAGGTTGGGTTTTATTGTGTCCGATGCATCAAATACTAAAAATATAAAATGACAAAAATACCGAACACCAAATAAATTCAAAACGGAAAGTTCCTTATCAAATTCCAAAATAAAAAAACATGTGGAACAGGATATGCTTACCCTTCCGAAGCACCTGAGCTCAACCCAAGGTAATTCTAAACAAATATCTATGAATATTATGTATCTCCCCAAAGAGGCGTGTAATTACAAAGTGCAATCTATAAGAACTTTTTAAATTGTATTAGTAATCTATTATATTTTGTAATATGTTAAGTAAATTTTTTAAGCAATCTGCCATACCTTGTATGTTGTATTTTTCTGAATCACGTACAATCCATTCCAATAGGTCTTTCTTCAGACTTTTATTTACTTTACTAAGACCTTTGTAAAGTATCTTTGAAGGATCTGCACGCGATGTTTCAACTGTTTCTGTCCAATACCTAAGGATTTGCCAAAATGGATTAATCACTCTTTTATGTTTTGCTAGTGATAAGGTATTTTTGTTAAATCCAATTTTGACACACAATGCTACCCAGTCCTTTTTAATAACAGGAAGAATCTTTTCTACAACAAATGGCCGCAGAATATGTCTTGCTGAAAAAGAAAGTAATATTTATAGCACAATATTTAAATGCTGAAAACAGGATGTAGTCTTTATAGCACGATTTCCCAACAAAACACACACACACAGATTGTCTCCGTCAAATTGAATGAGACAGAGGATAATTACTTTTCAACGAGAGAAAATCTTTTCGTATTTTATATCGTCACAATATTTCTTGGTCATTTTGTAAATTTCGGTAAAGAATACATTGGATTATTGCTGAAGACTCTACAGTAATCTGTAGCTTGAAACATCCTTGATTTTTTTTTATCTTTGGTTGAAAATTGTTTGATTGGCAATCATACATGTTTTTTGTTGTTGTCATGATTCAATTTATGAAATCACATGACTTTAAAGATTGAATATTCAAACTATATTCTTATACAAATCATGACACACGTAACCTTGGTGTCCTTCATGTATGATTTTGAAATTATATTAGAGCAATTTTTCTCGTTTTGACTTCATCGATATATATAAATCTGACTTGTATAACAATCATCATGATGTCCTTGTGCTAATTCATTTCAGAATAAAGTTCCTAACATTGTTTGCGTCATCGGTGGTTTTTTTACAATATCTACTATATTTTATTTCAAGCTGGATGTATATTCATATGTGTTTCATGGTTAAACCTGTTGTACAAGTTCAAGTTCATTGAGTATTGTACTTTGTAGTACTAGTATATGATTCTGTGGTTTCTTATGCATGCTCATAACGGCAAGAATATTAAAGCTCGTAGTTTTCCCCTTGTTGTATTTTCTTATGAGGTTGATTTGTATAAAGAAGCTAATTTCATCCTTTCCCATTCCAGTTCTGCTACAAAGGTTACGTCCTCTCACTGATAATTCGAAGTGACTATGTGGAACCCATCTTGCATCATAGGTAACATATACAGTTATATGTGCCTCACATCTTGTATTATATCAATATATAAGCCAGACATAGGTAGTCTTTTGAAAGCTAAATTGTATGTCAACACATTTGATTGCAGCTTTCTTATTGTTAACAAACTCATTATTTCTATGTAACATAATTCCAATAAAGCTCACAAATGATGTTTACATATGTACCTACAAGTTAATAATATTTTCAAGATTTTGCGTCATCTATTATGATTTTCCTGATACAGAGTTGTTAATTATCAGTATGATTTTAAACATAGGTTTCAAATGATTAAGGTGACTTCCGATACTAAGGGAGATAACAACATTTTACTGATGTAAAACTGGTTCCCGTTTAAAAATTTAGGATATATCGCCTGTATATCTAGGTCACGGTAACAGTTCCGATGTCGTCTGTTGTCAACGTGTGTAAACAACTTCCAAGTTACAGCTCATCGCTCAGAAGAAAGGATAAATGCATGCGTTCTTTAAAAATAAAGAATATGAATAGCTTCAGCCTGAAAGTTCACACAGTCTTAAATGATTCTCAACTTATAATATCATATGATATAAGTTTTTGAGAGTTGGAGAAATTCGGCGTCCGATCACAGACAGTGATGTTTCGTTTGACGGAACCTGGAAAGAAGGTCGACGGCTAGCTCTGATGATCACCTAGCGCAGAATATGTTCGTTAAGATGCAAAACTGTCCCCTGCGGATACTGTCTGAGAACGGAAATACGACCTTCAAGGCTTGGACCAGGAGGTGGAGGCCGTGGAGCATTTTGTCCATACCATATCGTTGTAGCTGCAGTGCATGTAACCTGCGTATCATGTGTGACAGTGTAGAAACGAGGGGGAAAATGGGACTGGTGGATTTGTTATCAATTCAAAAGCTGCACATGGTAAGAGAGTTCAATTTTCTCTTTATTATATATTCTCTTTAGACTTTACACATTTTACTGGTTGGAGAAGGTGTATGGTTTCATGTCTTGAATAAATGAACCTGCCCCACACCTCTCTTTTTCTTTCTTTAATTCCCCTCTATTATGGTCTGGGGTTTATGTGGTTTGAGGGTAAAAAGCTTTATTTTGAGGGGAAGTGCTGCCCAAATTTTTTATGAAGCTGGACTTAGTAATTTTTCTGGAATTTTGCCCCTGGAAGTTATTTATCATTTTTGCAATGTACACAAAGACATCTATACATAAGGGGCTTTAGTTTTGCATCCAAAAGGAGAGGATTATTTTGTAAATACTTATTTGGTAGCAATTATATAACCATAAATAAAATTAGAATTGAAAAAGTAAACAATTGCAGTCACAATGATTCATTCACAAAAATAATGTTTTACAAACTCAAAATATTAGTTTTCTTTATTTTATAATCAGAATTTTCATATTAAGTCATCTTTTGCATGTGATCAGAGACCAAGTGGTCGGACACCTTACATATTTAGAATGATGTGTAGAATGCAGGATAATGCATGAAGGCAAAAAAGAAAATTAAGAAGGGGGGCACCCACCCTCATCCCACATTATTAGAAATAAATGTGAGTCTGTGATCTATAAGAATAAAATTAAGGTAAACATGAATTCACAATCATATTATATAAATATAAATTGAAAAAATCAATTGTATATTCCAAATAAAATTATGAACTCAAGTCTAAATAGTTTATAGTTTATCTAATTAACCAATACATGTGCAGACTGACATTTCATATCATATTTTTCAGGAATGATACATGCAGGAATTTGTGCCACACATTTCAACAATTTCCTTAATGGATTGAATGTACTGTCTGTGAATTCATCAGCCATACTTAAAGAAAAAGGAGAATTAAACTGGAAAGAAAATATTTGCAGTTGCAAAAGAATCCTGTAAATAAATTCAAAAGAAGAAACAGTTTTAAACATGGTTAATTTAATGAATAATTGGAAGGTAATTAAACCTTTAGTCATATAATTCATAAATTTTCCTAAGTAGATATAAAGTATAATGAGGACCATAATTATATTCATATTTGCACTTAAGCAGTCATAAAAATGAATTAACAGATCTTGGTAATAATTTCAAGTTTAGGGTCAATATTTCAAATCAATTTTGTGGTAAAGCATTGTTATATATACTTGAAGACTTTCATGTATAGAACATGACAGAATTTGTTTCAACAAAAATATTGAACTAGAATTAGTTACATATGTATAATTTATTAAATGAAATCTATATTAATGTATAATTTCAACAAATTTAATGAAACCTATTTGGTTTTGAAAGCCTTTATACATATTATTATTACAAATTTCATTGTTAACAGCCTGAGTTTCCAGTTAATTTTAAATGTAATATGTTTTAGCTATAGTATTTGAACACTGCATGCACTTTCATTTATATATATTTGTTATCACTTTTTTTCATTAGGTTGAAGCTAGTTATGTTGCAGAATTGCAAATGTTTGGTACTGGTTGAAACTATGAAAGTAATACAGGTAAATTTAAAGAATTTAGACTTTAACTTTATTAATAGAAAAGATATTCCCAAATGTCAAGGTGAAAGTGGACATTGTAGATTCTAAACACCCATGTGAAAGCAACAGTCTTCTATGGTGAGAGGATGCCATACTTAGCAATGCTCTTGTTATTATATGGAATATGGCTTTTTTTATCATTATTTTCACTATTTTGATATTGAACAACCAACATTGATAAAAAGTAATATAAAACTCTCACTTTTTATGAATTCTATATTATTTGATTATATTAATTTACTTATTTAATTTTTGTTATATTTGTTATCAATTGTAGGTCTCATGGTCATCATTTAACAGCAAGTTATTAGCAGCAGTTTTGTAGAAAAATGAAGGATGACTGTCAATGGTAAATACATACATTTTAGGATAATTACATGTAGTTACCTTTGAAAAAAAACTTAGGTTCCATTTGAGACTTTTTAATCTGATAATGGTGTTTTGCAGGCATTTATAACATTTCTTTTTGGACAATATATTTAGTAGACTCAACTATAAAATGTAGGATCATGTAAACTTGTACACAGATGTCACTGACCTACATTTTCCACTTCACTGACTTTGGTTACATTAAACATCCAATTTCATATACAACAAATGTATATCTCAGCAACTAAAAGGTGTCAGATCATGCAAACTTATATATACACTCTCAGTCTCAGTAAGTAACTCAGCTTCCAGGCAAAAGAAGGTCACAGTGATCCACATTTTACACTATTGATTTGTACTTTATTTTATAATTTAAATACAAAGTATATTATCAAGACTGCCACTGGTTCTTATGTGCCACAATTCTGACAATGAAGATAACTATGTGATGTAGATAACTTATGTTTATTTCAAACTTGGTCACATGCTGTATATATGTAAATTTTTACCAAAAAGAACAGTTCAACTGTTTTGATTTAAGGTACACATATATGGTAAAGGTCACACCTATTAAATATACATGTATACCTTGAATTTATTTGCATTGGACCCTATAATGCTCCCTATATCATTTATATTGTCAATTATTGCATTCCAAATTGCCATTGTTCACAAAACAAAAACCACTAAAAAGGATGGCCATCATATGCAAAAGCAATATAAAATGCATACCCATCAGCTGACCTAATTATTGCAATCACTTCAAAAACCTGGCCATATATCATATTATAAAACTCTTAATGAGTACCTTTGTTAGTCAGGTATAATATAATCTTTTTAAATTGATGTTGTAATGCATGATTGGATTAATTTTGCACTCACTGAAATATTATATAGATTTAGTAGTTTATTAGTATATATTACACCTTTTCATTACAAATAAATAAATTAAACTTTCAGGTAAATGCAGCAACAAAATGTTCCCCTGGAAAATTTATGTAGAAAATTTGGGAAAGTATGAATAAGAAATTAGAGAGGCAAACAGATAACCAGAAAACAAAGATTTTGAAAGAAAAGAATTGCCACTAATAGTAATATGCTATATCTGACTGGGAGCAACATGTACTATTCAATATGGAAGGATTGATAATTTTGACTGAGAACACAGTGAACTCTAATAATGCTATGACTATCAATAAGTACTTGACTGAATCAGAGGAGTAAACTATTTACACATTTGTAAATATAACAGTTATATGTTTGCTTGATTATTGAGGCATTCAAAATAAAGAAAGTTGAAAAACCTTTGAAAAAGTTATAATTTCATCATTTTTTGGTTATGTTACTATGACAACTGAAATATATAATGTATTATCATTATGCTTCATCAAACTTAAATCATTAATTGTGGAAAAGGTGACAAAGTCTTTTTTAATCCATTTACTTGCATGACTGTTACCTATGAATCGATAATTTAAAAAAAATATATTTGGTGATTTTCGCTAACTTCTGAGTAATTTATTTTGCTCATTTAAGACCACAGTAATGCTAATATAAGCTGCATTACAATGTATCATAATATTTGTTTACATTTACATAGAAGCCATGTGTTGTTGGTCTGAAATCATGGTATTTGATCGGCCATTGTCTGTTAGGTTGTTAATCTTGCACATCAGAACAATGCAAAAACTTGAATTTTCCAACTTCATGTCCTGTTGCCATGGTAACCGTTGTTCATAGAAACCAAACAATTGTTCTCATTTGATTGCCTTGTGAAACTGTATTATTCTGTGTTAGTTTAACAAAGGATATGACAACATATGTCACACTTTGATCACCGATGATGAAAGATATACAAAAAACTGCTGTTGATCACTGTTTCGTTAGGGGTCACAAAAACATTTTTTGTGCAAAAAATAGTCTGGTGACCCATATTTTTTTTTATTTCTTTTTAAAGCTCATTGTTATGACCATCTTATGTCAAATTTAAAAAAATATTCAATGGACCATTTTTTTGGAAATTTAAGAAAAATAGAAATTTTTAACAAAATCTGTGTTTTTTTTGTGGAGCAGTGTTGATGAAATTAGAGACGAAATCAATGAAAATGAATAAAACTGCCATTATTTGTGTTTTATTTACATTTTAAATAATAATGTTGTAATAAATGAAGAACAAACCCTTCAAAATACTTTCAAAGGCTTGAAAAAAATCCAGAGTTTCTACATCAGGTATGTATTTATGCATACACGTGATGTACCAACTTTGGTGACCGTTACCATGGAAACGAGTCTGGTGACATACTATTTTTAACTCAAATTTTCATAGAGGCCATTGCATAGTATATGTATGCAAATTTTAAGAAAAATTCAATGGTGAAAAAAAATTTGCTATATCTGTAGGGATCCACCTTAAGTTGAATGTATTCCAGACGTTGAATATTTTAAGTTGATCTTTATAGAATACCAAAGAATTACAATCCCGTCTTTTTTCAATCGATTTTGAAACGTTAAAACATCCTCGTATTTGTACGTATCTAGCTCTGAACTGCCAATTTAGCTTTTTTATATAATGTTTTCGTCTTTTCGTCAGTTTTGTTTTACCAAGGTGTTCGATTAGTGAAAAAGGGAGATACAAGAAACCAATAAAATATTCAAACTCATAAGTCGAATCACTCTCACAATGTCATTACAAATTAAAACAACAAACGACAAAAAGACAAACAACAGGACACAACACATCACACAAAAAACTAAAGAATTAACAACTGCAACCCCACCAAACCCTGGAAGTAATTTCAAGTGATACAGATGGGTAATGATATTGTTGCACATGTTGCACTCATCGTGATGCTCATGTAGGTACAAACCCGTATATGAAACATTTATTCAATAACAGTCAACCAACTAGTGATGGCGTGCATAAAAGTTTAGAAAGGGTGATTTCATCTTCACCACTTGGAACTCTTGGTTCAAAATCTTCCTTATTAGCATCAATCAGGCTTCTAAAAAGGAATTTATATTACGAAATACACGCTCTGGAGTATCGTGTCTACTGGGGGATATATGCCTGTAACAAGCCAGGAATATGAAATTTCTTTGAAGTTCGGTATTTTTGTTATTTTACTTTTTTATACACCATATGCAGGTGCTGGTGGAAGGTTGCTAATATTTATTGTTAAAAGTACCCTTGGTCGCTTCTGCACTTTTTAATTATTCAAAAACATGTTTTATCCGCATAAATAGGATAGATAAAATCAGCTGATTTTTAAAAAGAATATCTCTTCTGAAATTGCCTTTGAAATGCATCAAGTAAGATCGGGGATTTCATTCTTATCTCTTAACCGAATATCAGTACCACTCCATCGACCTAAAATTGACCTTGCTAAAAAAAAAGGTATATCTGCGTGCAAATAGTGACTCAATTGGTATTGATATTGTAATTTTTATAAACAGTAGTATAATTCGGAGTCGTATTCTAAACATGACTAACCTCTTTAAGTAAGGTTTAAGTTCTCTCCGGAAAAGTTTATTGGGAAATTTGATTTCGGATTAGCCCTGTCAAAGATTAATATCGCTGAGTAATTTTTGTCGTGAAGACAATTAAGTATTTTAGTTTTGCCATTGTATTTTGTTACTATTGCAGAAAAAACTGCTTAGCATTTTGGAATATCTCATTTGCACATTTGCCTGGTTTTTCTTGGGGACTGTGTTGCTTTTCTTTCTATGGTAAGGATTTGTTTGATTTGACTCGTTTCCTTTGAATGCAACCTAAATTTATCATTTCTGCACTGGTAAACCAATTTTGATCTAACACGGTCATTTTGACCTGCACAGCACTTAAAAAACTACTAAACTTTGAGATGTTATGTCCTTTTCAGTTTTTCAGTCATTTAAGACTTATCCACTGCTGTAAATTCAGTACTGATATGCTACGTATACTGAACAGAACTTAACTGACTGCAAGGGTACTTTAAATTGACTTAAAATTGAACATGACTAAATTAAAGAACCTAAGTGAGCACGCTCACATACCCTACGTCCCCAAATTGGCATTGGAGAAATTAAATAAGTGTAAAAAAAATGTATAAGAAAAAATAATGACTAGTAATTTCTAGTCAATATGCCCATCATGCACATCTGCATAGTATTGTCATGAAATTCTGTTGTGTGGTTTCAGAAGAGTTGAGATGACAAACTGTTGCAGAAGTACATTGAAGCAAATGAGTTCAAAGGGGTGTAACTCCTAGAAAAAGAAATTGAATCGCAATTTCCCGTCGATATGCACAACTACATAGTATGTCCTTATTATCTGAAAAGGTTTCGTGAAATTCTGTTGTGTGGTTTGAGAGGAGTTGCGATCACAACTGTTGCAGTAGTACATTAAAGTAAACAAGTTCAAAGAGGCGTAACTCCTAGAAAAATAATTGAATCGCAATTTCCCGTCGATATGCACAAATACATAATATGTCCTTATTATCTGAAAAGGTTTCGTGAAATTCTGTTGTGTGGTTTTAGTGGAGTTGCGATGACAAACTGCTGCAGTAGTACATTAAAGTAAATAAATTCAAAGGGGCGTAACTCCTAGAAAAAAAATTGAATCGCAATTTTCCGTCGATATGCACAACTACATAGTATGTCCTTATTATCTGAAAAGGTTTCGTGAAATTCTGTTGTGTGGTTAGAGAGGAGTTGCGATGACAAACTGTTGCAGTAGTACATTAAAGTCAATAAGTTCAAAGGGGCGTAACTCCTAGAAAAAAAATTGAATCGCAATTTTTCGTCGATATGCACAACTACATAGTATGTCCTTATTATCTGAAAAGGTTTCGTGAAATTCTGATGTGTGGGTTGAGAGGAGTTGCGATGACAAGAAACAGGACGGACTGACGGACGGACGGACGGGTCAAAAACATTATACCCTCCGCAACACGGTGCGTGGGGTATAATTAAATTTTTGTTCTGTCTTTGCAGATCCTGTTTAGATCAAAATTACCGCTTTAGACTAAAACTCATTTGCTAGTGCACACAATCCAGTAAAACGATCCGAGTGTTATCAGACATACTACTACTAGGAGAGTGTATAACGGTCTCGGAGATCTGTAAGGGTATTGCGATGTGGGTTGTGAAAACTCATATTTTTTTCACTTGTTCAATGGTTATTAGTTCTATGGTTGGGGATCACAAACTATAATGTCAACCAGAAGTTTGGATTAAAAACTCATTTAAGATACCAGGCTTATAGTTTAGTATGCCGGACGCGCGATTCACAAACACAAATCTCATATGTGGCGCTTGAACCAAAACATTACCATACGAAGCTAAAAAGCTTTAAAATTAAAAAATCCGAAAATTACATGCCAAATACGACTAAAGCAATCTATTCGCGGGGCTTGAAAATCTTATAGTATTAAATAATTTACCATTTTTAAACAATTGTTGTACATAAACAGATCACATTTATATCAATGATATTTCATGTCTACACACACGTGTTTAATACTGGGTTGGTGATACCATCGAGGACAAAATTAAACGTCCACCGGAACGAGCATCGACCAAGTGGTTGAAAAACTCATTACAGATGCCAGGTTTATAATTATGTACGCCAGGACACTCAGCAGTAGTTAACAAATCAAAACTTATAGACGGCCAAATAAATACGAAGTTGAAAAAAATACCATTACCGATCAGGCATTCTTTGAGGTAGAGGAATCTTAGATTTTATTTATAATTCGACATTTAATAATGTTTAATAAATAGTAAGAAATACACAAAATGGACATATTAATAAAACACAAAAACCATCGTACGTTATTCTGAAGTAGTTTTCAAGTCCTGTAAAACCCTCTGTAATTGAAAACGGTACGATAAATACAAAACATTTGGGAAACTGAGAAACGTAGATTTTCCAATGACAGAATGGTTCCTAATGTATAATTCATAGAAAAAAGATAATCAGTCCATCCACTTGCATAATTTATACAGAGGAAATTTTAAACTTTTCTTAACTCATTTTTATTTTTTTGAAACTTTTTACTTTTCTTTCATTTTGATTAATTTTAATTTTTTTGATATTTTTTAAGTGGGTTGTACATTCTTTTATATTATTCTATTTAACCGACAATCAATGTTTTCATTTTACACGCCACTGCTCAGAAATTGTATTTATGTGATTGTATATTTTGCTTTTGCCTTATGTATCTTATTTTTTGTTTATTCATGTTAAGCGCTTAGGGTAATTTTTCAAATTATATAATGCGCTATATAAATATTGTATAATAATAATAATAATAATAATACTGATCTTTCGAAAGCTTAAGACTTCATTATTTATATGGATAATGCTCAGGTTTTTTTTTTTTTATCACAAACCAAACCAAACCACCTTAACGTAGATATTTGAACCCCCATTTTTGATAATTGTTTGATAATTGTCTGCTCGTTCATACATCCAACCATGAACTTGAAACTTTTCACAAAGACTTAAACTCAATGAAACATTTACTTGTTTACTGAATGATTAATATAAAAAACCATTGTTTACGTTTTATTGTATATTCAATTTGAATATTTGCCTTATTTCCGCTAGAGAAACACGAACGTTGCAATATCTCTATGTAAAGATGAGGAAGTGTTTGTAACTCGGATTTTTTTTCTCTCAATCGATTTACTACTTTTGAACACCGGTATACTACTGTTGCCTTTATTTTTTAATCCGTACATCAGTAATTCTGCCTTTAAGTTAAATATATATTGCATTTAGAAAATCTTTGTTACCTACCACATGTACAACACGACGAGTGCCCTATATGGATGAGAATCTGTCGACCCTTCCGGAGCAATTTAGATCTCCTTCGGGTGTCGGTTGGGTTTATATTGCTCAGTCCTCAGTTTTACTTTAGTGTTTTGAAAACTGGAGGTTTTCTTATGGTTTTTGTTCTTTTGTTTTTTTGCCATGGCGTTGTCGGTTAAATATCATCCACCAATAATTAATATTTTGGCCGTACGAAATCGTTTAGTTTTTCTTTTATAGCAAGACATGGACGACTTTGCCATATCTATACAATGCATTATAACTTAAATATAAACTAAAGAAACAGTGGTGATAACTTTCAGCCCTGCTTAATATTGGTATACAGTTGTAGTTGTGTCTAATTTCGTTTGTGTTATCTTGTTTGTTTTATAAATTGGGGTATTTTGCAATATACGTTATTAACTCTGACTTGGGCCTTGCCGAATTCCCTTCTATTTTCATTATCTAAATAGAAACACTAGTAACTACTATCTGTTTATATACAATGTTATGGTGTTTTAAAGAATGAAAATACTTTAGTACTGTATACAATATGTTGTGTGTTTCAATATTGGAAAACCATATTTAAGTAGCATCTGCAAATTTGTTAATTTGTTCTTCTAGTAAGATTAGCAACAATTGTTTATTCTAAAAAAAAAAACACCTATAATTGTTAATGTTTATGTCATTTTGGTCTTTTGCATTCATACCACATCTTCATTTTTATGTAATAATAATATAATCAAATTTTGCAGAGAAGAATATTTATAAAAATATATATAGTAACTGTTCAGATAGCAAATGTTGAGCACATTCTGAACATGTCTTACCGTTTTTAAGTACATTCATCTTTAAAACGAAGGGAATCTTGTTCTGATCATATTTGAAGGCCACACCAGCTGCTACCTGATATAAGAAGTATTAAAATTGATGCATTAGAGTATTATTATGAACATATAATTTTTTAATTCTTTAATCATGTTACAGAAAATTGCAATTATTTTAAAGTCTAATTATTGATAGAATGTAATTTATTTTATGAGACATTTTGACTAAATCACTTAAAACAGTTTTGTTGTACTGTAGGGTAATTTTGCCATAAGTTTGATTTCATTTTTCATGTTTTCATTGTTAGGTAATTATTCATATGGGACAGCACGGTGAAATCGGATGTCATACTACGTGTCTATTAGTTTTCTGGATATAGGGAATTGGAATTATAACAACTGTCCAATAATATTGAATGAAGAATTGTCAAATCCTAGGATTCTGAACTCCGTTCCTTTCAAACAAATACCATATACATATCACGAAAACTTTTTAGTGTCTTAATAATTCTCAAATACGCAGAGAAGCAATACACCACTTTATTTTACATTGAGTAACTCTTAATCTGCTATTGTCAATAAGTCATATACAGTTCTGATAACTACATAACGAGCATATTTCACAAATGATATCGGATATGTTCCTTACGTTGTAACTTCAATCCCCTTCCCTTTCATGGATGTGACCTACCGAATTAGACTATTTACCGGATTTGTAATCACATAAGCAACACGACGGGTGCCACATGTGGAGCAGGATCTGCTTACCCTTCCGGAGCACCTGAGATCACCCCTGATTTTTGGTGGGGTTCGTGTTGTTTATTCTTCAGTTTTCTATGTTGTGTCATGTGTACTATTGTTTTTCTGTTTGTCTTTTTCATTTTTAGCCATGGCGTTGTCAGTTTGTTTTAGATTTATGAGTTTGACTGTCCCTTTGGTATTTTTCGTCCCTCTTTTTTCATAAGGATTGGCTTTTGATTGGTAGACAGCAATCTCGTATATTTTCTACCAATAAAGAACACGATATCCAAACATGCACGTTCTATAAACAACAACCTTAGACATAAGCATAGGAATATTTAAAAGAAAACAAAAAAAATATTTATTTATCTTGCACCTCCCTTTTTAGAATTGATATGTAATGGAAACTATTAAATGTTTTCTAAATAGCAACCAAGAATCAATCGTTTTATGAATAGAATCCAACCTCTACTGGTATCCCAATAAAATAACATGTTATTATTGATAAGCTAATTAACTTACTCCTCAGTAGCTTGAACGAAATTTTGTACTTTTTATTTGAGTAAAGAGGGAAAAGCAGTCGGTCTACTTCAAGTGTCATATCTTTTCTTAATCAAATAAATAAATATAACAAGAATAATGTCTGTTTCAGTCTTTTTACAAAAAACAATTTGTTTTGCAATGAAACGTGGGATCAATTTTAAAGTACACCGCAAGTATAGCATTTCTTATGTACTTTTTGACATACAATCACTAGATACGTCATTGTTTTGTTGGTTTTACTCCTACAGCGGTTTAAAACGTTGATAGTGTTTATTTGTGTTGTATGCTAAAATTCCAGGTTTAAATGAGTTATGCTTCGGTAAACGCTTTTACTCTTCAGTAGATCTGTAAAAGAAGCATTTCATACCTAAATGTCATGAATAGTACTCATTTTATGATTCAAGGGAGATTATAGTAAGACACACATAATAATGCAACCACATGACAAAAATAACAAAAAGACTCATAGATGGTAATGTGTATATAATCTTCAAAACAAATGACATAAGTCCTTACAATATACCAAAAGCTTTAAATCGTACTGACAAAAAAAATGACGTACAGATTGACAAGACGTGTAAAAAAGCAAATAAACCAAATTTTGCAACTGACACATAACTTGTGATCTTCTTTTATAATACTCACAGCTGCGTACAAACATGCTTCAATCCCATCTCCTGTTTTAGCAGATGTTTCAAAGTATTCCAAACTTTGATTTTTACAAAATGCTTCTATATCTTCTTGCTTTACTGGCATTTCATTTGTTCTTTTCAGGTAACTCAAAACGTTTTCATCATAACGTGAGTCTGACAAAAAAAAGGACTGAGAGGATAAACAAAACAAGAAAAATCAATATCATATTGATATCCATCTCAACAAAGTTGTTTTATAAGCTGATTCCTCTAATTGGGGTTTTGTGTAATTCTTTAATTACACATACTGTGGATTCATTTATTTTCGTGGGTACCAATTTTCGTGGATTAAGAAAAACTTGCATATTGGTGGATATTTAATTTCGTGGTTTTGCTGAAAGCTGCATACAAACCTATAGAAAAATTATCATTTGTTGAATATTTAATTTCGTGGTTTGACTGTGCCCACGAAATCCACGAAAATTGGTATCCAACGAATTATAATGAATCCTCAGTATTATGATTACGTTGAGCATCTATGTTAATAATTGAAATACAATTGTCATCTATATACCTGTCAAAGTGAATAAACTTTGGAAATCGAAATAGGTTATCACCAGAAAATTCCAAGAGAATAAAACGTTTGTTAGGTTTGTAAAATTTATTAATTGATGAGGAACCATTTTCCTTCATTGTCAAATTATTAACAATATTCGAAATTCTCTTATAAATATGATAATGAGATTGAAAACCATTATTCTGATTTTGACCAGCTTCACTCAAACGTAACCATGTTATCATGAAATTGAGGTCCATATTCACAACATTTTGAATTTTTGAAATACTAAGGCTTTTCTACCTCAGGCATATATTACATTAGCTGTATTTGGCAAAACTTTTAGGAATTTGGTCCTCATTGCTCTTCAATTTCGTACTTAAATTGGTCTTTTTAACTATTTTGGATTCGAGCGTCACTGATGAGTCTTTTGTAGACGAAACGCGCGTCTGGCGTATATACAAAATTTAGTCCTGGTATCTATGATAAGTTTATTTACTACCACTGGATCAATGTCACTGCTGGTGGAGATTTATTTCCCCGAGGTTATAACCAGCCCAGTAGTCAGCACTTTTGTGCTGACATGAATTATGATTGATATATGGTTATATTTATAAATTTACTGTTCACAAAATTTTGAACTTTTGAAATACTAAGGCTTTTCTACCCTAGGCATATATTAACTTAGCTGTATTTGGCGGTACTTTTGATAACTATTTTAGGAATTTCGGTCCTCATTGCTCTTCAACTTCGGACTTTATTTGGCCTTTTTAACTATTTTGGATTCGGGCGTCACCGATGAGTCTTTTGTAGACGAAACGCGCGTCTGGCGTATATACAAAATTTAGTCCTGGTATCTATGATGAGTTTATTTTCTACCACTGGGTCGATGACACTGCTGGTGGAGATTTATTTCCCCGAGGGTATCACCAGCCCAGTAGTCAGCACTTTTGTGCTGACATGAATTATCATTGATATGGTTATATTTTTAAATTTACTGTTCACAAAATTTAGAATTTTTGAAATGCTAAAGCTTTTTACCTCAGGCATAGATTACCTTAGCTGTATTTGGCGAAACATTTAGGAATTATGGTCCTCATTGCTCTTTAACTTCATACTTTATTTGGCCTTTTTAACTATTTCGGATTCGAGCGTCACTGATGAGTTTTTTGTAGACGAAACGCGCGTCTGGCGTATATACAAAATTTAGTCCTGGTATCTATGATGAGTTTATTTACTACCACTGGGTTGATGCCACTGCTGGTGTAGATTTATTTCCCCGAGGGTATCACCAGCCCAGTAGTCAGCACTTTTATGGTTATATTTATAAATTTACTGTTCACAAAATTTTGAATTTTTGAAATACTATAGCTTTTCTACCTCAGGCATAACTTACCTTAGCTGTATTTGCAAAACATTTAGGAATTTTAGTCCTCGTTGCTTTAACTTCGTACTTTATTTGGCCTTTTTAACTTTTTTAGATTTGAGCGTCACTGATGAGTCTTTTGTAGACGAAACGCGCGTCTGGCGTATATACAAAATTTAGTCCTGGTATCTATGATGAGTTTATTTGGTCAGTTATCTCTATATATACTTATTAACTTTACTTGCTTAAACTTGAGTGATGTGTTGGTTGTACCTTGCGTTTAGTTGTTATTAATGTACTTTATATTTGTTTTTAGGTTGTGTATTTCAAGGTTTACTTTTGCAATAAAGGTAGTATTATATGAATGAGGTTCGCATGGTTAGTGAGGGATAATTAAGGGTAAATGAATTGTCCGTCAAAAAATATTTTAAGGGAACAAAGGTTTCGATAATTATGTAATCTCCATAAAATATCCACCAAAAACATTTCGAAAACATAAAAAGAAAAGACAAACACCATAAATTGACACATTGTTAAAAAATTAGAGAATCACAGTCGTAAGTCGTCCGATGTCTCCAAATAATCTAAGCAAAATTGGTTATGTCCACATTTTGTTATGAGAACACCAAGAACCACTCATGACAGATGGAAAATTTAAATAGCAAATGCACAATCATATCATGTAGAAGCGCGCCGTAATCAATGCGTTTCGGATTAACAAAGTTTGAAAATGACGACGACACATACAGATGGAAGTGATCCTTTATGTCGCCATAATTAAAAGATGTCAGACTAAACAAAACTTTCTGGGTTTCTTTGGCCTGTCTTAATGGGTTTGTTTTGATACAAATTTGATGTGTCTCACAATTTTCGCAAAATTTGCCATTTCATAAGCGTGTATGTTAACACGTTGCCTCATGCATTTTTTATGGTCAGGAATAAAGCCAAATAACAATGTTATTTGATTTTCAGAATAATAGACATTTAACATGTTTAAATCTATGTGTAATAAATACAGGAAATTATTATAAGCGGACTTGCAAGTACTGATGATAGTTTACAACTTTGAATCAGAATGACAAAGACAGAGATTTTTTCTTAAATTGAACTAGATTTAAATGATGACAATACTTTTGGTTTTGGGTGACCCATAGGAAACTGGAAATACGTAATAAAAATTACGAAACAAGTATATACAAGCTCACCTTATCGTTTATTCTTTTTAAATAAATGATATCGCAAATATTTCATGTCATAGAAAATCCTTTTACAAGCGTTTAAAAAAAAACGTACAGAAATTTGTTTGGTCGCTTCTCATTTATTTTTATAGTTGTGGGACCCGAAAATTAAATCGCATGTCAGAACAAACTAAATAATTCACCACAGTATATTTTTGTACAAAAAAGTGTTAAATCTATGTCTTTTGATAAACTGAAGTTCATGGACTTTTTTTGTCCTTCATATATCGTCGAAAAAGCATAATAGCACACTTTACTTCGCACATACATGTACATATCAATTATTTGTCGCAATAAACCATATGATTAGTAGAACTTCAAAATGTGAGGGCCTTCTAAGCGTATTGAAAGATCTGATTGATTGAATGCTTTTTTTAACGTCCAGTGAAAATAGTTTATACAGTAAAAGAACGAGCAGTAAAGACGCCGTCAACCAAAAGTAAAAGTTTCATTTTGAAAAGCAAACAGAGTTTAAGTCTAAAATTTGCCCAACTTTACTTATATATAGAATATACATTTAATGAATTAAACTTAGAAAATTTAGATTTATTCTGCATCTGATATGGCACATTTTTCTATTTGTCCGTCATTGTTTTTCTTTCAATGGGAATCACATTTGGGTTAACAAACTAAATAATTCACTACAGTATATGATTGTATGAACTACACCTCGACTAAGAATATGTTATTGGTTCTTATATGCGCTCAATGCTTTCAACAAAAATGTGTTAAAACTATGCCCTTTGATAAACTGAAGTTCATTGATTTTTTTCTGTCCTTCATATATCGTCACCAAAGCATAATATCACACTTAACTTCGCACATACATGTACATATCAATTATGTGTCGCAATAAACCATATGATTAGAAGAACTTCGAAATGAGAGGGCCTCCTAAGCGTAATGAAAGATCTGATTGATTGAATGTTTTTTTTAACGTCCAGTGAAAATAGTTTATACATTAAAAGAAAAAGCATTAAAGACGTCGTCAACCAAAAGGAAAAGTTTCATTTTGAAAAGCAAACAGAGTTTAAGTTTAAAAATTTGCCCAACTTTACTTGTATATAGAATATACAATTAATAAATTAAATTTTGAAAATATCGATTTATTCTGCAGCTGATTTGGCACATTTTTCTATTTGTCCGTCATTGTTTTTCTTTCAATGGGAATCACAATGGGTTAACAGAAACTCCTTTTACTGTAATTTGCCATGTCCGAAAAATTGAAGTAATTTTACGGTATTACGTCACGGAGTGAAAGTTATAGTACAGACTGACTCCTCTCCTTGTACATCATTGCAATTTCTAGAACAGACATTTTCAAATGAAAACAGTAAAAACATGACACAACAATTGTCATGTCTCCAATCATTCCATGGCGGTGTTTGTTTTCAACCACACACCTATGTTTCAATTATGATTATTTTTTTTTGGACAATAAACATCTATACCTGATCTTGTACCAACTAGAATCCTTGGTACACCTTTGATGTGCTGATGAATTTCTGGAATCCATTTTGCATAAATGTTTTCAAAAGAGACAGGAGAAGTTACTGCGAACACCAAAAGTACCACATCGATTCCTGAATATGAAAATGGTCTTATCCGATCATAATCTCCCTTGAAAAAAAATTGATCAACACATAACACATTATCCCTTGCATATTTTCAGCCAACATATGGGCAATTTATACTGTTACTCTATCAACTTAAGGAATGAAGAATGCTACAAAAAGAATTCCCAATAATCTTGCCCAAGACATCTGTGTTGGAATTTTTTTTTAACAGGAAAATAACGATTTTGATATCAATATTTAAATTTCAGTTAGCAGTACAGACGACAGGCACATTTTGAAGCAAACCAAACACTGTTACACCACTGTTCCGGGTTAGAGAAGGGTTGGCGTGCCTTCGAAAAAGTTTAACCTCGCCACATTCCGTATTTTCCTGTCAAAGCCAGGAGTCTGTAATCCAGTGGTTGTCGTTTGTTGCTGTATTTCATTTTTTTTAATTCATTAATTTGTACATAAATCAGGCTGTTAGCTTTTTCTTTTGAATTGTTTTACATTAAATTTTGTAATTTCGGGGTCTTTTATAGCTGACTATGCGGTATGTGTTTATCTCATTGTTGAAGGCCGTGCGGCGACCAATAGTTGTTAATTTGTGTGTCATTTGGTCTCTTGTGGAGAGTTGTCCCATTGGCAATCATACTACATCTTCTTATTTTCATATGTTGGAACTAATCAAAATATTTATACATGTTGAAGTGTTTTAATGACTGCTCTATGCGGTATGGGCTTTGCTCATTGTTGAAGGCTGTACGGTGACCTATAGTTGTTAATGTTTGTGTTATTTTGGTCTTTTGTGGATAGTTGTCTCATTGGCAATCATACCACATCTTTTTTTTGTATTAACAATTTTAACCAGGCTATTTATGACTGTTGGAAATATTTCTAATGATATCATATCATTTTTAGCTAGTGTATATTTTCCGAACTACAATGTACAAAATGAAGTAACAAAACTTTGGATGTTGTTGAAGAATAGTCTCATTGGCAATTATACAATATCTACTTATATTACATCTGGAATGCATTTGTTCCCCGAATAAGGAGTAAATGAAAACAAAATTAAGAAGTCCTAGTTCTAGTCGTATAAGGTGTTGACATATAAATTTGATTTGTATTACCTGTCCTGTTGTATCATGTAAATTCACCGTAACATCAACTCCATGTAACTTAAAATTGACTTTGTAGCAATCAATTATCGTCGGAGGACTGTAAAGCAACTCTGGTACATTTTCCAATTTAAAATCAGTTTGTTGCATTGCATATAATAACGCTGTCTTCCCACAAACGTCCCCAACGGCCACAATATCTATCATTTCTACTTATATCAACCTGCATGTTTGTATATAATATTCCATCGAAGTTTCTATTAAAACAAAAATTGAATTATGCTTTTGATTAAGTATTGAATACTAGGCTAATGAAACTATACGCTGGTACAGGTATCAACACACAAATAAAGGAAACAGTAGTATAATGTTGTTCAAGAGTCATAAATCGATTAAAAAAATCCGGGTTACAAACAAAAACCGAGGGAATCACATCAACTATAAGAGGAAAACAACGGAACAACAGAAACACTGAACTGCAACAAAAATTAACGCGAACATACATGTACATAGAAACGGACTATTTGCTTACGACTGCCATATATATTCCTGACTTGGTGCTAAAAAAATTTGCAGAAAAAAATGATAGGATGAACCTAGTTTTATGGCTAACAAAACATCCTCCGGTGATATGGCAATGTTGAAAACATATCGCTGAAATGACAATACTAGTCTTAAAAGAGGGACGAAAGATACCAAAGGGACAGTCAAACTCATAAATCTAAAACAAACTGACAACGCCATGGCTAAAAAATGAAAAATTGTTTATAGTGATTTCAGGCAATACTGAATACACATAATGCCTCAACATTCAAAATGCGAGTTTTAATTTTAGCGACATTTCAAAATTTCAAAATCCCAAATAATGATTCAAAATCTTTTGATAAAATAGTATTGCACATAATCAAGAGCTTACATCATTCTACAATACGTTGCTGACAAGACGAGCTCAGATACTATGGTTTGATGGTATCTTTTTTTATTAATTTTTGCATACCATTTCCATCAATTTGTAAAACATTCTATTATTCTATTCTAATGAAAGCGCAGTGCAAGTTCATGGTGGTCACTCTTCCGTAATAATTCACTTTTCTAATAGACCGAATAAGTAGACATTTATATTTTTTCGCCTTTGTTGCAAAACGTTTTTGAGATATTCTTCCTCATGCGTTAACACGAGTGTTCGGTATTCTTGATTTGTTATTGATAATATATTTCTCACGACAAAACATTTTCACATCATTTATCTATGGTCTTAAAAATTATTTTCATTAATATTTATTGGTGAAATTAATATATAACAAGCGATAAGAAATCCTATTTTGCACTCGATGATATCCGCGTAATTATACGTAATATGTTCAGTTATCAGTCAAAAACGCACGTAACTTAGGTACAAATGTCTGCGATAGTTCAATTATCAATTTTGAAGTCCGAGACTCGGCACGATCACATCTGAAAATTCATGAGTAACTATGTGAAAATCTGTTTCTATAATGATTAACCGAAAATCCCCTTCGAGTGCCTTCCACATTCCACAAAGCTTTAATTTTCATTTACACCTGTTGTCATATTTTGATTCATCCAGTGAGCTTGTAAAGGTGATGACCCTTAAATTCCTCTTACAAAGATGAAAAGTGCAGGAAATATTGCAAAATATAGGCAACAGTAGTATACCGCTGTTTAAAACTCATAAATCGATAGAAAAAAAACAAAGAAAACTGAGGAAAACGCACTAAATATAAGAGGAGAGCAACGACACAACATTAAAATGTAACACACACAGCAACGAACTAAGCATTAGACAAAATTCGATGAGAATAACAAATATAACATCAAAACTAAATACATGAATTGGGAAACTATTATAAAAAAATGTATTGGAATAAACCTATTAAAAAGCGTCTAACGTACCCTAAAATTACGAGTTATATCCAGAACTGTGCAATCCTTTCTACCGTATGCCACGGGCAGTGTATGTTTACGGTTGTTCTCGGAATAGGCTGGACACCTCGGTTCATTGTTGACATTACGTCCACGGCTGTCCACGGCATAAGTCAGACTGCACGTCCAAGGTGGACAACGGATGTGGACAAAGCGTGGACTACATTGGTTTTTCCACCGTGAGCGTTTGCAAAATGACAAAGTCCATCCGGGCTTCAGTGTATCTTTGTGATTTTATGTTTAATTTTGGTTCGGGATGACTGTACGTGGATTTTTTTGGGACAGGCACATAAGGAGTTAGATCTAGGTTAAGGAAAACACTCTTAAAATTATCATCTTATTGGAGTCAGCCATTTTTATAAATATATTCTAAGCTTGTAGGTAACATAGATTATTTAAACTCTGTTTCATGAAAAACATTGATTTAACTTGACTTTGATAACAAGGTTGACACTCAAGGGCGTACTTCGTGTTATTCGAGGGCTCCTTTCCCTTTGAACTTTAATTGTAATGTATTTGATGAATGGTCTTTTGATAAGAAACTCAGTCAGTGTATTGGTCTGTTTAGAACTAACACAAGAAACGTCATCTCCTTTATATCTAGAGATTATCTGGCCTTTGCTAGTCTTGTATTATTTTAATTTTAGTTTCTTGTGTACAATTTGGAAATTAGTATGGCGTTCATTATAATGAACTAGTATATATTTGTTTAGGGGCCAGCTGAAGGACGCCTCCGGGTGCGGGAATTTCCCGCTACATTGAAGACCTGTTGGTGACCTTCTGCTGTTGTTTTTTTCATTGGTCGGGTTGTTGTCTCTTTGACACATGCCCCATTTCCATTCTCAATTTTATTATAAGGACACATATTTCATGGTCTTAATTTGATACTTAAAAATTGCTTTTTAACTTTAACAAGACAGGAACGCCAAATGCGGAGGAACAGTGAGAGGATTTGTATCGAACTCCTTCTTGTTTCATGAATACCAAATCCGAAATAACAGTGAGAGAAATTATATCGAACTCCTTCTGGATTTAGGAACGCCAAATACAAAGGAACAGTGATAGGAAGTGTATCGAACTCCTTCTTGTTTCATGAATACCAAATCCGAAATAACAGTGAGAGGAATTATATCGAACTCCTTCTGGATTTAGGAACGCCAAATACAAAGGAACAGTGATAAGATTTGTATCGAACTCCTTCTTGTTTCATGAATACCAAATCCGAAATAACAGTGAGAGGAATTATATCGAACTCCTTCTTGTTTCATGAATACCAAATCCGAAATAACAGTGAGAGGAATTATATCGAACTCCTTCTGGATTTAGGAACGCCAAATACAAAGGAACAGTGATAGGATTTGTATCGAACTCCTTCTTGTTTCATGAATACCAAATCCGAAATAACAGTGAGAGGAATTATATCGAACTCCTTCTTGTTTTATGAATACCAAATCCGAAATAACAGTGAGAGGAATTATATCGAACTCCTTCTTGTTTCATGAATACCAAATCCGAAATAACAGTGAGAGGAATTATATCGAACTCCTTCTGGATTTAGGAACGCCAAATACAAAGGAACAGTGATAGGATTTGTATCGAACTCCTTCTTGTTTCATGAATACCAAATCCGAAATAACAGTGAGAGGAATTATATCGAACTCCTTCTTGTTTTATGAATACCAAATCCGAAATAACAGTGAGAGGAATTATATCGAACTCCTTCTGGATTTAGGAACGCCAAATACAAAGGAACAGTGATAGGATTTGTATCGAACTCCTTCTTGTTTCATGAATACCAAATCCGAAATAACAGTGAGAGGAATTATATCGAACTCCTTCTTGTTTTATGAATACCAAATCCGAAATAACAGTGAGAGGAATTATATCGAACTCCTTCTGGATTTAGGAACGCCAAATACAAAGGAACAGTGATAGGAATTGTATCGAACTCCTTCTTGTTTCATGAATACCAAATCCGAAATAACAGTGAGAGGAATTATATCGAACTCCTTCTTGTTTTATGAATACCAAATCCGAAATAACAGTGAGAGGAATTATATCGAACTCCTTCTGGATTTAGGAACGCCAAATACAAAGGAACAGTGATAGGAATTGTATCGAACTCTTTCCGGTTTCAAGAATACTAAATGCTAAAGACTAGTGAGAGGAATTGTATCAAACTTCTACAAATTGCTGGAACACAAAATGCGAAGGAACAGTGAGTGAAATTGTATTGAACTCCTTTCTTTTTGTAATTTATGTAAATTCATTTGATTTCATGTTTATTCATGACATAAACGCCTTGTTTAGTCTTTTAACTAGATTTTATGATAACAAGCGATATAGCAAATATGGCATAGTTATTATTATGAAACTCAAATAGAAGTTAAAAGATTACGTTCGATATTGATGGATTTGATCACGTGGGACATAAATGAAACAGAATATGAAATACATTTGACAAATATAGATACTAATACATACTCAAAGGACTGCTACATCTGTTATTTACTCATTATCGGAAAGTTTATTTTTAGTTTAATGAAAATATATTGTATTTAGCATTCTTTTCTCACTGAACACAATTACATTTAGTTTCTTCCGAGTTCACTTTTATTTCCGCATCTCTAATTTTTTTTTACTTCAGTTGTATTCAGAGACATTTGACTCTTGAATTAACCGTTGTTTATTTTCAAATGTTGAACCTATTTACTGCATGTATATGCTACAGTGAATTTGTATAATCAGGGATTATGTAGAATCCCTGATTTTTCAGGAAATATGTAGAATCACTTAAATCATTAGTAATTATATACATGTATAATCCCTGAAAATGACCAGTGATTTTACATAATCACTGAACATTTTAATAATTATTCTACAAATTCCCTAATATAATTTCAGGGATTATGAATAATTTATGGATCCTTTGTATATATTATACTTTCATATTCCTTGCCAGATGAAATAATTTTGCTTTTAAACTCAAATGATGATCTTAAAGATATAACCAACACAGGGTTTCGAGATAAAGTTGAAGACTACAAAATTAATAGTATCAAGATTACCTTAAAGCGATAGATTTGAAACTTTACATGTATTGTTTGTTTATTAAAAGCCAGTGTCAAATGGGTATTCATGTTCTATTTGTAAATCTACAGAGCATGTTATTGTGGTACATGTACATGTAAAACAAATAATGAAGAAGATTATGGAACATCTGATTTTTTTTTGTTTTTTTTTGTTCAAATGAACAAGAAATTCAAACCGAGAGAACTTATGCATCTAATGTATCGAAAAACTATGGAATTGACAATTAGAACAAAGTATCAAAGGAAGCTGACATTTCTGTGTAATATTCTCATAGCAATTCCACATGGTAAAAAAGGGAAAGAGAATCCCAAAAAACATAATGGTAATTGTTCACCAAAAGTCTGAAAAAGGATATCGCCTGGCCTAAAAAATAGTATCTTGCTCAAACCAGTTCAAGGTTGCTAATTCCCTTTTTTGGGGGGTACCTACAGATGTTTTTACTGAACGCTTTATTTTTCTTAGGCTGGTCATAAAGTATGATTCAATATGTGACGGAAAAGGTCTTCTAAAATATGGATATTGTGGTAAAAACCGATGTGAAGCATATCATATTGATATATTGTGTTTAACATTTTTTAAATATATATTGTGCCTAACATTTTAAAAAATTGGGTTATCATTTTGATATGTTGTGCCTAACATTTTACAATTTATGTTTTATACAGTGTAATGCTGTTTTAATATGATTTTAATACGATATTCCCGTGCTTGCATTTCCTATCATGATTTTCTTGATAGAGGGTTACTGCTCACAAGGAAGCTATTAAACCAAGAGTTCCAAATGGTGAAGTTGAAATCATCCCTTCGTAAATTTTACGGACGCCATCACGAGTTGGTTTACCGTTATGGAATAACCGTTTCACCAATGATATCGGATATGTTCCTTACGTCGTAACTACAATCCCCTTCCCTTTCATGAATTTGACCTACCGAATTAGACTTTTTACCGGATTTGTAATCACATAAGCAACACGACGGGTGCCGCATGTGGAGCAGGATCTGCTTACCCTTCCGGAGCACCTGAGATCACCCCTAGTTTTTGGTGGGGTTCGTGTTGTTTATTCTTTAGTTTTCTATGTTGTGTCATGTATACTATTGTTTTTCTGTTTGTCTTTTTCATTTTTAGCCATGGCGTTGTAAGTTTGTTTTAGATTTACGAGTTTGACTGTCCCTTTGGTATCTTTGGTCCCTCTTTTATAGCATAAACTGTTTGACTTTTATTCATTTTCCTTATAAATAAAACTATTTCTTCATTTCAGTTATTATGTATAATCCCTGATGTTTTTTCTAGTGATTATACATAAACCCTCAAAATTTTAGTGATTATATATAATCCTTAAACTGGCCAGTGATTCTACATAATCCCTGAAAATTTCAGGGATTCTACATAATCGCTAATTATACAAATTCACTGTAACATATATATATATATATATGCTATTGTGATATCGTGACACCAAATCGCCTGCACTGCAGCCGTCCCACTATATATATATATACAACTCGTCTAAACATCAACCTAACAATGTTAGATCTGTAAATTTGCTTTCGCAAATTTTTGGTTCTTCCCTCGGCGGGATTCGAACCCATGCTACTGTGATATCGTGGCACCAAATTGCCTGCACTGCAGCCGTCCCGCTAGACCACACGACCACCTGGGCTCTCAAAAATAAGAGCCATCGGTGGGCATGTGTTCCCTTTCCACGTCAGTTTTAATCTAGCGGCGTACTACAGTACATGATATATAAGGCATGAAGATGTTATTGTTACAGATCAGCTAAATTATCTATCGTAAAGGATCCTACAAATATATATACAACTCGTCTAAACATCAACCCAACAATGTTAGATCTGTAAATTTGCTTTCGCAAATTTTTGGTTCTTCCCTCGCCGGGATTCGAACCCATGCTACTGTGATATCGTGACACCAAATCGCCTGCACTGCAGCCGTCCCGCTAGACCCCACGACCACCTGGAAAGGTAACACATGCCCACCGAAAGCTCTTTTTTAAGAGCCCAGGTTGTCGTGGGGTCTAGCGGGACGGCTGCAGTGCAGGCGATTTGGTGTCACGATATCACAGTAGCATGGGTTCGAATCCCGGCGAGGGAAGAACCAAAAATTTGCGAAAGCAAATTTACAGATCTAACATTGTTAGGTTGATGTTTAGACGAGTTGTATATATGTTCCAGACCGTATGAGTATTTGGACCGTAGGCGTATGGTCCGGACCGTATACGTATACTCGTACGGTCCGACCATACGCGTACGGTCGGACCGTATGAGTATACGCGTATGGTCCGGTACGAGCTGACCATACATGTTATTAGATTTAAACAAATTAAACATTTATCACAATCTTTATTTTGAGTTTTACTTAATATTATTACAATTACACGGACAAAATTAACAAGTAAACAATTGAAATTAAATATTTGTTTAATTGTAAATTTTGATCTTATTTTGGTGCTCTCAATCAAATGTTTACCAATGTTACACTTGCTACCACAAGTAATGTACTAATATTTTTAACATTAACATTTTTGCAGTTCGTGTATGTTCCTTAGCATTTGCATTTTTTTTTGTTAAGTTTCTAAATATTCTAAAACAATTGTCCTCCCACATTATATTTACTTCTGATATTTTCAATTGTAGTGATCATAATTCTATTATTTTACTGAGTGATCGACATTCTAAATACAAGAGAGTAACAGATTTAATGAGCGTGAATTTTTTAAATCATTAAAATATAAAGGTTTATTTTCAATTAAACTTTTTTTATATCAATGTGAGAGTTAAGTTATATTAATCTGTTATAGGCATCTAATTAACTTTGCAAACTCTTAATATAGTTTATTAATCAGACCGTACGCGTACGGTCCGACCGTATGAGTATTTTGAAAAAGTACGCATACGGTCCAGACCGTACGCGTACGGTCCAAATACTCATACGGTCTGGAACATATATATATATATATATATATATATATATATATATATATATATATATATATATATATATATTGTGAAGCCTAGGTGGTCGTGTGGTCTAGCAGGACGGCTACATTGCAGGCGATTCGGTGTCACGATATCTCAGTAGCATGGGTTCGAACCCCGGCGAGGGACGAACACAAAATTTGCGACAGCAAATCTACAGATCTAACATTGTTGGGTTGATGTCTAGACGAGTTGTATATATATATATATATATTATACTAAACGCCTTTGAGAAAATTCTACATTTTCTACAAAATGCTTAGCAACATTTTTCACAAATTATTCCAAACCGGCCAATATCGCGCATTTTCTATATAACTTTCAAAAAACAAAGATCAAAATTATCAGGCATAGATAAACCAAATGATGCCGTTGATTATGATATCATTAATTGTGTGAAAATATATAAACTAAAGAAATTATTACCTTCCATTTTGTTATCCTGTTGTGTGTTAAGTGCGAACTATGTATCTATGTGAGATATGTAAATTTCTTTAGTTTCCTTTTACAGGAAACTTGTCAAGTACACAAATGTAAGGGTCCTTGATTATGTTAACATTAATTGTGTAAAAATGTATATACTAAAGAAATGTGTACCTTCAATCGTGTTAGCCTGTTACACAAACGTAATGGTTTGTTAGAGTCATTATGAATGTGGTGAATATAAAAGATACAATTGAGGGGGTTCGCGGGTCTAAATCATTTATATAGGATTTCTCTATATTTTTCTATACATAAACTTTATCTTATAGTTAATAGAAAAATAAAATAAAAAGGTGGGGTCACCGTTCATTTGCGCTCTCAATCTGCCTTCGAAAGAAGCATACATTTTTGTAAAGGTTGGTTTTTTTCTGTTGGAGTAATAGGAGAAATATTTCTCCTGAAGAAGAAAAACATAATCTAGGTATGTAATGTGGATTCATTTATTATTATGGATATCAATGTTCGTTCCACAGTTTGAATACATACACACAGAAAATTTGTATTTCGTTGATCATTTAAATTCATGGTTAACTTGCAACCACGAAATCCACACAAAAATGGAATCAATCAAATAATAATAAATCCATAATAATGTGTTCAGTAGAACACTCTGTACAGACTTTTTCAAAATACATATGTATAGTAAAGCTTCTTTTTTTAAATTTGTTTCTTTGTTGATCGATGCAATGAACACTGACGTCTGTATTAAATAGGTTGATATTGGCTAAAGTAGAAATATTTAATCGATGAATTTGTGATCATTGATTTGCTCGTTTTAAAGGTCATGCGGTTTATATATGTGCTAGCATTTATGTCACGTGATCTCCGTAGTCTCATTATGTCTTCTTATTTTGATATATTTTATTACTTATTAAAATGTATTGCTTTGTTTTAAGAATAATTTGGTACTGCATATATCACGACGTACGACATGGTTGATCTCCATTCTAAATGTGAAATCTAAAAATAAAAGAGACAAAACAACAATTAATTATTTGAATGCCATAACTTCCATTTTTTATATATTTATTTCCCTTCAAATGAATAACAAGAGAGACAATAATACTTATTTTGAAATCAATTATATTTTGTTTTTACTTGTATGCACGCTTTTCCGATGAAGTATTACAAGGATTGATAATGTAATATTGATATATGTTATCTAGTATAGTTACCTATAACTAGCGAGTACTCGAAACCGCTTTGTTTAGTTGAAAAGTAATAAAATATGATCAAAATACAAATAATTCATGAATGCAAAACTTTTTTAAAATCAATTAACAGTGCAAAGTTTTTTGTGTATATAATTCATTCGTAGAGTATATTTACTTACGATTATAATTGGTTTAAACATGGGTAAAATTCTTTTAATTGGGGACTTTTAAAAGTGTACACATTACAACAACACTAATAAAAGAATATTTTTTTTCTTTTATTAGATATTCTTTTCAATAGGTGGTAAACCAGTTTTTCGAAGATCTATATATTCAACTTACTTTGTATAAAAATTTCATACGTATTGCCAACAATTTTGGTGAATTTCTTTTAATACACTGACTGAATTAAACTCAGTTCGGAAATGCATCAACAAGGACGTCGACAATTAACTATAATACAAGGTATGTGATAGCTGTGAACTAGGACCTAGAAAACATGAACATATTGAATATCCAAATTTGATTACAGAAACATTATAAATTTGAATAAATAGGCGATAGCTTTTTTTCATTTTGAAACAATATCAAAAGAAAAGACTTAGGAGGTTTAAAAGAAGTAAAAACCATAAAATATTCAATTTAAGCAATATAAAGGAATGCATCAGATGCACATTTCGACAAGTAATGTTTTTCTATTGATGTTTTAGTTTAAAATATGTAAAATTGAATTCCTGTTGTACAAATGAAGTCTAGATGTCATTACCAAGCTAAGGAATTTAAAAAAAATATATACAATTTGGTCCAGTTTTCATTTTCTTGAAAACAACAACTATGTTATGCCATAACGACATTATTTTTAAAGACAACTTAAACGACGTCTTTTTTTAGAATAATACCTGCAAATTGTAGCATGTTTAACAGATTTTATCACCTTGTAAAACGGTGTGAGGATGTTCTATTTAGACACGTTGTGTTTGATGACATTTTATTTCTTCAAATTACTGTATTCCTTAACAGATTGTAAAGATAGTTATTTGTTTATAGAACATAGATACAAACTCTGAACAGAAATATGATGCAGAAGAAATTAGTTGCATGGATGTTGGTTATGTTGAGTTCCTTACAGTCTTCAGTTTTAGGTATGTAAACCTTATCTGTCATTTAGCTTAGTCTTGTGTGTTGTGGTGACGGAGTGTAAGATAAAAAGCCTCATTTAGATGACATTTTATGCATTTTTCTTATTAACCAATAGTTTCAAGTGACATACATGTATTTTGATAACAGTTAGATTACATTTAATATGTCATTATGAATAAAAAAAAAGCTGAGAGGTAAATATTGCCGGTCATCAGAATAAACATTTTCAACCGATGAGAAGAAAAACTGGCATTAGATTGTATATATCGATTCGGGGATGCGGGATACACAGTTTGTTTTTAATTTATGTAAACGACATGAGGCTAAACATAACAACGTAAGAATTTTCTTTTAAATCACCGGTGTAAATTCAATTTATTGTCTTTCATAGTATCGACTTTTGTTTGCTCTGCACAAAAGATCTACACTAAAAGAAGTGTCTCCATCTGAATTGTGTATGAAATGTCTCCGTTGTATGGTTCAGTATAAAATCTGGCATCAAGTATAATAATCTGTTACGTCAAATGTCTTAAGAAAATAAGCTCATAAAATATTTCAAGACCTTTTATAGCTGACTATGTGATATGGGCTTGTTCATTGTTAAAGCCCTAACGGTGACTTATAGCTGTTAAGTTCTGTGTCATTTGGTCTCTTGTGGAAACTTGCACCATTAGTAATCATACCATATCTTCTTTTATATAATAAAATATACCACGGTCATAAATGTGAACATACGACATTAACAGACACTCATTTCGTCTACAAAAGACTCATCACTGAAAATAATATAAAAACAAGAAAAATCTACAACAAACTGTAAAGCAGAAAAGCATTCAGGACCAAATATTTCGAAAGCACTAAAAGTATTCTGGGGTAGAACATTTTTTTTTCAGACAGTGAATGTATTAATATTACAGTATCAATTATACTTCATGTCAACACAGAAGTGCTAGCCATTGAGTTAGTGATATACCCAGAGACGGGACCTGCGCTAGCATTTGAATCAATCCAATGGTTGTAAATAAAAAAAATATCAATATCTAAATGTGTTTCTTCTTTGATTTCATCATGTCAGATGACTTTATATATAAAATGCTATTCTTCAGGTCAAGATATGAAGATTTTATTTTCAACAAATGGATATGTTAAAGAACTTGATCTTGACACGGGTAACGTGACAATTTTAGCCAACGTTTCTGGATATGTGTATTCCATGGCATACGACTACACACATCGTTTTCTCTTCCTTCCAAGGTACCATTTAGGAGATATATTGAGGTATATTGTTTTAAAGAATACACCATACACAATGAATAGTTCATAAGAGATTTAATTACAATTTCACGGTCCACTAAACATAGACAATGATAGTGCGAGTGGGGCATCCGTGTACTATGGACACATTCTTGTTTTGGACATCAAAACATGTCGTTAACGAGTACATAATTTAGCATATCAGTTCGGTCAACCAGTTCATGATGGCGATCCTTTGACAAAAATACTGTTTAATTTTCAATTCTTATCATTTAAATAAAGTGTGTATAGTGTAAACATGCAAGAGTGTAACGTATTCATCAGCTTTTCAACACGATATGACTAGACATTTTTTTCACTTCTAATAAAGAAAAAAGAACCAATTGGGAAGGTTAACGCACGGTTGATATAGGTTATCAGTTGAGGTTTTAGATCTGTGTTAATGTCGAGATCATTATACGAAAAATACCTTTGAATTGATGAAGTATCCTTCATCGTAAGGTAAAATTGAAAATGGAAAGTGGGATTATGTCAAAGAGCCAGAACCAGACCAAAGATCAGCCAACAGCCGATGTCCACCGAATGGTCTTCAACGCAGCGATAAAAATCATGCACCCAAAAGTGGTCCTCAGCTGGCCCCTAAATAAAATTGTGTACTAGTTTAGTGAAAATGGACGTCACACTTAACTCCAAAACATATAAAAATGAACTCAAATTTAAAAACATACAATACTAACAAAGGCCAAAGGCTCATGACTTGGGACAAGCGCAAAAATGTGGCGGGGTTAAACATGTTTTCTGAAATCTCAACCCTCCTCTAAACCTTTACCAAATGTAGAATAAAGAAACACATAGCAATATGCAAAGTAAAACTCTGTCTACAAGAGGTTCGAATCCGATGTCAGAATATGTAACAAAGGAAACTTAGCAAAATGATAATGATACATAAATTAACAAAGAACTGCTAGCAGTTACTGACATGCCAGATTGAGATCTCAATTAAACCTCGAAAGGTTCCTTCTTAAAAATATGATATGCAACCAATCAACGAAATGTTACTAATTGATTGATTGGACAGCTATCACAAGAATTTTCGAACAAGAACGGAAAACAGCTTAGTGGAAATTACTGCACCTGTCCTAAGTCAGGAATCTGATGTACAGTAGTTGTCGTTTGTTTATGTAATTTATACGTGTTTCTCGTTTCTCGTTTTTTATACCGTTGGTTTTCCCGTTTGAATGGTTTTACACTAGTAATTTATAGCTTGTTGTTCGGTGTGAGTCAAGGCTCCGAAATGAAGGCCTTACATTGACCTATAATGGTCAACTTTTATAAATTGTTATTTGGATGGAGAGTTGTCTCATTGGCACTCACACCACATCTTCCTATATCTATAATAAAATTTACGTTTAATGTACTGAAAACCTTGTATTCAGATCCGGCGACTTTGATGATTCTAGGTCAACGTTTTAATTGTTTACAGATGGCCTCATGCATATAAAACTACATATTTTCCTTATGTTTCAGCTACCTATAAAATCAGGTTTAATCTATCATTTTCTTCATAATTCCAGTTGCAAGTCAGGAACATGACAGTTGTTATCAATTCGTTTGATGTGTTTGAGCTTTCGGTTTTTTTCATTTGATTAGGGGCTTTCCGTTTTAAATTTTCCTCGGAGTTTAGTATATTTGTGATTTTACTTTTTAAATAGAACAAAGATCCCAAAAGATGAATCGCTCAAACAAAAATTGTCACCTTTGTTTCATTACACGATATAGGAAATCGGACAGATTTTAGTATCATTTTGGGTGCCATTTACTCAAATATTCATTTTCAAAGTCTAAATAAAGTATCAGTTGAAAGGGATATTGAAGTCAATAACATCGAGTATGATAAAACATGAAATGGATCTGTTTTTCAAATCCTTTTAACAAAAGCCGAACAAAGAAACCTTTTTGTTTTGGTTGACAATTTGTCTAGAGAATTTTATATTTTGACAAGGATAGTGAAATGCTCACATCAATCGTGTATAATCGTATACATTGTATTTTCTTATTTTCTTTTGTTATTTGATATGCCTTTTCTATTGCTTATATTCTTGTCACAAAGATAAATTTTATTAAAAGATACATATTAAAAGAAATTATTTATCTGCCATATTTCTAAAAATATAATTCTGTATCAAGAATAAACAAATATATATGAAACTATTTTAAGAAAGTTGAAAAATAGCATTAAAGTGTGAAACAAGACAACAAAAAATGGTAATAACTGTTTTATCAGTACCAAGCTTTACTATGCTTGTCCATAATTATTTTATATAAAAAGAGGCAAACATGTTTTTTGTCCCATAGGTTACATTATTCACTTGAACAATCGATGGAGACAATTGTGCCATCAGTTTCTAATCCTGCCGATGTAGCTATTGATTCACTTTACGAGCATCTTTATTGGACAGAGAGGATACATGGTGGTGGAATTGGACGATGCAATTATGATGGTTCAAATATAACTGTAATAATAAAAGAAGATTATATTTGGTCTGTTACACTAGACTTGGAAAATAGGTTTGTTTACATTACCAATGTTTCTTATGTTCGGAGAACATCGCAAACTTAGTAAATCGCTTGATTAAAAATAATTTGTGTGTACAGTGATTTACAACCCGTTGATATATTTAACTTAGACACTCATTAACCTGAATGACATTTGCGACGACCTGTAAATAAAATGAAGAAAAAAAGGCATGCTAGGAAAGATCCATTAAGAAATTTGATTAAGACCTGCACATATTTGACCCAACAATGAATATTCTGAAATAGTAATCTGTCCAACATAAAAACAAACATGTAGTTAAATATGCATGTGGCAATCGGTGAACAATAAAAATGCTAGCTTAGAATCATTAAAATCGCCGGATCTGAGTTTTTTGAATTTTCTTAGAACATTAGAAAACAATAATGTAAGAGTTTGTACATTTGATTTAATTATCCCTGATGAACAGTCGTGTAATCAATACGTTTCTGAATGGAAAAAAAACAACATTTCAACAAGAGAGTTATTTAAGGGACATTCAAAGTTAAAATTCATTAATAAAGTAAGCCTGATAGCGAACTAAAAAAAACCTAAAAAGACATATGATGAGTTTAGCCATTTTTTTTATTGATTTTCATACTTTGTTCTTATATTGTGCTGTCACACCACTGTCTCAGGTTAGGGGAGGGTAGGTGCAACTTCACACTATTTCAATTCCACTAAATGTATGTGCCTGTCCCATGTCAGGAACTTGTAAATAAGTGGTTTTCGTTTGTTCCTGTTTACTATATTTGATTTTCGTTTATTATTTTGATCAAGGATCAGAGTTGTCTCTTTGGCAGCATCCCACATCTTATTATTTCATATGAACAACTTTAACAGTATTTATGATTAATTGCAGTAGATTTATTGGTATGTCAAGTTAATTTTACATTATTGAGATTCAAAGTTCTCTCTACATAAAAAAGTTAAGCCTTTTCCAACAGCTGTGTACCAATTTTAAACTTCATTTTTATTTAAGCTGGATATATTATAATAGAATTGGAATTGGTATTAAACGTGCCAGTTTGAACGGATCTGACAGAGAGATTATTCAACTAAAGAAACATCAAATTGTTGCGGTAACGTTTGGTATGTTTTCTCTTAATTTTGAGTGTAAATTCACATTGCGATAAGACGTGTCACGGTACCTGTCTATCCCAAATTCATGTATTTGGTTTTGATGTTATATTTGTTTTTCTCGTGGGATTTTGTCTGATGCTTGGTCCGTTCCTCAGTGTTACATTGTAGTGTTGTGTCGTTGTTCTCCTCTTATATTTAATGTGTTTCCCTCAGTTTTAGTTTGTTACCCCGATTTTGTTTTTTGTCCATGGATTTATGAGTTTGAACAGCGGTATACTACTGTTGCCTTTATTTAAAACATCTTAAACCCTGCAAAATATAAAACAATAAGGTGATATGGTATGATTGACAATGAGACAAATATCCACTCGTATTTACCTGAAGTAAAAAAAAAAAGCCATTATATGCAACTTTGTTGAATTGATCAATAAGCAAAAACCTGTACAATATATTAACCTATCAAGAGCCCTGTCATTCGAACGACAAAAACTAATGAGTCGAGATATTTTATTAAAACAAAAGTAAAACACAAAAGATATCAACCGACGACAAACACGTCGCTTCATGCTTGTCCAAAATCAGCAGACTGCTATTAAGTGGTTGTCAATGATTGCATAGGAACCATTTAGTTTTCGTTAATTGTTAAGGTTTAAGTAATGTAAATTCTTATCAAGTTTATTATTTTGTTCCCCGGTGAAGGCCAATCGATGGCCTATTTTGCTTACACATGTACATCCATTTCCCTTTGACATGTTCCATATCATGGTTAACTTTGGTGACGATTAAACAGCAATCTCCTTGATTTATATGTAAACATAATATGGGAAATGTTATTATATTTTTTCTAAGTTACATTTCGTTCACTTACATATATATTTTAGATAGTGATGAACAAGGACATCGACTTTATTATATGAATTTTGATACTGGTGAGATAATGTCCTCAGCAACAGATAGTTCTAATGTAACAATTATAACAAGAGCTGGCTCACAAGCGTATGATATAGAAATAAATGGTGACGACATATATTGTACTGCAGATTTTCGAATTATCAGGCTTCAAAAACATCCTGGAACAAAGTCACAAACAATACACACAGAAACAACTCAGATAACCAGCCTGTTCGTGTGTTTGGGAAATGGTAAATAATTTAATACATGTTATTTAAAGACACTTATCGAGATTATTAAACATATGGTACCGTATACGAACATTTTATCTTAAATTTTAAAAACATAATACAATAATGTAGTGTTTCTTATCTCTTATATATTTCATTTTGGGAAAATGATTAAACAGTCTGTTACCATTTGATTAATAACTATTACTACAGTGTATGTATATATTTATATAAATATATGTGTGTTTATGAGAACATTTAACCATTTACTAATACCAATAATATGATTATACTAAGTTGTGTTATTACTTTTGTAAACGTTTTGCATATTGTATTGTATTCTTAGATAAAGCTTTATTGTGAATAATCCGTTTACAACACGTGTAGTGTAACATTTCTGCTGAAGACATTTATTTTTAAATTCAGCAAACTTGTTTCATTTGCATGTAGTAATTGCTTTACATACGCTTATACATGTAGTAATTTGCTTTGCTTGTATACTCCAGTAAGCATTCTAGTACATAAGTATGCTCTTACGAAAATTGTGATTGTATATACACGGCAAAAATATGCAAATAACAAAATTACGGAAACATCGTTATCCTTCAATACCACCTCACTTTGTACAATGTTTAGGTAATTGCTGATTATAGTTTATTGCAATTTCTTGAAAAAGATTTTTCCAGCATAAAATAAAGAAACCAATGAAACAAAGTATTTTTAATAATCTGATTTATTTTATATTCATTTGAGGTCAGCGTGCTGTGCCGTAATTAACTTGATGCAGATAGCTATTTGTTCAATAAGTTTGTGATCTTAAAAGGTCAATTTATTGTTTCATCAGATGCTAGTTCACATTTCATTCGAACAACTTATTGATTTGATCGTTTGTACTTACTTCATTTTGCTTGGTAATATCTGATGCTACCGATTAATTTGCTACGTTGATGATTGTTTCATTTCAAGATTAAGGAAACTATTAGTTTTCGTTTTTGCATATATATTGGATGTGTAATGATATATTTTTGGAGACGAGTGTTTACAAATGTATATATAAATAATAGGAATTTCAAAAAATAATTTTCGTTTCTAAAATACGACACAATTATGTTATTTGTTTTGCCCTTGTCATATGGAATATAATATTTGATTCAAAAGTACAAAACACTTCACTGAAATGGTACTGTTTAAAATATGCACTCTCCATATGTTCAATAGCAGTACTTATAAACTTCAGTATTAAATATGAATTAATTAAGATGATTTGGTATACAGCAAGGAGACAACAACCGAGTGACACAAATAACACAAAATAGCTAAAATCTTTTGGGGCTACATCTTGAAATATTTATCATTATTTTAATTGCAATATTTAATGATGGTTTGTCTTTTCCTTTCATGTCATTTTACTGAACATGATATTTGGTCTACATGAATTGAGGATGTTTCAACAACGAATATGGTATGTATATTTTGGTTTCAGTATGATCAAACTTTTTGATAAATCAACATTAAGAAAGTTCTCTGTTTTATCATTCTCCTTTGAAAGATTAAAAAACATTCAATGTTTTTTTTCAAATTCATATACAAATAAGAAGATGTGGTATGATTGCCAATAAGACAACTCACTGTACGTTTAACTATAATACTCATTCATGAACATATTATCCTACTTTAGGAGAAAGCGTCAACTAAACTATTGGATAGTAATAACAAAGTTTGGGTAATAATGGCTAGGGATGGGGTTATTAAAAATGTAATGGAAATTAAGTGTTATGCATTACAATTTTCCATGTAATTGAATGTAATGAGTAATTGATAACCTGCCGAACTATAAAAATCAGTTAAAAAAGGCTTAACTCGTCAGATGGATAAAAATACAAATACTACAAATACAAGTGGACGTGGTCGGGAACTTGCACATCCCAACAATAAACAAAGACTAAGCGCAGTTACTGACAGTTAGTTCAAAGCCACTAACAACTAATAAAATTGATCATGCACCTAAGACTTAAAAGTAGTTTTTGAAATTTTTATATTTTTGTCAAAGGGTCACAGTAAATATTTTGTCAAACTATCAAAATTAAACATGCCAAATTTAATTTAGTCAAGGTGTTTGATACTTTCTTAAGAACCTTTACAACTACTGACACTTTATAGCTTACATCAAAGTAAAATAAAATATACCCTACCGTGTCAGAAGTACTCTAAATTTACAGCACATCATCACAATGCAAAAACTGATTGCAGAACCACCTAGTATGTAATGTGTTATTGATAGGTTATAGGTTGCATTTCTGTAAATGTTGACAAAGCAATTTCCCATAGGAACTCCTTTTACGGCTAAATCTGTACCACTTTTACTATGACGTTTTGAAAAAAATATTATCCTAGAATTGAAAGTTCATATGCACCACAATTTTTTTCAAAGGTCAAAATATAGGGCTGTGCGGCATATTTTCAACGTTTATATGCCCTGAACTTCTCAGGGTTTAAACTTACACTAATTTTCTTAACTACCCCTACCTCGAATGAAAGGTTACCACATATTTCAATGTAAACAATATGCACGTGTTTATTTACTGGTAACATTCCCAAGTTCTGTCTCTGCGATATGGAACACAGAGCGCATAACTGGGAACCAGTATGTAAACAAAATTAATTTTCTATGAATATTCAATTACTCCCCAAAAGAGGCGTGTTTTGAGAAACAGCTGTATTTACAAAGTGCAACCTATAGCGATAAAACCAGGTTCAACCCTCCATTTTGTCAAATATGTCATGTACCAAGTCAGGAATATAGCAGTTGTTATCTAGAAGTTCGTTTCTGTGTATACTGCACTCAACTTTTCCTCTTGTAATTGATGTGTTTCCCTCGGGTTTTATAATAGTTTTTAATCTAGATTAATTTTCTCTTAATGAATTTGTGACTTTTGAACACCAGTGTAGTACTGTTTCATTTATAGAATAGATTCTCCAAAAGGAAAATAACTTCAGTGTCAAATGTTTTTCTGTCAATTCATCAAGTTTGTTTTTAATTATCAGTGAGTATATATTTTACCCATTGTGACTTGGCATGAAAGATGTCTCACAAGCACTCATGCCACATTTGTTTAAATCTATCTAAAACATTTTCAAACATAACATTAATACACATTTTTTAATGTGTTCTTGACGTTCCAAATACTAAGTATTGAAAATGATAAGTATTTTATCCACACTAAAGCGATGCAAAAGGGTTTATATCCAGCGAATGTACTTTAAATAAATGTCAAAATATCCATTTGTCCATTGAGACTCCCTTAACCAAAAAAAAACCGTCACGAAATAGTTCAATGGATATGAAGCGGCGTTAAACACTTAACAACTTAATAAGTAAATCAAAATCATTTTTTAGGCATGGTGACAAGCAAAGAGTTTTGCAGCATGGATGGTGACTGTAATATAACTAAATGTAAAGACAATATCACTGTACAATGTATGTACGGGAGCTGTAGCTGTGTTGAACACACTACCCATGGTTCGTTAAAATAATAAAATAAATCACATGTATTGGTCAACTGGTTAATGTTTGATTAATTTCTTTTCTGTCACTATGAGGAGACCCTTTTCTCTGTTAGCCATGGCGTTGTCAGTTTATTTTCGATCTAAGACTTTGACTGTCCCTCTGGTATCTTTCGCTCCTCTTTTCTAATTGCAATATTCTCACGTCCCCCCCCCCCAATGATAGTTCTTTGAAATTAAAGATGCAGCTAATGTTTTGTAATGACTAATAGTACACCTCTGTTCAGTATTCATAATCGATTTAACCACTGTGGATTCATTATTATTCGTTGGATATCAATTTTCGTGGATTTCGTGGTTAAAGGTGAACCACGACATTAACTGTTCAACGAATAACACATTTTCGATAGGCTTATATGCAGTCTTCGGCAAAACCACGAAATCAAATATCTACTAACATGTAAGTTTTCCTTAATCCCCAAAAATAAATAAATGCAAATTCTGGTTCTAAAGCAAATCCAAGAAATCACAATGTCGGTTAATTACCGTTCGGCTAGTTTTCTAATAACTAAAGATTGAAGACCGTGAAACAATATTGCATGTGAGTTGCGACATTGTCATATTGTATCGGTTAAACAATTCCGCATGTTTACCATAAAACTAAACATGCTGAAGTTGTGTCAATTTCAACACTGTTGGAGAAGTTTTCTTTTGTCAAATCTGCTGTCTGTTAAGTTTGCTTTGTGAAAATATGAAAAATTGTAATGCATAAATCTATACATCATGTAAATAAATCAACACATTTCATAATAGGCCAGATGGTATAACATTTGTCCATGCTTTAATACATTATTGTTGATGTATGTTGATTCCAATCATTTTGAATCTAATTTTTATATAATTTCAGCATGTATCGGACTTTTTGATTGTGTAGCAAACATTTGTACCAATGGCGGAATTGGAACTTGTGTTCACTCAAAGTGCATTTGTGTACATAATCAAGGTTAATATTGTTTTCATAGCTTGCAATTGATTGTAAATGGTTAGAAATTAAATACTGGGGTGTTGTTAGATAATATAATAATGGCGGACTATGTTAACTTCTACACATCAATTAATCTTAACTGCACCAGTCTCATCAAGTTGAATGACTTTTACATAACAACATAAAATTACTGTGACAAAAAAAAACATATCGAGTGGCCATGTCAGACAATTTATTTTTTTCTATTATTTCGGACTAATAAAGGCAACAGTAGTATACCGCTGTTCGATAGTCATTAATCGATTGAGAGAAAACAAATCCGGGTTACAAACTAAAACTGAGGTAAACACATCAAACATAGGAGGAAAACAACGAAACAACAGAAACACTGAAGTGCAGCCACAAACCAAAACGACAATGCAACACACACTAAAACAAGCTATAAAAAGGTTAAGATCACAATTACCATTTTCCTGACTTGGAACAGGACTAACCAATTATTGCTCGTTCAAAATACGTTACGATTATCTTTATTAATGATTCATAAATAATATATATACTTTCATTGTATGATTTTAGCGTGTACTAGTGTCAATGAATGTTCAACATTAGACTGTAATACTGGAAGTGTGAAGAGTTGCATTAATTCACAGTGTCTTTGTATAATCTAGTGATTGGAGTTAAATCTTCGTTGTTGGCCATAAAAAATATGCTGACATCGTCTTATGACCTTTGTTAGTCAGTCTTCTTGTTAGCAATTATCCTTATTTTTATAATAAAATATATATACAAATATACTTCAAGCATGTTTTTTGCTTCATTGTCCGGCCAAAGAAGTGGAGACGAACGTGCCTCAATATCTAATAAAGATATATATGGTTGAATCTTATTCATGTATATATTGACTTCATGTTCCGTTCTTTAGCACTATACAAGATGTATAAGATTAGAACACACCCAATATTAAGTTGTCTTCCAAAATCGATGAAATCATTTACGTTGAATGTTTGGATATTTACATTGTCTAAACAACAACACAATATATTTTGAACACAAAAACATACCCAAACTTGCAATCATGTATATTGTAGCTAGCGAAAAACTTTTGAAACGTACTTGCATCCAGAACCTTTCGTTAGATAACGTTGTTGTAAGCTTTTATGCATAACAAGGTAAACCTTGTCAAAACACAAATTGTTAATACCGTTTCAACGGTTAAACACTTTACTAATAGCACGGAAATATTGATACATACTAACAATTAGAAAATGTTGGTCATCGATTTTTATTTTACCGGTTTGAAAATTAGTGTAAACAGTCATCCTTCTATATAATAATTCAGGGGAAAAGGCCAAATAACACAGCAATCTACTTATCATATTTGTAATATTCTAAGACAATAAAGATCACAATAGTATGACTCAAAAAGAAATTACGTTCTTGCTAAATTAAATGCAAACATTTCGCAAATTTGCTGGTGCTCAATCTTTATCTTAACAAACTGTGCAAAAGAAGTCAGTTTGACCATTATAGCAACAAAATGTATATTCCATTTTTATAAAACATAACAGTATTTTTATGATATTCACAATTACTGAGATGCATCGTATATGTTTGATACGCTGAGGGATTACATTCTATTCGCAGGGATACCGATCGAGTGGCAATATTTCACAAATAGCACTGACGTTATGTTCTTCAATTTCATACTTTATAAGGCCTTTATAACGTTTTTATACGAGCGTCAAGCGGCACTATTTGGAAACAAAGGGCGCTTCTGGAGTACAAAATTTCATTTCTTGATATATATGATGAGTTTTTGTAAGCAACCTTTAATCTGTTATTGTTTAAAGGGAAATTCCGCGATTTTTTACTTATCATCTAATTATGTTCATCTTAACATAAAAACACATTTGCAAAGTTTTAAATTTATATTCCTTCTAATAACGGAGAAAATCAAGTATTTGTAACTTTTTTGGTTGAATTCTCGAGTGGGTCGTGACGTATTAGCCCGATTTATTGAATTCTGGGAAAAAATAACATCTGTTTAACTCTTATAGCTTATCGACAATATACGTAATTAAAAGCGCACAGCTGACGAATGGTCGTAGTTATTAACCACAATATAATAATGAACGAAAATGAATATGCATATACCGTTTTGTATTCATTGAATTAAACTCCTATAAAATTATATGTCTCTGTCTCTAGTAAATGTTTTTGAATAAATTTAATTAATTATTGTTGAGATTTTATTCATAAAATATTTATTGAACATTTTTACTATTTACTTGTCTATTTACCGTTATTGTTTTGATAATCATTTCAATGCAACTAATGTGTGAGCAGAGTGTGTATATTATTTTGAAAAGGTCACTGTATATTTCTCGGCTTGAGGTCAATTCGTTTACCTTGTAGCTATTTAGCCGCAGGTGTCAGTTCAAGCGTACACAGGTATAAATGTTGTTATTTGGAAAGGATATACAGAAAGGATTAGAAAGAGTATGATGTCACGATGTTAATACACTATGATTTAATACACGATGAGAATAAAGATTCATTAATTATAAATTGTGTAAATTAATTGAAAATAAAATTCAGATTCGTAAATCCGAAAATGTATAAAAATAAAAGGAAACAATTTTTGATTACTTTCTTAGCGGCAATTGGCGTAAAGATTCAAATATGAAGTAAAAAATAGTAGTTTTAATCTTTAATAAAAACTAAATGCAATATTACCCAATTTGATATACCATTGTACATCTGTTTGATATCATTGACTTTACCGGAATTTCTTAACTTGTATTCAAATCTGGCTGTGTTTAAATGCTAATGAAACTATTGCAATTTTAAAGTTTTTAATTGACAAAAAAATACAACATACATGGGTTTTTTTTTAGTTTCTTTTTAACATTTTATTCTTACATAATTAAATTCATTTGACAATCATTTACACGAACTTTTTGTGAAAAAATACCAATTATCTAAACTAAGGCATTATTTTTTTAAAGGTTTTTTGAGGATTTTTTTTTTAATTCTATGATAATAGTTGTGCAATGTTGAACATGATAGCCGTCATTAATCCAAATAAGTAATACAGTAGTTGTAATAAAAGTTATATTTTTAAGTCATGCATAACTGATATTGACGAATTTAGAATAGTTCATCCATACATCGTTGTTCTTGAAACAATCATTATTAGTATACATGTAAGTTTCTTGACGTATAAGAGCCATTGAGGATGAGCTCCAGAGAAAGCAGACTAGTAGCGTTTCGTTCGTTTGTTTGTTGGGAAAGGAGAGGAAATGCAACCGCTTGTACAGATAAACAACAGAATTACCATACAAGCATTTATAGTCAACACAATCAGAAACAGTTCCCATCGTTAGACGGGGAATATGAAGGCTTTCAAGAATGAACAAGTGACATGTCTAACTCGAACAGTTAGAAAACGGACTATCGACATCGACCGCTTGTTCTTGATAGTTGAAATTGTATGCATATATACGTATACGTTTATGATAGTGATGAGTTCTTGTGTCTGACAAAAACTAAATTCCTTCATGGTTATATCTTGCCATACGTTTATATTGGTTTGTAAGGTGATTACTCAAAATCGTTATTTGAAAATCCTGTTTGTGAGATGTATATTCATTTCAATACAGAAATTTCGTCTATATTTTTCACAAGTGTATAACACGGAGAAGCTCTGAAGGTCCATTACTCCCATTTTGTTTGGGTGTGAACCATCGATGTTGACAGCAATATCAAAGAATAAGATGATGATGGTAGAAAGAACTATGGGCGTCATGTGGCAAATATTACATGCATATCGGACAATGAGTTGTCAATCTGTATGAAAAGATTTCCAATACAACCATATTATTGAGAGGGAATGTTTACATGCTATACTCTCGTACTAGTATTACAGGGTTCTTGTGGCGTTCACCTTAGACACACATCTTTTTAACGATGTTTAAAAAAAAGACAGAACCAATTTAATGTCATATTTCCCTATTTTTTTAAATATAACTAAAAGTCTTTCATCTGACAAGAATACCCCTATTTAGCGGACAAGTAATTTATTCTTTTTTCTGTTATTGAATACCAAGAAAGAAAAAAAAATCCCGAAATTAATTTGAAACTTTGATACTCAAAAGTTTCCCAGCAAAATATTCACATCCCTTCGGGATAATTAGTGTTCGTCCAGTGGCATATATAACAATTGTGATGACGAATTTCTTCCTTTGTTCGAGAAAAATCTTATTGAAATATAAATCTGTGATTTTACTATGTCCACAACTTCAATGTACCAAAGCAAAAGTTATACATCGACCTGTATTTAAATCAAATTGGTTCTCTTCTTCTTCTTCTGGTATACAATAGTCTATCGACATTCGATGATTACATACTGTTGGCATACGTGGACTAGTCTATTTACAACACTTTTACCCCTATTTATTCAAAATATATGTTTTTTTCTTATGTTCAATGTATACATGTATATATTTTAAATTGCGCTATAGTTCCGTAACTTTCTATCCAGTCGTATAAACGAATCGTCGGCAAGTGCGTACATATTTTTAAATCAATATTTCTGGTATGTTTCAATCTGTCCTTCACTTTTGACAATGAGTATATATTACATTTTCCCAAATTCACCCTTGGAAAAAATATTTAAATAGATTTTAATTTCATCAAATCTTATTTTTTGGGTATTATTTATATTTTTATGAATAATATTCTTTACACCAGAAATGTTATTTATAAACAAGCGTATGAGTTTGGTAATGACAAGTAAGACAGAGTTGTATATTATACATCTGATAGTTCAAAATGGAAAGTTAAATGTTATCAGCCGTGTACACTGATCAATACCTGCAGAAGTGAAACGATGCGTGAACTTGCAAGCCCGACAGGAAATCGCTTGAATACCTGGACGTGTCACCTCACACCCCTCACAATACCTTTGGAAGTAATACCTTTAGCCATGCTGGTGATCAGAAGAGGGAAGATAAAAATTTATTTGAAAACGGTTTATTACTTTAAAGAATTCTGAACAAATTAGATTTTCGAAAACAATTTTCACGGAACACTTATTTATGATTTCAACTTTGACTTTTCACCTAATTCCAATATCAAGTTTAAAAACAACAGACCATGGTTAGTTAGTCGGATAAAACAACCGTACGATTGACAAGATATCGACACGCAATTACGACTACATCGGTTACTGTAGTTTTGTTTCTTTGTGGTTTATAGACATATCGTTTCATTAATCGGGAAAGAAGGACAAAATGGCGGAACGCAGAGAATTAATACTTTAAATTTAAAATCGATGGTGATCGCTTATCTAACGGAATAAAACTTTAATATCTATGAATTTGAGCATTTTTATACAGAATGAACATAATATCAATTTTTGATTTTTTTGCGAAGTTTCCCTTTAAGTCAATCTCTTTTTCTGATATGTTACGTTTGTTTCCGTTTTCAATGTGAATATCTAGATGAAGCCGGTACTAATTCAGGAATGTGACAGTTGTTATCGACTCATTCAGTGTTTATGAGCTGTTTATTTTGCCATTTGATAAGGGACTCTCCATTTTGAATTTTCAACAGAGGTCGTTTTGTGTTAATTATATTAAAATATCAAGAATCGATTTAATAGTAAACAAAAAGGTAATCTCATGCCATATCCGGACAAAAACATGCCTTGTTGAGATATATTCCTATCTGGCACAAGTTGTGAGTGATGCCCTATTATTTTTTTTTTATTGCAAACCTATATAAAAACAAGCAAAAGGATTATATTCAGTGATGGGTGTGTGATAATATAATGAAGTTAAACATGTAAAATAAGATAAAATAACGAGGTGTTGTTTCAAAACATAATTAAGTGTATAAGTGTAATGAGAGGCCCAACAAATTCCTTAAAAATTAATAACATATCATTTATGTTTCTCACATCTACAGACATTTTATATAAGAGCACTTCGTGTATATCAACATGATAACCGACTTTACTATTTATCTCAAAAATGTAAATACTTGTGATGATAAGGCATGACATTTAATCAATACATTATTTTGAAACCAATCAAAACGCATTTGTGAAAAAAAGATAACAAAAGAGAATCGATTTAATAGATAAAATCTGACCACGTAACGTAAGTAATTTCATAACATTTTAAATATTCTATTTCAATATTTTCAAAACGAGTTTTTTTCATCAAAAACGTTTCAGAATTTAAACACATTTTTGAAATACTTTGTCTTAGTAGTACATGGTTGTTGCCTGCTTAGAATGAGAGTTTTGAAATAAATCAGTTTATCGTAGAGCTGATATCATATTGTCTAACATTTAACGGACGATATATCTCATTTTAATTCAATTCAAATTCAAATCAAATAGCAACTATCATATTCCTGACTTGGTACAGACATTGTCTTATGTAGAAAAGGTGTATTAAACCTGGTTTTAAAGCTAGCTGTATCTCTCACTTGTATGACAGTCGCATCAAATGCCATTATATTGACTACGATGCGTGAACAAAACAAACAGACGTAATAGGTAAAAATGTAAAAAATAAGGGTACAACAGTCAACATTGGGTAAAACATTAATCACTAAAAACAAAAAAATATATATACCAAGCATATTAGAAAACATTACAAATGATATCGGATATGTTCCTTACGTCGTAACTACAATCCCCTTCCCTTTCATGAATGTGACTTACCGAATTAGACTATTTACCGGATTTGTAATCACATAAGCAACACGACGGGTGCCACATATGGAGCAGGATCTGCTTACCCTTCCTGAGCACCTGAGATCACCCCTAGTTTTTGGTGGGGTTCGTGTTGTTTATTCTTTAGTTTTCTATGTTGTGTCATGTGTACTATTGTTCTTCTGTTTGTCTTTTTCATTTTTAGCCATGGCGTTGTCAGTTTGTTTTAGATTTATGAGTTTGACTGTCCCTTTGGTATCTTTCGTCCCTCTTTTTAAATACAGGAATGCATATTAAAATTAAATTATATGCCTTTTATCATGTTTATTCAGGTAGAAGTAAAACTATATTTGTCATTATAGTTTTGTTAATATCTTTTAAACAACTTCGGATGTTTGAGTAGAAGAAAGACATATTATGCACATGTACACAATGTGTCTGCATTTACATGTTACAAGGGCGCATATCAAATGTTAGTTATACATCCTTGATTTACCTTGATTTTTAAAAGATAAAAATGGTAAAAAAACACAAAATTTATAGGGTTACACAAAGACCTTGTTGTGTCAGAAATTCTGACTAAACCATGTACAAGCACACAATGATAAGCTCTGGAGAAGAACGGAATGTAAAACACGACAATAAAATGATACGTGATTTACGACATGTACCTAATTCTACTGTAGATTAACTTGGCATTATTTACCTTATGACGTACGAACAACAATTATGAGTTATGCTTTTTGCATTAAAAAACTAGTTAACACTTGAACAGTTCTGTGCTTGTTATAGTCTACATGTGACACACTCTGCTCCTGCAGTAAATATTTTTGGTCGTCAATAAATAGAATATATTAACAAGAACAATTCAAACGAGAAAGGGTATCGACCTAATTTCGGTACAAATCATTTAAACAAAAACAATAATGATATACACTTCTGCAACAAGCAGTAACTGGAAAATAAAGGGCTACAATTTAGAACAAGACTTTCATAACGTGGTACGAATAAAAGTCCATTAAAAGTCAGTTGAAAAGGGCTTTCTTAATAAAATTATCAATATATTCTGTAGAACACTTGTTAAGAAGGTATATTTATTAGTCGGTTTGTTAAAAGGCAAGTGGAAGTGAATGTTATGTACCAGCTTCCACTTTATTGATTTCTACCATATCCTCGAAAGGCAACTTTTCAATGTTACGAATAGCTGATAACAGTTAGCTTCTTTAAATGTAATACAGAAAAAAGTAAAAATAACTGACGACTGCTAAAAAAACCTACAAACGAAAAACATGTCGAGGCCTTGCAATTTGTAAAGCCAACTATACAGTTTTGGTTGTTCTTTTTAACGGTAGCCTATAATTGTTCACATCTATTTCATTTAGTCTTCATTCGATAGTTGTCCTATTGCCAATTACACAAAATCTCCTTTACATTGATTTAACATCTGAAAAGGGAGTTCGCTTCTTAGTTTCAAAATAATTAACTTTTTTTAACGCTAGTTTATATTGATAGGAGATAAATAAAGGAATTAAAAGAGCAAAAAAAAATATAGAGGTCAATGTGCTTGATCTCAAGATATGTCATTGAAATTTTGGTAGGAAAATATTCTCTCTTGACTTTTCATAGCTTTATCATTGACAAGTTTGAGATCTGAAAAACAATAAAAAATATAATAAAAATTAAAAACCAATTGTTCAGAGAACCATTGATGGTCTTTCCACCAGTAAGGATCTTTTTGATATGAAAATAATAAAATTTGGTTTTAAATGTCAATTTTAGCGTTAAATGACAGCTTATTGAACTCTGATTCCAAAAATATATGGTTTATATACAAAAAGATATAAATAAGGGAGATATTTTGTTACTTCCGGTTTAAAATATGTTACTTACGGTATGTTTTGATAGTTTACTTGACACTGATTCCAAAAATAGATGGTTCTATATACTTTTACATTAAATAAGTACAAAAAATGGATTACATAAGGTCACTTCCGGTTGGCTTTTTCAAGGTCATATTGCTTGCAACCTTTTGCAAAAAGTCCAATGGCCTTTATCATGTATACATAAGAGGAAAGAGCAAAGGTCAAAACCTAAAACGTTAAATTTACCTATGACATTGAGCTCAATTTCAAGGTCTTCAACCACGGACTTCAAATCAAAAGACTCTAGGCCTCTACTTTATATTGTTAATGAGTTATATTACCATACAACTAATATAAGATATAAAAGGGGGAAAATTCGCATTAAATGTTGCGTACCCGTTTATGTAAAATTTACGTGTTACGACATGTCGCAACTAACGATTCTCTGAAAATATTTTGTCGATATCTTGTATGATTTCTGAAAATAATAGATAACAAGCCAAAACCAAAAATTTGAACATGACCTTGACCTTTGACCTTGATGTCACTTTCATTTATTGGGACCAAGTACCTCAAAGACCCTAGGCCTCTATCACTTATGGTTTTTCAGTTATAAATTAATTTCACTTATTTAAATACAAAAGGGGAAATAACTCTCATATGGGTTCTTCGTAAAGCCTCGGTCACACCTTACCGGATAGCACGAACGGACGCCTACCGGATGAAAATAAAAGTTGTCCGTTGACAAAATTGTTATCCGTTGGGAGTCCGTCGATTTACTGGCCGAATAAAACGGCAGTGTAACGGATGCCTAACGGACAAACACCGGATATGCAACGTACGAGAAACGGAAACGTACCGGACAGAACTGATGTCGAACGTACATCCAACAGATGAGTACCGCATAAAACGGACACCTAACGGAAGCGTACCGAATAAAACTGATGAACAATATATACGGAAAAATTTTAAGCGATAAAAAAAAAGCATTTTTGCGCCTGTCCCAAGTCAGGATCCTCTGGCCTTTGTTAGTCTTGTATTATTTTAATTTCAGTTTCTTGTGTACAATTTGGAAATTAGTATGGCGTTCATTTTCACTGAACTAGTATATATTTGTTTAGGGGCAAGCTGACGGACGCCTCCGGGTGCTGGAATTTCTCGCTACATTGAAGACCTGTTGGTGACCTTCTGCTGTTGTTTTTTTCTATGGTCGGGTTGTTGTCTCTTTGGCACATTCCCCATTTCCATTCTCAATTTTAATAATAATACATGTACATCGCATAAATATTCAAAATGTTTAGGTGTAACTGGTTTTGGTTTATTCTTCAAAATACCGCAAAAGGTCAGTGTCTGACCTAAATAAGAGCTGCTTGATTGTGAGGAATCGCCCTTACTCTAAGGTCGATTATGAATAATAAGAATTCACGAACCTTAAGAAATCTGACATACCAATAATTGGCATTACTGACGCGAAATTTTCAATTGGCATTTATCCGTTTCAGTTCCGTTCATCATTTTTATCCGTTATACGTCCGGTAGATGTCCGTTTCTCATTCGTTCAACATCCGTTTTATCCGTTTAAACGTCCGGTAGAAGTCCGTTGGTGAGTTTATGTTCCAGACCTCCAACTGATGTACAACGGACACGGAACGGATACAAAACGGAAACGAAACGGACGAGTACAATACAAAACGGACGCCTAACGGACGTTCAACGGACATTTTATCCGTTGAACGTCCGTTAAAAGTTTTGAACATGTTCAAAATTTTCCACCGGACAGAACGGACGTCGACGGATAAAACGTACGCTTAACGGGCATGCAACGGATATGGACGGACGTCTAACGGATAACAACGGACGTCTAACGGACATGAACGGATTGAAAACAAGTTATCCGTTAGGCGTCCGTTCGAGCTATCCGGTAAGGTGTGACCGAGGCTTAAAGCTTCGGTCAAAATAAAACCTATCATCCTGAGGATATAACGAGCAATTTGGAAAAATCAAAATTGTCGCTTTCTTTTACGGTTGCGGAGGAGATCTAATAACAAGAAAAAACAGTGTTTGGGGAGATAACTTTTACAAAGAAAAGTGTTCGATTAAACAGGGTCAGTTTCAAAAGCATATAGACTGTATGATATCATATACAAAAAAACTAAGCGACATGTTTTGAAACATTTTTAAAACCAAAAAAAAAATTAAAAAATTAAAAAACAATTTTCAGAGAACAATTGAAGGTCTTTCATTCTCGATAATAAGAATGAAATTTAAAAAACGATGTTAGAGAATTTCACTCCTTGTTGATGTAATTTGGTACCTCAAACTGATATAAAACAATAAGATTAAAAGGTATATGCAGAAGACTTAATTGTTTGATAATGAACAAGAAAGAATTTTTAGAAAAGGTCAAAATCTAGAACGTCAATTGACCTTTGACATTGACCTCAAATTTAGGGTCATAGGTCGGTGATCTCAAATCAAAAGGTCCCAGGTCAATCACTTGCATGGTTGTGGAGAAATACCGATTTTAAAAACAAAAGGGGAGAAAAATCCTATAAGGGTTGACCAAAACATTTCGACTTAAATGGGTTGAAGTTGTGCCTTATCGTAAACAGTTATTTGGAAAACACATCATATCATTATCCGGTACAGTTTCTTTACAGTTTCTTTAAAATAAAGATTACAAGCAAAATTCAAAATTAAGAATATGACCTTGACCTCAATTTCAAGGTCATAGGTCAGTAAACTCAAATCGAAAGACCCGAGGTCAATCACTTGAGGTGTTGTTGAGAAATACGGATTTCAAATAAATAAGGGGAGAAAACTCCTATAAGGGTTAAACAAAACACTCCGACTTGAATAGGTTGAAGTTGCGCCTTATTGTAAACAGTTATTTGGCAAACACTTCATATTATTAACTGTTACAGATTCTTTAGAATAACAACAACAAACAAAATTCAAAATTTAGAACATGACCTTGACCTTTGACCTTGACTCAATTTCCTTCAAATAGACCAAGGACTTCATATAGAAAGACTGTAGGCCTCTACGACTTATAAGGTATGAATTTATCCAACATATCACCTTTCTTAAATTTTCAAAGGGAAATAACTCCCATCAGATGTCTTCCGATCACTCCAGTTGAATTAACCGAATCATTCTTAAGAGTAGACGAACAATTTTGTGAAAACAGTTTGTTAAAATCTTTTACGGTTTTAGAGATATAGCGATAACAAGAAAAGGGGGATGCAGGGAGATAACTCCTATGAATAAGTGTTCGGTCACACAGGGTGAGTTTAGAAACCCCCATTAATGTACAACATCATTGGCCAAAAATCCGTTGGATATGTTATAAAATAAAAAAGCATCTCAGACGGCAGAAGAAAAAAAAATAATCAGAAGAAAAACAAAAGGTCTTTCCACGAAAAGTGGAAAGACATAAAAAATCAGAAGAAATTCAATAGGTCTTTCCACATGGAAAGGGGGAAAGACCTAATTTTATAAAATTTTACAGGTGGCATATCATTAAACATGTAAAAGATTTATAAAAAGAAAACTGGGGGTAAACGGGCTATTTTTTTAAGGCATTCAAATGGATAAAACCGGAGGATCCAGAAAATCTGACAAAAATCCCAAAACATGATAAGCGAACATCCTTAAGTGTTTAAAAAGTGCCATTAGTCTTTCATCAGATGAAACTGAAATTGGATACCTAATCCTTTATGTTATTGCATATGATCATAAATACAAGAGTACACAAGGCAAGATTTCATATTATGTTAAACGTAAAGGCAAATGCTAATTGATCAATATGCAAGTGTTGTTTGTAGTTTTGTATTTTTTGTGTACAAATACATCTTTCATTATTTATGTTTTATGTTAAGTGATTACATTTTTATGACATATATATATATTTCCCTCTCTATGATAGTAGCTTTTTTTTCTGTTTACTAACAGCAACATAAAAATACAAAAAAATTGATATGATAAAAAAGTGAACGAACATTTTTTAATTGAGTTTAGCCATTCAAATTTATATTTGTAAGTGTGTCTTTCTATGCTGTGATGTTACACTATTGTTTTAGATAAAGGATACGGTTTGGTTACATTAAAACATTTCATCCTGCTGCAATTTTTTGCACCTGCCCTAAGTCAGGAATCTGATGTCTAGCAGTTGTCGTTTGGTTATGTGGTTCATACGTGCTTCTCGTTTTTTATAAAGATTATACCGTTTTCACTAGTATTTTTTGGGCCCTTAATAGCTTGCTGTTCGATGTGAGTCAAGACTCGTGTTAAATAAAATTGAGAATGGAAATGGGGAATGTGTCAAAGAGAAAACAACCCGACCATAGAACAGACAACAGCAGAAGGTCACCAACAGGTCTTAAACTATACTGGTTTACATTTACAATTGTGACTTGGATGAAGAGTTTGCATTCATACCACATCTTCCTTTATCTTATTCATATTGAACTTCAAGTAGAAATCAAAACATATAGTCTTAAGTTAAAAAATCAAAAGCTCAAACACATCAAAACGAATGGATAACAATTGTCTCATTCCAGTAAATTTTGTGGAAAAAATAACAAACATATGGCTGCAAAGATGCGGCAGTTCTGATTACGAATTTAGGAGAATACTTACAAAGGTAGCCCACGGTGTTGTTTTATTTGTCTTGAATACCTATCTTGCATGATTTTTCAAGTGTTTAGCCTTGTAATTATAACACAAAACTGGAACTTTTTTTCAATTTGTAATAAAAGAGACAAAACTAAATGCGTGTCGATGTATCTTAAATTTGTGTATCAATCGATACAGAAATTATCACCATTGTGTTTGCTTTAAATTCTAAACATGTAATAATTGATATCGTTATTTGATGATACCTTCACGGTAATATAGTTTCCACTAAAAATACGATGTACAACCACAGAAAGAACGTTTTCCTTTTTCATTAAGTTGTTACTCTTTATTTGGGATAAATTGTGAAGATGGTGTGTTACACATGCATTTTGTATATACAATTTAAATCGAATAAAGAATATTTAAACATGTTCATATGAATAAAGTTCTTAATATGTCAAGTATAGTTATTTCAATATGTTTTATTTTATTGTATTTCACAAGGAATAAATGGAGGTGAAAAAATTGATATGGTTGATGTTTGCATTGATATGGTTATCTGCTTCAAACTATGACTAACATTTCGGGATTGAACAATTCCTGTTTCTGTTACACACACACATAATGGAAATGTCGAAAGTGTCAAAAACCCAACCAAAGAGCAGAAAACAATGAAATATTTTATCATTCGTGTTTAGCTGACCCCTTTACAAAGCTGTTTACTTGTTCAGTGGAAATGGATGTCATACCAAATTCCAAAACAAATGAATTAACTAAAATTTAAAAAACAAATCACACACAAGACTAAAAAAATGTTAGCCTTTCATATGGTTTGGTACCTGTTAATCCTTTGCTTTCACGATTTTGTGTGTGATCGATCATGTTTAAAGCAAAATTTCGACTAGCGCTTCGGGAATTCAATTAATAGGTATTATTAGCTCTATGTTAATAACACTATTGGTTGTCAGTTACTTTACAAGGTTATCATTCGTTCATTAGTTCGTGCTTCGGTACTTATGCTATCTATAACATAAATATCATGGACTATGTGTCGATAGATCTGAAACAGAATTAACAATGAAAATCAGGTCCAGTTAGGGCATGCAAAATCTCCCATATGTTGATTAGGCTAGTATTTTTAGGTTCGTATTGGTCACCATATCTGAGGGTGATCTTTTGTACTCCAATGTGTTTCAAAATGGTTTCGCTTGATTTTGTTTTAGCTGCATTACATGAATAATGACAATATTGAATATGTGTTTTTGTTTATGTTTTAATTGATTTTTGCAACTAACAGTTGATGAATTATGTTTCAAGATAAAGTTGTATTACGGTTACTGTTAAAACTTATCTTTTGTGTTGACTGGCGATGTTCAAGTATGCAAGTTTGATATTTTTTTAAAGATGGAATCTGAAATGGACACTTCATAAATTTCTGGATTGAACTCCGTTTGAAACGCTCAAACCTCAAATTCGAATGGCAAAAATCAAAAAGTTCCTGATCATATGAAGAACTTTTTAGCAAAAACGAACTTATAGCCTAATCGACATGTAATCCACCTTGCCTTACAACACAGTGTTTAGAATTAAATTAGGGTCGAAGTAAACTTTGCCTAAAACAAATATTATTATCAATGAGTTAAAGTAAAAAACGGAGCATAGTCTCATATAAACACATATTTTTCAGGTCATACCACAAAACTGTTGTTTTCAGTTGGCTATATTATTAAAGAGCTTGATCTGGACACTGGTAACGTAACAGCCTTGATTGATATTGCGAGTTCAGTTTTTGCAATGGCTTATGATTACGAAAAAAAATATCTTTACCTTCCTAGATTCATAAAGAATGACATAATAAGGTAAGCTGAAGCAGAACCAGGACATTCATTTGTCATGTTATCGAAACAATACATATATATGATAAAATTGTACATTAAGTATTATTCATATCCTTTTTAATATATTTTACAACGTTAGTATTACATATCTGATATGTTATCCTTCCGTTTCATGTGTTTGCGCTTTTGATTTTGCCGTTTGATATAAGACTTTCCGTTTTGAATTTTCCTTGGAGTTCAGTATTTTGGTTGTTTTACCGTTATCTGACAATTTTGATTCAGCATTAAAAATGATACTCAGATTTGTAAAAAGAAATATACAATTTTAGAAAGGAAATTCTACGGATTACAGAATTAAAGATATTACTAGTTACTAATAGTACAACCAATCAGCAGCGTTGTCCATTTAGAATTGAAAAATAAATTACAATTACGACAATGTCATGTTTACTATCTTGTTTCTCAGGTTACGTTATCCATCAGAGACCGTTTCGACGTTAGAGACAATTGTTACAGTTACTAGTCCTATAACTATAGATATTGACCAAATAAATGAACATTTGTATTGGACTGAAAATACTGAAAGAATGAGACGATGTAAAACTGACGGAACAAACCAAGTTACTATACTTCGTGAAGAGGGCATATGGGGATTAGTAATAGATCTTACAAACAGGTAAGTTTTCCATTGCCTACATTGAAATAAATTTAAACAGAGAGCAACACATGTATAGGCATAAAATAGAATGTGAGGTTAAATAACATTTTAACCAAAGAACATCGTTTTTGTGCGTAAAACTCATTACATTAAATTTAATGCTCGATAAACGAATTAGGTATTGACAATTCATTTGGAAACTCAACATATACCCTCAAAACACTTACCAAAGAGGACATCCTGGATAATCATAGGTCTGTTATATGTTCTATGTTCCTTTGGAATTTCAACCAAAGATGAAGAACTGGATCTTCCATCACTGTATTGGATGCCTAAACTACATAAGTGTCCTTACAAACAACGGTATATTGTTGGGTCTTCCAAGTGCGCCACGAAACCACTTTCTAAATTATTAACATCTATTTTATCAGCAATCAAAGACGGGCTTCAAAGTTACTGTAAAACTGCCTATTCTAGAGGTGGCGTGAATCAGATGTGGATACTTAAAAATTGCAAAGATCTTTAGAGTACATACAATCTAATTATCTTGCAATAGTATTAAAACATTTAACCTCTCTACACTTTACACAAGTATTTCACATTCCAAACTATCATAGACACTTTCAGTTTGTGTCTATCGTGACTTTCGATGTAAAATCTAGAGATGTTCCGAAATCCTGCACTTATGTCAACTCGGCCAATATAGAAAAAAATCTATATTGGCCGAGTTATTCTGTATTGGCCCAGTTAACACATTATATCACAGATCATTATGTATAGCATCTAATAAAAAGAAACAAACTGAGATTTCGATTGTTCCACTTTAAGGTAAAAAATATTTATCTCTTTTGAAATGAAATTAAAAAAATATTGTAACACTGTAGTTAATTAATAAAGATATTATTACATGTATTTCTGTATTGGCCTTGTTATTGGTCCTCGGCCAGCTGTATTGGCCTACGGCTTCGCCTCAGGCCAATACAGCAAGCTTCGGACCAATAACAAGTCCAATACTGAAATAATTACGTAATAATATCATAGTATCTTGTCTCAGGGAAGGATAAATCCTACTTTGTTAAGGATCACTCTGATTCAAACTGACATCATTAAGATGCTTGATTTCTTGATTATGTTACGTTCGTAGGATGTGTTTTTCAACAGACTGCCGGCATGCCAATTGAAACCAATTGTGCCCCTTTTCTTGCCGACTTGCTTCTTTATTATAATGAGACTGGCTGGAAACAGGAACTTCTTAGGAAGGAAGATAAGAAGTTAGCAATATCCTTGCAATCTACTTTCCGCTATATAGATGATGTTCTTTCACTAAATAATTCAAAATTTGGTGACTATGTTGAACGCATCTATCCCATCGAACTAGAGATAAAGGATACAACAGATATAGTTAAGTCGGCCTTATATCTTGACTTACATCTAGAAATTAACAATGATGGTCGGTTGAAAACAAAACTTTGCGACAAAAGAGATGATTGCAGCTTTCCAATTGTGCACTTTCCATTTCTCAGTAGCAAACATTCCAGCAGCACATGCATACGGGGTGCATATCTCCCAATTGATACGATATTCCCTTGCTTGCATCATCATTATCTTGATAGAGGGTTGCTGCTCACAAGGAAGCTATTAAACCAAGAGTTCCAAATGGTGAACTTGAAATCATTCCTTCGTAAATTCAACGGGCGCCATCACGAGTTGGTTGACCGTTATGGAATAACCGTTTCTCAAATGACATCGGATATGTTAATTACGTCGTAACTAAAATCTCCTTCCCTTTCATGAATGTGACTTACCGTATTGGTTACAATATGAGCAACACGACGGGTGCCACATATGGAGCAGGATCTGCTTACACTTCTGGAGCACCTGAGATCACCCCTAGTTTTTGGTGGGGTTTGTGTTGCTTATTCGTTGGATTTCTATGTTGTGTCATGTGTGCTTTTGTTTGACTGTTTGTCTTTTTCATTTTTAGCCGTGGTGTTGTCGGTTTGTTTTCGATTTATGTGTTTGATTGTCCCTCTGGTGTCTTTCGTCCCTAATTTTTAGATTATAATTAAATGTGACAATATATATTTTCAAATGGAAACATTTTCATTGATTCTGCTACTGTTCATTTTTTTTTTCCATATTAGTTTTGCGTTGTTTTTTCTATTACATTTTTCATAGTTTGTCCGATATTACAAGTGTTTGCAGGCATACTGCTTAACATGCCCTTTAAAGAGACATAACATTGCCATTTTGAACACTGATTTCATTATACATAATGTTACTGTTATGCAATAGGATATTCAGCATTTCGTTAAACCTTTTAAATTGGAGGGTTCTGTTCATTTGGGAGTCATGTTCATTTATTTAACCTTAGTCGAAAATTTTTATATTTTTTTAATCATTATCAATCTGCTATTTATTTGGGATGTTTAAATAAGCAGCCCCTGATATGATTTACTGTACTGTTGTCAAATTTGAAACAGTATGCAAGCTTAGATCGGTCATTACAAGTCTAAATTGAAAGCAACGATCAAACCTATGATTGAGATGAATAAAAACCACACTTTTTATACGTGTGCATGTAACAAATTTCGGTGTACTGGGGTCTAAATACAACACAAACAACTTTTTCAGAAATGACCAAAAGGAGTGAACAAATATATTAAAACAAATACAACTGATGTACTTAAACCCTGCTGACTACCATTGACGAGTACCTAATAAATTGATCACAAGGTGTAACAAAATGGATCTCTATATTAACTTAATACCAAGTAGAAAACAATAAACTTGCGGCAGAAATGGTAGACCACAACATAAGGTGCTAAATGTTCACAACATATCCGGATTTCAACAATTAATGTCTCTTCACTGATGTTTGGGATCAAAAATTATTTGGAAGGCCATTCAATTAACCTCAATTTAGGATAGACTTTCAAATTTTAAAGAGTCAAAATAGGATGAACGAATTATATAAACTGGAGGGACAATATAATACAAGCCCAAACGAAAAAAATATAACCAAGTTTAAATTGAAACCAACGTTCAAACCTATGATTGCGTTGGATAAAAACCGCAATTTTTATACGTGTGCATGTAACTAATTTCGTTGTAGAGGGGTCTAGATACAGCACAAACAACATTTTCCAAAAGACCAAAAGAGTGAAAAAATATATTTTAACAAAACATTTTTGATTATCAGATCGAACAACTGATGTTCTTAAACCCTGATGACTGCCATTGGCGATTGCTAAATAAATTGATCACAATATGTAACAAGATGGATCTGTATATTAATTTAATACCAAGTTGAAAACAGTAAACTTGCGGCAAAGATGGTAAACCACAACATGATGTGCTAAATGTTTTACACCATATCCGGATTTAAGCAATTAATATATATATATTAATTAATATATTTATGTTAAGATCAATTTTGTTACATCTTTTGATCAATTTTATTTGGCAATCGCCAATTTGTTTGAATATACTTATTCACTTTTTTGGTCTTTTGGAAAATGTTGTTTGTGCTGTATTTAGACCCTTCTACAACGAATTTATTTTTACATGCACACGTATAAAAATTGCGGTTTTTATCCAACGCAATCATAGGTTTGAACGTAGTTTTCAATTTAGACTCGTTTATATATATATAAACGCCTAAAAGGTGTACATAACAGCACCAATGATATAAAAAGGAACTATAAATGTAATTATTTATAAATATTTCGGATAACAGATATCCTTCGTCAGTCAGATTCTGATGTTAAATGAATCATCTTTAAGTCTTCTTAGATTAAACTTTTACTAAATCTTGAAATTTATACAATAAAAAAGGCAAACCGAACATCAGTTAAGACGCTTGCACCATTCTAAAAATTTGTTGAATATGACATAGGTTATATGACTAATTACATCAGAGAGTTTAAATATATGCTTTAAATAAAAATAATAATGTGCGATGTGAACTAGCACAATTTTAAAGCTTTAACAGTGTCGATATTATGATGTTACAAGAAAGATTGCGTCAATAAGAATTCAAAATAAACAGCACTGAACGGTCTAAATTTCTAAATATTTCAGATTTGACAACTGTAGTGTAGTTACATTAGAGTCTGCGATGTTTAAAACAAACGGCCGTTAAAATATAATAACAAATTTTGACTAAAGTAAAATAGTTGGACGTGGCTTGGTACTTATCCATCCCTCAAAAAATTAAGCAATTTAAATTGTTATATTCAACAGATTTATTTTAGAGATGAGTAAGGTAAAGAAATAGAAACAGAAACTGTAACAATAAGTAATATAACCCAGATGTGAAGCACTGCGTGGTGTCGAACTACATCTTTTCATTTATCCCATTTGGTGCCAAAGTTGTTAATTTTCGTATCCAAAATCTTTCCCGAGTAAGTCTATCCTCCCTAGACCAAGCAGAGTTGTGGTCAATGATAGTAATGGTCAGTCAATTGAGATCTGCCTTAGTGTGGCCAGGGGATCTCAAATGTCGACTAAGAGGGAGGTCTGGCTTGCATTGGTAGTCGCTACGATGACTGTTCATTCGTTTGTGAAACGGCTGTTCTGACTCGCCTACATACTGTTTACTACATTTACACTGTAGGAGATACACAACATTTGTAGTCTTGCAATTAACATTGCAATAAAATTAACGGTACCAATTTTCTTGCACCAGATGCGCATTTCGACAATACATGTCTCTTCAGTGATGCTCGTGGCCAAAATATTTGAAATCCAAAGCTTATATAAAAGATGAAGAGCTATAATCCAAAAGGTCCAAAAAGTATAGCCAAATCCGTGAAAGAATCAGAGCTTTGCATGAGGGAGATACATTTCTTAATTTATAATAATTTCTATCATTTTGTAACAGTAAATTTTAATAACACAAAAATTCCGTATTTTCATGCCAGTACAAGGTGTCAGACCACCAATTACTCCCTCCAATTTAGAACGTAAAAGTAGTCCTACTCTGACACAAAATAGTGCCTTTGATGTCATTGTTTACCTAAACTAACCCACAAATTTGCAGAAATGAAACTTTTGGTGAAAGGGAAATATATTTAGACCATTTTGAGCCAAAATTCACTTGTCTATGAGTTTGCATTAAAAATTCAGGATTAATGCGCTACATAGTACACTAATTTAAGATTTCCAGAAAACCGGGAGTTATTTTGGTAGTCCCTGTCTTTTCAAGATCAGAAATTTGTTACAAGACTTTAAACATTGGTTGAAAATTGGCGTGTAGAAAGGTGACACATGTACAATTCAGGATATACCTGGTTTCCTTGAAGTTAAACTTAAGGTAAAATATTTAGAAAGCTGTGAAAATTGCAAAATTTGGTTGAACAGATAGGGATTTTTAATTGGTGGTCTGACACCTTTAAGGGAAATGCAGTGAAACCCCAAATTAAGAAAACAATTGATTTTTTTTACTTAACTGATCATATGAAATGATAGTAGTCACATTTCAATCTTTTTGGGGGCAAAAAGTCACATATTGCAAATTTAGAGCCTTAGACCTGAATTTGTGCTATTTTTAGCTATTCCAACCCTGACAATATACTTTCACTTAAAAAAATGTCCCAAATTGTTATAAATGCACAGTAAGTTGTTTGCGTGGTATTAACATTAAAACTTGGTTATTTTACCACCAAAAAAAGTTGTTGTCTTCAAGATTTAATGAAATTATTCGATTTTTATCCCTTATACCATTGCGCCATAGCATGTATATGGCAGATAACATAGCCTAATGTAAACATTGCAAAAACTCACAAAAATCCCATTTATAATCTCAAATGAAAGTTTTATACCTTAAGTTGTATCAACTGATAGTAAATAAAAACAGTTAAATGACCATGACTGCACTTTTGATCATTTAATAGTACCATTACTTACACCAGGTGTAAAAAAGGGGGGTCAATATTCCTTGACTCTTCAATACCTTGGATTTTTTACTTAACCCATTGTAAAAATTGTGGAGAGTCTTTTAAGAAGTAGAACAAACAAGAAAAAAATCAACAAAACTGATCTTGATATTGAAAGTGTATGTTCCTGTAGTCCAAAATGAAATTTTCAAGTATTTTCTATCAAAGTCATACATTACAGTCAGTTTAAATATAGCTGTGAAATTTGTAATATAAGTCACATTATGCTCAGATAGGATGTTTCTGACTTCAAATTGACTAAGGATTAAGAATAAAGCAAAGCAAAGAATTCTGAGCAACTTTTTTGGCTCTTTAGGTGTCAGACCACCAATTACTCCCTCCAATTTAGAACGTATGTAATAGTAGTCCTACTCTGACACAAAATAGTGCTTTTGATGTCATTGTTTACCTAAACTAACCCACAAATTTGCAGAAATGAAACTTTTGGTGAAAGGGAAATATATTTAGACCATTTTGAGCCAAAATTCACTTGTCTATGAGTTTGCATTAAAAATTCAGGATTAATGCGCTACATAGTACACTAATTTAAGATTTCCAGAAAACCGGGAGTTATTTTGGTAGTCCCTGTCTTTTCAAGATCAGAAATTTGTTACAAGACTTTAAACATTGGTTGAAAATTGGCATGTAGAAAGGTGACACATGTACAATTCAGGATATACCTGGTTTCCTTGAAGTTAAACTTAAGGTAAAATATTTAGAAAGCTGTGAAAATTGCAAAATTTGGTTGAACAGATAGGGATTTTTAATTGGTGGTCTGACACCTACAAGTATTTTCATGCCAGTGCAAAATATGGTGTATTCTGTACCAGTGGAGTGACTGTTAAAAGTCTGGGTATCCAGTATTTGTTTGCAAGTCAGACATCGTTTGTTTCCACAACCCTTACAAGAGACCACTGACGAAAAGCCTGCTTGAGAGGATAACTCAGCTCTCACCAGCAAGTCTTTAAGGCTTTTGGGCCTGCGGAAAGCCAGTACAGGTGGCTCGGGAAAGATCTTGGATAGTTTAGGATGTTTTTCGATATCTTTCCAACTTTCGCTGATAAGGTGAGACAAGTTGTCAAATTTTGGATGGTAAGTCAACACAAAAGGCACCCTCCTGTTGACCTTTTTGACTTTATATTGTAAAAGTTCATCTCGGCTGATGTTGCTAGCACGAGAAAAACCTTTATCAATGTATTTTCCTTTTGTAGCCTCGATGTTTTAGGTGACCGCGAAGTTCTTGTAGTCGTTTTTTGGCAACATCGTTGGTGGAGCAAATCCTTTTTATTCGTATGGCCTGGCTGTAGGGAATGCTCTTGGTGCAATGTTTAGGGTGACAACTTGAAGGAGACAGATATTGATGTTTGTCTGTGGGCTTGCAATACAGATCTGTAAAAATTTACAGATCTAACATTGTTGGGTTGATGTTTAGACGAGTTGTATATATATATATATATATATATATATACAACTCGTCTAAACATCAACCCAACAATGTTAGATCTGTAAATTTGCTTTCGCAAATTTTTGGTTCTTCCCTCGCCGGGATTCGAACCCATGCTACTGTGATGTCTAACATTGTTGGGTTGATGTTTAGACGAGTTGTATATATATATATATATATATATATACAACTCGTCTACACATCAACCCAACAATGTTAGATCTGTAAATTTGCTTTCGCAAATTTTTGGTTCTTCCCTCGCCGGGATTCGAACCCATGCTACTGTGATATCGTGACACCAAATCGCCTGCACTGCAGCCGTCCCGCTAGACCACACGACCACCTGGGCTCTCAAAAAAAGAGCTTTCGGTGGGCATGTGTTACCTTTCCACGTCAGTTTTAATCTAGCGGCGTACTACAGTACATGATATATAAGGCATGAAGATGTTATTGTTACAGATCAGCTAAATTATCTATAGTAAAGGATCCTACAAATTAATGTAATATACAGTCACAGAAAATAATTATATTCATAAGTACGTCTGATATATATATATATATCTTGTAGCAAATGCATTTGATTATTAACCTTTTCTGTATCAGGTGGATCATCTATAGCAACATAAATGGTGTGAGGGGTATTTACAGAGTTAGATTTAATGGGACGGAAATGCAGACTGTTATAGCTTACTCCAATCAAATTACCAGTTTGTACTTAGGTATGACATAATTTTCTTATTATAAAAAGAATTTGGGTATAATCAATACCAATACCAACAACTCCATTCATTGGACAAATAACTTTATATAGGTTTATAATTGTCTTAGATATGAATTAGTAAGTACACTCATAACATATCCAATATACAATGGATTTAATGTAAAGACATCATTTACAGTCATAGAAAAGCATGCCATAATATATCAAAAGATTGTACGACCGTGAATGTACATATGTCTATAACAACAACTGATAGTTTGATTTTAATTTAGCGATAACAAAATCAATAAGCAAAACAAATAATTTGGCAATCATTTGGTGAGTAGAAGGATTGAAGGAATAAAGGCAACAGTAGTATACCGCTGTTCAAACTCATAAATCCATGGACAAAAAAGAAAATCGGGGTAAAAAACTAAAACTGAGGGAAACGCATAAATATAAGAGGAGAACAACGACACAACACTACAATGTAACTAACACACACAGAAACGGACCAAGCATCAGACAAAATCCCACGAGAATAACAAATATAACATCAAAACCAAATACATGAATTTGGGATAGACAAGTACCGTGACACGTCTTATCGCAATGTCAATTTACACTCAAAAATAAGAGAAAACAAACGACGCAACGTTAAATTGTAACACACACAGAAACGAACTATAATATAACAACGGCCATATTCCTGACTTGGTACAGGACATTTTTAAAGGAAAAAATGGTGGGTTGAACCTGGTTTTGTGGCATTCCTGAATAACAGGAATATATCTGGTAGAGAATTTGTGAAACTTATCTTAAGTCTTAATATTTGCGAAAAGAAAAACACATTAAGCGGACTCGGAACAGGTTATACCCGAAAAAATAAGGTATCCGCTTAAAAATGGATTAAAGTATTTATACAGGCAACAGTAGTATACTGCTGGTAATAAATGGAAGCAAAAAGCAAAAGCAAAAGCAAATCGGGATCACAAAAGCAAAACCAATGGAAACACATGAACTATAGAGAAAAAGAAAAAAAACATAAACAGTGAACTGCTACAACAACAAACAGCAACATGTATTAAATAGAACTATTTGATAACAACTGCCATTTCCAGACTTGATACAATATATTTTAGGGGAAAAGGTTGTTGGTTTTATGGCTAGCCAAACCTCCGGCTTATATTGCAAAGTTGAAAATGTTACAGTGTCTACAAAACATGACTGAAATAAAGCACAAATAACATTACCATATTTGATTATCTACTACAAACACAGTCTGCATATCTTGTAAATTTCCGTTTCTAAAATTAAAAGAAGGCGTTATATAAGTTGCAGCATGTTAATTTACAATTAAAGGTTTCAAACGACAATCTAATTAAATAGGACATTTTAAGTTTGATAAAATTGTGTTGAAGTGAAGAGTAAAAAGTTGCCAAGTAAAAACTCTCAACCAAATTAAAAGGACCACCTACAACACGTAATTCATCTACATCATCTTAATAATTTTTGACTTTAAAAAAATTATTAATTCCACTATTTTCATATGTATTATTACAATTGTTAATGTAAATAAAAAGTTATTTGAAAATTATTATTTAACAAGTTAAGATAATTGAAAGAGCAGTTGTAGAACTTTTACTAGAGTTCGGTACATTTTTGTTGTGTTGTTTAAGAAACCAACATATTGTAGGGACAGTTAAACGTCAGAGAAGGTTTTAACGCGAGCTATGGAAAGGATAAGTTTGTTTACTATATTTTTTTTTGTTGACCACATTGTTTCCAAAAATAAAACCAACCATGACTCCACAGTATTCTAGTTGTATATAGTACTTTCAATTTATAATGTTTGAATAAAATATGATAATAGGTGACAACCGCATGTTGTTACATATATGTTTGATTGATACCCAAAACTGCTACCAAATAGAGCTTATATAAAAATTGTGTACAAAGACATATGTACTGGTATTGGGTCATTCTTATACTTAACAGAATTTTCAACTAATGTGCCAGAAAAGTTAGTTTCAGCTTAATAAAAGTTTGAAAAATTTATGAAAAAATGTGTATGCATTGCAATTTTTTAGATTACTATGACTATCTTCTGTATTTTGTGGATTATACCAATGGTGATATAAAGTCTGTAACTACAACTGGGTCCAATCTTACAAATATACTCAGCACTGCCACAAGAAGTGAAAATTATGGAGTGGTGGTAAATGGTGATCACATGTATTGTACCGATTATACAAAAATAATAAAGCTAAAAAAATATCCTGGATCAACGACAGAAATTATACACACGGAACCGCAAGGGATCACAAGTTTATTTATTTTTGTGCAGGATGGTAATTATTGTAATTATAAAACTTACTGATATTAGCCCCCAACACTATGCATATTTTTGTACATATTAGGTCTAACTACAATAGATTTTAAAATAATTTTTTTTCAAATTTCAATATATATATATGTAGGACTCTAAAGTGCGATGGTACTCTAAAGTACGATGGTCACGCTAAAGTGCGATGGTCTACGCTAAAGTGCGATGGTGTCAGACGCTAACGTGCGATGGTTGTTTGCTTTTTATATGCGATCAGATGATACGCGAAAGTGCGATGGTATGCCACGCTAAAGTGCGATGGGTTATGACACGTTAAAGGACGTTGGTTTAAACGCCAAAGTGCGATGGTTTAACGGGAATGGTGTTCAGGCAATGTCTTTTGATTTTTGCTGTGTTAATATTAGTTTTTGTATATTGTTTATAAATTATGCCGTTGTTTTTCTCTTTTGAATAGTTGTACACGAGTTATTGTGTGTTTTATATAACCAGCCATTCAATTTTAGCCCATACTCAACGCCTTGGGTCATAAGTTATTAAGTGCGCACATCAGCAACACGTACCAATTGTTTTGCAATGGTCGTTCTGATAATCTGAAGTCATAAAACTACTATTTATCTGCTGGGTTATCCATACGCTTCCGTTCTTAGATCGAGACTTGTGTCATCGGCAATCATATGATGATACTTCACTACATAGAAGGAGTTTCTAAATTAAATTTGGACGAATTGAAATACTTTGACACTTGGTGTATTTTGACTTTTTCTCTCTCTTTTACGGTTTGAACCTTCCCCTTTCTGTCCCAGTTTTCTATGTTGATGAGAAAACCTTTTATCCACTATCCTGACAGAAAAACGTTTGTCCGCGCCGACACAGCGAGTTCAAAGGTTTTGTACTGTGAGTGATTTTGTTGGGAAAAAATCGTCCGCATACAGTCTTCTATATCACCTATTAAAAATGATTTGTTTCATCTATATCTCTTATTTTGTCTTGTACAAAGTAAAATCACAAAAATACTGAACTCAGAGGAAAATCAATTCGGAAAGTCCATAATCACATGGCAAAATCAAATAACAAAACGCATCAAAAACGAATGGACAAGAACTGTCATCGGGAGCCACAAATATTCTCGTTTACCGGCATGTCAATTTTTGTATTTTCAGACTGCTTGAAGCATCATAATGCAAACGTTCATACTTTCGCGAACAAACACGCATTCGTGGAAAAACGCACTTTAGCGTGTCGTGGCATCGCACTTTAGCGTATACCATCGCACTTTAGCGTGACCATCGCACTTTAGCGTCCCCATCGCACTTTAGAGTCCTACGTATATATCACAGTTCTTTCCATTTTTTCTGTACATCACTACAAAAAAAAATCATATCTAGAACCATTATTTTATTAACTATATTCTTATGATGTCTGAAAAGTATACTCTTTTTGTGATGGTAAACACAACTGATATGATCTATAATGATTTGAAACTGAAAATTCCTGTCGTCGTAACTATTGTTATAATCTTTGCAATTTCATGAACTACTATCATAATGCGTTATCATAGCATGATAAGAGTTAATAGATTTCATTCGTATCAATTCTGCTGGAAAACAATGTTCATACACTTGCAGTGATGTCACACAATGGTATAATATAACTGCTTATGCTTAGCTTTGTGTTTGCATTGGGTATATTTGTATAGCGTGTGTTTTTAAAAATTTGGATAATATAGACAGGAGGAATAGCTCAATACATACATGTAATATTTATTAACTAGGACGATTTCAGTCTTGATATATTGCATCAAAAGTAGTGTATAGTTAGTGACTGTATGCTCACTCTGAAAGGATTATTTAGAACATTTTGTAGTTGGGATGCTGACCTATTGACGTCATCCTATCGTTTTCTTTTATTCATGTTTAATCTATATATTTGTCTGAGTGCTGTAGATTAGTTGTTATTTTTTAAAGAGAAAAAAACAGCATGTATTTTGGCATAGCACATATGTTTATAGTATTCAAAATTATAAATTTTACTAAATTTCAATATTTTCAATGTTTTATTTAGTACATGAGTTATATTAACATGTATTTCAATAATGCAGTCATTGTGTAATATATTTTGATATTGACTATATTCAGTTGTTACATAGCATCACAAGTACATGATATACCTTTCTGTTCAACATAATTATGCACATGAATCAGAAGTATTTATTAAATACTGAACAGACGTAACGAACATCAAAACTATGCTTTTGTTTATGTGTTTTTTTTAAATGAATGTTTATAAATAAGGGATGTTATTTATTAACTCGGATCCATTCTGATCTAAGTAAAATTTCTTCAACTTCTACGATTGAACTTTATATAACATAAAATAATTATATAACATGCATATAAAGTAATTTTTCGTTTTCTGTAGAGACAGGTACGTACGATTAATAGTTTTTTTAGAAGGATATACCCCCGGTCCATGAAAACTATTCTTATTTGAACACATATAATATTTCTTATTAAAACAAAATGGGTATGTTATGTACTTATTCATCTTTAAGGCATCATTGATGATGTTTCAGCGCATGTTTTGTAGGGGTTTTAACAAAATTTACTCGATTTATAGTTAATATTAATAGGACATTTACTGTTTCTTTGCTGAAATTTCATATGAAATACACGTCAAAAAGACAGCTACCAGATAAAAAATATCAATTCCTAATATATCGTTTACCTAACTTACATATTTATATATTTTCAAAAAGCTAAGTTATTAATATCCCTTTTATAATCAATATAATTCACAATTACTCTAAATTTATAGGAAGTGAATTGAAAGTGGTCATCAATAGCATGAAAAATTTGATTAAATTGATAGTGATAACGAATATGTCGACCCTTCCTGTTGACCTGTGGTACGTTTATTTACAAGTATCAAGTTTTTTTTTTTCTTTTTTCATTTAAGAATCAAATTAATTACAACAAAAATGCATAAATAAAGACAACAGGAGTATACCGCTGTTCAAAATTCATAAATCGATAGAGAAAAACAAATCTGGGTTACAAACTAAAACTGAAGGAAACGTATCAAATATTAGAGACCTACGACACAAGAGAGACACAACTCCGAAATGTAAAACACACAGAAACGAACTATAATGTAACAATGGCCATTTTCCTGACTTGGTCCAGGCATTTTATGAAAAAATGGTTGGTTAAATCTGGGTTTGTGGCATGCCAAACCTCCCGCTTTAATGGCAGGGTTAATTGTAAAATTAAAATGACAACATTATACGACATGGCTACAATAAATAAATCGGAGAAAATAAAGCACAGAGAAACAAACAAGTAATAGCCATCAAAAGGTAACAGGTTAAAAAATATTTTTATACGCCAGACACGCGCTAAGTTCAAGTATGCATTATATCGTATTGACCATAAAATATGACAATATGTTTTTGTTGCTAAAGCTAAAACTATTAATATCAAAATATGTTGGCCACGAGCATCACTGAAGAGACATGTATTGTCGAAATACGCATCTGGTGCAGGAAAATTGGTACCGTTAATGTTATTAATACCACTGGGTCAATGCCTCCGCTGGTGGAGTATTGGTCCCCGAGGGTTTCACCAGCCCAGTAGCCAGTACTTCGGTAGGGCATGAAAAAACGGATTTTTTGTGTTATTAAAATTTGCTGTTACAAAATGTTAGAAATTATTATAAATTACGGAATGTATCTTCCTCATGCAAAGCTCTGATTCCTTTCACGGATTTGGCTATACTTTTTGGACCTTTTGGATTATAGCTCTTCATCTTTAAAATAAGCTTTGGATTTCAAATATTTTGGCCACGAGCATCAGTGAAGAGACATGTTTTGTAGAAATGCGCATTCGGTGCAGGAAAATCGGCACCATTAATGTTATTGTATCAATTAGCCTTGCGTTGTTGTACATTTTCAACAATCGATAAGAAATTAATCTATTTGCTATTTTGAAATTACAAGCATGTTCAAATGCAGTATTCGGATGAATGTAAATCACAAAATGCGTGCGGGAGCTGTATTCATCGCTTTATTCACGTTTACGTTATTAACTCTCTGTATGATAAGGAATTTAAAATGACGTCTGGTTAACGCATGTAATTGAGGACCTTGTTATGTATGCTGGAATATGACAAAACTTCAATTTATCACGTAAAAACATTACAATTAATCATTAAATGAGATTATCTACATGTAACATGAAATTGCTGATTTATACAAGATATTAACGTAAACTTTTATTTTATTTTATTAACGAATCTGACATATTAAAATACATTTTGAAAGATCAGTTTTGCCCTTAAGTTTATTTAATCAGGTCACAATGTTCTTCTCAAGAAATATGTTAGAAAAATAATCTATTCGTGTCCTATTATAAATGCATGTTAACATTCTCTTGATATCGAATGAAATATCCCCAAATGTATTAACTAGCTATTATCGTTTTCCGATGATTTAAAAAACTAAAATGTATTTTGTTAAACATTTAAATTTGTTAAACAATAATGTGTATATGTTTACAAAGGAATGAATAAATGACACACTAACCTTTTAATCTTTAACATTTTTATTGAATACCTTTAAAGTATAAGTCAGTCTCTTTAAGATCTTTTGATTTTGCCTCCATTTTGAATTTGGGAAACACAACGAAACAACAACAGTATTGAACCAACTGTAAGTCTTTTACTTATTATCATACTTCCCTGGGCTCTGATAGTCTATTCCCATGTTGTTATTCTATAAAAACAATGATTTATAAAAGAATATTTTCACGTTCGTGCTTTTGAAGATTTGAAGAAAACGAAAACTTTATATGTTTCGACCATAGAAATCTTACACGTTGATTGTAAAACTTGCTTGTTGTGCTGATTTTGAATTTCAAGGCAGAGTGACAATTGTTGATGTGTTTATACTTTTGATTTATTCATTGGGACCTTTAGTTTTGAATTTTACTTACATTTTATTCTAATGTTGTTGTTAATTTAATTTTTATGACGTAAAATTGTTTTGATTGGCTGTTACCTGTGTTAGCACGGGTTTTGTAACATAAAGTAATTAACATATGTGAATGTCTACACTTATTTATAAGATTATCTTATCATGTTTGTAGAATGCATTGTTCGAGATCAAACCTAAAGAGAGGGTGAAAGAAAATAATGGAGCTTAAATCATGGCAATGGATGCTTATATTAGTTTCTTTGCTGTCGTCATTGTTGTGTAAGTACTTGTACAATCTGTACATTTACCATCGCTTCAATAATTATTAATGAATTGAATGATATCTGCCAAAATGTTTCTTTGATATATTTCTGAATTATTAAACTGTTGTATTAACAATACAAAAATTCACAAAGATATGAGAGAATTATTTTGGCAGAAAAATATGAAGAATTATTTTGGCAGACATAGGAAAGAATTATTTTAGCAGATATCATTCAATTTCTTTTTTTTTTTACTTTTTTTAATTCTTTTAAACGATCGTAGTCGTGAGTTTTTATATATTTTTTAAATGTTGACTACTAACAAGAACCATTAAAACGTCTTCATTAATTTATTTAAGTCTAGTTCTTATGCAATAAAAGTATCCAAACATAACAGGTGCAAGAGAACAAAAGGCAAACGGGTGTCAACACAATTACAGCAAACAATCTATTATATGTTATTAATTTTTCAAATTTATTCAAATTTAGTTTTAATCTGTGTACTAATATGTGTTTATTTGTAAATAACTGAAGCATTTTGTTTTTACAAGTAGTTAAATAAAAAATTACTGTTTTAACAGGTCAACAAATGAAGATTATTTTTTCTACAAAAGGACTTGTTAAAGAACTGGATCTTTCCACTGGTAACGTAAAGATGTTAGTCAATGTTAATCAATCTAGAGTGTTTTCGATGGCATATGACTACAAATACGGATATATCTTTCTTCCCAGATATGAGTTAGGAGACATACTGAGGTATGAATTTCAGATATCACTTTTTTTTAAATCACGAGGCAAACATAGTTCCTCTAAAGATTTACAACAAGAAGCAATTCTTAAAATAATGGATGGTATCAATCTTCTTGCGGCATGTTTTTTTTTATTGTAGCATGGAAACAAGGAACAGTCTACTTTTACAGTTTATTCGTTGCATGATGTATTGAAAATATTGAAATCATATTTTAAAAAAACATTCAGATATAAAATCTACTTTTTTCACATATTCTCATATGCAATTCATACCCATAGCCAGGGGGCGTCGAGGGGTTATAAAATTGACCTTTCTAATATTTAAAAAATGAATTTGCTCATTGTTAAAGATAGTACTGTGACCTATAGTTGTTAATGTCTGTGTCATTTTGGTCTCTTGTGGAGAGTTGCATTAACAATCATACCACATATTCTTTTTTATATTTACTCAATTTTCTGAAAAGTACACATGTTTGCACTACAGGTTACAATATACGTCAGATCAATCATTAGTGACAGTTGTCCCGGCAGCAGCTTCACCGACCAATGTCGTTATTGATCCCATGTATGATCACCTGTACTAGACAGAGAGGTACTCAGAGGGAACTTTGATGGATCTAATATGACTATAATAACGAGTCTGATTCAACCTTGGGCCATCATGCTCGAATTGACAAATCGGTTTGTTTATTTATTACTGCTCTTCTACATCCTACTACCAAGTTGATGATCGTGGCGAAACCCGCCATAACCGTCTGTTAGAAGCAAATCACTTTATAAAAGCAAGTTTGATCGATTTAAAGGCTTACATGTTTTAAAATTCAAAACATTACAAAAAACGAAGTATTCGGATTTGTTCCTTTTGTGTTTATGTGATTCTCTGATTATTTTTTCTTTTTTTTGTTGCCTTATTTTGTCGTCTTACTCGGAAAGTATGATAGGAACATCGGTAAACTACTGTTACTTTAATTTGCTTGTTCTATGTGATGCTTTTGCAATATGTAGTGACATTTACATGTGACGATTATTATATGTTTAACATGTTTAAACGATATTTATAATTGTATAGGGTTTTTGCATTAATATTTGTGAATATTGTCCGAGTAGAGTTTTATATTGCACGAACTTGCGAGTGCAATATATGTTCTAAGGGGTACACCATTCACCAATATTCATGCAATAACCCTTTTATTGTATAGCAATATATTATATTGGAAAGTAAAGATTGGTTTAAACTAAGATTTTGTCGTTGATGACGTCATAAATTTTGAATATGTATTGCGCTGTATTAAATGAAAGATTGATTAAACTGATGGAAACACTATAAGTAATACTCAATTTGGCTTTAGAAAAAATCACAGAACCTCTGATAGTATATTTGTGCTTAAGTCTTTAATAAACAAATACTTACACAAAAATAAAAATAAAATATATGCCTGCTTTGTAGATTTAAAAAAGGCTTTTGATTCTGGCTGGAGAAAAGCTTTACTTTATAAACTGTATAAGGCAGGAGCAGGGAAAAAAATATTTAATATTATTAAAGGACAGTATGAGGAAACAAAATCTGCCTTCAAGCATCAAGAGTGGCATTCAGAATATTTTGAAATCACACAAGGGGTTAAACAAGGGGATTCATTGAGTCCTACTTTATTTAATTTATTTATTAATGATTTAGATGCAGAGTTTTCAAATGAAAATAGCTGTCCATTACAACTAATTGATACTAAAGTAGGATCTTTACAATTTGCTGATGACCTTTTAATATTATCTGAAAGTAAAGAAGGCCTACAAAATAGTCTGAACAACTTAGAAAAGTATTGTGAAAAATGGCAATTAACTTTAAATATTAATAAAACTAAAACAATGATTCTGCATCAAAATAATAAAAAAGTGGAAACATCTTTATCAAAATATAAAAATGAAAGTTTGTCAAATGTCTCTGAGTATTCATTTCTTGGAATTCTTGTGAAATCAAATGGAAACTTATTGCATAACTCTGAAGAGCTTGTAAATAAAGCAAGGAAAGTGATGTTTGCCATTAAAACATTATACTGGTTCCTTAAATAATCTGCCAGTTAAAGTAGCTTGCAGTCTTTTTGATTCTATAGTTAAACCAATAGCCACTTATAATTCAGAAATAACTTATATGGATACTTATGTTACAAAATTTAGAGCAGAAAAACGTGCAAATATTTCCAAAACAAATATAGACCCCCTTAATTTTACTGATAAATCAAGTTTAGAAAAATTACATTTGTCTTTCTGTAAATATATCCTCGGAACAAGAAAATCTTCATCAAACATAGCTGTGAGAACAGAGCTAGGGAGATACCCACTAGAGTTGCATATAAAAACTCAAAGTATACTTTACTTATTAAGATTACTAAATTCTGAAATTAATCCATTATTATACGAATCCTTTTTACTTTCTAAAAGTTTAGATAATTCAGGTTGCTATACCTGGTTTACATATGTTAAAAATATTTTGAAAGAGGTAAATATGGACGCATCCATTCTTGAGGAAAACAAAAGAAAAAATTACTCAAAGTTGTTAAAAAAAACCTTAAAACATCAATTCTTAAATTTCTACACAAATATATTTGAACAAAAATTTGAAAAAATAGATAAAAAAAGTAAATTGTATTTATATAATAGTTTAAAGCAAAATTTAGAAATGGAAAACTACTTAAACTGTAAATCTTTTGAAAAGAGAAGGAACATAACAAAAATGAGAATTAGCGATCATAATTTAATGATAGAAAAAGGAAGACATTTAAAAATACCTAGAGAAAAAAGACTATGCACATCCTGTAATACAATGGAGGATGAAGCCCATTTTATTTTATACTGCAAAAAAATTGCTAAACTAAGAGATAACTTTATAGGAAATGTAATTAAACATATGCCAGATTTTATGTCCTGGCAAGAAAATGAAAAAAATTAAATATCTTCTTTGTCCATCAACTTCAAAAGAAGCAGAAAGCTTAGGGTCCTATTTTAAACAGGCATTAGAACTGAGGACAGGGGACTCTTGATTTATTTATAAAATATATTTATATATCATATAGATAGATTGTTTTGCTTTTTTGCTTTTTTTGTTTTCATGGTTTTGTTTGTTAAATGTATTTTGTGTATGTTTATATTATTTGTCACAAACTTATTGTTCAGAGTTTATATGACAATAAATATTTGAATTGAATTGAATTGAACTAATGCAATATTAGAATTTATTGCACGCTAACTTTTGGTTACTTTCTGTGGAAATATTATATTGCTATGCAATACTACAGCCGATTGCATTTATTATCAATATATAAATTCAGTGAAACCTAGCTAAACCGAATTCTCCATAAACCGTCAATCTTTATAAACCAACCATGTTCTAAAGCACCGTCATATCAAATTATATGCGTTGTGAACCTGATAAAACCGAATATCGGCCAAAACAGCACAAAATCTTAAGTCCCGAAGAGGTTCGGACTAAACAGATTTTACTGTATGAAAGAAAGGTGAATGATTCCAACGGATATCCGAACTCTAACGTCGAAAACACCATGGATAAAAAAGAAAACGATAAATAAACGATTAACAGAATCGAACCACAAAATGCAACTTAGAAAACCAAAGACAAGATAACATCTTAGATGCTTCCCGTGTGGCATACTCCATGTTGCTCAATAAACTCATCATAGATACCAGGATAAAATAAAAACATATTTAAACCGATTATAATTTGATTTTTTACTATAGGTGGCTCTATTACAGTATCGTTCAACCAAATAATAGAAGTATTAATCGAAACAGGTTGAACGGAACTGACAAACAGACTGTTTTTGTTTTTCCTAATCAAATTTCAGGATTGGATATGGGTAAGTGTACTATCAACAAATTATTCAGCAAGTGAAATCATAAAAACTTATCTTTTCATGTAAATGAGTATAGTGAAAAGTAAATTCATAAAAATACAGAACTACGAAGAAAATTCAAACGGAAAGTCTCTAATTAAATGGCTACATCAAAGTTAAAACACAACACAAACAAATAGATGACAAATGTTAAATTACTGACTTTGTACCATTTTTTTGAATTTTCGGTACGCAATAATTTTTAACTTTTTACTTTGTTTGGATTTATAACTATTTTGATCAGAGCGTCATTGATGAGTCTTATGCAGACGAAACGCGCGTCTGGCGTATTGAATTGAAGTGTGATACCTTTGATAACTATTGGCACATGCATTTTCATATGTAGAATCGAAGTTAAAGATACTACGTGACAATGAAAATCATTGTCATATGCCGACGAGATGAATATAAAAATCGGATACTAGAATACCTTTCTCCAAAATTTAAATTGATGATTTGGCAACATGAAGTCCTAAAAAATTGGGTTGATAACGTTTTATTTTATCAATGAAACGTAAGAATATCCTGCATCATAGTACTCGTTATTGTGATTCATAATACATGTTTAGTCAATGATATTGAAAAACAATAATAATACCGAACTTCGAGGAAAATTCTAAAATCAAAAGGAAAATCAAAAGCTCAAACCCATCTGTGATATTTAGTGTTTTTTTTTATCTAACTGACATATGTGGCTGCATGTTTAAACACATGATTTTGTAATCAATTCAGAATGTTTGGATCAGATATTTGAGGAAGAAATTTGATTCATATTCATTTTGTTCCATATCATTTTGCAATCATTTTGGTTATTCGCTTAAACTTTTAATAACAAATGTCCTTCATGTTGATCGGTGTTCTGTATGTACCTTCAGTGTCTTGATATTTTATTGTTATCATTTTATTTTGCCATGGAAATGTCTTAGATTTTTGTTGTTTTTGCTTTTTTCACCTTTGAAAAACACTTCATCACTAAATTTATTTGTCTGGCGTAATACATTTGATAAATATTAATATCTCAAATACACTAAGTCAGGAACCTGATGTTAATGGGTGTCGTTTATTGATGTGGTACATAAGTGTTTCTCGTTTTTTTATATAGATTAGTATGATAGTTTTACTGTTGGAATTGTTCCATACTAGCCATTGTTTGGGCCCTTCATAGATTGAAGTGTGGTGTGAGTCAAGGCTTTGTGTAGAAGACAGTACTTCGACCTTTAATGATTTGGATGGAGAATTGTCTCAATGGCGCTCATACCACATCTTCTTATATCTGTATATACGTCTAAACCTTCTTGATAGCTTATACATTCTGATGTAGTATTATAGTTTTATTTTAATGAATTTCATTCTCTTGAATTTCTTATTCACACCATTACATGTATTCAATAGACATGATAGATTGTATTAAAAAAACACTATTTTATCTCTATTTTTCCACTTTTTTTAACACATTGTTCTTTACAAATTTATCATGTTAAAACATATCTTTGGTTCAAAAACCGCACCATAGGACGTATATTCCTTGAAACCATCCTTCGAATAAATTCTACTTTAAAAATGTACTTATACGTAATGTAATGTAAACTAATGTGTTTTTCTGTATACCTTTGTCCAACTTAGGTGATACCAGAATAAATGATATATAAAAATGTTATTTACCAATAAAATAAATGGCATAACATTTACTACACCAGTTCGGCATTCCAAAACTTAATTGCAATATAAATTTCCAACTATTGTCAGATACTGATCAGAAGAGAATATATTGGCTTGATTTTGACACTGGCAAAGTACAATCAGCAAGACCAAATGGATCTGATGTAGCAGAAATATTTGATTCAAGCGCAACCTCGTATGACTTTGTAATAAAGGGTGACAACATTTACTGCACCAGTTACAAAAAAATCATCAAGTTCTCTAAATATCCTGGAACGACATCACAAGTACTGTTTACTGACATTTCAGTGATAAATAGCTTACTCGTCCTTTCGACAACAGGTAAATACCGTTACTAGAGTAATAATATCAGATTATTACATGGCATTTGTCATATCACATGTATTATCAGCCCAAGGTTCGATATCAGCCTAAGAGGTGAGATTTACCGAATACATAATAATACAGAATACTCACCAGTTATACATTGTAAACTGTTATTTTGTTTCTGATTGTATCATTGATTCTTTGATTATAAATTTTAACAAAACAAATTATACAACTCTTTAACTCTTAGAAATTTTTTTTTTTCAAGCGCGGATGTTAAAAGGTGTTTTACATTTAATGAACATTTTAACTAAAATTGTAATAATCACATATGCATCATTTAAAAAATACTTGTATACATTTGTTGTTTAGATAATACCCTGGAATTTGTAATTATTTGAATAATTAAGTACGTACCGATGCCATCTTGAAAGTTCCGACAAAGTCTGGGTACACATTTTCGAAAAATACAATATGCAAGACTCAAATCGCTCTAAATGTTCTCATTTGTTATTATCGTTGTTATCATAAAAGTTTTAATTTTTTAGTATTTTACTATTTTCTATAATTCTATTTTGCACATCTCCGCTTGACAATATATCATATATAAGAATGTCAAACGGAAATGGAAAATAATTATATTTATTAATCGTTGCTTTACCCACATTTCAGCTGGTTTTCCGCTTATAACACCTAAAACTAATGATGTACTTAGATAAGGAAAATTCAAAACGGAAGGTCCCTAATCAAATGGCAAAATCAAAGGATAAAACACATCAAACGAATGGACAACAACTGTCAAATTCCTGACTTGTTACCATACATATAACTAGTTTCATATGTATGTGTGATAAGTGAAAACCAATTCCATAACTGCCACAAGGGTGTTACGAAATTTAACCACTCGAGACAGTTTAATTTAGATAAGTAAAGCGTGAGCAATACCAAGCTTTTTAAATAATTGAAATTTAAATTGGAATTTTGGACCCCCAAAGATTTTAAACTTTGTACTTGTTTGGCTTTATAACTATTTTGATATGAGTGTCACTGGTGTGTCTTATGAAAACGAAACGCGCGTCTGGTGTACTAAATTATAATCCTGGTACCTTTGATAACTGTTAACTGTCGAGAGTAGACAAATATTCTTATACACGAGTTAAAGTGGTGGAATCTGTTTCTCTAATGATTTTTATACTTCCCTGTCAAACATTTGCAAAAAGCTGTGTTCTTTACAAGTGACGGCTTCAGGCATGGTCTCTTTTTTTTTCCTGACGTCACAATGAATATGAAATTCAGAAAATTCAAGGAAATTAAACGTCATAATCAAATTGCGAGAAATCAGTTGCTAAGACCAGATATTTCACTAGTGACAAGATATAATTTCTTCCATAAACATTCCTTTTTATTTGTTTGCTTTAAATATATACAAGTTATATATACATATATACATTGTCAACATATCTGAGGGCCTAGGTGGCCGAGTGGTCTAGGTAGTTACTACTGTAATCACTAGCCAGTCAACACTGAGGTTGTGAGTTCGATCAACTCCAATCGTAATTGACAAGGATTGTCAATTTCCCTATCGAAGGTCGGTGGTTTTCTCCGGACATTCTGGCTTCCTCCACCAATAAAAACTGGGCGCCATGGTATAGCCTAAATGCGATGCTGAAAGTGGCGCTAAAACACAATAAATCAAATAAAATCAAACAAAGATATGTGTGTAGCATGTCTAAATTAAGTAATACTATAGATACGTTACCAACATGACATTCTTTTCATTCCTGTATGAAGTCAGCCTCATAATAATAAAAAAAGCAAGTCGGCAAGAAAAGTGGCAAAATGTTTACCCATTGAAATGCCGACTGTCTGTTGAAAAACACGTCCTCCGAACGTAACAAATATGTTGTCAATCAAGAAATCAAGCATCTTGATAAAGTCAGTTTCAGAAAAAAAAAATTGTTTGAATCAGAGTGATCCTTTATAAAGTAGTATGTATCCCTTCCTAAGACAAGATACTTGTATCTACGTTGGCCATTCTTTTTTATGAAACAAAGCAATACCAACTCTTTCAATTTGTCTTTTAGTTTAGTATGTGGAATACTTGTGTAAAGTGTAGAAAAGTCAAATGTTTTAATACTATTACACGATGAAAGAGAATTATAAAAAAGAAGATGTGGTATGATTGCCAATGAGACAACTGTCCACAAGAGACCAAATTGACACAGATATTAACAATTATAGGTCAAGTACAGCCTTCAACAATGAGAAAAGCCCATACCGCTCAGATTGAGTGTATGTTCATAGATTGTATGCACTCTAAAAGATCTTTGGAATTTTTAAGTATCCACATCTGATTCACGCCAACTCTAGAATAGGCAGTTTCACAATAACTTTGAAGCCCGTCTTGATAACATAGATGTTAATAATTTAGAAAGAGCTTTCATGGAGCACTTTGAAGACCCAGCAATATACCGTTGTTTGTAATGACACTTATGTAGTGTAGGTATCAAATACAGTTACTGTAATGGAAGATCCAGTTCTTCATCTTTGGTTGAAATTCCAAAGGAACATAGAACAGACCTATGATTATCAAGGTTTTTCTCTTTGGTAAGTGTCGTGAGGGTATAAGTTGAGTTTCCAAGTGAATTTTCAATACCTAATTCGTTTATCAAGCAGTTAATGTAATGAGTTTTACACACAAAAACGATGTTGTTTGGGGCTTTATCTGCGGGGACAACAACCTATGTGTCATGGAGGTAGGATGAGTCTTTTGCAACATTTGGGTCTTTAAAGATTGACGTAGCATGGTCATTGATAGACCCATTCAGTTTCTAAATTCTGATTTGTATCAACGAACTCACTGCCTTAATCCATTCTGAAATAGTGTTCATAAAGTTTCATAGATCTTCTCTGAAACAACTGAATTCAATTTGCGCAAAACTTTTCACAATGATTCTTGAAACACTATGAATTAGTTTGAGTGTTATATTGCTGTAGGTCATGTATGCCACCATAACTAAAAATAGAACAAAGAAGTAACATGCATATAATGTCTTATACCTTGTTAGCCATCATATATAAACATAAATTGAGAAGACAAAAATAATCAGATGCGAAAAAATAGATATAGGAAGATTTGGTATGAGTGCCAATGAGACAACTCTCCATCCAAGTAACAATTTATAAAAGTAGACCATTATAGGTCAAGGTACGGTCTTCAAAATTTTTTTGCCACATGTTGATTTGAGCCTCCATGTCTTGAGCACACTACGATTCGCCATGTTCCACATCATTATCAATTTTGAATTGATTTTTACATACAATAAAAACTGTAAAATTAATCAACAAAAATTTAAATAAAACATATAAAAAATTACATAACAATTATACCTGCAATAAAACTGAACTGTATTCTGTTAATAATAAATATCCGCCATTGATATCGTGGCACAAGCGTCCGACAAGGTATCGAAAGAATCAATCGCTGTTCATCCATGACCCCAGGGTATTATATATGTGTTTCACAGAAAAAAATCATTATCGATCATGATGTTCATGAAGCATAATCGCAAATGTTGCCGTTTGCTGCTGCATATCACTTTTTATTTTTATTTTCATTTATTTTGTTGTATACACATCAGTCAGGGTTTTTTTCGTTGGATTGTCATTTCGGAGCCTTTTATAGCTGACGTTGCTGTGTTGGCCTTTGTTGATAAATGAAGACTGTATACTTTAAGTTGTCTCAATGGCATTCAAAGGACATCATCTGATGTTTATATACAAGCCAACAAAAGAAATGATGCAAGGCAATTTATTTTCCATATATATTGAAATTGGAATCATTGTACCAAGGTCAACAATATCCCAAACTTGTCTTATTTTCTTGCACAGTGTTATTTTCTTATCTAAACCATTGAAGTAAGGCAAATAGGCGATTTTTGTTTTTGCAATTTTTGTTATTTCAAAAATCGTAGTTCCATTCAAAAATACAAAATCGACATCAGCATGCATTTAGTCTGCTTTAAATTTTGATATATATCTTTCAGGTTGAACAAAGCGTTTTCCTGAAATTCGGCACATTTCTTCTTTTAGTATTGGTGGATAACTTGGTAATTGTAGATATTTAAAACAAAAGTAGCTAGTAGTTTGCATTCATGAAAACGGATTCAATCTTGAATGTGAATAATTTATCATCGATGTTTCTTGGCTTATTTTGATAAAAATGTACCATACTGGCTGCTGAAAACGATTCATTAGAGTTTGCCAACATGACAGAGCATTTTAATGTTCAATCTAGGTGAGCAGTTTATATTAAGTAAATGCTCCGATCAGAGATGGGGCAAAGTTTTCAGGGCCACCCTTCTGTTAAAAAAAAATGTTGTTTTCGTTTTATTGAACACCGGACACCTTTCCCTTTCCCTTTTAAATACAAATGTGTCCGACTTTTTCCTCCGGGTCCCCTCTCTTAAAATCCTTGATCCGCCATTGACATTCCTAGCATTCTGACAACTAACTTATTTTATTCAGCAGAGTGAATGCATTTTAACATAAGTATAGCAAGAATGCATTTCGATTTAGTCATTTTACAGATATTTCAGCTATGTTAACACAATCAATATGATCTTTCTATATATATACAATATATATGTTTACATTAAATCGTATCGACTTGGTGACATATGTTATATTATATTTTTATAGTAACGTGTCGAGTTTATTATTGTCATGTCCATTATATTAGTCTTACCATGTCTATCGGATTATAAATATTTTATATTTTAATGGCACCAGACGATTTGTGAATTTATGTAAATTTTAAATCGGAATATTTGACCACTTGTATCTCAGGTAAGCAGTATTAAATGCCTTAGTAGAAATTGAATACTACGGTGCATTGGTAACAGTACAATATTTGCACATTGCAAATTTGCAGCACTAATGTGAATTTCGACAATTAATGTATCTTCAGTGATGCACCAGAACATATTATTTGTAAAATCTTAACATTTTACAAACTAATTGTTTGTGCAAGATCTGTTTATCCTTCCGCGGCACCAATCATTATGTATTGATGTTAGTTTGTCTTTTTTTCTAGATTTCGCCATGTCGGTGTCAGTTTTAACTCGACGAATGATACTGGTTTCTATTTGGTATCTTTGGGCTCTCATTTAGCGTTAGTGACCAAAAGAATTGATAATAAGTTCGTCTGTTGTCATATTCTTATAACTTATGCCGAACTGCATACAATAGTTTCATGTTATTTCTACTGTTAAAGTTCGATCAAGACGATGTACTAAGTTTGAAAACAATACGATTTGTCTCCCTTTTGCTATTCAAAGAGCTTTTAGAAAAAGAATCCTAAAATAAAATTGTGAGCAAAAAACGTAGAAAAAAAACCCGAATAGTTGCCGAATGCCATTTAAACAAAAGTTTAAGATAATAGGTCAATTGTTGTATCATTTAAATAGTCTTGCAGTAATGTTTATATATATAAATCTATGAGGTGTAAGCGTTGTTTTCTTGCAACGTGCTCTTGATGGTTACCATTTTGATGATCATGTATTTTCAAGCATTAACAAAAATGTTCTCTACAAACATACAAAAGGTTATTTATTTTTTTCGAAAATTTACACAATATTATGTACTACCGTATACATTTGTATGTACATACATTATAACACGAAATATTAGATTTTTGTAAATGAAACAGCAAACAAACTTATATGTGAAAAAAACTTACTACACCTTGGTCATTTGCAGTTTTGAAATTGATCAAATTATCTATTACAAATGTATATAAATTTAGATGATTGTTAAGAATACCAAGTAGCTAACCATTATTGCTTTGTCAATTATGCGGGGGCCAAATACCTCTTATGGAGCTACATAATTATATAATAATTGCCGTAACGTTTAGCAAGTATCAACTATAACTTTTAAATGTTGGCTTGTCAGACTGATTTTATTCTTTTCTTCAAAATCCTGGATCCGTACTTGAAAACTACGAGTAATAAATTGTTCTGTTCCTTTTGCAAGCCTAATACCGTATAGCGAGTTATATTCGCGGATAGAACAAAATCACCAAAATAAATTCCACCAATTTAATAGTGTACATGCAAAGGTAATTAGAAAAGTTTTGAATCTGCCAAAAATAATAACCGCCAAAATATTTCGTATCCATTATTCAATGAAAATCTCGAAATTTTACACCCGCGAAAATACCAGTATGTATGTGGTGTATCTAATGAATGCGTTTTCTGTTATATTCCTAACCGCCATGAATTTTCTTGTGGTAGCAGCTTGGGGCTCACCTCCGAGTGTAGCCTTTTTTCTCGGGGTTGAAGAACCATAGGTGACCTTCCATTGCTATCTGCTCTTTGGTTGGGTTGTTTTCTCTCTGACCTTTTCCCCATTTCTTATTCTTAATTTAAATGTGTATGCAACAGATCTTGAAATCTATCAACGATCGTGTTTGACTCATTCTGATTAAATGCATTTTGTAAATGCTACACCTGTTTTTTTTCTTCCAGAAACACTGAAATATGAACTACAAAAGCTATGTTGGTAAGTTCAATTGCTACTATAATTACAATATTTAAAACGTTCTAATAATGACAAAAAGGTCGACAAAAAAAATGTCACTTCAAATTCTGACGATGGCAAAACTCACTTTTAAGATTATATTTAAATGATTTTCTTTTTCGATGGGTGACCCAAAAGGGATAGAGATAGGGTCACTACAGGTCTTCTGTCGACCGACGGTAAAATCCTAGCAAAGGTGAATCGCACGTTTTGGCAGATAGAAATGTACAAGTACGCAGCCAAAAACTGTCTCGTGAAGAGATAACTCAACGCTCTCTACAATATAAGAACCCTCATAAAAACTCTTTGAAGGGTCCAAAAGCGGCCTGTCCCATACCAAATATGCTATTCCTTTCCAATTTACCCATATATTGTAGTGGTACTTTAAACCTACACAACCTTAATACCGGGCTGCCTCTTCATATTGTATTCCCTTTTTAATTTGATCGCATCCTGCACATACATGAAATATGCAAGTGGACGCTAAGCACAAACAATCTATCAATTAAAATGGGTAAGTCAATGCAACTAAATTGTAAACACATGAAAAACTAGACTAAGTATGGTGAGGTTAGTATATCTAACATTTCTGTATGGGAGAAACAATGCGGGGAAGGGGGTTATGTAGGTTTTTTTTCATTTAAAAAATTACCAATATTTTCTGTTTGTTTTAAAACACAGAGAGAAATATTTTCTGTCAGAATAATGTATTTTTTCCCTTGATTAATTGACGGAGAGAACATCTGTCATAAAATACGGTCGATAACGAAAGCTGTTGTTATGTTTTATGAATTGTCAACCTTGAAATAAATAATGAAAAGTTCATTGTCAATGCAATTGTATGTCTGCCCTAATGGGAATAATTCGTACGCATGGATTATAATTGAAGGGTCATTTACAAATATGTCAAATAGACTATCTATTGCTTATATTAACCAAGACAAAAAAAACAACGTAGAATCAAATTCTTATTGTATTTTCCTCCTTCCCCCTCCAAATTCTTATTGTATTTTCCTCCTACCCCCTCCAAATTCCTCCAAATTCTTATTGTATTTTCCTCCTACCCCCTCCTACACCCCCCCCCCTCCTTAGTAGATTTCTCTTGAAGTATTTATAATCATGATTTATGGCAGCCTTTTTTCTTTTACAGTGTGGAACAACAAAGGCGGAACTGGGAAAACGTCTCTGGTATTCCAACTCTCAGCCGAATACGCAAGACAGAATCCTACACAGAAGGTCATCGTCATCGATATGTGTCCACAGGCAAATGTTTCTAGTTCACTGCTCGTCAATACATTCTCCAACTTTCCAGGCGAGAAAGTTGTATCCGATGCATCAAAGATTGACACGAAAAAGAAGATGAAAAGTTTTGAACCAAATGTATGTGGCTATCTTTTATCAAGACTCGATCGAGACGAAAGCGTGAAGGGAACGATTAACTGGAACCAATTTTTGATACAAGCTAGCGTTTTCAACAAATTCGTCCCGGATAATTTACGTCTCCTTTGCGGTGACATTTATTTAGAGGTTCTCTCAAAAAGACTGGAACAAGAACGACAACTCGTGCCGACTCGATACGATAATCCATGGAGAAGAGTTACCTTATTCATGAAGGATTTTATCGAATTCATCAGTTCAAGTAACAAACAAGTTTTTCATATGTTTTTCATTGACACAAATCCAAGTTTTTCTATTTACACAGAGATGGCAATAACTGGAGCGCGTCGAATGGTCGTTCCTTTCACGCAAGACGACTTCTCAGTGTCTGCAATAAAATCTATGCTTTATTCAGTTTACGGCTTTACAAGCGAGGACAGTGAAAGACTTGAAGGCTTGAAAGAATCGCAGTACTTTTGGCTGGCAGAAAAGTATGGAATATCACCTCCAAAATTGCATTTATTTATAAATAACAGAGCGACATTTTACGGGACGAAAGCAGCCGCCGCTTTTGCCGCGATAGGAAACGAAGTAAGCGCCTCCCTGCTTAAGGTTTATATAAAAAGCCAGGACATTTTTGAAACTGCGTCAGAGTTATCATCTCTTGATTTAATCATGGACATTAATAAGTTTAAAATGAGATATCTGATTGATTGCTGTGATTTCCAATCTACCATAGTTCTTTCCTTACATAATGGATGCCCGTTCTCACAAATTGATCCAGGTTCACATACGATTTATGGGTCACAGATAACAGTATCTAAAACTAATTTGGAAGATTGCAAGTACGCCATTTTGAAAATTGTGAAGTTGCTGTAGAAAACACTTGCACGAGATTTTATATGTTTTGCAGTGGCGGATCCAGAACTTTTCATAATGGGGGGCCCCCTGGTTGACCTAAAAGGGGGGCCGCTCCAGTCATGCTTCAGTGATTCCCTATATAATCAACCCAAATTTTTCTTACAAAAGGGGGGGCCCGGGCCACCCAGGGCCCGCCATGGATCCCTCTATGTTTTGTATAATTGTCTGGAAGGTGTTTACTAAATAGAAAAGTATGGAGAAAGTGCATCATTAAAGGCCGAACAAACAATAGAGACAAATAGACAAAAAGTAAAGAGAAGAGAATAATGGGGTGTTAAAATTATAAACAATAGAGTATAATAGGCAAAATACATGTAGATGAAGGATACAGAAAAATGGTTTTAAGAAAAAAAACTATAGAAACGAAAGACCCAACCCAGACCCTATGTGTGTTATATACTTTTATATAGCATGATTTATTTTATATCTTAGTACCAATATGTATTGACTATAACATATATCATCGCTTATTTCCCCTTGATTGTTTTGTTTCATTTCAATATTAAAATCTGAAAGTTGATTAAATACCATTTACTATTGATGTTCAAGCGTCTATGCAATATATTTACGAACTGACAAAAATCGGTTTACCGAGTTTAGGCAAATACATTTGTATCTAAAATTTTCCATGACAAAGCTATGATTTAAAATAACTTCCTATTGGTGGAAACGACTGCAGCACAGAACTGGTGATTGTGCTTGCAATGAAATTCAACATTGTTATTAGAAGATGTGATATGATATGAGTGCCAATGAGACAACTCTCTATTCAAGTCACAATTTGTAAACCATAAAGGTCAAAGTACGACCTTCAACACAGATTATTGGCTCACACCGAGCAGCAAGCTATAAAGGGTCCATAAAATGACTAGTGTAAAACCATTCAAACGGTATAATCCATATTAAAAACCAAAAACCAAAAACGAAAAACACTAATGAATCATATCAACAAAGGACAACAACTGAACAGCAAGTTCCTGACTTGGGACTGGTGCAAACAAATGCAGCGAGTTTATACGTTTCAATAGGCACCAACCTTTACCCTAACCTGAAATAATAGTGTAATATCCCAACATAGAAAGACGCACTATAAAACATTAATTAAAAGAGTATAACTCAATCAAAAGACATATTTACAAAGAGAGCATACACTGTATGAATAAATTTAATCTATGACACAATGCAAATACAAAAGTAAAATAATGTCAAAAAGTCAACTATAACATTGGAAAAACTGCCGCCAAATAATATAGCGTACACTTGAAATTAATGTTGTAAGGTATACATGTAGTACATCAATGTTTTTTTATAAAATAAATAATTTTATGTTGCATAGTACGAGATCAGGAGGGAAATGTATAGTCGTACCAAACACTTATCAAAGGTGGTATATATTGAAAATAGTGAGCAGAGAAATATCACTAAATAAGTAAAATTAATATTAAATAACAAAAATGTAGTGCATTGAAGACCCATTGGGCGCCTTCGGCTGTTGTCTGCACTTTGGTCGTGTTTTAGTCTCTTTTGTAATATTCCCTATTTCCATTCTATCGCATTTTTCGCAACAATAAAACATCGCAATAATTTCTGAAGTAGCCCCACACTAAAGAATGATTACATGGGTGGATCTTGCTTGTTTTCTTTTTGATTTATTGAACCAAAACAATTAAGTTATTGTGAAAAAATGAAATCGTGCGTGCTTCACTGTACTAGTATACATATTTTTAGGGGCCAGCTGAAGGACACCTACGGGTGCGGGAATTTTCGCTACATTGAAGACCCATTGGTGGCCTTCGGCTGTTGTCTGCTCTATGGTCGGGTTGTTGTCGCTTTGACACATTTCCCATTTCCTTTCTCAATTTTATTTCACAATACTAATAAATATGCCAACCTCAAATGTATTAAATGTGCCTACATTTGAGAGATTTGGTGTATATATATAGGTATGAATTAACTGAATGTAAACATTTATTACTATAAGAAGCTCATGTTCAATGGTTCAGTCATTGAACACATTCTACACCACAAAACATGGGTAAAATTGAGAATAGAAATGGGGAATGTGTCAAAGAGACAACATCCCGACCATAGAGCAGTCAACAGCCGAAGGTCAACAATAGGTTCTTCATTGTAGCGAGAAATTCCCGCACATGGAGGCGTCCTTCAGCTGGCCCCTAAACAAATATATATACTAGTTCAGTGATAATGAACGCCATACTACACTGAATCGAATTTATACACAAGAAACTAAAATTAAAAATAATACAAGGCTAACAAAGGCCAGAGGCTTCTGACTTGGGACAGGCGCAAATTGCAATTCTAAGAGTAGTTCTTAGGGATGACATCAAAAGTTCAATGAAGGATAAAAAACTTAATTCACATAGTTTTTTCACTGCCCCCCCCCCCCCCCCACACTCTTAACTTAATTTGGGAAAAATTGATTGACCAATAGGGATATATGTAAAATCGATTTTAGATTAACAAAACTTGCAGCAATGTTGACCCCCACCCCCAAACTATTTGATTTAAGTTTTTTATCCTACATCGATCTTTTGATACCGTCCCTTAGACCAACACGTTTGACACATTTTTCAAAAAGTAATACTGTGGATTTATTTATTTTCGTGATAACCAATTTTCGTGAATTGCGGAAAACTTACAATTTTGAAGATATTTAGTTTCATGCTTTTGCCAAAGTCTGCATACAAACCAACGGAAAAATCTGAGTTTCGATGATAACTTTGAATTCGTGGAAAACCTGTAACTACAATATCCACGAAAATGTGTAACTGACGAAAATTAATGAATCCAAAGTACGACAAAAAAATGTTTCTTTCAGAGAAGATTTTTGGATATAACATTGTTCATTATAAAGTAAGGAGATGAATCATAATTGTCATTGAAACAATTTTTCACAAGAAATATGACGCAGATGCAAAAAAAAACATAGGTCACTACTTGCGTCTTAGCGGGGAGGGAGGATTCCCTTTCTACACTTTTAAAATTTCAGAAGTCCCCCCACCCTGCTACACTTTTTAGTCCAATACTGCACCACTGCTCATAGTCCCTAACAATGACCAAATACCATACCGCACAAAAGGTCCCCAGCATGACAAAATCTAAAATACACTTTTCCACACCATACATGTACCTTCTTATTTAAAATTATTGACACGATAAAACCATATTAAACCTTATATCTTTAAAGCTTCATTTTGTCTAGTCTAATAATGATCCAAGATAATATATTATACAATACCGTTTCAATTTCAAAATCATAAATTATAGCCTAAGTAAACAATTTAAAAAGAATTCACAATAATTCGTATCGTAGTAGCTATTAACTGTTACTACATTACTAACGATATCACAGTTTTCTATCAAGTCATTAGAAAATTGGATTTGAGGGTCTTTATTTTGGTGTAGATGGACAAATTAGTCGAACTCCGTAACAGTGGTAACATAGCTTTCAGTGATCTTTTCCGTTCCGAAACTTTTTTTCTTTACTCCATCAATTAGTTTTAAGTAGTAATGCGGATCGGAGCTGGAACTGCAGGGGAATTTGGTAGCAAAGAGGACGTTACCGCTGTTTTGGAGTTTGCAGATGTGTGTCACGTACAACATATGTGGCATTCCGAGCGCACATGTATCATTCGAAACCAAATATTGGCGCAAGTAATTTTTTTTTTTTTTTTTAGAATATGGTTCAAAGGATTGACAGTTGGTTACTGTTTGTTTAACTTTCAGTAGCCAATATTTCCGGAAAGTGTGTGGTTTTTTTGTTCGACAATGAACCCATTTAATTAAGTATATGTAAAATCAGATACAAATAAAAAGAAGAATTTGTCCCGAGATAGTTTTAATTAAATATTAAACATATAGAATTTAAAAATAAGCGAAACTCTTTTTCTTTTTAACCTCTCTACAAATTTGTTTTTTTTTTAACATAAAAATTAATTAAGTAGTTTCCAATTCCCTGGTACATGATTTAAAAAAATATATATATATTAAATGTAATCATAAATAATAGTTTCAGTTATCAAGCTAAACTGACCTGTGATGACTTTACGTGTTTTATGTCTTTGTAATGTTTACTTGTAGGCGTATATAGACTTTAAAACATATATCAATGTGCTATGAAATGTGCTATGAAACTATTTTCAATTTTTAATCATAAAGAACAATATGGTTTTAACTCTTCAAGGTCTAACCTGACGGTTCTTAGACCAGATAAAAGAGGAGGATAGTCATAAAAACCAAATATTGCAAAAGCGCAAATGTCTATTTTTAAAAAGCGCAAATGTCCTATGATTTAAAGCGCAAGTGTCCAAAATAAAAAGCGCAAATGTCCTATGAAAAAGCGCAAACGTCCCGCGCCGATAATAATAATCAAGCCAAAGAAAATGAGAACCAAAACACTAATTAGAATATTACAATTAATCGTTAACCAAAAAAAACTTGGTGAACCTAGTTTATTCATTATTCATTCATGACAGACAAATAAGAAGGGTTCTCCTATAGACCCCATTTTCACATATTTCACTACGGTTGTCTTATCAGCTAAAGAAGCAATAAATTATAAAAAAAAAATATTAAGACGGTTCAAAAGAAATTCCCCTTTGCGATACATGTAAGCCTTGGACAATATTTAACATGTAAATAATATTGAATATGGCATTTCCTAATATCTACATCGGGGTAAGTACTGTAGGCACAAATATATCATTTTCAAAATATGGATTAAAATTTGTGAAATCTTTGTTTTAGCTTACATTGTACAACGATACATGGATAGTAATTCAAGTAATTTGAAACAAATTTAAGTAAGACTAAAAAAATAAAAAAAAATGTTCTTAAATTAAAAAAAATAAAGGCAGGGATTTGAAGTAATTTAAGTCTTTTTTTTTAAAGTTTTGCTTTCGTTTTTAAATAATTATGTACATGGTTCTATGGGAAAACATATGCATCATCTATAAAAGCAATCTTAAAAACAGTTAGCATGTACCATTTTTGTCTGATGTATCGACTAGATATGTTAAGAATAAAAACTGCTACTTAAATTATGTATAATTAGGTAATGTTTAGAATCCAAAGTTTTCATAGGTCGAGGCCCGCTCCAGTCATGCTTCAGTGATTTCCCGATATAATCTACCGTTTATTTCCTAGAAAAAAGGGGGCCAAACCCCTGAAACCCTCTCTTAATCCGCCTCTGAATGTTCTTTGCTGAAAAGAATTCGTCGTCGATTTATGTCCGTCATTATTTATTTTTCATGAATTATGTAATTTTTATAATGGCCGTTAGTTTTTCTTGAGAATTATTTCACTGTTTTTCTGTTCAGGCCATTTTATAGCAGCATACATTTTGAATGTATTGGTTTTTCTTGTTGTTGAAGCTGTACGATTACCTATAATTGCTTTTGATATACATGTACATGTGTATCTTCGTCATTTAAAATCGACGTGTAGATCGTTGTCTCATTGGCAATCATACAACATTTATTGAATTTATTTTAAGGAGGCTCGAGGGTATAAAAATTTCAGAAAAAAAATAAACATTTGTTTTTCATTTTAAATTTTATTTGTTACCTTTTGTAGTTGTTACTTATCATATGGTACAAAAATCATTCAAAACAAACAATTCGTGTTGGCCCCAGATGACTTTTAAAATGTATACATCATTGAAAAAGTTCCAAATTATCTCCCTTTGGTGAAAAAAATGCCATTTTTTGGCTTTAAAATTGAAATATCTTTTTTAAATCATCGGTGACCTATATTTTTTAATATAATTTCCATATAAGCTGTACTTAAACTAAATTATTGTAAAATTTGAGCGATTTCTGTAATAAATGTCTTTCTTTTTTTTCGATATTACCTTTATTTCTCCTATTACTTCAACAAAAAAAAAACCAACTTTACAAAAATGTATGCTTCTTTCGAAGGCAGATTGTGAGCGCAAATGGACGGTGACCCCACTTTTTTATTTTATTTTTCTGTTAACTATAAGATAAAGTTCATTTATAGAAAAATATAGAGAATTCCTATATAAATGATTTAGACCCGCGAACCCCCTTAACAAAATTTTAATCATTTTGAAGAAATTCCAGCCGTCAATAATATTTGTTTTTAAATTAGTAAGTTTTTATAAATATGTGCTCGATTTTTCTTATGACATAATTCTTTCAGCAAGTAGATTTATTGATTGTTTTGCGTCCAGTGGCAAATATTTCATACATTTTCAGGTCGAAAACAAATGTACAATATATACAAAAGGCAGAATCTGAAATTCAAGAAATATTGGCTGTCTATGACATTGTATATATACCGGTATAATAAAATCAATCGGTTCCAGGACCAGTCCAGTATATCTTATTATAATCCTTCTTAATCAATTTCATGTCACTTGCGCATGTACATTTAGAGTAGTTCAGAGCTGGTATATTCAGTGAATGACAAATCTTTTGTTATTGAGGAATACATTTTTCAGTATTTCTTTTTAATATTTTTTAAGAAATTCACACTAACTCTTGCATAAAATTGAGAATGGAAATGGGGAATGTGCCAAAGAGAGAACAACCCGACCATAGAGCAGACAACAGCAGAAGGTCACCAACAGGTCTTCAATGCAACGAGAAATTTTCGCATCCGGAGGCGTCCTTCAGCTGGCCCTTTAACAAATATATACTGGTTCAGTGATAATGAATGCTTGTAGTAAAATTATTATTAGATCTGATCTTGGTTTCAAATACTAAAAGTGGTGTTTCGGTTATGGTTATACAGACGTAGGCCTATTTTTGAATTAATATCAGTTATTTTGCGTAAATTTTTAAGTAACATAAATCACTATTATTTCAATGTTAGGTGTACTTTCCGTATTAAATTCAGTATTTTTGTGATTCTGCTTTCCACTACATAAGGTTTGTAGAAAAAAAAATGAATCCTAAGTGATCACAAGTCATCTTTGAGATGACAAGAGACAAAATTCAACCCGAGACAACAGATAAAATAAGTTCGTTATTTCTTAATTACTATTCATTTATCCATTTAATTAAGGAATGACTGTAATATTTTTTCTGTCTATGAAGAAATAACATAAAAATTTTGATGCACACTGAATAACGCGCGTAGCGGGTTATTCAACAGTGTGCACCACATTTTTTATGTTATTTCGAATAGACAGAAAAAATATTACAGTCATTACTTATAATTATATTCTAAATTCCATTTCAAACCGTAGAAAACCATGAAAAAACGTTGATGACGTCACGGTCACATGACTAAATTATGTCTATGGGCTCATAACAAAATAACGTCAGCCAATCAGAAGACGCGTTACATCCAAAATTAAATTATATATTTATATGTTTTGAAGAATGGAGACGACTCGTTGATTTACTTACACAAAACATGCTAAGTAAAAATCATAAAGTTCAAACAAAGTAATAAATATAAACGGAATATGGTGCGTTTTGATTGCAAATGATACACCCAGCATATCGTTTATAGTCTACTACACTTGTTTCAAATAGGCCTTCAACTATGAGAAACCTTCAAACTTATTAGTCTGCTATCTCAGATAATTTGCCTATTTCTTTTGGTGCAAATGAAATGTATATTGGTGGCGCAACTGATATATATATATATATATATATATATATATATATACAGGAAAAATATACATGTATTTGGGACCCATTAGAGGCCTTCGGCTGTTTTGTACTATTTGGTCGGCTTGCTTCTAGTTTCAAAATTAGTTTATTTCAAATAAAATGTTTGATCTTGTTTTGTTTAAACAGTATGTATTAAAGAAATATTACAACAGTGCAATAACGTATTACAATGTTACATGCAATTCTGAGTATATAAAATATCCGATAGTACAAAGATCATATAGAAAGTCACTAAATATGAGATCATAAAATTGTAAAATAAAAAAAATATATATAAAGTTTTAGTTTAAACATTTTATTTATTTTATCTCGCTAATGAAGTTGATCGGTTAAACTGTTGTAATATTTAAGGTTAGAATCTCTATGCACACGCATGCATAACGTGGAGGACATCAGTGAAAGGTCTACGTCATGGAAATCTATGTTAATCATACTGTCAATATTTCAACGAATCCGTTCATTGATCTACCTACAAAATGTACAACATGTACCGATACCAGGGATTGATGTCTGCAAATATAAAAAGCCGTTATCTTTATTTATGACTTAATCTATATGAAATAATGCATCATAAATAAATACTTATTTACATTTCAATCTGATTAATGTAGGTTTGGATGTCCACCCCCAAATTAGGGGATATTATAATAGTGAGAGACAGAAATATCTAAGTTTTTATTTTAAACTGAAAATATAGGGTATATTTATATTGAAAAAAACGGGAGACAGACCCCTGCAATCAAACAGAATTTAAGCATTTAATGCTTACTTAAATTTTTAATAATTTGCAACGAAAATATTTTCACCTGTCAAGGCCTAAATACACGTTATTAAACACATATTTCATATTTTGAATAGTCCTACCTCCAGATTTAATGTTATGCATAACGTAGCAAAAAATTATAGTTATACATGTCCCTCCTCAAGATTAGTTGTATAGCAGAACATAGGAAAAAATCAGAGAATGAGGTTATGTATTTTAAGTATTATAATAATCTTCATTCCTGACTTGGTATATTGCATAGCATGGGAAAAAGTCAGAGGGGTTATGTATCTTGAGTTGACCCTCCTCAAGATTAGTTGTATAGCAGAACATAAGAAAAAATCAGAGAATAAGGTTATGTATTTTAAGTATTATAATAATCTTCATTCCTGACTTGGTATATTGCATAGCATGGGAAAAAGTCAGAGGGGTTATGTATCTTGAGTTGACCCTCCTCAATATTAGTTGTATAGCAGAACATAAGAAAAAATCAGAGAATGAGGTTATGTATTCTAAGTATAATCTTCTTTCCTGACTTGGTATATTGCATAACATGGGAAAAAGTCAGAGGGGTTATGTATCTTGAGTTGTCCCTCCTCAAGATTAGTTGTATAGCAGAACATAGGGGAAAAATCAGAGAATAAGGTTATGTATTCTAAGTATAATCTTCTTTCCTGACTTGGTATATTGCATAACATGGGAAAAAGTCAGAGGGGTTATGTATTTTCAGTTGTCGACCCCTCTTCCTAAAATTTGTATTGCATAACATAGGAAGAAGTCAGAGAGGTTTTATATTTTGAGTAGTTACTCGACCTAATAAGTACTACTGCAAAACATTGGAAAAAGCCAGAGAGGTAGTCACTCTTCCTGATTAGTCGTACTGCATAACATGGGGCAAAGGGGTTGTGAAGTTTGAATAGTTACTCTTTCTGATAAGTCATACTGCATAATAAAGGAAAACGTCAGAGTGGTTATGTATTTCAAGTCGTCTCTTTTGAAATTTCTTCCCGATTAGTCGTACTGCATATCAGAGGAAAAATTCAGAGGGGTTATGTATTTTTAATAGTCCCTCTTCCTGATTAGTCGTGATACATGACATAGGAAGAAGTAAGATAGGTTAATAAATATGTAGATTGAGTAGTTTCTCTTCCTGATTAGGAACATGTATATTACGTAAGATAGTGTATATTACGTAAGATAGTTAAAAGTCCAAGAGTCTTCAGAATATTCAGGAAGTCTTAAAGTCAAAACAGTGAGAAATTAACACGGGACCAATCACTGCATCATATTCGTGTTCATAAACATAGTTAGTTACTGAAGTGTCTATGTGTTTACCTATGTTACCGGGTTGCTGATTCGTTTACTTCACTGCTTCAACTAAAATGAATGACACAAAATAAAAACATTTTATAATACTTAATATATACCTTAAAAAGTTAAGTACACCAAAGTTTGTCTGTCTAGGTGTACAATGTTTAAGACAAGGGCCACTTGAATTGTTGAGCCTACTTGAAAGTAATAAAATTCTTTTCCCTAATCTCACATACTATAATCTCTATTATCATTTATTAGAGACTTTGTAGAAATAGAATTATGAAATAGCAATAAAATTGGAAGATAAGATGCTGTTTTCTTTTTAATACACAGAAATTTCGTTTATCTACATGTTTCATTTTACATGTATCATTGATTATTTGATTTTATGGCCGTTTCATCCTATTAGATCGCATGCATTCTTATCGTTTTTCGTTTGTCTGCTCAAATTTAAGTGTTATTGGTAGATTATAGATAAACCGTTGATATTATTACTTGTTTTATCTTGTCAACTTTTTTTATACGTTTATATATACAAATTAAGGTTACTAATTCTTCAGTTTTCAAACTACAAAAAAGAAGTGTCTATAACCGGATGCCCAAATGAATTTGAAAATAAAAATGAAAATGGGGCCTCGGTGGCCGAGTGGTCTACGTAGTTACTACTATAATCACTAGCCAGTCGACACTGAGGTTGTGATTTCGTGGGGCCTCGTTGGCCGAGTGTTCTACGTAGTTACTACAATAATCACTAGCCAGTCGACACTGAGGTTGTGATTTCGTGGGGCCTCGTTGGCCGAGTGGTCTACGTAGTTACTACTATAATCACTAGCCAGTCGACACTGAGGTTGTGATTTCGTGGGGCCTCGTTGGCCGAGTGTTCTACGTAGTTACTACAATAATCACTAGCCAGTCGACACTGAGGTTGTGATTTCGTGGGGCCTCGTTGGCCGAGTGGTCTACGTAGTTACTACTATAATCACTAGCCAGTCGACACTGAGGTTTTGATTTCGAACCCCGCTCGTGCAGGTACACTCGACTCCAATCTTCATTGACTAGGACTGTCAGTTGTCCTATCGAAGGTCGGTGGTTTTCTCCAGGCACTCCGGCTTCGTCCATGGAATAAGACTGGCCGCCACGAATTAGCCTAAAAGCAGTGCTTAAAAGTGGCATTAAAACACAAAAAAATAAGAAAACACACGAATTTCACTACGTTTTACCTGCAAATTCCGGAACTCGTCCTCGCAGATATCCAGTATACAATGTCCTTTGATTCTTAAGCAGAAAGTACCCTGACAATGGTATTTTAACCATTATGTAAATCTATCTACAAAAAATGTATTTCATTTATTGATATTTTCGCCATCGTTCGTTACTATTGTGCGTTTGGTGAAGCGTATTAACGACAAACCGGAATGAACACGATAAAGAACGATACATACAGTTTTGTATATGTTTTTCTTATGTGTTCAGAATAAAAGAAAATTAAAAAGTTTTTATAAGCCGACAAAAATATCAATGTCTTTTTTGCAATATTAGAGGGGGGCAATAGGGGGTCCGTTAACATGTTAACAACACCTCGATTTAGGCAAAAACAGTTAACAAAAAATGCAAAAATGCTGATAAATTACAGTTAACAAAGTAGGTTGAAAACAGTTTACAGCTTTAATTGATCTCAGATAACAGTTAACAACACCTTGAAAAGGGCCATAACAGGTTAACACAAAAAGGTATTGCACCTCCCCCCCCCTCATATTATTGTAAACCTTGAGTTATTATATTTAACCATGGTGTATAAAGCAATTTAAAAAGCGGGGGAGTTAAACAGACTCAATTTCAAACAACAAAGAAATATTTTTTTTTACAACATAAGTAGAACAAAATATCAATGCCCGTAATTTAACTTCATCTGTATTTTACAATATTTCTGTAAACCTCAAGTTATTTTTGACCATTGCGTATCAATGTAAAATGCGGGGGAGCTCGAACACACTCAATTTCAAACAAAAAATAGATATTCCAATTTCTTTTACAATATATTAATAAGCCGAAAAAAATCAATGCCCGTAATTTTACTTCTGTATTTTACAATATTTCTGCAAAACTGAGTTATTTTGAACTATTGCGTATAAGGCAATATACATGAAAAAGCGGGGGAGTTCACACAGACTCCATTTTAACGTCATCAAATAATATTCCAAATTTCTTTTACAACATGACGACATAAATTAGAATTTATTAATATTTACTTATATGTGAGTACCCTTACGTTTCAATATAGCATAAACTATAGGTACTTTTATTAAGTAAATATCCATAATATATATCATGGTCATAAAACTGACACCGTGGGTTAAGGTTTGCATTAACAGGTCTCATAGGTTATAGGTAAGGGAACCCCTGGCGAGAAAATGTCAAAGAAATCGGAATACAAACTCAAAAAGCGAAAAGGAACCAAGGTAAGCAAATCTGTCAAACAAAATTAACACATCCGCTTAAAAAATTAAGAACTGGCAATCTTCTAGTATAACATGAGATTTTATGCTGTCTATATTTATGTTAAAATGTAGTTGGTCCGAGACCACAATTATTTCGTAGTGCATTTCTTTTAGAACATAAATGAAAATAAAAAAAATCCCACCTGCGCTTTCTCAAAGAAACTTTTACAGTGTGTTTTACTACTTTTGGGACAAATTATATCAAAATTATAGAAAACTTCATCGCCTCAACTCAAAATATGGACAATTTTATCTTTAAGGCGTCTTGAAATCTTTTGACAGCTTCCGAAGTGCTATTTTTCAACCTTTTTTACCTGGACCAAATCACTACTTTCCTTTAAAATTCTGGACCCAAACTTTTTTACAGTGTAATTTCACCCCCCTACTTGCAATTTGAGGCATAAAACATGGAGAAATAAATTTGGAAGGGGTATAAAAATTAATGGCAAGTAACCCACTGTCAACACTAGGGACTATATTTGTTCAAAGGACGACAATGGTGGTCTCGGACCAGTTTGGTTCATTTTTGTTTTACGGACTACTACTTTATTGTATTACTACCACTGGGTCGATGCCTCTACTGGTGGACTATTAGTCCCCGAGGGTATCACCAGCCCAGTAGCCAGTACTTCGGTACTGGCATGAAAATACGGATTTATTGTGTTATTAAAATTTGCTGTTACAAAATATTAGAAATTATTATAAATTAAGGAATGTATCTACCTCATGCAAAGCTCTGATTCCTTTCACGTATTTGGCTATACTTTTTGGACCTTTTGGATTATAGCTCTTCATCTTTTATATAGCTTTGGATTGCAAATATTTTGGCCACGAGTGATACGGTGCTTTTTGTCCGCGATTTGCTTTTTGTCCGCTTTTGCTTTTTGTCCGATTATTTTGCTTTTTGTCCGATACTTTTGCTTTTTGTCCGTTGCTTTTTGTCCGTTTTGCTTTTTGTCCGATAATTTTGCTTTTTGTCCGATACTTTTGCTTTTTGTCCGATAATTTTGCTTTTTGTCCGACACTTTTGCTTTTTGTCCGTTGCTTTTTGTCCGTTTTGCTTTTTAGTTCACCTGGACCATAGGACTAAGTGAGCTTTTCTCATTTTCTCACTATTCGTCGTCGTCATTAATTTTTACAAAAATCTTCTCTTCTGAAACTACTGGCAAAATTAAAGCAAACATGGTCAAAATCATCCTTAGGGTATTTAGTTTCAAAAAAGTATCCGATGACCCCGCCCAATAATTAAGATGGCCGCAATGTCTAAAAGAAGAGCATCGCATAAAATGTAGATTTTGGCTTATATATCTGAAACAAAACCATAGAGACAATCTAACAAGGGATAAGAACATTTCGCCTCATAAAATAATGTGGACCAGTCAGAACTTTTCATGTGGGACAATATGAGCTCTTAATTTAAAAAAAAGTGGGACAATCGGGAATAAGCCCTACAGACTTGAGCAATTCTAAAATAAACACTGTTGATGTATCTCTTTTAAATTTTCTATTAAAAAGTGTTTTACATTTACGAATGCACTATATTGTATCTGTATCTAAAATATTAAACGCATTTATTTCGTGATAGAAATTAAGTAAATGCTTGAGTAACCATTTTATTACTTTTCCCCCTCTTTTCGAGTTTGTCAAACAAAAATAAACTACTTTGTTGAAAATGCTGATGTGTTAACCAAAGTTTCCTTAATCTTATTACTTGAATAACCTCGAACTTCCTCGTCATTTGGATATACATTTGTAGTTGCTAAATAATTCCGAAATGTATGGATTAATACAGTTTATCTAAATAAATAGCTACACATGTATTACGTAAACTTTGTGATAGTGTTCCAAAAATGAAGTTTGTTTGTTTGTTATATTTGTAATATTTGTAATGTTTAAGAAAAATAAAGTTGTTGGAAATATGACGAAAATATTACCAGACTTAAAAAAGTTTTTTTTTAACTGAAATGTTGTAAAATATTTTTGAGCGACTGTCAATCGGCCATTCGCATATAAGTGCAAATGGTGACTATATATTATTAGCGGGAAGAAGAAACTGTGCATTTAAGCAATAACATGTCGTAAATGTGTGCACTTCCACATGTAGCAAACGCCGACACCATTTAACATAATGATAAAACTATTCAAACGAGAAAACCATTGATTTACAAAACACTATACGACAAACAAATACAGAAACAAATAACAACTATTGAATTACAGATTGAAACTCCGTTCCTGACTTATTCGTATGATTATCATATATAATATTTAGCGCGGTTAAACATCAATTTAGAATTTCAATAACGAAACCATCACTCAAGGATTATTTGATTTGATAAATTTCTAAACTATTCTAAAGTTTCGAGCATATAAAAAAGAAGATGTGGTATGATTGCCAATGAGACAACTATCCACAAAAGACCAAAATGACACAAACATTAACAACTATAGGTCACCGTACGACCTTCAACAATGAGCAAAGCCCATACCGCATAGTCAGCTATAAAGGCCCCGATAAGACAATGTAAAACAATTCAAACGAGAAAACTAACGGCCTTATTTAAGTAAAAAAATGAACGAAAAACAAATATGTAACACATAAACAAACGACAACCACTGAATTACAGGCTCCTGACTTGGGACAGGCACAGATTTAAATAATGTGCCGGAGTTAAACATATTAGCGGGATCCCAACCCTCCCCCTAACCTGGGACAGTGGTATAACAGTACAACATAAGAACGAACTATAAAAATCAGTTGAAAAAGGCTTAACTCATCAGATAGACACAAATACAAGTGGACGTGGCCGGGTACTTATACATCCCGACACAAAAAGTCACAATGAACAGATCTGAGAGTACTCGCAGTTATCTGACAGCTATTTCAAAGCCACTAACAACTAATAAAAAGTCATGCCTCTGAGACTTAACGTTCGTTTAAGTCTTTGAATATCCCATGTATTCTACAAATTGGTGTACGTACACCATTGCTCACACGTTTGAGGATGACAGACTAACTTACGACCAGAATGAATAAGAATTAGTCTATATAACAAGATCTAAAATATTTCTAGTGTAAAAGACTTTAACCTCGCCACATTATTTATGTATGTGCCTGTACCAAGTCAGGAGCCTGTATATTCAGTGGTTGTCGTTTGTTTATGTGTTACATATTTGTTTTTTCATTTATTTTTTTGACATAAATAAGGCCGTTAATTTTCTCGTTTGAATTGTTTTACATTGTCTTATCGGGGCCTTTTATAGCTGACTATGCTGTATGGGCTTTCCTCATTGTTGAAGGCCGTACGGTGACCTAATGCTGTTAATGTCTGTGTCATTTTGGTCTTTTGTGGATAGTTGTCTCATTTGCAATAATACCACATCTTCTTTTTTATAAGAATGCCAACTCCTCACACGTACAATTATTACTTCATTTTCTTTTTTTCACTCATCTAGTTATTATATCTATTTTAATTCAATATTATATCCATATAAATGTATATGAACGCTTACATATATATAATTATTGCGATATCATATATAAGAGAGAGGCAAAGTGTACCAAAGGATAATCACACTAAAAAGGGTTGAAACAAACCAACAAAGCCGCAGCTGAATGAAAAACAACAAGATACACAACAGTCCACAAAACAAATGGTCCGAGAACACAATTAATTCGTAGTGCATTTCTTTTAGAACATAAATGAAAATTAAAAAAATCCCACCTGCGCTTTCTCAATGAAACTTTTACAGTGTGTTGTACTAATTTTGGGACAAATTATATCAAAATTATAGAAAACTTCATCGCGTCTAACTCAAAATATGGACAATTTTGTGTTTAGGGTGTCTCGAAATCTTTTGACAGCTTCCGAAGTGCTAATTTTTAACCTTTTTCAGCTGGACCAAATCACTACTTTCCTGTAAAATTCTGGACCCAATTTTTTTTACAGTATAATTTCACCCCCCCCCCCCCCACCCTACTTACAATGTGAGGCATTAAACAAGGAGAAATAAATTTGGAAGGGGTATAAAAATTATTGGCAAGTAACCCACTGTTATCACTAGGGACTAATAACGAAAATCAAGGGACGACAATTGTGGTCTCGGACGAAATCATTGAAATTTAAAATCTGAGCAACAAGAACCAATGCAACTGTGATGATGTATGGTTAACTGGAAGAGTAAGATAATCCTGCTCCGTCCATTAAGTTTTAAAAAGTCATGTATTAAACTCAAACTCTCGAACACGTTGTCTTGGAAGATCTTTATTCCAAGGGGGTCCTTAATAGTTGCTTTTTGATAATCCTATAAGGAGCTTATAATTTAACTCCTTGCGAACACTTTCATAAGGAACGAAAATTCCCATCTGCATCTTTTTGAAAAGATTGCAAATATTGTTTAAATTAAATAGGGTATCCCATTTCAAACCCAGCGTCTCGGAAAATCTCATTTTAGGGCACTAGACAATGATTAAATGTAGTAATTCGATAATAATACATGGATTTCTCGCGAAAACATCGTTAAGGCGAAATTTAAAGTTTGTCTTGGCTGATTGAAGAAATTTCACAATAAAAACTGAAACGCAAAAACGCAAAAACGCAAAAAGATGTTTATTCAGGATAATAACTTATATAAAACAACAGCAGAAATACATATAATGTATCACCAATGGAGGTTGTAAAATACTGTAGTTGATACTTAAACGTAATGTTCTATTTATTTTTTTTGTCGTTAAGGGGACTGGAGGGTATTAATCCATTATTTTTTAAATATACATGTAGGATTTTGCTTGTTTTTCTATAGATGAACTTTTATCATATACTAAATAGAAAAATTAAATAAAAACATGGGGTTATCGTTCACTTAAGCTCACAATCTGCCCTCGAAAGAAGCAACCATTTTTGTTAAGGTACTTTTTTTAAGTTGAACTAATAGGGGAAATAGAGATATATATATATCGAAATAAAAAAAGAACTAAATTACAGAAATCGATTTAATTATACAACTGTTTAGTTTACGTAAAGCATATTTGAAAAATATCTATAGGTCAGCGATGAGTTGAAAAAGACATTTTAATTCTGATGCCAAAACAAAATGTCATTATTGCACGAAAGGGAGACAATTTGGAGCTTTTTCAGTGATATAAACATTTGAAAAATAAATCTGAGGCCAAAATCATTCGATTTTTTGGGTTGATTTTTGAGCCAATTCATAAAGTTATAACTAATAGTGTAATAAATAAAATTTGTAATGAAAACAAAAATGATAAAATTTTTGCTGAAATTACCCTCAAGCCTCCGAAAGAGCAAGTATTGCACAAAAAAAAGGAATCATCCTTTAACGGAAACAACTCTTAAAATCATCGGCTATTCGTCGATGACTAAAGGCTATTTATTTCTGAAATCTAAATTTTGTTTTGCTGTTCTGTGTGTTCAAGATGTTACATGCAGCTAAAATATTGGTAAAACATTTGAAAAAATACTGATCTGTATAAAATTTACACAAAAGTAAACGAATGAAAGCCACTGGAATGCAGCCCAGGACTCGGATAAATAAGCACATTTAAACAAGAGTGCACACACTGAAATGTCTCGCCTACTTTACTCATCATTAATATTATGTTGATAGCCCTAAGTATAAAGATTTATTACAACTGCCACATAAACTTAACATTAACCAAGATAGCTAAACAAAGACCAAATGAATTATGAAAATGAGGTAAAGGTCAGACGAACCATACCAGGCAGACATGAACAGCTAACAATTCTTCGATACAACAAATATACTTGACCTATTACTTATAGTTTAAGAAAAACAGACCAAAACACAAAAACTTAACACTGTGCAATGAACCGTGAAATTGAGGTCATGGTCAAATAAAACCTGGGAGACTTATATATAGATCATAAGATATTTTCATGCACCAAATATAGTGACCTTTGGCATATAATATTAGATAAAAAGACCAAAACTCAAAAACTGAACTTTGACCACTGAACCATGAAAATGAGGTCAAGGTCAGATGATATCTTTCCGCTAGACATGTACACCTTACAATCATTCCATACAACAAATATTGTAGACTCATTGCATAAAGTATGAGAAAAACAGACCAAGACAGAAAAATTTAACTATAACCACTGAACCGTGAAAATGAGGTCAAGGTCAGATGACACCTGCCAGTTGGACATGTACACCTTACAGTCCTTCCATACACCGAATATACTAGCCCTGTTGCTTATAGTATCTGAGATGTGGACTTGACCACAAAAACTTATTCTAACCTTTGTTCACTGATCCACGAAATGAAGTCGAGGTCAAGTGAAAACTGTCTGACGGGCATGAGTACCTTGCAAGGTACGCACATACCAAATATAGTTATCCTATTACTTATAATAAGAGAGAATCCAACATTACAAAAATTCTGAACTTTTTTTTCAAGTGATCACTGAACCATGAAAATGAGGTCAAGGACATTGGACATGTGACTGACAGAAACTTCGTAACATGAGGCATCTATATACAGAGTATGAAGCATCCAATTCTTCCACCTTCTAAAATATTAAGCTTTTCAGAAGTTAACTTACGCCGCCGCCGCCGCCGCCGCCGCCAACGGATCACTATTCATATGTCGAGCTTTCTGCAACAAAAGTTACAGGCTCGACTAAAATGACAGGTTATATGAACTGAGTGGCAATAAAAGCACAAGTCTAACACTTGCTTTTTAAAAAATTAAAATCTTTAATTAAAAATGGTCATCTTTAAACAAACAAAAATTGAATATGAAAATTTACAATTCCAACAATAGATCGATATTAAACAGAAATGTTTCATTATCATTTTTCGGCTACAATTGGTATATGAACCATCCAAATGTCAAAATATCAACATAGAGTATTTACAAAGAATGTTTCTGTTATGTTGTGCAACTAAATCTCTACAGCAAATGGTAGTGACAACACTAGATGTTAATTAGGATCCAGCGAAAAGCCAGGCTTTTGTCCACGAAGGTAGCAAATTGTCGGTGTGACTATCGCTGACGGCTTTTAGTAACACACGATATGGTTGTTGGTCATGTTGTTATCACCAAGGGAAGGTCATCGTGCTCTTAATTTCCACACAAAGACTGATATAGCTCCAAAGGTTTAACAATGAACACCAATGGACACTCATGTCAATTGGAAGGCCACGCGGAATCAATATCGGAGATGTTAAAGACAAATGCATCGGTCATGCTGGGCTTTTTTTGCTTAATGTCTAAATGGACATGGCCTATAATTAAAAGATCCTTTTGCGGAATTTGTGGATTATTTGGTCAACTGTATACAGTCTACGAGCAATTGCATCCTGGGAAAAGCCTCATTAGATAAACCCCAATTTGTTTGTAATTGGTTGTCAGAAACGCCTGGCATATAGTCTTATATTTATTGAACTTACTTACTTACAATAAGGGATAAGCCAGCGAGTAAGTCAGCAAAGGGTTAGGGAAGTACCTTGGTATATAAAAAAGTCGAAATAAACAATTGCCGGCTGGCCAAGAGATTCTCCACGTGGGGTATGATGCCAGAGGTAGAAGTAGGCATTGCCTTAAAAAAAGGCACAGATCACTTAGGCCCGAGACCCGTACGAGTTTGACAACAATGAATTAAAAGGGTAAGGTGGTACCTCTGTTTGCAACGAAGTCGAAATACACTTTAATAATTGCCGGCTGGCCAAACTAAAAGATTCTCCACGTAGGCCATTTAACCAGAGATAGAGGAGGGCATTGCCATACAAATTTCTTATAGCACTTATGCCCTAGACCCGTACGAGTTTGACAATAATGAATCAAAAGGGGGAAATGGTACCTCTGTTTACAACAAAGTCGAAATAAAGTATTGCCGGCTGGCCAAACTAAGAGGTTCTCCACGTAGGCCATTTTACCAGAGATAGATATGATAATTGCCTTTAAAATGGCATATAACACTAATTCCAAAGACCTGTACGATTTTGCCTGCAAGGGGTTAAAAATAAAAGGTGTTACCTTTGTTTACAACGAAGTCGAAATAAACCTCTACCTCTGGTATAATGATCCACGTAGAGAATCCCGGAGTTTGGCCTACTGGCTACAGTTATTTTGACTTTAATGTGAACAGAGGTACCACCTCCTCATTTTAGCTCTTTACTGACAAACTCGTACGGGTATATGCCATATAAGTGCTATAGGCTATTTTAAAGGCAATGACCACCTATACCTCTGGTAGCATGGCCCATGTGGTGAATCTCGTAGTTTGAACAGCCGGCAATATTTCATAACGACTTTGCGATATACTAGAATACCCTCCTTTCCTTTTGCTGGCATAAGTGCTATAAACCATTTTAAAGGCAAGGCCCACCTCTACCTCTGGTATCATGATAAACGTGGATCATCTTTTATTTTTGGCCATCCGGCAATAGTTTATTTCGACTTTGTTATATACCAGGGTACCCTCCTTACCCTTTGCTGACAAACTCGTACAGATCAATGGAATAAGAAGTATGGGCCATTTTAGATGCAATGTCCACCACTACCTTTGTTATAATGGCCTATGTGGAGAATTTCTTTGTTTGGCCAGCCGGCAATAATTCATTTCGACTTCGTTGTAAACATAGATACCACCTCCCCCTTTTAACACTTTGCTGAAGCACTGGTACGGGTCTACGGCATAAGTGGCCATTTTTGAGGCTATGGCCACTTCTACCTCTGGTATCATGGCCCATGTGGAGAATCTCTTCGTTTAGCCAGCCAGCAATAGTTTATTTCGACTTTGTGATATACTTAGGTACCCCCTTACCCTTTGCTGATTAACTTACACGGGTCTGGGACATACGTGTTATGGCTATGTTAGAGGTAATGCCTACCTCATCCTCTGATATAATACCCCGCGTATAGAATCTCTTAGTTAGGCCAGTCGGCTTAATTTATATTTTCGTTGTAAAAAGAGGCATCGCATCCCCCCTTTAACCTTTTGCTGACAAACTCGTACAGGTCTAGGGCGTTAGTTTTATCAGCCATTTAAAAGGCAATGCACACATTTAACCTAGGATTAATGGCCAACTTGGAGAATCTCGTACTTAAGCAAGCCGGCAATAATTTATTTCGACTTCTTTGTAAACAGAGGTTCCAACTCCCTTTTAAACCCTTTGATGATACCGCGTACTTCTCTAGGGAATAAGTGATTGAGGCCATTTTAGAGGCAATGACAACCTCTACCTCTGGTATCATGGCCCACGCGGAGAATCTCTTAGCCATCCAGCAATAGTTTAGTTCGACTTTATTATATACTAGGGTACCAACCTTACACTTTGCTGACTAACTCGTACGGGTCTAGGTCATACGTGCTCATGGTCATTTTATAGAGGCAATCCCTTCCTCTACCTCTCATATTATGGCCCGCGTGGATAATTTCTTAGTTTAGCCAGCGGGCAACGGTTTATTTCAACTTCGTTATATACCGGGCTAATTCATCCCCCTTTTAACTCATTGTTGACAAACTCGTTAGCATAAGTGCTATGAGCCATTTTTAAGAGAATGACTACTCCAACATCTAGTATAAGGGCGCACCTAAAAATGTCTTAGTTTGGGCAGCCGTCACTATTTTTGATATACTAGAGTATTCCCCTTACCCTCTTCTGACCAACTCGTACGGGTCGAGGACATAAGTGCCATGGCCCATGGACCATTTAAGAGGCACTGCCTACCTATACCTCTGGTATAATGGCCAACGTGGAGAATCTCTTAGTTTGAAGAGCTGGCAATAATGAGGTTTATTTTTACTTCGTGATATACCGGCGAAACTCATGCCCCTTTTAATTCGTTGCTGATAAACTCGTGTAGATCCAGGACATAAGTGCTATAAGCCATTTATAAGGGTTTGACTACCTCTTCTTCTGGTATAATGGCCTACCTGGAGTATGTCTTAGTTTAGCCAGCTTTCAATAGTTGTTTTTTAGACTTAGGGATATACAAGAGTATTCCCCTTGCCCTCTGTTGACCAACACCTACGGGTCTAGGATATTAGTGCTTCGAGTCATTTTAGAGGTAATGCGATATATTGTAAAAGACATGAAATTTCATGTACAAATCATTTATAATGTGAGTATGGTCTGTATTTAACTCCTAAAAGGACATGGTATTTTGAAGTTCAAAATGAAACCTGCCAAAAATATACACATTTCATATCGGACATAAAGCAAAATTATCGGACAAAAAGCAAAACGGACAAAAAGCAACGGACAAAAAGCAAAAGTTTCGGACAAAAAGCAAAATAATCGGACAAAAGGCAAAACGGACAAAAAGCAACGGACAAAAAGCAAAAGTTTCGGACAAAAAGCAAAATAATCGGACAAACGGCAAAACGGACAAAAAGCAACGGACAAAAAGCAAAAGTTTCGGACAAAAAGCAAAATAATCGGACAAAAGGCAAAACGGACAAAAAGCAACGGACAAAAAGCAAAAGTTTCGGACAAAAAGCAAAATTATCGGACAAAAAGCAAAAGCGGACAAAAAGCGAATTGCGGACAAAAAGCACCGTATCACACGAGCATCACTGAAGAGACATGTATTGTCGAAATGCGCATCTGGTGCAAGAAAATTGGTACCGTTAATTGTATTAGTTGTGTTCTCAATATCTATTATCGAAGTGTTGATATCCTTTTTTTCTCTGTTTTATTCATGACTATTTTTTCTCTGTTTTATTCATGACTATTTTTTCTCTGTTTTATGCATGACTATATTTTGTATTTTGTTGTTTTTCAAATCTTTTTTTCCGAAATTTCATCTCCATATTTCGGAAAATGTGTGAAACATTTGTACTTAAGGTAGCACAATACAAAGATTTTATAACTCCAACTCCCAAGTTTTAAAATGCTGTAACTTTTTTAATAATGCTTGAAAATTTATAAAATTGGTAGTTTTGGATAGCTAACAGATTACGCTTTCAAATAAATGCAATGTTATTATTATGCAACAATTATGTAACCAATTATAATGTTATTTGTGTCTAAAATATTTTTCACAAAATTTCATCTTTCAAATGAAATTAGCTTCTGCATAGGTATCCCTAGAGGGTTGATTTTATTATATGTTGTTTCTATGGCCATTATCTACAAAAGGGTGTCTCAGATTTCAGATAGAATGTATAGAACAAATTTTACACCTAATTGAACATTATCTTCTTTTATGTGGTTAGGATGTTTACACTAATTAGAGATTTATGAGAGAATGGAACACCATAGAGACAATCTGAGACACTCTTTTGAAGCCCATGATGTGTTGATTAAGATTCCGTTAAAATTTTCTGTATAGTTAAAGAGGTGATAGAGCTAAATTCATTCAAGTGAACTTACCCAGATTTTGCCACTAATTACATAATAATTGATTACATAATGATTGCATAATAAAAATATAATAAAAAATCTATCTATATATACCTCTTTTATTATTTTCTATGCATTCATAAGAAAGTTACAGCATTTCAAAGGTTAGAGATTGGAAGTAAAAAAATCTTTGTATTGTGCTACCTTAAACCCAATAAGCATCGATTCTAACAACATATATAAGTATTATTTTTTCTCTCTCAATTTCATTCGTTTTCAAAACACCAATTAGCCCGCTCGAAATGATATAAAAACTATGTTCTCCTTTGAAAATATTTCTATAAATTGAAATACATGCGGCTTCCATGGACACTTTTAGACTATGAAACGACGAACTATTAATTTATTTCTTTCGTTATTATTTCGTTTTACTAAATGTTTTTTTTTTTATTCCAAACGAACTCGTTTTATCGGGTTGTTTATTCCGATCATTATTAAAAGTGTTTGAATGGTAAAAAAAAATTCCAAATCGAGGCATCGAATTTAGCGTCCCGATTTAGATTCCGACAGGACATTTTTGCGTAATTGTACAATCATACCTTCGCATAGCCAAATGGACGCCCCTCTTTTGCTTTAAATTAAAATGGTGTATGAGAGAAGTCGAGTTGACAATATAGTTAATAATGATACCCAAACCAACCCTATTTTTGAGGGTTTATTATTGACAAAGGCTTCAGACAAAAAATACGAAATATTTTAATTGTTTGCCCAAGAAAGCACTTTAATAATCGATATTTTGAAGGTTGTGCTTCTTAAGGGGGCTCCTGGGTATAAATCAATTTTTTTTTCTAATATAGGATTTCGCTATATTTTTTCATAAATGAACTTTATCATATACTTAAAAGAAAAATGAAATAAAAAAATGGGGTCACCGTTCATTTAAGCTCACATTCTGCCTCCAGAAGAAGCATACATTTTTGTTAAATGTCCTTTTTTTCTGTTGAACTAATAGGAGAAATATAGGTAATATCGAAATAAAAAAATAACCTAATTACAGAAATCGCTTAAATTTTACTATTATTTACTTTATGTACAGCTTATATGAAAACAATAATAAAAAATATAGGTCACCGATGAGTTAAAAAAGATATTTCAAATTTTATGCAAAAAAATGGCATTTTTGCACCAAAGGAAGATAATTTGGAGCTTTTTCAATGATATAAACATTTTAAAAGTCATCTGGGGCCAAACCGAATTGATTTTTTGGGTTGATTTTTTTACCATATCATAAAGTAATAACTAATAGTGTAATAAATAAAATTTGTAATGAAAAAATAAAGGTTTAATTTTTTGCTGAAATTTTTGTACCCACAAGCCACCTTAATACATATAACTCAAATCCTAAATTCACGCATGTTAATAAAATTTCCCCTGTGAAAATATATGTAGTTGAATAAAAAGAAAAATCGACGTGTAATTTTTTTTATTTTTTTTTAACGATATTCAATCCTGTATGAATACTGCATATTTGTGGTTATAGTATCTTCGATATACGAACAATTGCCCATATTTCCTGAAATAAAATTGCAGTTCAAATCTGCAATCGAATTTACATATTTTAAATGTTTATACACATATCTTTAAAAAACTATAATTGTTTTGCCCTGCTTACAAACGTAATGCGCCCGTTATTTTTGCTTTGTGTCCACTGTTGTCTTCGCTATAAGTTCTTGACATTGTATTAACAATGAAAAATATATAAAAAGCTGACGTCTTTTTTGATAATGACTACAATGTACATTTTTGTAGTTGACATTTCCAAAACTTTATAATTAAGAAGAAATAATGTGTTGTGCAGTTGTTGAATTTTCGGGATCATATTGATCTCAATTTTGAATTGTTTATTAATTTCATGGAATATTTGTTATATTTCGTTAAATTGGACCATTTTCCTGATTGAACAAGCTTCACATGAGTTAAACTGTCACATTATCATTGGAAGTATCTGTATTTCTTTATCTTGAATCATCCTATTGCTTGTACTGTTATGCCCCGCATATTAATTTAGCCCCGTCCGTCCATCCATAAGTAAGTAGATATGTGCGGTGGTCTCCTCCTATAGTTTTTAAGCTTCAACTTTAATATTTCACTAGAACACACCCGCGAAATCGCGGGCACATACAGCTTGTGAACTGTTGTAGAATTATTTTTTAAAAAAATATTATGTATGAAGAATTTCATAAAAGGTATCAAAAGCCCTCTCCCTTTTTCCAAAAGTCCGATATTTGTTTCCTTTCTGTTAAATTCAATTATTTTCGTGTTTCTGGCCTCAGACCACAATTATTCGTCTCTTTTGCTACAATGCTTCTTTTGGTAAAAGTCAAATCAAATTAAAAATGTGCACCGTTTCAAACATGAAATAAATGTAACTGCTTATATATAGTCCATGATAAGTCTAATAAAATATGCTTCAAGGACAATCCATCAGTGCTTTTTCTTTTGAGAGTCTTACTAACATGCCAATGGTAGGAAGGATATGAATCTTGTATAAATGACTAAGACCGACTAAGGCTAATTTGACGGGTGGTCGGAGGGGTCCTGATCCCGAAATCCCGAGATGCAGAATTTAAAGAAATTCATATCCCGAAATCCCGAATTCGAAAAATATATTCCCGGATCCCGAAAGGATCAATCCCCAAATCCCGAGTTTCAAAACACCCGATCCCGACGCCCCGAAAAAAGGCCCTGTCTCCTCTAATCTCTACGGCTTACTTTCATTTTTGCCAAATCACTATTTTCACTTTCAACAATAAATTGTTATGCCCCATCTAGTCTGTGCATCCGTGCGTTCGTTCGGTCGGTCGTCCGTCAGTCCCGCTTCAGGTTAAAGTTTTTGGTCGAGGTAGTTTAAGATGAAGTTAAGCATGTTTCACTTATTTTAATATATATGCAAGTGGTATTACCCCTTAAATAGTAAACATTTCAAAGAAAACAGTAGACAGAATCAGGGACTTTCTATACTAACATAGAAAGTCCCTGACAGAATACAGAGAGTCTCTATATATTAAAGTAGTATAATCGTAGTTTACATGTAGATATAAACGCGAAAAATAATTGTCCTCTATAAGGAGGTATAATAGTTGTGGTTCTTGCGATCTAAACACCATTACATGGAGAACAATTTGATAGGCTTATTTATTTTTCATGTTTGTTATCTATCATACGATTGGTTGTGTTTGTGCATGTTTCAAACCGGAAGTCTTATCTATGACTAAAAGTCAGTCTGATGACGGAATCATATCCGGACTCCTTTTTTGTCGTTTTTCTCCAAAAATAACTCAATCTGAATAATCATAAGAATGGATGACAAATGCGACTATGCATGTTACCTATAGGACACAGAGGCATGATGATTGATTTATTGTGGAAGGAAGAGAAGCGACACCCAAAATGAGGTCTTCTCGTTTAATAGTATAGATAGTTTGTTTGTAATTGTACACATAATGGAATTGTGCTTTAACAGGATTTTTTTTGTCAAGTATTCTTAAAATTCATCTACAATGTATAAAGGGCTAAAAAAAATCACTAATGTAAAACCAATAAAACCGGAAATCTAATGGTATTATCTATATATAAAAACGAGAAATGAGAATCACATATATAAACCACATCATCAAACGACAACCACTTAACAACAGGTTCCTGACTTAGGACAGACACAAACAAATGTAGCGGGTTTAAACGTTTAACTTAAGGTTTGTCTGTTCCCTTTCTAGCCATGGTGTAGTCATTTTCGATTTATGATATGTGTAAGACATTCGTGAAAGGTGGGCATTAGCAATTTATCAAACTGCTATATATATATGACATATATGAACGTAGTAGGTACACATTGAAAGCTGATAAAACATGTTTGAATCTTCATCCATGTGTCCATGGAGAAATAATAAACACCAGCCCTCAAAGGTAAAATCTGTTTTTCTTTGTGAAGACCAATGTAAGGGAACTACCATTTAATTTTTATGGGGGCTAGGGTGAAATTTGAAAAAAATAGGCAGGACAGGAGTTTTGAGTAAAAAAAAAAAGGCAGGATGAGACACTTGCAAAAAAAAAGTCAGGACGACAATTTAGGTAAAAAAAAGTCAGGATAACCAACAAAAAAAAAGGCAGGACCGAACAGAGTGAGAAATAAAAAGGCAGGACAGAGATTACAGCTAAAAAAAAATGCAGGACAAAATTTTTCCTCCTAGCCCCCCCCCCCCCCCATAAAAAATCAAATGGTAGCTCCCTAAAAGAGAGGTGAAAGATACCAAAGGGTCTTTCGAACTTACAAGTCGAAAACAAAATAAAAAATGTCATGACAAAAATCGAAAACTAAAGAATGATCAACACTAATTTCACAAAACAAAACCGGTGCTCCGGAAAGATAGGCAAAACCTTTTGCACATGTACGTGAAACACATTGTGATGTTCATATCAGTATAACACAGCTATATATATATCTTAAAATATTTCCTTACTGTAATATCAAAACACAGATATAAATTATTACGTTGCTAATTTGGTAGTAAAATAATCTTTTGCATTGTAGAAAGAGAGAAGTTTCAATATCTTTTCGGATATAACCTTCTGCACATGTGGCACTCGGCGTTAAATGCTCAATTTGAATAACATATTTTTTCTATACGCATTCTAAGTGTAATTGTATAATTCCGGTGGTGTAATGAACATTATTATACAAAATTCCTTAATAATATAATCTTTTGCATTGCAGAAAGAGAGAAGTGTCAATTTCTTTTCGGATATAACCTTACCTAAAAATGAGGAAGAAATAGATATCATAAGCATGGAAGCTTCTCCCGGAAGAACTAAAGTCGACCATTTTGGTTACGACAACGAGGCTTTCGAACCGCCGTACGATGTCCCGGATGATGATTTATATTTCGGGACTTCTCGGAAGAATAATAGTGACACAGAATCCGAACGTGACGATCCTGTGGTCAAATCTTCAGAGGAAGGAAAGAATACGACGAAGCCGATGAATGGTAATGCTGTTCACGAAAGTGATGACCCTTATGAACAGAAGTCGTAAGTCAAAAATGTATAAAACAAGAATGATGACGTAGTACACGGATGCTCCACTCGCACTACCATATTCTATGTTCAGTGGACCGTGAAAGTTGGGTCAAAACTCTAATATGGCCTAACAATTAGATATATCATATCATAGGGAACAAATGAACTAAGTTTCAATAGATATAGGGAGATGTGGTATGAGGGCCAATAAGACAACTCTCGATTGAAGTTGATTTGACTTCAACTTCATCAAAAACTAGTACCCTGATCAAAAACTGTAACCAAAATCTTTTATCTGAAACGGGAAGCACAGACCGAAAAAACATGATGCCCATAAGTGGGACATAAAAATGAATAGAAAATGTAACAACGTAGTTTTGTGTTTGTTTTCACCTACTATATATATTAGTTGTAATGTTATTCTTGAATTATTTACAAGCAGTTATGCCATTTTTAACCCTATAGATGTATAAATATTGTACAAATACCAATGTATATATATTAAATATGCTAATCATAAATCTTATATCACTTTGCAGAGAAAAAGTAGAGCGTTGGGACGTTTTTCGTGTTACATCAGAAGACAATGTGTCGTCATCAGACTTATCTTGTTGGAACCTCGTTTTCAAAATTGCGCGAGTAATAATGATATCACTGTTTGGACTAATAGTGCTTACGACTGCTGTTGTGTCAAAAATTACTCTTACTTACATGATATCAAACATAAATGTTCCCATGGCATCCAGTAACCATAATGGAACAAATTTAAGAACGTTTTTCCAAACATTGAACTACCCTGCTAAATCAACAGAAGTCACGTGGATATGGGCGTTACTAATTGCCATGGTAGCGCCTTACTTCTTTTCAATGTTTTCCTGCTTACGAAAACTATGTTTCAAAAGAACCAGTCCACTGAGAGTAGTTCCTTTGATAATTGTAAGTATAATTGATGGTTTCGCCGAATATATAGAATATAGTCATTTCATCCACTAAAACAAAGGAGGCAAGAACTCTTTCGGGACGCCTGGATCGGTTGTTTTTAAGCTCAAGATTTCGGAATTGATACCTTATGCGATCCGGGGATTTTGAAACCAGGAACACCCCCCCCCCCCCCCCAAAAAAAAAAATATATCAAAAAATCAAATAAAAAACAAACAAACAATCTGATAAAAAAAATGTTCTGAAATAAGAACAGGTCGTATATTTGCATATGTGCTTCCATAGGCTAAAAGGACGTCAGATCGAATGAACAATATACAAAAATGCATACATAGCATGATAATTAAATACAAGTACACAATAAACCCCGTTTAAGATTACCATTGGATGTTGAATATTTAGAAAGGTTAACACAACTAGATTGATTTTCTTGGTAATAAGTTATCATGGTGAAAATTAACAAAAAATGTAACCGTCTTTATCGTGCAACTAATCTTTCTACAATTCTAATACAGGTGTACAGAAAAATGCGGAAGTAATGTATGTATACATGTACTAGACGTAGACGTACATACATGTAGTATCCAGGGTTGAGTTCAATATCGTAGCTGCTATGTAGTGCTACGTATCTTTTTGTCTACCGAACAAATAGCTAGCCTAGCTGGGTTGAGTTCAATATCGTAGAAGCTAGGTAGCGCTACGTAGATTTTGAATATTAAATGTGTAGCTAATGACTAGTTGCTACATAGATATTGATAGCAGCTACGTAGCAGCTACATAGCTGCTACGATATTGAACTCAACCAATATTGTAGCAGCTAGGCTAGCTACACGTTCAATAGTCATACGTGTACTTATGTAGCCGCTACGATATTGGACTCAACCCTGGTTCTGTTGCGAGCAAATGGTTATGCAAAATTACAGTCTACGTCACAGTTCAATTTTTGGGGCCTCGTTGCAGTCTGTGTTAAAATGATGATAATCAATGTCGATTTCCTTCAAAAACAAATTCATTCAACGATTGGGATGGAAAAAATGCACAACATTTATTGGTTGATCACACCATTTGCAAAGTTAACAAAGGAAGTCATACTAAGATAACTAAATATTAAGCAAAATGACGCCTTCTTTTACACCATCCGACACAAATTTTCACACGCTCTGAAAAACAATTTGTTTTTAGTGATTTTGATCATTTTACATTTCAGTCGCTATGCGTCGAAACGCTACACTCAGCTGGGTTGTTCTTGCTAGTTTTCATCGTTTTACCGAACTTTGACCCCTTGACAGGGATTCTGATCGCTCTAAACGTAGCAACAGTACCAGGCATTCTAAAAATATGTTTCCCACAAAGAACGATAAAAGACGAGATAGTTCCGAATGCCAGCTTGACTACAGTCCGTATAATAAACGCAGTGAGTGTATTGTGTCATTTGGGAGGTTTGGGTTTGACGGGCTATTACATTTACCGTGTTGACCAATCAAACGAAACATTGCTAGTTGTAACAATATTGGCGGCCATCTTTACGTCAATCTACTGGTGGGAAAATTTCATACCGAAAGGCGAGAGCGAGTCGAGCGGAATGCGACAATTAAAAAGGCAATTCTGCAGAGGAAAAACCAAAGTTTTATGTATATCTATATGCTGGAAAATGGTTTTAACACTTTGCGTTATGCCTGTAGTCTTAGTCAGTCCGAGTTGTGGAGAAAATTGTACGGACTTCATATTCATTAGGACTGCAAGTAAACAAGGACCGGAAATACACAACGATATATTGAATACTGAACTCACAGACTTCAGGAACTTTTGTATAAACTTCAACTGGGTTCCATTTCTTATTGCAATAGTTCATGTCGTTATGAATGGACTATGTTACAAATTTGCAAAAGCTGCCTGCAAGATTATTGGTCAAAGATTAGCATTCGGACTACCTCTTGTTTTAACGCCACCAATAGCTTTGTCGTTTGTGCTTGGATTGCAATCTACGGCTACAATGTCTGTTTATGGTTGTGAACTGAAATTTCCGATGTGGGATGGTGACGTCACTATTATTCAGGACCATATAGATGATTACTGGTTTGTACTGGTAGGAGGGATTTTGAGTTATCTGTCCTTACTTCTGGTCACGAGTCATGTGTGGACCCCTCGCAAGGAAAGACTGCAACCCACTGATAAGTAAGTCAAATAAAAGATTTGGCATAGAAATAAAAATCATCAAACTTAAAGTACTATCATAATATTAATAACCGTTATAAATTGGCACGGCAGGTTCGCGTTTGTCTTTTTACACCAGCCTCATCAGTTGAGCATAAACCATGACTTAATAGACAGTTGCCTGTACCTAGTTCCTACAGTTCCTACTGTCATACAAGTGAGAGGTTTAGCTAGCTATAAAACCAGGTTCAATCCACCATTTTCTACATTTGAAAATGCCTGTACCAAGTCAGGAATATAACAGTTCTTGTCCATTCGTTTTTGATGTGTTTTGTTATTTGATTTTGCCATGTGATTATGGACTTCCGGAATGATTTTCCTCGGAGTTCAGTATTTTTGTGATTTTACTTTTTGGAAGTCAAAACCAAGTACGAATTTAACGAGTATTAAAACCAAATGAGACAAACTCATACATATGGCATATTAAGTATAATACATTGTACATAAGGAATTAAATGTGTTTTTTTTTTATCAATTCTATACAGAGGTGTAATTTGCAAATTTTGACTTTGTTTAAACTGTATTATTCCGCTTGCTTGTTGGGTTTCGGTTTTAATAATAAAAAAATACAATACAAAACAAATTGGTTTTTGCAAGACATTTTAAAATTAAACAGTCAATTTTAAAATTAGGAAAAAGCCACGGAAACATCGCTGGTAAAAAAAAATAGCTATGACTTTCATTGTTCGGGATATGTGCATGTGTAACGATTGTATCAAATGAAATATCTTTTTTTTTACATTTTGAAAGTAAATTAATGTATCTTCTGTTAAAACCCAAACAATATGAACACAACAAGCCTTGCATAAAGCATCATCATTGTTTTCCTTTCTAGGTTGTTCGTCAAACCATTGTATTGTGGGATGCTGTTAGACCAATCTCTCCTTCTAAACAGGAGACGAATCGATGACGAATTTCTATCTGCATCAGAATTCAAGGTGCGTTTTGTATAATGAGATTTGCAACCATTAATTTGTTCAACAACATTTATATACATGCATTGTATTATAAACACAAACAATCGGATACTCAACGTTTAAAAATACGATTGGAAGTTTTACTTTTTTACTTATGGGAACTGCATTTTGTAGTTTGATTGAACAAAGTTAAAAGTGTAGTTTAAACCATTGGTACCGTTTTCGTGATTAAAACATAAATAAGTTCAAGGGGGAGACAATATTGACGCGGTAAAATTCTCATGGAGTACAGGAATTTGTTCTGAGGAAATTAGTAGGAAGATGATTAACATGATTAATGAAAGAAAGTATTTGTGTTAAACTCCATTGGCAAATATAACATGCGTATCAAGTTTTGAGATAGATGTTGAACAGTTAAACATGTTAAAGTAACGAGCTCTTATTAGACGCGACGAACTAGATTTTAACAAACGAATCACTTAGACAGAGTCCGCAGGAAGACATGCCTTTAAGTCTTTATAATTTTCTTCAATCGAAGATCGAATTCAAACACATAAAGGAAATTAATTTCAATCTCAATTGATTACCATTTCTTATATTTTAGCATGTCTTACTTTGTTACATTATAAATGCATGTATTTAAAGAATAACATGTATTTCACTTATTTCAAAGCAAAAATCGTCAGTGTCGTTTATTCATTTTTGACAGTATACAAAAACAAAAGACGAAGACACCATTCCAATACCTGACCTCCCTGAAGACGGCAACTTTAACCCCACAGCAGACTGGTCAGTTCTGAGGAAGGATGATACGCCCATGTTGTACATGTGTGCCACTATGTGGCATGAAACTGAGAATGAAATGACCCAGATAATGAAATCACTCTTCAGGTGTGTATTGATATTTTGATAATAATTTAACTCTTACTCAGTAGCTTTGGGTTTGTTTACATAAATGGATTGCAAGATTTCCAAATAGAAATTTTGTTGTTCCTTTAACTTCTATAAGTGTTTTGTTTTAGGAAAAAATGATACTTTTACTGTTGTGTCCCATAAAGAACAATGAAATGAGTTGTTCTAAAAATAACAGTGACGTAATTATCAGTCATTGACAGTACCAGGAAGTAAAATCACGTGACAGAGAATTTCATTACGAGGTCTCAATTGTTATACTTTTTATTGCTAGTCATGACACTTGCAATAAAGTTGGATTGTTTTAATGAAATATAAAGATATCAATACATTTTTTTTTTATATTTTGTTCAAATAAGATAAATGTTACAAGTAACAATTTTTACAGGCAACATGTATTTGAGACGCACGTGAAAAGAATTTTATATTAAAAGTTAAAATTTAATAAAAAATGTAAGTTTGTAACAAATTAGCCTCGTATGCTTTAAAAACAATACACTGCGTTTATGTATAGCACCCGAGGTTTATTACATTATAGATACGCTCGTGTGCTTCAACTCTGTCAAGAGCATACAGTTGCAATTTAGTTTTCCAAACCTTCGATTTTTTTCGTTCGGTCGTGATACATGTAGGATAGTCTGTTTTGCCTATTCAATGTATACTAGAACACACCCGCGAAATCGCGGGTATTCAGAGCGTAGTTTAAAGTATGTAAAGTGTTGTTGGAAGAATATTGTAAAATATTGAATGACTAGAGAATTTCAGCAAAAGTATCAAAGGTTATTGGGGACAGGAAAATGTGTTTTTTTTTTTATCCCTACTCCTTTATTTCCAATTAAAATTCCCAATTTTTGGTTTTCTATCAATTTCAATATGAACATACATTTAGTATGTTATGAACATTTAAGAAAGGAGCCTGTGGTTGTCGTTTGTTTAAGTGTGACAGATTTGTGTTTCGTTCATTTTTTGTTCATAAATAAGGCTGCTAGTTTTCTCGATTGAATTGTTTTACATTGTCATTTCGGGGCCTTTTTAAACCGAGTATGCTATATGGTTTTTGCTCGTTGTTGAAGGCCGTACGGTGACATATAGTTGTTAATTTCTGTGTCATTTTGGTCTCTTGTGAAGAGTTGTCTCAACATGGCAATCATACCACATTTTCTTTTTTAAAGCAATCAATGAATTTTGCATAGGCGGAATCAGGGGGGGGGGACTGGTGGCCAAAATTGATTGATTATATAGGGAATCACTGAAGCGTGACAGGAGTAGCCCCCCCCCCCCCTTTTTAGGTTAGTCAGCCCCCCCGTTACAAAAAGTTCTGGATCCGCGACTGTTTTGTAAAAGCCCGCCCCCCTTTCGTGTGAAAAAATGATTGAATATGTAGGGAATCACTGAAGCGTGACTGGAGCAGGCCCCCTAAGGTCAGTCATCCCCCCCCCCCCTTTTACAAAGAGTTCTGGATCCGCCACTGTTTTGTAAAAGATTTAATGACTGGAGAATTTCAGAAAAGGTATCAAAAGTTCACATGAATAATTTTAGCGCTTTAATATCTGTATATTATGAACATTCATTACTACATAAATAAAGTGTATTGATTATATAGGGAATCACTGAAGCGTGACTGGAGAAGGCCCCTAAGTAAGGTCAGTCATCTCCCCCCTTTTACAAAGAGTTCTGGATCCGCCACTGTTTTGTAAAAGATTTAATGACTGGAGAATTTCAGAAAAGATCTCAAAAGTTCACATGAATAATTTTAGCGCTTTAATATCTGTATATTATGAACCGGCATTCATTACTATATAAATAGTGTATTTACTTTCAGTTCTTAGTTTGCTAATCGATCCATGGTGGTCATTGATACAGTATACAGACCCTCTCTGTTTAATAAACTCTGTGACCTACGTGGATTGTAAACTTGAAAATACACTTTATTCGAAGTATACATGTATGTTCACAGTATACAGAAAAATGCAAACCGGAAGTCTAATCTGACTTAAAATTTCGTCCAATGACGGGACAATATCCGGATGCCTTTTTTCTCGTTTTTCTCCCATAATAACTCAATCTGAATAATCATATGAATGGATGACAAATGCGACTATGCACTGTACCTATAGGACACAGAGGCGTGTTGATTAATTTATTGTGGAAAGAAGAGAAGCGACACCAAAAATGAGGTCTTCTCGTTTAATAGTATAGATATTTGATTTATTATACGGAAGTTGGGATTTTATTATCAAAATTACGAGAGAGGCATACAGTTGTGTACATTTCAGCAAAGTAATGATTTATTGCCTTTTTTTTTTAATCACACATTCTTTTTTATTGAACAACGATATTTATAATTCTATACTTTGTGGTTTTTAAGTGTATATACTTACAACTTTAAGCATGGTGATATAATAACTATTCATGTCGTTTAAATAAAAAGTACTGAGGGTGAAAAATATCAACGATATAAGACTTATCCGACATCCATCAAAGAAATCCGCTCAAATGGGACAGTCATGAACCCCACGAAAACCAGCAGTATAAATTGCCGTTATATTACTTTGAGATTTGTCAAATCGGAACAGTGTTTTTTCGTCATTAGTACGATGAAACACCACTTTCAGTCTTTTCGAAGTCAAAAACTTGAAAAAAGCTGTGTTATGCTAAAGGTAGCTGGAAAAGTTACATGTACTTCTGAATAATGGAAATGGTTGAATAATGAATCAACATTTAATAAAAATAATAATGGTCGAAATAATTTAAAATGGAAATAGGTAATCCCTTATCATAATGTTCCAACTTGGTAAATAACAAACTAAGCTATGAATTCAGATTATATTTATTCAATATTCGTCAGTCTACTGTTGCGGCAAGTCCCATTAGCTCAGGGACAATTCTCAATCGTGGTCTCAATCTTAAGTATCAGTCTACTGTTGCGGCAAGTCCCATTAGCTCAGGGACATTTCTCAATCGTGGTCTCAATCTTAAGTATCAGTCTACTAATGCGGCAAGTCCCATTAGCTCAGGGACAATTCTCAATCGTGGTCTCAATCTTAAGTATCAGTCTACTGTTGCGGCAAGTCCCATTAGCTCAGGGACAATTCTCAATCGTGGTCTCAATCTTAAGTATCAGTCTACTGTTGCGGCAAGTCCCATTAGCTCAGGGACAATTCTCAATCGTGGTCTCAATCTTAAGTATCAGTCTACTGTTGCGGCAAGTCCCATTAGCTCAGGGACAATTCTCAATCGTGGTCTCAATCTTAAGTATCAGTCTACTGTTGCGGCAAGTCCCATTAGCTCAGGGACATTTCTCAATCGTGGTCTCAATCTTAAGTATCAGTCTACTGTTGCGGCAAGTGCCATTAGCTCAGGGACAATTCTCAATCGTGGTCTCAATCTTAAGTATCAGTCTACTGTTGCGGCAAGTCCCATTAGCTCAGGGACATTTCTCAATCGTGGTCTCAATCTTAAGTATCAGTCTACTGTTGCGGCAAGTCCCATTAGCTCAGGGACGTTTCTCAATCGTGGTCTCAATCTTAAGTATCAGTCTACTGTTGCGGCAGGTCCCATTAGCTCAGGGACAATTCTCAATCGTGGTCTCAATCTTAAGTAACAGTCTACTGTTGCGGCAAGTCCCATTAGCTCAGGGACAATTCTCAATCGTGGTCTCAATCTTAAGTATCAGTCTACTGTTGCGGCAAGTCCCATTAGCTCAGGGACAATCCTCAATCGTGGTCTCAATCTAAAGTACCAGATCAGTCTACTGTTGCGGCAAGTTCCATTAGCTCAGGGACATTTCTCAATCGTGGTCTCAATCTTAAGTATCAGTCTACTGTTGCGACAAGTCCCATTAGCTCAGGGACAATTCTCAATCGTGGTCTCAATCTTAAGTATCAGTCTACTGTTGCGGCAAGTCCCATTATCTCAGGGACAATTCTCAATCGTGGTCTCAATCTTAAGTATCAGTCTACTGTTGCGGCAAGTGTCATTAGCTCAGGGACAATTCTCAATCGTGGTCTCAATCTGAAGTATCAGTCTTCTGTTTCGGCAAGTGCCATTAGCTCAGGGACAATTCTCAATCGTGGTCTCAATCTTAAGTATCAGTCTACTGTTGCGGCAAGTCCCATTAGCTCAGGGACATTTCTCAATCGTGGTCTCAATCTTAAGTATCAGTCTACTGTTGCGGCAAGTCCCATTAGCTCAGGGACAATTCTCAATCGTGGTCTCAATCTTAAGTATCAGTCTACTGTTGCGGCAAGTCCCATTAGCTCAGGGACATTTCTCAATCGTGGTCTCAATCTTAAGTATCAGTCTACTGTTGCGGCAAGTCCCATTAGCTCAGGGACATTTCTCAATCGTGGTCTCAATCTTAAGTATCAGTCTATTGTTGCGGCAAGTGCCATTAGCTCAGGGACATTTCTCAATCGTGGTCTTAATCTTAAGTATAAGTCTACTGTTGCGGCAAGTCCCATTAGCTCTGGGACATTTCTCAATCGTGGTCTCAATCTTAAGTATCAGTCTACTGTTGCGGCAAGTGCCATTAGCTCAGGGACAATTCTCAATCGTGGTCTTAATCTTAAGTATCAGTCTACTGTTGCGGCAAGTCCCATTAGCTCAGGGACAATTCTCAATCGTGGTCTCAATCTTAAGTATAAGTCTACTGTTGCGGCAAGTGCCATTTGCTCAGGGACAATTCTCAATCGTGGTCTTAATCTTAAGTATCAGTCTACTGTTGCGGCAAGTCCCATTAGCTCAGGGACAATTCTCAATCGTGGTTTCAATCTTAAGTATCAGTCTACTGTTGCGGCAAGTCCCATTAGCTCTGGGACATTTCTCAATCGTGGTCTCAATCTTAAGTATCAGTCTATTGTTGCGGCAAGTGCCATTAGCTCAGGGACAATTCTCAATCGTGGTCTCAATCTTAAGTATCAGTCTACTGTTGCGGCAAGTCCCATTAGCTCAGGGACATTTCTCAATCGTGGTCTCAATCTTAAGTATCAGTCTTCTGTTTCGGCAAGTGCCATTAGCTCTGGGACATTTCTCAATCGTGGTCTCAATCTTAAGTATAAGTCTACTGTTGCGGCAAGTGCCATTAGCTCAGGGACATTTCTCAATCGTGGTCTCAATCTTAAGTATCAGTCTACTGTTGCGGCAAGTGCCATTAGCTCAGGGACAATTCTCAATCGTGGTCTTAATCTTAAGTATCAGTCTACTGTTGCGGCAAGTCCCATTAGCTCAGGGATATTTCTCAATCGTGGTCTCAATCTTAAGTATCAGTCTACTGTTGCGGCAAGTGCCATTAGCTCTGGGACATTTCTCAATCGTGGTCTCAATCTTAAGTATAAGTCTACTGTTGCGGCAAGTGCCATTAGCTCAGGGACATTTCTCAATCGTGGTCTCAATCTTAAGTATCAGTCTACTGTTGCGGCAAGTGCCATTAGCTCAGGGACAATTCTCAATCGTGGTCTTAATCTTAAGTATAAGTCTAGTGTTACGGCAAGTCCCATTAGCTCAGGGACAATCCTCAATCGTGGTCTCAATCTTAAGTATCAGTCTACTGTTGCGGCAAGTCCCATTAGCTCAGGGACAATTCTCAATCGTGGTCTCAATCTTAAGTATAAGTCTACTGTTGCGGCAAGTGCCATTTGCTCAGGGACAATTCTCAATCGTGGTCTTAATCTTAAGTATCAGTCTACTGTTGCGGCAAGTCCCATTAGCTCAGGGACATTTCTCAATCGTGGTCTCAATCTTAAGTATCAGTCTACTGTTGCGGCAAGTGCCATTAGCTCAGGGACAATTCTCAATCGTGGTCTCAATCTTAAGTATAAGTCTACTGTTGCGGCAAGTCCCATTAGCTCAGGGACATTTCTCAATCGTGGTCTCAATCTTAAGTATCAGTCTACTGTTGCGGCAAGTGCCATTAGCTCAGGGACAATTCTCAATCGTGGTCTCAATCTTAAGTATCAGTCTACTGTTGCGGCAAGTCCCATTAGCTCAGGGACATTTCTCAATCGTGGTTTCAATCTTAAGTATCAGTCTACTGTTGCGGCAAGTCCCATTAGCTCTGGGACATTTCTCAATCGTGGTCTCAATCTTAAGTATCAGTCTACTGTTGCGGCAAGTCCCATTAGCTCAGGGACATTTCTCAATCGTGGTTTCAATCTTAAGTATCAGTCTACTGTTGCGGCAAGTCCCATTAGCTCTGGGACATTTCTCAATCGTGGTCTCAATCTTAAGTATCAGTCTACTGTTGCGGCAAGTCCCATTAGCTCTGGGACATTTCTCAATCGTGGTTTCAATCTTAAGTATCAGTCTACTGTTGCGGCAAGTCCCATTAGCTCTGGGACATTTCTCAATCGTGGTTTCAATCTTAAGTATAAGTCTACTGTTGCGGCAAGTCCCATTAGCTCAGGGACAATTCTCAATCGTGGTCTCAATCTTAAGTATCAGTCTACTGTTGCGGCAAGTCCCATTAGCTCAGGGACATTTCTCAATCGTGGTTTCAATCTTAAGTATCAGTCTACTGTTGCGGCAAGTCCCATTAGCTCTGGGACATTTCTCAATCGTGGTCTCAATCTTAAGTATCAGTCTATTGTTGCGGCAAGTGCCATTAGCTCAGGGACAATTCTCAATCGTGGTCTCAATCTTAAGTATCAGTCTACTGTTGCGGCAAGTCCCATTAGCTCAGGGACAATTCTCAATCGTGGTCTCAATCTTAAGTATCAGTCTACTGTTGCGGCAAGTCCCATTAGCTCAGGGACAATTCTCAATCGTGGTCTCAATCTTAAGTATCAGTCTACTGTTGCGGCAAGTCCCATTAGCTCAGGGACATTTCTCAATCGTTGTCTCAATCTTAAGTATCAGTCTACTGTTGCGGCAAGTCCCATTAGCTCAGGGACATTTCTCAATCGTTGTCTCAATCTTAAGTATCAGTCTACTGTTGCGGCAAGTCCCATTAGCTCAGGGACATTTCTCAATCGTGGTCTCAATCTTAAGTATCAGTCTACTGTTGCGGCAAGTGCCATTAGCTCAGGGACAATTCTCAATCGTGGTCTCAATCTTAAGTTTCAGTCTACTGTTGCGGCAAGTCCCATTAGCTCAGGGACAATTCTCAATCGTGGTCTCAATCTTAAGTATCAGTCTACTGTTGCGGCAAGTCCCATTAGCTCAGGGACATTTCTCAATCGTTGTCTCAATCTTAAGTATCAGTCTACTGTTGCGACAAGTCCCATTAGCTCAGGGACATTTCTCAATCGTTGTCTCAATCTTAAGTATCAGTCTACTGTTGCGGCAAGTCCCATTAGCTCAGGGACATTTCTCAATCGTTGTCTCAATCTTAAGTATAAGTCTACTGTTGCGGCAAGTCCCATTAGCTCAGGGACATTTCTCAATCGTGGTCTCAATCTTAAGTATCAGTCTACTGTTGCGGCAAGTGCCATTAGCTCAGGGACAATTCTCAATCGTGGTCTCAATCTTTTATGTATAAGAACGCTCTGTATGTTCTTCGTCTCAATCTTAGATGTACAATATACCAACGATTCTATTTAATATTGAACTATTTATCCTGCAGGAACAATGGATTTGAAATTGATAAATGATCGCATTTTTATTTTGGTTTACCTTTTTATTAAGACTCGGGCAACAGCGTGTATAGTTTGGAATTATTTTGTTTTTGCAATGACATAGTTCGTTTAGTTTCTTCTTGTGTTACGTAATATTTATCAAACAAGGAAGTAATATGTCCAGTAATAACACAAGAGGCATACAATTATGTAATTTATGTTAGCATTCAAATCATTACTCATTTTCTCTATCATAAAATTTCATTATAACAAGCTTTTTAAGGTACAGTAAATATTTGTTAAGACCTCTAGTTGTCATTTTGTGACACCAGAGTTAATAAAACTTTCAATATGTTATGTTTTATTTATTTCACAAGCATTCTAGATCAATAGCCACAATAAATATTGATTCAGTCGAGGGTGTAAAACTTTTTTTTAATACCGAACATGGGACGGGGACGGGGTAGGAAGGTGGTGATGTGGGGCAATATTTATTATTCGTGTATCTTAACAATAAAATTTAGCTACATGTAGCTATAAAAAATCCAGGTTCAATCCACCATTTTCTACTTTAGAAATGCCTGTACCAAGTCAGGAATATGACAGTTGTTATCCATTCGGTTGATGTGTTTGAGCTTTTGTTTTTGCCATTTGATTAGGGACTTTCCGTTTTGAATTTTCCTCGAAGTTCAGTATTTTTGTGATTTTACTTTTTCGTTATCATAATTACATGTGCCAGGATTTAAATTTTGTATTTGCGTCAGACGCGCGTTTCGTCTTCAAAATCTCATCATCGACGCTCGAGTTGAAAGGCCAAACTAAGTTCGAAGTTGAAGAGCATTGAGGAGCACAAATTCCTAAAAGTTTTGCCAAATACAATATAAATATATTGCTGAGGTTTTGTAATCAGTCAATTTATAATTATGAACATATCAATGACAACTCATGTCAACAGAAGTGCTGACTACTGGGCTGGTGACTTGGAGGCTGGTGATATCCTTCAAATTATATATCTTTCGAAGACGTATTTACAAGCACGATCTTGTTGATTTTTTTCAGAATGGACGAAGACCAATGTGCACGCCGCCATCTCCAAATGTTCCTTGGTATTAAAGATCCAGATTACTATGAGTTTGAAGGTATTCTATTCTTCCTGTTTGCTTGTAAGCACATATACAGTGCAGCGAACGATTGGTTTCACAGTCTCTCTCTCTCTATTCTCCTCGAAAAAAAAGTTAAAAAGGCCAAACATAGTACGTAGTTGAAGAGCAAAAGCAATATTTTATTCATTTCAATTCAATTCAAACTTTATTGTCATATAAAATCAACCAATAAGATTTGTGGCTAAAACACAATGTCACCTCACATTCAATGACTTGAAAAACAGTACCTGTATACAGACAAAAATTCACAATATTTCTTTCCATTCATGTTATTTTTTCCTTTCCAGCACACATATTTTTTGATGACGCTTTTGACTATCATAGCTTAGAAGACTATGAGTACAGAGCCAACGATTATGTTAAAATGATGTTTGCTTGTATAGATATAGCAGCAAGGTAAATACACTGAATCTAAATACACCATTTAAAGTAAGTAAGGCATCTCGTTGAATAGACCCGGCTGCAAGGTAAGATACACTGAATTTGAATACTACGTTGAAATTTAGTGATCAGGGAAATGATTATATCAATATGATGTTTGCTTGTATAGACATAGCAACAAGGTAATACACACTAAATTTAAATATACTGTTGAAACTTAGAGATCAGGGAAATGATTATAACAAAATAAGGTTTGCTTGTATAGACATACATATAGCAACAAGGTAAGATACACTGAATTTAAATATACCGTTGAAACTTAGAGATCAGGAATAGATTTTTGTTAAAATCATCTTTGCTTGTTTAGACATAGTAACAAGGTAAGATACACTAAATTTTAATATACCATTGAAACTTAGTGATCAGGGAAATCATTTTGTTAAAATGATGTTTGTTTGTATAGACCTCGCAGCAACGTAAGATACACGGAATTTAAATACACCATTTTTTGTGTAACGAGTTATCCCACTTTAATCAAGCTGTCTGTAAATGATTTTAAAATATTCAACTTGAATCGATATCTAATTTGAGCATGGGTGTGACAATAAAATTGTATAATAAATTAATAACTTTACAATATTTTTCATTTTCAATTTAGTGCTGTTCATAGTGTAATGATGAAAATTCCGCCTCCGATTAAAGTTCCAACGCCATATGGTGGACGACTTATTTGGCGCATGCCTGGAGGAAACAAAATCATAGCCCATTTGAAGGATAAGGCTAAAATCAGGCACAGGAAGAGATGGAGTCAGGTATATACAAATTTTGATTTATCAAAATGTAAAAGATTAGACACAAAATAAATCAAAGCCTTAAAGGCTGTAAAAGCAATTGCTGCCATGTTAATGTTTGGAGACTTTTATTTTTCATCCACATATATACAAGAATTAAACCTGACATGAGTGTTGTCTAGTTAAAAGTAAGAAGGTTTTAACTTTATATAAATAAAAGACTTTAGCAGAAAGTCATTTTTAATATGTTTTATATTTCACAAGGAGACAACACGTTTACCAGGCTAAAGTTGGGGTCAAATATACATGTGCTGAAACATATAACTCAAAAAGAAATCATCATGGATTATCCCCTGGTAGTGTTTGTAACTTCCTTGGCAATAATTGCCTTTATTGATTTAATTTTAACAATTTTCATTATTAATTTATATTTAACCATTAACACAAATGATTAAGTTAAAACATTTCAACTTTCCAGACGCAAATGTTAAAAAACGGGAAAGAAATAAAATATCTTACAAGACATAAACATGTAAAGAATAAATGTATATTTCAGCTTAATAAAAATATTTTCATAATGTTACTTTGTCATCATTTTTAAAACTAAGTTCCAAACATTATTGCTCAGTTGGTATGTGTCCTTCTGATGCGGTACGAGCACCGGCACTTGTTTCTATCCATAGGAAGGTCGATTATCCATATAAATAGTTTTATATGGATAGTCGACCTTCCTATGGATAGAAACAAGTGCATGTGGGTACGAGATAACTACAATTCTCATGCAATCCCGAAAAGGGGGGTCATCACAGACAAACATGACATTAAATCGTTATCACTGAACTAGTATATATATTGTATAGGGGCCAGCTGAAGGACGCCTCCGGGTGCGGGAATTTTTCGCTGCATTGAAGACCTGTTGGTGACCTTAATTCTGCTGTTGTATGTTTTTCTATGGTCGGGTTGTTGTCTCTTTGACAAATTCCCCATTTCCATTCTCAATTTTATTATACGAAGAAGAACAAACAGCTCTACGTTGCTTTGATATTTATCAATTTTCAGGAAACATTGCGAAACATGATGTTCAATATTTCGAAAACATGTGAAATAAAATAGCTAACACGGTGGACCGTCGAGTGTCAACAAACGTAGTAGACTTGTTCACTGAAAAGACGAGGATAATGGTTTCATCTGACATTTGTTATGCAAACCCAGTTTTGATCATGATATTTAAAAAGACGTACTTTTTTTCAATCTATGTATTAATAAACTAGAAAATTCCAAATTGTAAATATCTCTTCATCTGGACCGACTTGGCATCTACTACGTTTGGACGGGTCCATTTCATTAGTAAGGTGGTCGATAAATATTACGGAGTTTTGACAGAAAAGGAAAACGAACTTATTGTTATGTGTTTTCAACAAGGGTTTCGTTCCGCTAAATTATTTGCGCAAATAAAGTTTGTCTATTTTTAGATTACAGGTAATAATTTGACACTACGCATTAACCTGTGTAGTGATTTTGATTTTACGATAAATGTATGAATGAACGATAATTTTATGAATGAACAAGAGCACCTGACCTCTTAAAGAAACACAAATTAAACATAAAAACCGTAATTATTAGGAGATAATTCAGTTAAATTTTCAATACTAAATCAACAACTGAAATGAATCCATATTTTGTTGAAACATCGTACGAACGGCGGAAAACGGAATCGCATTTATAAAAATGTACTTTTTTTCACTCGGACTTCTATGTTATTTGATAGTCAAACGGTTGACCCTTTAAATACAAAAATACATCTACAAGAACATATTCTGAAACTTCTTAAATCCATTAACTTTTTTTTAAAGTTTCAAGCTATGTATTGCATTAGAAAACATACATAGGTGTTAAAGAATGACTGACAAGGAGCCTGTTTAACAAAATACTATGGCTTGATCTGGGCGGAGTCTCTGATCTGGGTCACAAAGATGGCCATACGCGACGGCATAAAAGCAATTGCTTTAAAAACGAAATTTCGTAATAATTAAAAAAAAATTAAAGGAAATGAACTGCATATGATTGAATTATTCCAGAATTTTCTCAAGTCTTATCTATGACTAAAAGTCAGTCCGATGACGGAATCATATCCGGACTCCTTTTTTTGTCGTTTTTCTCCCAAAATAACTCAATCTGAATAATAATATGAATGGATGACAACTATGCATGTTACCTATAGAACACAGAGGCATGATGATTGATTTATTGTGGAAAGAAGAGAAGCGACACACAAAATGAGGTCTTCTCGTTTAATAGTATAGATGTGTACTGTATCAAACTGTTTGTTGTTATTTAAAGCAAGATGTATTTGTCTGTTTTTACATTACGTTACCGAACACCTCCTTCATTACATAAAAAGACGTTGTTCTGTCCTATTTCATGAATAAGTACAACGTAAAAATCAGTACCAGAATGCAATTTGAAAATTCAGTTCAAAGGTATATCTAAACGCAGTGTAAACCCTGTTTATTATTAACAGGTTATGTACATGTACTATTTCCTGGGCCACAAACTAATGAATCTGAAAGACAAGACGAGGAAACAGAAGGAGAAAATAGCTCAGAACACATTTCTCTTGGCCTTAGACGGAGATGTAGATTTCCAGCCATCAGCTGTCCAGCTTCTGGTTGACAGAATGAAGAAAAACCCGAATGTGGGTGCCGCTTGTGGTCGTATACATCCTATCGGTTCAGGTAAATACAGATAACTAAATAGTAAATATTAAACTGACTGTTTTTCTTACATCCACTTCATATGAACTTTGGTGGATAGTTGTCTCATTGGTATTCATACATTGTACCACATCTCGTTATTTAATAATGTACATGTAGAAATATATCGTTCTCTATAGAAATGATTTGATAACACTTGGGGTTACAACACTATTCTAAATAAATGAATAAGTTTTTAAGCATGTATCATACGATATGTTGCTTGTTTCATGAGATATTGCTCGTTTTTAAGATATAAGAAACCAGGAGCAGATAATTTGTGGCATATCAAAAACCGGAAGTAGAAGAATGTAGGACGCACGATAATTAAATCATTTGTTTTGTAGGACCTATGGTTTGGTACCAGAAGTTCGAGTACGCTATCAGCCATTGGCTACAGAAAGCTGCAGAGAATGTCATGGGGTGTGTCCTGTGCAGTCCCGGATGTTTCAGTTTGTTTAGAGGCTATGCTTTAATGGACGATAACGTGATGAAACGATACACAACGCCACCTACCGAAGCTAGTCACTACGTACAGTATGACCAAGGTTTGATTCTTAAAATTAGTTATGTACAGATTTAACCTTTTCTCAAAATTTATGGAGAGCTTCGCATGTCATTAATTATGTCAGCATAAAGCAATCGTTTTGATCTGGTCTTAAATACATGTACTGTAATTTAATTCCTTATCTTACGTATTTAATATCTTGTCATGTCCGGTACATGCTCACAATACTATTTCTCAAACTTAACCACACCATGAAGAAGTATTAATAAACATTTCGAACTGTAAGTTCATTTCAAATTTACGGGAGCTCAGAAAAATAAACGAAAAAAAACACAAGAAAAAACCAAAACGCTCGACTATATCAACAACAAGAACGAATGGAAAACAACTGTCTTAACTATTCCTAACTTACATGCATTTCCTGGATGAATAAACACCCGTATTTGTAAGGTATTATTTCAAGATGGCGTGCACAGGCACTTGTTTCTATCCATAGGAAGGTCGACTATCCATATAAATAGAAGAAGGTGGCTAACGATTTTTTTTAGGTCACGACAGTATATGTTTCGGGCGCTTTTTATACCCTTTGAATTAATGCTAAAAATCCCTACCTTATATGAATCGATTCAGTGAATGTTTGCCTTTAACACTAAATTAATTTTATATCCCCACAGTGTTCCTCTTCACGGTAATCTAATCATAATTCACTAAACCATGGCGAAAATTTGAATTAACAACTTTTCAATGTATTTACTTCTGGTTGACATCGCAGTAAAATAATTTTGTTTCCATTGACTGAGTTTCTCTCCCCTACTTCTTATCAATCTCAATGTGTTTTTATCTCCAAAATAAAAGATCGATGAAATTCTCTAGAGTTACCATATTCATTCGGCATTCTCTAGTATTATCGAATTCATTCAAATTTGTTTCTGACTTTCTAATTATCTTAATTACAACGATAAACGTATTTATTCGGTGATATTTCATCTTTAAAAATATATTGATAACGAAAATTATAACCCTGTAATTTTACAGAATAATTTCTTTTTTAAAAAGATAACATTCTGACTGAGACCGGAAGTAGATACATTAAAAAGTTGGTAGTTCAAATTTTCGCCATGGTTTAGTAAATTATGATAAGATTACCGTGAAGAGGAACACTGTGAGGATATAAAATTAGTTTAGTGTTAAAGGAAAATATTCACTGAATCGATTCATATAAGGTAGTGATTTTTGCATTAATCTAAAAGGTACAAATAGCGTCCGAAACGGAGACTGTCGTGACCTAAATAAATTTTGTTAGCCACCTTCTTCTATTTATATGGATAGTCGACCTTTCTATGGATAGAAACAAGTGCCTGTGATGGCGTGATTGTTGACAGAAATTAGTATCTTCTCTGACATCATGATGCAAAGTATGGAATAGAAACAATGAATCTAACACATTGATGTTACATGTACATTGTATGAATGTTATGATTATTTTCCATAATTTTAGGTGAGGATCGTTGGCTCTGTACCCTTTTGCTACAACAAGGATACAAAGTAGAATACGTTGCTGCGTCAGATGCCTTGACCTATGCCCCGGAAGGATTTAATGAATTTTATAATCAGCGTCGAAGATGGTCGCCATCTACAATGGCAAACATTATGGACCTTTTAATGGACTGGAAAAACGTCACGGCCAAAAACGAGGACATTTCAAAACTGTATATTGCCTACCAAATGTTTATGATGGTGTCCTCAATATTGACCCCTGGCACGATATTGCTGATGATTCTGGGATCGTTGTATACAGCATTCCCGGCGATTGAACCATGGACAGCGTTTGTTGTCAATCTAATTCCAGTGGTGATAATGGTGGTCCTTTGTTTTGTTGCTAAAACGGACGTTCAGGTACTACTTAATTAATGGACTACAGGCGTGGATCCAGGATAAGATGTTACGGGGAGGGTTGGCGCTCATTCTTAATTAGGTGATATATAACCATTATTTTATCCATAAACATAGACAGTATTTAACCGATATTTTTTTATTAGTGCGTCTATACTGGATCTGCATCTGATCCAAGGTAGTGGTTTCTGTTCCGTACGTTATATTGGTTTAAATAAATAAAACTAATGAAATCGTTTGAAGTAAGATTTCCTATGCATCTCCGTCTTTTTCACATTCAAGCAAATCAACTAATAAAGCCAATAGAACACCGATAAAAACAATTAAATAAATTAACGATTTTCGACTTCTTTGCTTCTAGTATTTTGACTTCTCTCTCGTTCTGCTGTATTGTTAAATGGGCATCTACGAGAAAACCATGCAGATGGTGCTCCATGCAAAGTTGTTTGATTTTGATGAAACTTTGCTGACATGTTCAGGTTGACCTCATATGAAAGTCATGCAAGTTTGAAGCCCTTGCACTGCTGGTAACCATGGCAACGATAGGGATTTAGGGTATTTTCGAGTTTATTTATAGATGCATTTACTGAAATGCATAGATTTCATAAATTTCTCAAATAGAAATAAATACTATAATACTTCTGAGTGTTTAAATACTTTAATAGCACAGATAGGATGTGTATGAAGTATAAATCACATAATTTTATTAAACATAATGATATATATAGAAAATAAGGGTGTGGCAAAACACATAAAATGATAAAAAATATGGCCTTTTCATCTAATCACACTAAAACAGACACTACAGCCCAAAAGTCGCTTTAATTTACCCTAAATTTCAGAAATGCTTTGCATTTTCTTTGGTTCAAAATATTTTGAAGGGATTTCGGTTGTAAATTAATTTCATAGATTTTATTGATCATTTAGATAGCCTCCCCCCCTTTTTTTTTGTATTTTCGCAATAAATTGAGGAAAGTCTCATATTTTAATGAAACCAAGCATTCAAAAAGAAATACTTGAATTATACAGATTGTAACATGCAATATAGGTAAATCAAATAGAAAATTCAAAGTGAAATGGATTTTTGTGTCACAAACAATAGTAAGCATAAGGCTTAAAAAAGGGGGGAGCTGCCAAAGACAATTTTTTTTTGGTATTTTTTTTTATTCCAAATTCCTTTAGTACACTTGTCCCTATTACTTTAAGAGTAAAATCCATTCATTTCTTCCTAGTAATTCCATTTTTGGTTATTGCAGCTTGCTAATTACTAAAGTTGTATTCTGGTTACTGAAAAATGATATGAAATTCAATGTCAAGTTCATCATATTGAAAAATCTTAAGTATTGACATTCAGAAGTTGTGTCTGACAGGTAGACAAAATTAAGACAGGTTGCAACCTTTTACTTGCATGCTGGTTACCATATAAGTCATTTTGATCATGAGTACCTGAGACAGTGTGGATAAAATCTGAATTTCTATTGTACAAAGGGAGATAATCCAATAAAAATGCTGATTTTTAAAACCTTAAAATTGCATGTACATATTAATTTAAACTAACATACACTTTATCAATTTAATAAAATATAAACATATCTCTATTTGGTTATCTGGAGAGAGAGTTAATAGTGCATTTGAGCATATACTCTTGGTTTGCTTTTGTTGTAGTACTTTCTAAAATTCTCCTAAAAAAAGGTCTAAATTTATAAATTCTCTTTTAGCATTGATACATTTTTAAATATCTCAATCTGTATAAATGATCATAAATGTTATTATTTTTTATAGCATTAGTATTATATTTAACAATCAATAAAGATGATACAATAACACTAAATGGTGCTTACATGCAAGAATAAGATTATTATAAACATACATAAAAGTTAATTCTAATCGACTTAACAGCACAAGACAATTGTTGCATTAGGTATAGAATTTAGGGAAGTATTAAATTGTTTCCATACTATCTTATAAGAATTTACATACATGTAACTACATGAACTATGAAAGGTAATTTACTAATAATTCAATGAATAAAACTAGATGGTCAATCTAAGAAACAATTTCTGACAAATGAAAATATTATTATGTTGATCAAATGGCCAAGTCCATTTGTAATCTTCTTGATTGTCTTCAATACTGATGACCTTTTAATACAGAAGTAATTTTAGACTTCTTATTCGCTGATGAGAAAGCCTTGATGATGGTGAGACAGTGAGAACATTCTATTTCCTAGCAAATATCTCTCTCTTCTCATTTGTGTTGCAACTGTGTGTTGACTTGGTGGTTTTCAAGACTTCAGCGAGATTCACATTGCCGTTTTTTTCCTTTTTTTCAAAGCATATGAGTTCCATTTCAATTTATTTTTATTTGAGCTTGCAATTTTTAACATCAACAGGAAAAATCAAAGACAGATCAGAGCCTTATTCAAGTATCAGTATTATTATCTAAGTTTTTCTTCATCATAAACATGTTTATCAACAAAAATGTGTCTCAGCAATCAGTCTTCCTTCATGAACTCCAGTTATTTTTGGATCACCAAATGTCTGTAAAAAATAATAAGAAAACAATTGTTATACATTAAATGATTGAAATTTCCTAAAAAGAAATTACTTATTAACTTTGTCTTAGTGTAAAATGTGTTTCGATAATCACAACTCTGACATTCCAGTACATAGAATAAGAAATAAAGTTTACTAGCTAAAAATGGACCTAAATTTGATTTTTTTCTTATTCCAAGCTGCAGCAAACTTAATTTTAATGAAGTTAATTTTGCAGATTTCATCTTGTATTTATGACGTTATGACAATACAAAAATAGGGAGATGAGTATTGATTGCAAATGAGACAAATATCCACAAAAGTTCAAATGAAATGAATGTAATGCCGCTGTACAACCTTCAACAATGAGAATAAAACAGCTCAAGGGTACATTCTATTACAAATGCAGAAATTGCACCTTCATCAGGTTGGGAGGGGGGCACTATATAGACACTACATTCAAACTTGATTCACATGATACAGTTCAGAATTTGGATTGTGATGAATTATTAGACACATCATACATGTAGGTTTCTGACACAGAATAAATGTGGTAAAAGAACTGATGATTTTGAAATTGGACTTGTGCCAATATCCAAAATCTAAAGTTTAAAAGACATGATTAGATTTATCATATCAAAGAACCCCATATATGCAATTTTTAATGAATTTAAACAAAGTTAAAGTTTGGACCCCAATTTGAAGCAACTTGAAAACTGAGCCCAAATCATAAATCTAAACATGCTAAATGCATGATAACATTTAGCATAGAAAAAAAAACTTCAATAATATTTTAATAAACTAACAAAGGTTTTTTTGCCCCCATGATCTTTTTTGCAATTTGAAAATGAATGTTAAAAATCTAAACATATAAGAAGTATTTAACCCAAAAAAGTACAATACACCATTTAATTTTGCATAATATCAAAGAACACCAATTATTCAATTGTTTTATGAAATCAAGTTTAACTTTGGACCCTTTTGACCCTATAGCTGATATAGACTAATTTAAAAACAAGCCAAAACATTTGAAATTGGTAAAACAATAAGCATTGGAAACAAATATATAATTAATTTTACAGCTAATTTCCTAAGGCATGTAAATCTAAGACTTCGGTTAGCTTGCATGGTTTGTTTGTATATTGTACAATTGCAATTGACATAACATCTAATCAAATTTTAAAGTACTCCATAAAGGTTCAAATATGCCTATATTTATTGTTTGAAGATATCAACCTTAATTTCAAAGTTTGAATCAATATTTATACAAACAGAGCAAGCGAACCTACCAAAGTTTTACTCTACACGCATTAGGAAAATAGCTGTAATAATGAAAAAGTGTATTTTTCAAAAATGAAAAATACAAATGTAGTCTTCAGGTTTACCATAAATGCAAGTATACTATACATGAGGATCTCAGTGTCAAGCTGACAAGAAAACATATTTTTGTCTAGGTTTAATTCTTATAAAGAGAACAATTCCAACGATGAGTAATGAAAATTTTGTTGTGTAAACTGTACTGATATGGCCCTTAATTGATCATAAAAAAATAATTTGAGTGTTCTGTGTGTTATGTTTACTTTTTGTTCACCAGATTGTTAAAATTGAAGGGTTAATCTAATTTATTGATTATTTATCATGTTTTTACAATTATAAATGTAACTGGTGAATTTCCAATTTCTATATATGATTATATTTCACAAATAATGCCACAACACAGGTCTTATTTGCTGTCTATTTAGTAGTCTCTTGTTATGACTTGTTTGATTCATTTTTTTATCAATTATATCATATATTTACCTATGTGATCTCCTATCATATCTGCTTTCATTTTAACATTATTTTTGTGCTTTTCCATCTTCAACATTAACCTGTTGATAAGAAATAAAATATTGTATATTTGTACATTTGCATGATCAGTACAGTGAGTTACATCTACAGTTTGTACATGTACATTGTACATTAAGTTAGGGTTGGCTTAACATAATGCATTGGTTCATTGAAAAAAAAAGTTTTGTAGATATGATAATTAATTTGTGTAAATGTCATAAATGCTATGATATCAATCACATCATCAAGTAATTCATTTCTTCAGTATTGTTATTTTGAATTTGTTTTATCTGAGTAATCTGTAATGTTATAATCTCATGTTGCCCCTTCTGGGCCCTTTAATTTGGAATACATTTGTAAGCATATTCTATTCAGATTCTATTTTATTAACGATAGAAGTAAAGACATGTACAAGTTCTCTTTCCATGTTTATAACTGTGATACATGACCTGCACGAAGGAAATGTAAAGAAAAAGTCTCACAGTAACCAATTTTTAGAGAGAAAAAAAAACAGCTCATAATTGTAAAACATTTTTTTGAGATTGAGAACCATATATATTGTATCAATTTAGCTGCATTGTACAATGTACATGTAGTACTGGTAAATAAATGAATAAAGAAAGGAAATCCACAACTCTTTGGGAGCTATATTGTGACTTTAACAGTGCTTAATCAAAACCTGTCACAAAAATATTTAGGGTAGGGATAAAAATAAAGGTAGGTAAGGGTAGTGCGGTTAACACACATACTTTTTAGTTGGCATAAATGTACAGTAGTTTTCGTATGTTTATGTAATTTATACGTGTTTCTCATTTCTCTTTTTTTTATATATAAATTAGACCATTGATTTTCCTGTTCGAAGGTTTTTACACTAGTAATTTAGGGGTCCTTTATCATGTTTATAGCTTGTTGTTCCGTGTGAGCCAAGGCTCTGTGTTGAAGGCCGTACATTGACCTATAATGGTTTACTTTAATAAATTGTTATTTGGATGGATAGTTGTCTCATTCGCACTCATACCACATCTTCCTATATCTATCTACTGAATGTTTTCTATTTCAATGGGTTGTATTTAAAAAAAAAAGGGATATGAAGCAACCATTATTTTTAAATTTGGAGTCAATGGACTCTATTGACAATTTGTCAAACAAACTCCCGATACCGGAGGGCTTTGTAATAGAATATATAGAATAATAGAATATATACATGTATTTTATCATGATTCTTGAGAGACTGAGAGAGAAAAAAGTTTTTCTATTAAAATTTAGAAGGCAAACACATAAATCTTTTAGTTTTAGAAGAATTTTAAATCATTATAAATGTATGTCAATGAAAATTAAATCAGTGTTTGCTTCAAGAAAATTATGTAAATACCCCCCCTTTTTTTTCCCAAAGAGAAATGGTCTATGCTCTTCTTCCGATATTTATGTTTTGAATCAGATGTGATGTTTCTACAGAAGGTCTTTTTATGGTGTCAAATTGCTTTTTCTAACCACAAAAAAAAAATAACAAACTTACCAGAACAAACTGAAACTGAAAGTTTTGCTTTTGAAATTTCCGTTGCTAGATTTGGAAGGGTCATGAAAGGATGGCAGCAACTCATTTTGTCTTCTTGTCTACTGCAATCCAACTCCTGTCCATGTTTGCAGCATATGCATTTTAAAATGTGAGTCTGAAACCTAGACATGATAGTGATAGTCTAGACTCATGAGTCATGTCTAGACTATCTGATCAGGATCAGACTTATTCCAGTGGAAGTGGGAATGTCTTTGCCACATGGTTTGCTATGTCTTTGTTACACTCTTTCAATAAAAATCAGTTTTTGGCTACACCATATTCATCAAAAATATCATTATTTCCTATCCTTCTGCACATTTGTTGATTTCCCTCCTTCTGTTATTGACACTAAATCTACCTTTTATTGTGAAGAGTTTTACAAAGGGAGATAATTTTAGCTATATTTTTCAGTTTTTCATCTTTTATTCAAATAAGCTTATATCAATTTGCAACCAAAATCCCGTTAAGGAATACTAGTTTGTAGTAAACCATAACATTTAACAAAATATTTTTTCAATTTGAGTGACTTTTGAGGTGTTATGGACATTTTCAGTACAGGCTGATTTCAAATTTAAGAAAAACACAATTATGTCAATAAAAATAAAAACAAAAATAAAGGTTGAAATAAGATCCAAATTACAGTTTATTTTAGTAGAAAGTCTGAATTTTAAGGCCAAACAATTTTTTTTGTCATATAATACTTTGAACTATTCAATAAAAAAAACCCAAAAATGTCCATTTTCAACAACATTTTCCAGCAAATTTGGTACTAAACTAGAATTGCCCTGGATTCACATAATTTGAGATAAAGTGTCATTTTTTAACCATAGAACTATTAGATGTACTTAATACTTTACTAGGAACCCAAAATCAGCTGAAAATTCCACAACCCCTTTCATAATTTTTTTTTGATTTTGCATGGTTTTCTCGTAGACATCCATTTAAACTATAACGAGTAACACTGCCGAAAACATTGACAATTTATGCAGACGACGCCATGTTGATAACTTTAAACTTTCAAAATGTACTAACAATTAACCATTAACGACCGGCAATTGTTTATAGCTTACATATATAAATGTATATAGTGTGTCCACTATTTGTTCGTTTTGTTTAATTACTTGTTATTATTTTTACTTGAGTTACGTACGCTGCCATTTTGTCCTCCATTATTTTTTTGACTAAATTATTTGTAATATTTTTCAGTTGAGTTATGCGGCCATTTTGTCGACCTTGTACTCGTTATTGATGATGATAGTAATTGTTGGGTTGTTGAAGGAGGCAGTAGGGGCAGCATTTTGTTCGGTTACAACGTTCTTCCTTGTGTTTGTAGCTGGTGTATTTGTTTTATCAGCTATGCTTCATCCACAGGTAAACTTATTTGAAGGCATTTCTTCCCTTAGTAAATGTGGTAGATACTTAGTCAGTAGTAAGCGGTTGAGCTTAGGAAGCACTTAAGCACAACCGCTTATAACGCTGCCTTGTCACACAGAGGTTCCGGGTTCGAATCCAGGTGGAAATTAGCAACTTTGTAATAAAATTAAAGCTATCCCAGTACACTGGCGCCGAACTGAAAAACACACGGTGGTTAGGGAATAATTTTAGCTAGGTTAAGTGTGTGAGAGTCATAATGGTATGATGACTTTTGATGTGGGAGTAGTGTGACGTGAATGTTTCCCTTAGTAAATGTGGTAGATACTTAGTCAACCATAAGCGGTTGAATTAAGGAAGTACATCAATTCAGTCGGTGAACGCTCAGTCGTGTAACACATGCAGAGGCCCCGGGTTCGAATCCTGGTGGAGACAAACAATTTTGCAATGAAATTCATGCTCTCCGATTATTCATTTAATGGTACATGTAGTCAAGAAGAAGTTAAGGACTGGGTGGACGGGGATGAAGCGCTGTCGGATAAAGGATGAATAGAGTGGGGATGTAGGATGTAGATTGAGGATAATAAAGTGGGATCAGAAAAAAAGACGTGATACATATTGGGAAGTGGGGAAGAAATTAAGAAAAAAAAACAGGGATTTGGGAAATGAGCAAAACTTCTTTGAATGGGGTTTACTGAATAATATGAAGCAACACATATAGAACAGAGAAAAAAATAACAATATACAAAAACAAATTACACTGACTGAATTACAGGCTCCTGTATGTTGTATTGTTAAAAACGTGTGCGGGTGCCAAACCCCATTTATTATTTGAACATATTTATGTTTTTTTCTATTTTAGGAATTTTGGTGCATTATCCATGGCTTATTATATTTTCTTGCGATCCCATCCATGTCTATGCTGTTGATGATCTACTCTCTCGGTAATCTGCACGTGGTATCCTGGGGAACACGTGAGACGAAGGCACCAACACCACAACAAGGAGCACAGCAAGAAAAACCTCGGCAGAATGCAGTACAGAACTGGTTGGAAAAAATTGGATTATCGGACAACAGTCAGGCGTCATCCGAATATCAGTTTTCATTCGGAAACTTATTTAGGTTAGTCTTGTTCTAGCTCTTATCTGAATTTAACAACAATAAGGGCATATATTATAACATTAAAACATTGTGTGTTGCTCAACGTGTTGTACTCAATATATTATAAAATATTTAAATTAGATATACGTCATGTGCATAATCTAGATCTTTTCTAACAGTATAGAATATGATACCTTGAAATTAAAAGGGTTAATTCATTTTCTCTAAGCCTGATAAAAAACCTTAGTTTTATAACGATCAATGACTAAGTGACTATGCGCATAAGTAGATAAACACGAAGTCTCTCGCCATTATTAGCTTTTTTCACACATTCTAATGTATATTTTCCCCTTTCTCATACCAAAAACTTGATATATAGTACATGTATGTACATACATTTGATATATTTTGTTTTGCATATTTAAGATGTCAAAAGTGATACTGGATAACTAAAATATAGCCACTAACAATAAAATTGAGAAAGGAAATGGAGAATGTGTCAAAGCGACAACAACCCGACCATAGAGTAGACAACAGCCGAAGGCCACCAATGAATTTTCAATGTAGCGAGAAACTCCCGCACCCAGAGGCGTCCTTCAGCTGGCCCCTTAAAAATATGTATACTAGTACAGTGATAATGGACGTCATACTAAACTCCGAATTAACCTCTGTTTACCTTTTTAGGTGCATGTGTTGTCCTCGATCTGATGTTCAGAACGAGGATGCCAGGTTACGAGCTATATTGGAGCGACTGGAAGACATGGATAACAAAATGACGGAAGTGACGTCATTTTCACAACGTGGTAGCATTTCCGGATCATCAAAACCTGACAAGAAGGAAGAAGAAATGTCACCATTTTCAAAGCAGGATGTGCTAATGGACAGTGGCGAAAGACGTAAGCTAACAATATATAAAAAAACATGCTGCTTAGAATAAAATAGAAATAAACTTAACAGTGTGTTCGAGAATATAAATAAAAACCTATAATGTTTCCTCTTACCCCATAAAAACAATTTTATCAATTAACAACCTACATGTACAACTGAACGATAAACACAAGCAACGTTAAAACGTGTTAATGTTATTAATGTTCTGAGAACACAAAATATTTTTGTGACCATTTTTATGTTTACTCAATTCCTGACGTCTATTTGTTTTAAATACACTACGTTTTAAAATACCATTCATTTAATAGTTTACTATCGCACTAAAGCTCAAACTTTTAGAGTACTCGTCCTTAACCTATGAATATGATTCTGTTATGTATATTTGTGAGTTTTAGAGCCAGTTTCGTTTTGGATGACTTAGTTTTAACAACAATATTGCTCAGACTCTAGTCCGTAACTAATTCGTTGTACCAATAAAATAATTTTTATTTTGTAAAGTTAAATAAATATATCTAATACTGTAACAGTGAACACATGTATAAGATTGAAACAATAAAATAAAAAAAATGTACAAAACCATGCTGACGCTACAAAATTAGTCTTTTTTATCATAATATAACTTAAATATAATATATATTTTACAGTGAACCCAATTTATAAAGAAGAAAAACAAAAGAAAAGAGACGAACTGAAAGACCCTTACTGGGTTCACGATGAACAGTTACGGAAAGGAGCGATTGACGTTCTGGATAAAGGGGAGGTCGACTTTTGGCAAACTTTTATCAAGAGATACCTGTTCCCAATTGAAAGTAACAAGGAACACGAGAAGAAAGTAGCTAGCGATCTGATTGAGCTCCGAAACAAAGTTTGCCTAGCTTTTCTTCTAATCAACGCACTATTTGTTACAATCGTATACACACTCACGGAAGTGAACAAATCGGACGGTTCTCTGTCAATTCCGCTTCCATGTGGCACAGGCAATGATAAGTCTGATTCCAATACAGGAAATACAGGTCAAGGGAAGATTGAGCCTATATCCTTCGCTTTCACAGGTGTATTTGGACTCATGCTGTTTATACAATTCGTTTGCATGTTATTCCATCGCTATTCCACTCTTTTACATATCATAGCTAGTGCAGAGATCAAACTCAAAGAGCATATAAGAAATGTTATTGGAAATAACCAAGAACAAGACGTACAAAACATCGGTATAGAAGATGGATTAGATCTCGTTCGTCAAATGCAATCTTCAAATGAACCGGACAGTGATACAGTGTCTGTGGATTCGTTTGATCTTCTCGGGGACGACACACCACGTCATGATGATGACGAGTTACCAGGAGAACCGAAAGGGAAAGATTTATGGAACAAACTTCAGAAGAGGAGAAAACAAATGAATGCAAACACATTAAGTAAAAATTTCATTAAAAATTTCACAAAGTTAAAACTCGTTGTGGAGACGGACGAGACAGCAAGTCTCTCGCCATTAACTGGGGATAACTTCGGGTTCACTGAAGATCGAATCGGTAATGTCCAGAAACAATTCGGAAAGAGAAGATTTTCTAGAAAGTCTCTGCATACTATCGTAAATATAGTCCAGAACGACAACATTAAAGACGAAATTAAAAAACGAGCAGAACAACTTAACAAGATTGATGATTTAAAGAAGCAGAGACGGCGGGAAAAGCTAAGGAAAATAGTTCTGTTGGCTAGATCTGAACAGAAAACAAGGTCAACATTAGGGAGTGTTGTACAAGCGAATATAGCTCAGCAAAAAATTGATAAAATCGAAAAAGAAATGGATGAGCAAATGCAAAATATGGACCCTCCTCCGATAGCATCTATAAGTGAGGAGGACGTCGAACCAATTGACAATGCTAGCACAAAGTCTTGGCCAAGCGAAAGTAAATATGCTTTAAAGAGCACAAAGGACACCAAGGATCTTAATAACTCAGATGTATTGTTTTGACATTTTTGTACTTATGGAATATGTACCACACTGGTATCGATCAGTATGCGTCATGCTCAGAAGTCCATGTATTACAACTACGTCTTCAATCGCTATAAACTTCCGATTTATTCGAGTTTCACCAGAAAAAACTATATGATTAAAATATTTAGGTAGATTGTTTATTTATAATTTATGATTTTTAAATTGGTATTGACGATATATAAGTTATTAACCGTGATTGCAATATATGATAATTCTAAATAAATGTTTCTGAATGACATATTTAGGTACAAAATGAAAGTATGCCATAACACCTTTTTAAGAATTTTCAAAACGTAATTTGAAGGTTGCCCTTCACACATAGTTTATAGCACATTGCATTTTAAATGCCTTTTAATTACATTTCTCAAAATAAGCTTTATTTAATTAAAGCGCGTACCATAATTCGGTACGTGGTATGTGGTTTGCTCATTGTTGAAGGCCGTATGGTGATTTGCATATGTAGATGTTCACTTCTACATTATTTGATTTCTGGTTGAAGTTAAAAATACCACTTCTCTTGGATATATTTTAATTCCTAAAAGCAAGGGAATTTTCAACCAATTAGCATAAAAAATCAAGGAGAAGATAATACCACCGCAAGTTAAAAAGGACAAATAGTCAGACGAAAAAACAATAAACAAAACACTACTGTAACTCATATACTAAAAATTAAGTAATATCACAAATTGAATACCCATTTAAAACAGAGGTCTCCCAAAAAAAAAAACAATAGTATTGCCCATGTTATTGTATGATGATGAGTTATTACCCTTGATAATGCGTAATGAAATAACGGATTTGACATCTGTTACTATAAGCTTCCGTCAAGTTCAAATAAAAAAATGAGAAACATATACTATATAACTAAGTCCATAATAATGAGTACAGATAAAAACAATAAAATATTAGATAAAAAGAAAGAAAAAAAACGAAGACCGTCCCAACCGAACTCCTCACTAATACAGATGATGTTTAAGCGTGCATTGGAATCAAAAAGTAATTGATGTAAAATGTATATCAGAAATAAAAGTTAAAGGTATATCTATAATATTAGGATTCACAAACACTTTACTATCCACACTGATCTGTGTACACACTTGTGGGATTATCAAAAATCATACTATCCATACTGATCTATGTCCACACTTGTAGGATTATCAAAAAACAATTAGTAATGTCATTATGACTTGGTTGTTTGTTTTTTATGTTGTACTTGTATAAATAAAAACATGTGATTGCTAATAAAAATATAATATATTCTGTATACGTTATGCTACCATGTCTGTTCTTTGTATGCACGGTTTAAAAATGATATAGGGTGCGTTTCAAAGGCGGCGAGGGGAAAACGTCAATACTTAATTCTGTTCTCAAATCCTTTTCATATGATTTAGATTTTACAAATGTTATCTTTTCTCATATTGTTTGTATTTCATTCGGTTTGTAATGTGAGAGTTGAATACCAAAGGGTCAATACATAGAACATTGGTTGATAAAATAAGAGACTAGAACACCCAGAAAGATAATGTACAAAGAAGTTGTGTTGACCTTATCTGATCATATACTTCTAGTTTTCCCGACCGATTCACATATTTTTAGCTCGAAAAGGTGACATTTTCCAGCGGCACGTCCTATATCAGCTTGTGCAAATTCGCTCTATTCAACGTAAAGCACAATGACAAATACAATGTTCGCTCTTTTGACATATACGCTTTAGGCTCTTCAGAATTACTACGTTCAACGAAATGTTTGAAAATCATAAGTAAATCCGTAGATTGTCCGTCCTAACACTTGATGTTCTTTGATATATTTATTGGGGTTTTTTTTATGGCCCAGCAACAGAGTTGCTTAGTTTTACCCTTTGTAACGATATCGCCTCGTCTCAATTATAAGTTTTGGGTTGGGAGTAGCTCAAGCAATAAAAACACGTCTTACGATGACGACACTCAATAAAAGATAAAAGAGAGAGAGTAAAACAAAAAGGCGTTTCCGGACATCACTTGTACAATTCCGTAAAACATATCAATCTGAATTACAGATATATAAAACATATATATCTAAATATATGACACCTTGTCCGTCATTCCGTCATTCTGTTATTCCGTTATTCCGCAACAAACCATTATACGGATTGTATTTTTTAAACAACTTTAGATATTGACCTGATTTTTGGTACTATGTAAATTACATGTACCACTGAATGATGAGACACAGATCAAGTTTATGTTTCGTTTCGCTCCGCTAATTTTGGCCGAAATTATGGGCTTTTGACTTTGATAAATTGTTGAAAATCATAGTTAAAACAAACTTTTTTTTGAAACGCCTTCAGGTGTAATACCACCAATGATTTTCTCCTGTTTTTGTTGAATTTGCACTTTTCATAAAATTGCGCAGAATTTATCTTTGTTTCAAATAAAGAAATACTTGGCATCAGTAAAGTTTTATCCTGTCCAGTACTATAGAAAAAATTTCACATGACATTTCATTGCATATAAGAAAAAAACCATCACTGGAAGTTAACCAATCAAATGTCTCCCCTTATTTAACCTGCATAGGTACAAGATTTAGTAACCATGTCAGCTCAAGTTTCCAAAATATTCTATAGAAACCTCAGATAAAAAAAATAATGGTGCTATGAAACACCCAAGACATATGTTTATGACACAGAAAATGTTATACTGCAACAAAATGTAGGATTAATTACATACAACTGTCAAATTTATGGGAATATTTTGTTTCGACCTATTTTCGTATACAACCGGATTTGACGTGCCATAATTTGTTGGTAAACACCTTCAGATATTGGGCTGAATTTAGGTATGTCAGGAAACCATGATGAGTTACAGATCAAATTTAAGTCGTTCTGCTCTGCTGATTTTAGCCAAAATGAAGAGTTTTTGACTTTGATAAATTGTTGAAAATCACAGTTGTACAGACTTTTTTTCTATAAACGTATTTAGATAATTGGCTGATTTTTGGTATGTAAGACTTCCATCATGTTTCTGTCAACTATTTGAGACGGGGTCATTCGTGTCGTTTCGACACATATAGTTTATTACATACACGAATATTGGTATGACCCCAGCTGACTCTGTGAAAAAAACTAAAACCTAACTAAACACAGTCAAGAAGCTCTGAAACAATTATTTCATCAACCTTTTTTCCGATATCATCACCAAACAAATAGGTTACTAGTGTGTCGCCTATTATTAATTGAAGTTTTTTTAAGCGAGGCAACTCTGAGAAAATAAAGCCGGTAGTAGGTCCGGTTCCTGCATTGAAAACTAAAGACTAGGCAACACGAATCACACTAACAGATCGGTGGTGATTGCAGATACTCTGTAACGGTATGATACAGCTCCACATGCAAGACCCGTCATGTTTAACTGGTTTTCGCAGTAAACATATGACAAATTCGCTCAAACGTAAAGCTCCGTGGCAAATATAATGTTCACTCTTATGAATTATAAGCTTTAGGCTTTTCAGAGTTAACGCATTAAATGAAATGTTTAAAAATCATAACAAAATCTGTAGATTGTCCGGGTCGTCCTAACATTTAATGTTCTTTGATATATTTATCGAATTTTTTTATTACATTATCGAATCTTGTTATGACCCATCTGACTCTGTAAAAAAACTAATGCCTAATTAAACACAATTAAGAAACTCTAAAACAATAATTTTATCAACCTTTTTTCCGATATCATCACAAATAAGGTTACTACCGATTCACATATTTTCAGCTTGAAAAGGTGACATTTTTTTCAGCGGCACGTCCTATATCAGCTTGTGCAAATTCCCTCAAACGTTAAGCACAATGACAATGACAAATACAATATTGGCTCTTTTGACATATAAGCTTTATGCTCTTCAGAATTATTACGTTCAAAGACATGTTTGAAAATCGCAACAAAATCCGCAAATTATCTGTCCTGACATTTAGTGTTCCTTGATATATTGTTTTTGGTTTTTTTTGTTACATAAACGAATATTGTTATGACCCTGACTTTGTAAAAAAAATAATAGTGGCTCATAGACATTAGACATTAGACATTATTTTATTAAACCAATCATGGGCCCTTGTCGGGAAAGATACAAAAACATCATACAATGATTATATAAACATTATTGAAATACACAAATATAAACATTAGTGAAATACACAAATATAAACATTAGTGAAATACACAATATTATAAGTAATACACAAATAATAAATTGATGATATGAGCAATGTAGGATATAATTAAGGTAAGAGGCATTGAGTGCAATGAGGTCGATTTAATATTAAAAGAATATGATATAAAGTTTATTAATACGGAAACAAAAAGTAAACATAGAACCAGGAATGTAGTATCTCATTCTGCAGTAGTTCTCCTCATGACCAGTGCACAGCAGTGAGGGACTTTTACATCACAACAATGCAAAGGTCATCAAGGGGAGATCCTTCAGAATAATGGGTGCTTCATCAGGGTTCCTGACCCAATCCTTCGATCTAGTCAGTATTTCTTTTAAGTTCCGATGTCTACTATATGCCACCATTGGTGGTTTTGGAAATAGCTTCCTATATTTCGCATTGCGAAGTAGTTTTTTATAATGTTTTCGTAAAGCTTTATTTATATTTCCTAACGAAAATTGATATTTGGTTACAAATACTAATGGTATCTGCTTGTCAGATTCTTGTTTAAAGCGGAGTAACTCTGGTCGTTCGATATTGGGAGCCGATTCACAGTTACAAAGTATTTCATGGTCCTTATATCTTCTTTGCTTAAGATGGCCTTTGAATTTACAAAGTGTATTTTTTTAATTTTTCGTGTTGCTGTTGTTTCGGTGGTGGCGAATAGCGTCCCCTTTTACAAATCCGGAGAAGACTGTTGGGTTATGCATAGACGTCCTATCTAAATATTGAAATGTATTAGTAGGTTTGGTGTAGCTCTTTATATCAAAGATACCGGAGTTCCTGAACCTCAACCCTTTATGTACGACTGTACCGAGAAAAAATAATTTCTTCGTTCTAAATTTCATAAGTAAACTTTAATAAAGGGTGATGATCATTTGCTATTTTAAAAAACTCCTCAACCTCTTCTCGTGATGAATGATCTATTATAAACGCATCATCTTCTACACCTTCCGTAAAATAAGATCTTATTTTTATACTTATATTTTTCAATAATTTCATTGATAACTTCGAATGTTCTAATATCACAAATGTCTGGGCTGCATTTACTTCCCATACTAGCGGCTGCGTTGCTCATATTTTGTATTCTCATCTTTCATATGTGCTCCTGTACTTTGTCTTTTCATTGTCTTCCGTCAATTTTGTTTTTCTATTTTGACATAGTTATTTGTTTTACAGTGATTGAGATAAAAAAAAAATATATCCAATTTTTGACATTTTAACCTGTTATCTCAGTTTGTTTTGCTCACACATCATAGTTAATATAAAAAGTAAAATCTGACAAATACCGATCTCCGAGAAAAAAATAGGAAAAATAAAATTAAAGGAGGTTGTCATTCAAGTGAGTGGTTTAGATAGCTGCTTTAAAAGCAGGATTACTCCACCATTGTCTTTGTAACGCAATATCTGTACAAAGTCAAGAATATGACAGTGCTTTTTATTCGTATGATGTGTCTGGTGTGTTTGAGATATTTATGAGTTTGCTTTTTGATTAAGGACTTTGATGTTTAATTCTCCTTGGTATTTTTGTTACTTTGCCTTTTTGTAAAACTTTCTTTAGTACTTCTTCATATATTGTTAATCATAGTTTTGATTACTGATTAGTAACGGCTTACAGGGAAAGTTTAAACGTTGTGAGAGGGTAGAGTGGGTGTCATTCAATAGAAACGTCTATTCAAACAAAAAAGTCTCTGAAACTGATATTATCAATATGCTTCATTTCTTAATTGACATCATATTTGTTCCGTTTGCAGACGTGTTTTTTAACAAAATAAATCTGCATTGCCAAGGGAAAAAACTGTGTCCCTCTTCTTGTCGACTTCTTCCTTTATTCTTATGAGGCTGACTTCATACAAGAACTTCTTAGGAAGAAAAAAGGAAGTTAGCAGTAATCTTTAATAAAATTAACGGTACCAATTTTCTTGCACCAGATGCGCATTTCGACAATCCATGTCTCTTCAGTGATGCTCGTAGCCAACATATTTGAAATCCAAAAGCTTATATAAAAGATGAAGAGCTATAATCCAAAAGGTCCAAAAAGCATAGCTAAATCCGTAAGAGGAATCAGAGCTTTGCATGAGGGAGATACATTCCTTAATTTATAATAATTTCTATCATTTTGTAACAGCAAATTTTAATAACACAAACAATCCGTATTTTCATGCCAGTACCAAAGTACTGGCTACTGGGCTGGTGATACCCTCGGGGACTAATAGTCCACCAGCAGAGGCATCGACCCAGTGGTACTTTACTTTGCGCTATATAGATTATGTTCTCTAAATAAATACCTCAAAATTTGTTGATAGCATCTATCCCATCAAATTAGAGAAGATACAATTAAGTCTGCCTCATATCTTGACCTACATCTAGAAATTGACAATGAGAGTTGAAAACACACGTTACCACATAAGAGATGATTTCTGCTTCCCAATTTTTAACTTTTCATTTTTACCAAAGTGTTATTATTCTTGGCCTAATGATCGCAAACTATTAAATATACTACACAGTGTATATAAAGTGCGAATCCAGTGAGTTCATTTTCACTGTTGTATGCAAGTGAAAATACCAAAATAATTGATTTGAAACTAAATTTTAACATATTTTTATTATGATGTGTCTTTTTAATGTAAAATAACAGTATTAAAGTTCAAATATGTGTTATAAAAGCAACATAATATAGAATACAAATTATTAAAAGCGATCCATTTTCACTATAGATGCGATATATTATCACTGTATGGCATTCATTTCTGATGTAGAATTTTCGAAGATGCGATGAATTTTCATTGTAGATTAATGTGATAATTAGACTTGTAACCAATGAAAAACTTATTTGATTACTTTAATATTTATTTCTTTTTATCACTCGTATATGTCTATAAAAACTGGCTGGCCATTTATACGTTTTCCCACAGTATTGACATGTGTGAACTGTATTGCCATGTTTCCCTGCTTTGTGATTCGCTAGGTCTTTTGAAGTTGCAAATTCCTGATTACACAAATCACACTGATACTTTTTGTTGTTTTCTTGGTGCATGTTGTTTCAAATTATGTTTGTAAAAAAATGACCTCTCGCATTTCTTAAATTCATAGTCTTGTTGTTTAGGCGCTTGTTGACATGGCCATCAAAGTGTTGTTTTTATACGAACACATTTTTTTTTCGGTTCGTATATTGCTATGATGTCGTCATCGTCTGCGTCGTCCGAAGACGAATTTGGTTTCCGGACAACTTCAATTTAAGTGAATGGATCTATATAAATCTTAATGAAGGTTCAATACCACAAAAGGAATGTTGGGATATATTTGGGAAGAATGGTTCCAACCATTTACGAAAAAGGGGCATAACAGAAGCATTTTTTTTTCAATTCAGGATAATTACTTATAAATATAGTTTTGTATAGGAATTTCGATTGCTCTGATATTGTACCACAGTGTTCAATACCACAAGTAGAAGGTTATGGTTCCTTTTTGGGGTTATGGTACTAACAGTTTAGGAATGAAGGAACAAAAAGGGACAACAAACAATCATGTTTACTTTGTAGTTTCCGGAAAATTACTTGTGTGTAAGTTTTTGGATCTTTGTGGCATTGTACCACAAGGAACAATATCACAAAGGGGAGACTGGGATTCGGTTTGGGGATAATTGTTCCAAACATGAAGAATTAGGGACAACAGAAATGGCAAAAAAAAAACATGTTTCCAGTTTCCAGACAATATCTTGTGTTTAAGAAGTGTGTGGATCTCTCTAAAATTTTATTCCAAGGTTTATTTATAATACCACAAAGGAAAGACTGGGATTTCGTTTGATGGTTTAAACGGGTTCATATCTCTTTTATTTTTATTTTTATATATTTCAAATTTTTGAAAGTATTGCACATACGATTTGTAAGATCTTCGACCACATTTACCCTGTGTCAGAAAGGGGGACGAAAGATACCAAAGGGACTGTCAAACTCAGAAATCTAAAATAAACTGACAACGCCATGGCTAAGAATGAATAAGACAAACAGACAATCAATAGTACACATGACACAACATAGAAAACTAAAGAATAAACAACACGAACCCCACCAAAAACTAGGGGTGATATCAGGTGCTTCAGATCCTGCTCCACATGTGGCACCCGTCGTGTTGCTTATGTGATAACAAATAATCTATATAACGTCTTAAATTTGATCATAACCCAAATTAAGATAGTATCAAGCTTTAATAATGTTTCCAAATTTGCCCCAACTGTTCAGGGTTCGACCTCTGCAGTCAGCGAAGCATTTTAATATTTTACTACAAAACGAGCAGATGTGATTAAAAGTTCCTATCGCTTTCTTCATCTTGTAAGCCAGGCCAGCAAAGGCGTATCCAGGGGGACTGAAAAAAATTGGTTGATTACATAGGGAATCACTGAAGCGTGAGATGGGGCGCCCCCTTTAGGTAAGCCATCGGGCCCGCCTTACAAAAAGTTCTGGATTTGCCACTGCCCAGTTCTGCTTTTGAAGTGTTTGGAGCAATGAGTACAAATGAGGCCTTCTCCATGCTATCAGTTTTTATGTTCATTGAGAAGTCTTAAAATTTTAATGCACACTGGTCACATTTGTGTAACTTATTAGTGTGGATCTTCTTATGCCTGTGCAAACTAGCTACTCATTTTGTCTTGAAAGGGCAATAAGTACATTGGTATGAAGACTCCTCCTTCTTAACTTAGTTCTTTTTTCTGTGATTCATCTTCACTTGCCTCCCCTAATGCTTCAATATCCATGTTCTAAAGGAAAGATAGTTTTTAGCTCGATTGTTGCTTGCATGTTCTTTACTGTCAAAAATGAAACGACATGTGACATATAAATAATCCAAAGTCATCAAAGCGTGAAATGCAAGTCAAGTTGTGTAGGGCAAACTTTTTCTGTCAAAAATGTAAACTGATAAAGTTGCATTGGTACCGTACATGATGTACGTGTTGTAGAGCACCCTTGACACTACCGCAGAGGTCGAACCCTGAACAGTTTGGGGTAAGTATGTACACAACATTCAAGCTAGACTCTTTTTTAATGAAATAAAAAAAATGTTAAGGTAAATGTCGGACCATTTGTACCTCAATTTGGACCATTTCGATAACTTTAAAATCCAAAATACCAAAATCCAAAATTTAAAAACACGATGAAATTCAGCATGCCAAAGTACCCCAAATATTTAATTGTTGAAATCCAAAAGAATTTATTTTTTGATAGTTTGGACCCCACAAACTTGTTAAATGGGCCAAAATTTATAAAAAATAATATACACAATCATGTATGGATTTAGCCTATCAAATAACCTCTACTTTTATTTTGGACCTTGTGAGCCAATATAAAACCAGACCCAAAATCAAAAAATCTTACTTCAAAACCTCATTGAAATTGGTCAAGAAGTGATTTATAAAAAAAATATTAGAAAAGTATTGTTGTTTTTATCCCATATTATTACATTCTATTTCGAGAGACATGCATAGATGTACGTATTCAGTGATGAAGTGTCATTGCATTGGATAAATATAACTACACTTTAAATAAAGATGCTGATGTCTATTACATGATTCTTCTGCTTTGTAAATAGACCCATACACTCTAAATCCAATGATGAAATTTAAAACACTTTCAACTCTTAAATGATCCACATGTTGTTATATTATGACTTCGATGTGTTATATTTTAAATAAATATTAATTATATTGAATTTATTGGAGTGTTCAATCAAACTTTCCATCTCAAAGTCAGCACTATCAAATCCTTTTCTTACTTTAATTATTGTTTGAGCAAGTCGGCTGAATTAGGAATTTAATGCATAGATATGAATAAATTTCATACAGTGAAAATGCACCGCATATACAGTACTAATGAACCGCTCTACAGTGAAAATGAAGGTAAAGTATCATTATTCAACAGTAAACATGACTCGTATAAAGATAGCATCATAGTGGAATTCAATACAAAATGGACAAACTGAATAACAAAAGCTATTCTACGTTATACAACATTAATAATTGTGTTAAAAAAGTAAACCATTATAGGTCAATGTACGGACTTCAACACGGAGCCTTGGTTCATACCGAACAACAAGCTATAAAGGGCTCCAAAATTACTAGTGTAAAACCATTCAAACGGGAAAACCAGCGGTCTAATATGTATGTTAATCCCTTTCTTTTTTAGCCATGGCGTTGTCAGTTTATTTTTGATCTATGCATTTAAGTGGTATATTTAAAAATCAAACTTTACCAAAATGAGTGACACTTAACGTCTTAAATATTTTCCGTAAAATGATTTTAAAATCAAGGGCAGATAAATGAATTTGATAGGTTAATTCATGTATTTTATTTTAATTTTCATAAATATTTCAGAAACAGCAATGAAAAACAATTATCTCGTTGAGGTTCTGTATTTTTAATTGCAATGTATTCTAACGAAAAAAATCCAAAGTCTTTCACAGAATTAACAGTCTATTATCGAACATGCAGACACCAAAGGTACAATAATTTCATTTATTATGATAAAATGTATTACCAGCTCCATCTGTAACGCTTGAAACTGCA